>NC_052318.1:25734004-26934004 GCF_016432855.1 Salvelinus namaycush
AGTAGGAAGCTCTCTCATCCATTTTATATGCAGATGATAGTCTTATACTCAGCTGGCCCCTCACCGGATGTTGTGTTAAATGCTCCACAACAAAGCTTTCTTAGTGTCCAACAAGCTTTCTCTACCCTTAACCTTGTTCTGAACACCTCCAAAACAAAGGTCATGTGGTTTGGTAAGAAGAATGCCCGTCTTCCCACAGGTGTTATTACTACCTCTGAGGGTTTAGAGCTTGAGGTAGTCACCTCATACAAGTACTTGGGAGTATGGCTAGACGGTGCACTGTCCTTCTCTCAGCACATATCAAAGCTGCAGGCTAAAGTTAAATCTAGACTTGGTTTCCTCTATTGTAATCACTCCTCTTTCACCCCAGCTGCCAAACTAACCCTGATTCAGATGGCCATCCTACCCATGCTAGATTACAGAGCCATAATTTATAGATAGAGTGCTCTCGAGCGGCTAGATGTTCTTTACCATTCGGTCCATCAGATTTGCCACCAATGCTCCACATCACTGCACTCTATACTCCTCTGTAAACTGTCCATCTCTGTATACCCATCGCAAGACCCACTGGTTGATGCTTCTTTATAAAACCCTCTTAGTCCTCACTCCCCTCTATCTGAGAGATCTGCTGCAGCCCTCATCCTCCACATACAACACCCGTTCTGCCAGTCACATTCTGTTAAAGGTCCCCAAAGCACACACATCCCTGGGTTGCTCCTCTTTTCAGTTCGCTGCAGCTTGCGACTGGACAAACACTCAAACTGGACAGTTTTATCGCAATCTCTTCATTCAAAGACTGTCATGGACACTCTTACTGAGAGTGATGGCTGCTTTGTGTGACGTATTGTTGTCTACCTTCTTGACCTTTGTGCTGTTGACTGTGCCCAATAATGTTTGTACCATGTTTTGTGCTGCTACCACGTTATGTTGCTACCATGCTGTGTTATCATGTGTCGCTGCCTTGCTATGTTGTCTTAGGTCTCTCTTTATGTATTGTTGTTGTCTCGTTGTGATGTGTGTTTTGTCCAATATTTATACTGTATTTTTTTTAATCCCAGGCCCCCGTCCCCGCAGGAGGCCTTTTGGTAGGCCGTCATTGTAAATACGAATTTGTTCTTAACTGACTTGCCTAGTTAAATGAAGGTTAAATAAAAAATAAATTCTTAAAGAATGGGTTAGCTGCAGGGGCTGTGGCTTGAGAATTATCAAGCTCTAGCCTAGCTAAGGCCGCGTGCAGGACCGCACGTAGTGAGGCAGAGCTTTCTTCAGAGCCTCGGAATGACTCCTCTGACCCATCTTTAGCGTTGAGACTGAATGGATCCACAACAGTGGTTGGCACCTCCTTCACCATATTGGGCGTGTCGTCTTCCTGGTCACTAAAGTGCCGGTTGGATGCCCGAGTGAACAGCAGGTCATCATCCTGACTATCTGAGTCCTCTGTTGCGTCCCCCATTCTGGAGGGTGTGCTAGAGAGTCCCGACTCAGGGGGCTTGAATCAACGCAAAAGCGTTTTTAGCTGCTCTATCTCAGATAAGGAATTGACCTTTTACCGGGGGGGCGCCATCGGTTTTGTGGGCTTTCCCTCTTTTGGTGGCCCTAGGTGGGTCCTGGCGAACAGCAAAATTATCTGTGAAAACCAGGCCCTCAACTCTGGCTAGCTGCACTTCCTTCACAGGCTGGATGGCGCAGTTATTGCAGGGGTCAGAAAGGGCCTCAAGCTGGTGGCCAATGCCTAGGCAGACGGGGCACCGGTCATGACCATCTTCTACTTGTAGTTCAGCTCCACGAGGAGCAGCCATGCATGCACAGCATCAAGGTGATGCGGTGTTCTCTCGTGAAGAAAATAAATGATAAAATATAAATGTAAAACATTTCTTATGCAGTACACTGATTCGTCAATTAACTAATATAATGATGACTGGAGACTGTATACAACAGCTACCACAATACACAGTAAGGGTAGAGATCTACAATAATGTGTCGGGAGCTGTACAGCACCTGCAAAATAATTTTAGAGCTATGACCACAGGGCTGGAGCAGGAGGCTTATTTATGCAAAACACGCACAAATGCCCGTCGTTTGGTAAGCCATGCTGACAACACATTGGCAGCTAGGTGGAGTGGGTAAACTAGCTAGCTTGTAGCATGCTAGTAATACCAATGGATAGGGAATACCAGGGGGAAGCAATCCGAATTCACATTTTATAGCTGGCTAGGCTAACAATCTTCCTAGATGTGGTTATCTAGGGGATTGACCCGCTCAAGTTTTATATAGTCGAAGGATGACTAGTGCCTGGTGGCCTCGAAAACAAGCACAGCAGTGGAGGATATCTTGACAAGGTTAGCACCGGAGTACGGTGGCCAACACACACTAGCTGGTGGGCATAAGACAAGGAAGCCCGATATCCTCTGATAAAAGGGATAGGTAGGGAAGCGCTGTCACACAGCATTGGAGGGTGAATTTCACACTCTGACCCACAGGTCACAGGCTGTTGGTGACAGACTGACAATAAACACAACTCACAGAGTTTAGCTTACACTACCGGGACTTGGGAAGATGCGATCTGAAAAACGGGAGCCGCGGAGCAGTCAACTTTGCGAGAAGAAATAAGAGGCAATGTGTGGTCTGACGTACAGTTGTATATGAACCGCATGGCACATCCTCCCACGTTGTCATGTCACCGGCGTGACTTTTTGGATTTGACTGGTACTGTAAATTCTATAATGATATTCAATAGGCCATATCACAACTGGTACTGACTTTGAGAAATGTACATTTACAATTTTATTGCGCTCTGGCACCTAAAAAGTTAGCACTACACCATGAGCGGGAAGATGATTCTTCTTTTGGGGGGGTTGCCAATATTTTTCATTCATATAGGCTAACTACACTGTCTCGCGGATGTCCTGCAAAATCATTCTCTTGTCCCGCACTTTAAATGTGATCACTCTAGGTGAAACGTCTGGCTCCTTCTGTCTTTTGTGTTACATAACTTTTTGTGCTCTCAGGGTTCATCAATGTTCACCTTAAGAGATCGTTTGTGTCCAAACTGCTGACCAACCTGCTACTCAGCGGTGTCCAACCTCCTCCCTTAGAGAGCAAGAAGAAGGTAGGCTAATATCCTGCTTTTATGGACCCAACCGTTGCCCTTTTCCCTTTCTAAATGTGCTTGAATCTGATATGTCCCATGAAAACTATTGGATGAATCTTATGTGGATGTGTGTGTTTTCTAGGTGGTTGTGGATTTCTCATCTCCAAATATTGCCAAGGAGATGCACGTAGGTCACCTGCGCTCCACCATAATCGGGGACAGCATGTGTCGCCTGTTTGAGTTCCTAGGCTACGACGTGTTGAGGTCAGTAAATCAGTCAAAATGTGACAGACATAAATTCAGTTGATCTTTTTTTGAAGTGTACTGGTATCACTTTATTTTATGGTACAGAAATGACCAGGTATTTACTTAAAATGTAGTAATTAAACAATAATAACCTATGAATGTATGTAGAGTTTCTGTGTTACCTTGTCAAACAGCTGTACCAGTTGTCAGTCAGTAATATACCATGACTAAGCCAAATGAATACCAACAGAGGCAGAGCAACCCCTACATTTCAGTTAGTTTATTTGACTCCCTGCCCTGCAGTATATCCTGTTGTTATTTTTTTGTGTGTGTGTGTTTGTTTGTTTACCATGTCGTCACTGCATGTGTTTGTGTTGTGTTCCCTAGGCTGAATCATGTGGGGGACTGGGGCACCCAGTTTGGCATGCTTATCGCTCACCTGCAGGACAAGTTCCCAAACTACCTGACCGTGTCCCCTCCCATTGGAGATCTGCAGGCATTCTACAAAGTGAGTCCACCCAAAAAATTGAATAAAATTGACCACTACAGATGAAGGTGGTGGGTTTATAAAAAACTTAAAGGGCATGACATCAGAAATGGCATGTCCTTTCCTCTGGGCAAATGTTGAGTTGTGTAGACTGTCCTAGGCATACACTACGTACTGTTCCTCACTAACTGTCATCAAATATGTTACCTATTGTCTCCCCTGATGATATGAGTGATTCCTCCCTGTCTGTCTGTGCCAGGAGTCTAAGAAGCGTTTTGACGAGGAGGAGGACTTTAAGAAGAGGGCCTACCAGTGTGTGGTCAAGCTGCAGAGCAAAGACCCAGCCTTCATCAAAGGATGGAACCTCATCTGTGACGTTTCCAGGAATGGTGGGTGCGATGAATGGATAGATGAAGGGGTGATGAAAGTAAGAAATTATAGTAAAGGCTACGTTTTGTTCAAGGGTTAGTTAGACCTAATGCCAATTACTGTGAAGAGTCGAAAGTAACTAGAGTCCTAAAGACAACATTATCAGAAGTAAATTCACAAAAATATAGGCCTAGTACAGTAGTTCAGCTTTTAATGATAGGTCACAATCAGACAGACAGATGAAGTTGTGGCGTTTGCCATATTGGAGTTATTGACATCGTCAAAATGTGGGGTTCACATGGGGTGATGAGTTTTCATGGTGACTGCTCTATTGTCAGTTCGGTTTCATTGGTGTGTGTGTGTGAGAACGCGTGTATGATAAGGGCATGGCAGGCCTGAGGTGTCACAGTGCTCCATATTGTGTGATCTCTGGGAGGATTTAAAGCTTGATGTGGCAGACGGGGAGAGCGGGATTAATGAAGGGAGAGAAACTCAATGCCTTCATTAGCCAGCAGTCTTGTCCCCACTGAGACCCAGCTGAGGAAGGGCATTTGGGTTCTCCATCCTTTTCTTTCTCCTTCATTTCCTCAACGAGTGACTTTACTTTCTCGTGTCTCATCCAAAGACATACGATGTAGTTGGTGTTGATTTCCCCCTAGTGTTGCTACTGAACTCCAACACAGATCCAACTCTTGTCTTTTTGTCTCGTAGAATTCCAGAAGGTCTACAACTGTCTGGACATCCAGATCATCGAGAGAGGAGAGTCCTTCTATCAGGAGAAAATGATCGCCGTGGTCAAAGAGTTTGAGGCCAAAGGTCAGTCAGTTTAAATCAAGCAAAACAAAGATAGCTTTACGTTGTCATTCAGTTGATATTAATGTTGTTCATATTAAGATTGTACTCTTCACCTCAGGTGGGTTGCTGTACTGCAGGGATTCCCAGCCAAGGGGGCACAACCCCCATAGGGGGAGACAACTTTTCGTGGGGGGGTATGGGACCTTTCTTGGTTTGAGGGGTAAAAAAAAGTAAATAATATTCAGTTGTTTATACCGATCTAAAACAGCACATACATCCGCAAAGCTTTAGGCTAGAAACAAGGTAAAATGCCAGAGGAAGATGCAGCCCTGATGCACATAGGAATATCTTTGGATTGTTTCTCTGACATTCAGAAGTTGAGCTATGACCTTCTAAAGTTGAGGAGTCAAAGAAATGTGACTTTGCTTGGGAAGTCTCATATAATGTCTGACTCTGTCGCTATCAATTGATCTATTCACTTTCTGTATTTAAAAAAAGAAACATATTTAACCTTTATTTAACTAGGCAAGTCAGAACAAATTCTTATTTGCAATGACGGCCTACCCCGGCCAAACCTGGACGACGCTGGGCCAATTGTGAGCTGCCCTATTCCCAATCACGGCCGGATGTGATACAACCTGGATTCGAACCAAGGACTCTAGTGACGCCTCTTGCACTGAGATGAGGTGCCTTAGACCGCTGCTCCTCTCGGGAGCCCTAAAAGAAAATATGTATAGCCTACCTAAAATATATCCTGAGTTTTGCTAAACTATGTAGAATTGCAGGAAATTAGCTTCAAAGCAAAACATTTCTAGGTCCCTCAAATTAAACTGGGGAAAAAGGTTGGGAACTCCTGCTGTGTACTGTACAGTGTTTGCTGTAGTGTGTACGTGTCCAGAAGGGGGCACTGTTGACTCAGCAATTATTTTTTCTCTCTTTCTCCCTCTCCAGGCCTGGTGGAGATGGACGAGGGACGTAAGATAGTGTTTGCCCCGGGCCAACAGATCCCCCTGACGGTGGTGAAGTCTGACGGGGGCTACACATACGACACTTCAGACCTGGCCGCCCTGCGCCAGCGGCTCTTTGACGAGAAGGCAGACATCATCATCTACGTGACGGACAGCGGCCAGGTGAGGAGGGGGTTGAGGGAGGCAGAGTGCCAATATTATTGCCTGAGTGCTAGTCTGTTTTTTTGCTGTCATGCCAAACATGTTTGGCTTTTACAATGACAGCATTGGAGTTGGCAAGAGTACAAACAGATCTGGGACCAGGCTAGCTCTGTTGTGCCTCTGAGGTCCTCGCTGTGTGACGCCACCGGTGTCACCTGCTGAAAAGGTAATCCACTCAGGGTCAGTTGTCTGTGTCTTGGTTTCTCTGAGCCGGAGAGAAGTAAGATACTGTCAGTGACAGGCATGAGTAGAGGACTCCAGAGTACTGCCCTCTCACTGCAGTTCAACACCACAATGATTGGCTTGTCTGTGTTCACTCTCATTTTTAGGCTGTAAAATGTTCTACTGGAGTGGATCGTACATGTGAAGTCATTAGGTTTATTTGCAATGTTTTGCAACCATCCTTATTAGCCTGTCAAACTCGGTCTAAACATTTAACTGGTGCCCAATTCATGAATATAGTTAATTATGCGTATGTTTTTTTTTTCACTACAGGGCACCCACTTCCAGGTGGTGTTTGCAGCGGCTCAGATGATTGGCTGGTACGACCCCAAGGTGACACGAGTGGAGCATGCTGGCTTTGGAGTGGTGCTGGGAGAGGATAAGTGAGTGTCTACAAATTACAGAAATTTTTTTCAGGGTCGTATTCATTAGCGCACAAAAACAAACAAAAGTTTACAGAAAACTAAAATGAGTGCTTCTTATTGGACAAGTCAAATGAGCCCTCCCTGTTTTAGTACGTTTTCTTCCATTTGATGTCTAATGAACGCGCTCCAGATTCACATACGCCAACAATCACGTAATGGCAACAGACACATGCCTAATTAAGCATTCATAGCGCTGTATACTGTATTGGGCCATTCAAGAGACCACCGACCCACCTGCTGCGTGAGCCTATCAGCATATTGAATTAGCACTCTTAGGTTTTATTTGTCCATTCATTTGCTCTATTGGCCCATTGGTCACACATGATCTAGTTATGTGTATGACTACTAGGAGTCTAATTACCGAGCAGACAATATCACCCAGTGCATTAATAAAGCATCAAACACAGTCAGAATGGGTTGTGTTGGTCGTAAGAGGCTGGAGGGGTGGTGAGAGGAGCAAGCTAAGTGGTGGTTTGTGGTTAGAGCCTGGTACTCCACTGTTGGGTTGAGAGGGAGCTGAAGCACTGTTCAAATACTGTTCACTCAGTCAAATACTAGAAAGTGGAATAGCACACATCGTTTCTCATAATAATTAATTGAACATGATTTTACTCATTGAACATGATTGGATAGAGTGATGTAAGACCACCACTTTTTTCACAGATCCAGTTATGTTGGATTAATGGTGAAGGAATGGAAGAGTTCCTGAAGTGTTGAGTGAGTATTGTCCTTCCGTCTGTCTCTTCAGGAAGAAGTTTAAGACTCGGTCTGGGGACACGGTGAGGCTGATGGACCTGCTGGACGAAGGCCTGAAGAGGTCCATGGACAAACTCAAGGAGAAAGACAGAGACAAGGTGAGATAGATGCTGCCTGCGTTTCCATCAATACTGTATAGCCATTTGTTTCATCCTAGTACCCTCCTGATTCTACTAGTCAACTCTTCTTCAAGGCCTTAATAATCAAAATAAATCCTGCAGGACACACACACATTGTGAGTAGAGTGTAAACACATCATTACTACAGCCTGAACGATGTCTCTATCTAGTCTTTATGTTCCAAAGGCAGAAACGCACGCTGCTTCCACCTGGCATAGCTGTCTGCCTACGTGCCAACTGCAGCCGCCTCTTCTTTTCTTTCAGTCTATGACGCAAGAGGAGGTCTTCTGAATCAGGGTTTCGCTAAGCCTATAATTGTCAAGGATATCGAAAGTTACACATGCTGCATTAAATTATGCAGAAAAGTAAGTAGGCGTATAATCGTCCTGCTCCCTGGGGCGTAATCAATTTAGCAAATGCTGGCGGATGGAGCCAATTCAGATCTATTCTGAGATCTTTGTTTTGTTAGTGCAGTAAGCGTACCCCCGCCCATTCCCTATGTAGTTGGCATCAGTGGCACCACGGGGCAGGCCACCTTCTCGTCCCAACCTAATTTAAATACACCTACCCGCACTGCTCAAAACACACTAATGCACATAAACCCTATACACACACTTACTAAAGAACACAATCCACACACATCCCCACTCTCTCTAGGTGTGAGCCTGTCCATACCTAAGAGGGTATTGGACTCGACGTGGATGTTGGAAGAATTAGACTGTGTCCAGTGGGGAATGTGGGGTTTAAGGCATGAATGACAGGTCAGACTCATAGCAGTACAGTACTTCAACCTGTCCCAGATGCGTTGTGACACACAGAAACAAGTTGTGATCTGTGTCAGATGCCCAGTGGATTGAACACATGCCTGATTGCCTGGAACTCTGATCATGTCTAACTCAGGTGCTGAGCACAGAGGAGCTGACCAAGGCCCAGCACTCGGTGGCGTTCGGCTGCATCAAGTACGCCGACCTGTCCCACAACCGCATCAACGACTACGTGTTCTCCTTCGACAAGATGCTGGATGACCGGGGCAACACGGCCGCCTACCTGCTCTACGCCTTCACCCGCATCAGGTGATCCTTCGCTGGGCCGTTGGGAGCGACAACCCTTTGTTCTCTCTCCCCTCCCCTGAATGTACTATGGGCTCAGTGGCATTGCGCCCAGTCTGTCTCCATTGATCTGCACACAGAGAAGGAGGGGAAAGAGGCGTTTCGCCCAGGATGGTCGATGGTAACACACTGAGTCAATAAAGCACTCACAGGTGGCGGCAGACCCACACTTGGGGGGGACTGGGGTTATACACGTACACACTAGGGGAGTACTTGTTCACCGAACTCATGGTTCAGTACGTATTGTGGTTTTGGAGTCACGGTTCGGTTTTCGGTACAGTGGGAAAATTAAATGCCAACAGTTACTGTAGTTAATTAAGTTTTAAAAAATATAGACCCGTTCTGAAAGGACCCGAGCACAACAAGACCCGTTTCGTATTGACCTGGTTCGATCCAGACCCGGTCTGATCTGATCCCAGTAAGGGAAGCAGTAGAAAAGTCAATTTGTAAGTTACTTTATTAACCAGAGCTGATAAAGCGCAAGGGAGGGAGCGGTGCCGCTCTAGCAGGCAGAGGGGCCTTGCGGTGTGTGTACTGTGAGCGAGTGACACGGGCAAGGAGGGCTGGAGAGACGGCAACCAACCAAGCCGATTCGCACTAGTAGACTAATTTCTAGCTTGTCATAGCGAGATTATTTATCATCCATTATGATTACGACTGCAGCAAACCTAGAGAAGCTAGTTAACTAAACTAGCTAGGCTATTTGAGGGTACATGCGGTTTCTCCCTGTCCTACAGTTACAAATAACAACAACACCACCTCCATTCAGATTATTAACTGGCAGCCTACCTGTTAGCTCTTGGTGTTTGTAGCATGTCATATTTAACCTTTAATTACATCATTTTAATTCCATCTTCAGTTGATTATTTTACCTCCTAGCTTAATCAAATGGCTACCTGGACTATTTGCATTGTGTGCCCCCCCCAACCCCTCTTACGCTGCTGCTAGTCTCTGTTTATCATATATGCATAGTCACTTTAACTATACATTCATGTACATACTAACTCAATTGGCCTGACCAACCAGTGCACCTGCACATTGGCTAACCGGGCTATCTGCATTGTGTCCCGCCACCCATCATCCGCCAACCCCGCTTTTACGCTACTGCTGCTCTCTGTTTATCATATATGCATAGTCACTTTAACCAGATATACATGTACATACAGACACCGGTTCGTCAAGCTGATTGAGGTAGTATGTAGCCTCTTTTTTTACTGTCTTTTTACTGTTTTTATTTCTTACCTTTTGTTCACCTAATACCTCTTTTGCACTGTTGGTTAGAGCCTGTAAGTAAGCATTTCACTGTCAGGTCTACACCTGTTGTAGTCGGCGCACGTGACAAAAAACTTTGATTTGATTTGCCACACATGGCAGTTCTATGACTGTAGTGCTGCTCTGATGATTTGCGATTGACCGACAACAACAAGCTACAGACATGCAGCATCATCCTTTTTTCTCTCTCAGAATCAGCTGCGAAGGGCTGCTTGAATTCAGAGCAGAGACTAAGTTGTTGTCTTTGCGTTTCCATCTTGCTCCGGTGGTAGGAATACTGGCGTAAATATGCCAACATGATTGAGGTGTTGGCAGCTGCATATGCTATTCTCGTTGAGCAGTGGCGAAATACTGTTAACGTTTTGTCCACAACTCTGTCAATCGCCGTTGTAATCTACTGGGAAGCCAAAATGTTCCTGAACTGGAGATTTAAACGAGGATGGAAGATCCCCCAATCCTGGTTTATCCACCCCACCACTCAAATATAAACGCAGCATGTAAAGTGTTGGTCCCATATTTCATGAGCTGACATAAAAGATTCCAGACAGTTTCCATCTAGACAAAAAGCTTATTTCTCTAACATAGTGTGCATTTCTCCTTTGACAAGATAATTCATCCACCTGACAGGTGTGGCATATCAATAAGCTAATTAAACAGCATGATCATTACACAGGTGCACCTTATGCTGGTGACCATAAAAGGCCACTCTAAAATGTGCAATTTTGTCTCACAACAGTGCCACAGATGTTTGACGTTTTGAGGGAGCATGCAATTGGCATGCTGACTGCAGGAATGTACACCAGAGCTGTTGCCAGAGAATTGAATGATCATTTCTCTACCATAAGTCGCCTCCAACGTCGTTTTAGAGAATTTGGCAGGACGTCCAATTGCCCTCACAACCACAGACCACGTGTATTGCGTCGTATGGGCGAGCGGTTTGCGGATGTCAACATTGTGAACAGCGTGCTCCATGGTGACGGTGGGGTTATGGTATGGGCAGACATAAGCTACGGACAACAAACTCAATTGCATTTTATCGATGGCAATTTGAATTCACAAAAATACCGTGACGAGATACTGAGGCCCATTGTTTTTTTGTTTAAAAAGAGAAAAGTTATCTGTGACCAATAATCATATCTGTATTCCCAGTCATCTGAAAATCATAGTTTAGGGCCTAAATACACTTATTTCAATTAACTGATTTCCTCATATTAACTGTAACTCAGTAAAATCTATGAAATTGTTGCATGTTGCATTTATATTTTTGTTCAGTATAGTTCCCCGCTGCGCCTCACAAAAGGATAGTTTGAAATGTGCCAGTTAAGATATACATTTTTATTACAACGTGCGCATAGGCTGTAGTTGTTTTTATCAGAATAGCATACAATGTTTTTTCAGATCGGTAAGTAAGCATTTCACTTAGTCCACACGAAGCATGTGAGAAATAGAAGTTGATTTGATTTACTCAAGGCGATGGCATACAACACACCGTAGGCTTAAGCCTATAGGACTAGTGTATATTTTTTATGTATTCATTCAGGTTCACAGAGAGGACCGAACCGAGGTTCCCGTACCGAAAGGTTCGGTACGTGTACTGTTGTTACACCCCTAGTGATTTTTTTTATTTATTATTTTGCTTGATTGAGCATTGTTTGAAACCCCAGGATGCTGCTCATCTTGTAAATCTGTGGTTGTAGATGGCTAGTTAGATAACACAAAGGCATTGTTCTGGGATCATTTGATTACACAGATATAGTCTCTTTTGATAGCCATTGATGCTCCAACCAACTGAGCTGTCTGGACCAGCAGCATCACCTATTATCTTGTCCATTGTGGTTCCACC
Source organism: Salvelinus namaycush (assembly GCF_016432855.1). NCBI lineage: Eukaryota > Metazoa > Chordata > Actinopteri > Salmoniformes > Salmonidae > Salvelinus > Salvelinus namaycush. The sequence continues at coordinate 25,745,908 of NC_052318.1, forward strand.
TAACAAGTGTTGTTATTATCATGTATTTATATGATAACTGCATAGGCAGGCTATCACAATATACAGTATGCACACCTTATAAAATGAAGAGGGAAAAAAACGTTGTCTGACATTAATATCCTACTCAACTTAATATCCCTTCCCCTCCTGTATCTATATCTGAAGGTCCATAGCCCGGCTGGCTAACATCGACGAGGTGGCGCTCCGTAAAGCAGCAGAGACCACGGATGTGCTCCTGCAGCACGACAAGGAGTGGAAGCTGGGCAAGTGTCTCATCCGCTTCCCTGAGATCCTGCAGAAGATCCTGGATGACCTCCTGCTCCACACGCTGTGTGACTACCTGTACGAGCTGGCCACCACCTTCACAGAATTCTACGACAGCTGCTACTGCATCGAGAAGGACCGCCAGACCGGTAGGGAAGAGACCCTGGGGTGGTAGAGAATGAAAGTTGTCCATCTTTCTATCAGTCTATTTGTCTATCTTTCTATCAGTCTATTTGTCTGTCTCAATTCATCTATTCATCCATCCATCCAATGATCCATACTAAATGCTGGTTCTATATCTTTGCTGGTTCTAAATCTGAGATATTTCTTGGCTTTGCCAGTTGGTAATTGCTTTCATGCACTGCCCCAGACTTCTGCTATTCTCATATAATCCTAAATAGCCCACCGAGAGGGACAAACACCAGTCAGAGGGGTGGCGTCAGAGAGCAAGCATCGTTGTTAACCGATCCACTAGCATCTGTTAGCATTTACCCTACTGTGGGCCACATCGCTAATGCTAAGTCCTATTACCCAGGGTTTAGTAGATAAAAGTGTATTAGTTTAACATGCTGCTCTCAAGTTAGCGCCCAGGCTAGCCCTCCTCGCCACCAAACTGTGTGAATTCTAGGCCACATTAGCCAAAGCATCACATTAAGTGCTTAAAGTGTATTATAGAACTATACAATTCCGAATTGATCTATGATTTCCCATAACTGTTCTAAATGATCCCAGACAGCCGCTGTAATTACTATTTACAGTAGTATTTTACCCTTTACCTCGTACCCATATCCCGGTTGAAAATGGCAGATTTGAGCACTGATACGCGCCTAAATTGGAGTGCAGTGGCTGTACAGTAACATTATATAAATGATGTCATAGCTCAGGGTCTCCGCTTCACAGCTCTGTATGGGTTTTGACTGACAGCCGTTCTGAACTTGAGCACTGCATGCAACAAGAAGTTGCCCCCATCCTCCCGCTAATTGGGCAACTTTAGCATATTGTTTGTCTGAGTGAGGGAAATGCTGTACATTAAGAGGACTCCAAATGTGCACTTCACATCTCCATATCATAAAACTCATGTCATATACAGTGTCAGTGTTCATGATCACTATGTTTGATGTACAGTTACAAGATGACATGGTGTCATACCTTAGGCTCATTTTGTTCAGAACAACCCATGTTTGTCAATTCTGAAGAAAATTCACAGCGGAAACACGCACCTGAATGCACTCATGACTAGGGTTGCAAAGGAAGGGTATATTATTGGAAACTTTCAAAGTTGACCAGTAATCTTCCAGAAATTATGTATCTTTCAAGGATTTAGTGGCCTTTTGGGGCACTTCAGATTACCACAGGTGTCTGTTATTATCACATGTAAAATAATCAAATAAAAGGATTTTAATATAGAATGACATAGCTTTAAACCTGATCCTAAATATAAACATTCAACTTAGTGAATACCATTGGTGTTTATTTTGAGGGTTTCAGCATGACAATTCCATATACATTTGTATACTTATTTTACTATGTCAATATGTAAAATATATATATATATACACACAGAAGTACAGTACCAGTCAAAAGTTTGTACACACCTACTCATTCCAGGGTTTTTCTTTATTTGTACTAGAATAATATTGAAGACAACTATGAAATAACACATGGAGTCATGTAGTAACCAATTTTTTTTTTAACAAATTAAAATATATTTTAAATTCTTCAAGGTAGCCACCCTTTGCCTTGATGACAGCTTTGCACACGCTTGGCATTCTCTCAACCAGCTTCATGAGGTAGTCACCTGGAAGGCATTTCAATTAACAGGTGTGCCTTGTTAAAATTGAATTTGTGGAATTTCTTTTTTTCTTAATGCGTTTCAGCCAATGAGTTGTGTTTTGATTTCCCTTACTCCCAGTGGGAGGGGAAATCATCACGCTACAGCATAAAATTGAATTTGTGGAATTTCTTTTTTTCTTAATGCGTTTCAGCCAATGAGTTGTGTTTTGATTTCCCTTACTCCCAGTGGGAGGGGAAATCATCACGCTACAGCATAAAATGACATTCTGGATTATGCTGTGCTTCCAACTTTGTGGCAACAGTTTGGGGAAAGCCCTTTCCTGTTTCAAATGACAATGCCCCCGTGCCCAAAAACTAGGTCCGTACAGAAAAGGATTGTCTCGATCGGTATGGAAGAACTTGACTGGCCTACACAGAGCCCTGACCTTAATCCCATCGAACACCTTTGGGATGAATTGGAACGCCGGCTGCAAGCCAGGCCTAATTGGCCAACATAATTGTCCGACCTCACTAATGCTCTTGTGGCTGAATGGAAGTCCCAGCAGCAATGTTCCAACATCTTGTGGAAAGCCTTCCCAGAAGAGTGGAGGCTGTTATAGCAGCAAAGGGGGGACCAACTCCATATGAATGCCCATCATTTTGGAATGAGATGTTAGATGATCAGGTGTCCACATACTGTTGGTCATGTACAGTCGTGGCCAAAAGTTGAGAATGACACAAATATTAATTTTCACAAAGTCTGCTGCCTCAGTGTCTTTAGATATTTGTCAGATGTTACTATGGAATACTGAAGTATAATTACAAGCATTTCATAAGTGTCAATGGCTTTTGACAATTACATGAAGTTGATGCAAAGAGTCAATATTTGCAGAGTTAACCCTTCTTTTTCAAGACCTCTGCAATCTGCCCTGGCATGCTGTCAATTAACTTCTGGGCCACATCCTAACGGATGGCAGCCTATTCTTGCATGATCAATGCTTGGAGTTTGTCAGAATTTGTGGCTTTTTGTTTGTCCACCCGCCTCTTGAGGATTGACCACAAGTTCTCAATGGGATTAAGGTCTGGGGAGTTTCCTACCCGTGGACCCAAAACATCGATGTTTTGTTCCTTGAGCCACTTAGTTATCACTTTTGCCTTATGGCAAGGTGCTCCATCATGCTGGAAAAGGCATTGTTCGTCACCAAACTGTTCCTGGATGGTTGGGAGAAGTTGCTCTCGGAGGATGTGTTGGTACCTTTCTTTATTCATGGCTGTGTTCTTAGGCAAAATTGTGAGTGAGCCAACTCCCTTGGCTGAGAAGCAACCCCACACATGAATGGTCTCAGGATGCTTTACTTGTGGCATGACACAGGACTGATGGTAGCGCTCACCTTGTCTTTTCCGGACAAGCTTTTTTCCGGATGCCCCAAACAATCGGAAAGGGGATTCATCAGAGAAAATGACTTTACCCCAGTCCTCAGCAGTCCAATCCCTGTACCTTTTGCAGAATATCATTCTGTCCCTGATGTTTTTCCTGGAGAGAAGTGGCTTCTTTGCTGCCCTTCTTGACACCAGGCCATCCTCCAAAAGTCTTCGCCTCACTGTGTGTGCAGCTGCACTCACACCTGCCTGCTGCCATTCCTGAGCAAGTTCTGTACTGGTGGTGCCCCGATCCCGCAGCTGAATCAACTTTAGGAGACGGTGCTGGCGCTTGCTGAACTTTCTTGGACGCCCTGAAGTCTTCACAACAATTGAACCGCTCTCCTTGAAGTTCTTGATTTAGTTCAGATCCGATAAATGGTTGATTTAGTTGCAATCTTACTGCCAGCAATATCCTTGCCTGTGAAGCTCTTTTTGTGCAAAGCAATGATGACGGCACGTGTTTCCTTGCAGGTAACCATGGTTGAATGAGGAAGAACAATGATTCCAAGCACTGCCCTCCTTTTGAAGCTTCAAGTCTGTTATTCGAACTCAATCAGCATGACAGAGTGATCTCCAGCCTTGTCCTCGTCAACACTCACACCCGTGTTAACGAGAGAATCACTGACATGATGTCAGCTGGTCCTTTTGTGGCAGGGCTGAAATGCAGTGGAAATGTTTTTGGGGGATTCAGTTCACTTGCATGGCAAAGAGGGACTTTGCAATTAATTGCAATTCATCTGATCACTCTTCATAACATTCTGGAGTATATGCAAATTGCCATCATACAAACTGAGGCAGCAGTCTTTGTGAAAATTTATATTTGTGTCATTCTCAAAAATTTTGGCCACGACTAGTATATTTGTTGTCAAACTGGTGGCAGTTGTGAAAAGTCAATAGTTGGAAGAGTTGTAGAGTTAATTGAACATAATTACACTGATGATTTGATGCTTTTTTTCATTAATTCTGCAATTTTCTCTTGAACCATATGGTCTAGAACAGGGATGGGCAATTGGTGGTCTCAGTCGGGGTCTCAACTTACTGTTGCAAGTTAGAATAGGATAATACACATGGTGCAGTTTTTCTCAGTCACTGATAGTCACTCAGTTAGCCCATGTCAGCTAAAATGTTTAAGATTGGTCAATTTGTCTAGTGGCCAGCTATCTAAACGTATTAATCATGGTCGAATTACCGGCTGGGGTGCCTCCATTGATTTTCTTATTCTGTCACACTCTCCCTATGGAAAAATGTGACATTTGCATGAAATTTGTAGAACTTTGTTAAATCTTCTCTCTGCCCCATGGCAAAATGTGTAGAATTGCAGCAAACTTCCTTTAAAACAGCAACAGATTTTCAGATTTTTATGGCCCCCAACCCCATCAAATTGGACACAGCTATAATAAATGAATAATATATAAGAATACACTTTTTAAAGTTATTGAAGTATAAATTACCAAAGTTACGATAGATTGCCGTAGATTTTCTTTTAATTACCAAAATTAGTGAATATTCCAGTAACTTTGGTAAATTACTGGTAGCTTTGCAACCCAACTCATGACTCCTTTCTATTCGCACCAAAATTACAATCTATTTAATTGAATTGCTTTGTGAAAACACTGTAATTTCGTATTTTATAACTTAGCTTGTCATGTAGGCAATAGAACAAGCTTTCAAATTATGCCAACCTGACCCAGATTGCGATAAAAAATTGGCAGTTTTGGGATTGCGTAAACAACAATCGTAATTATGATTGCAGGGTTGTGTTCCAAACAAAGTGTGCTTGCTCTAGTTCCTCAGAGGCACAGCTTGGAGAGCTAAAAAAAAAAGGCACCTTATAGTTGACTCTTTGACTCATAAAAGCGCATTGAAATTACTTATGAACTGTGTACACTTTATAGTGTTGTGTGTGGCCACTTGGAGACACCAGTTAGTCATTTCACTCAAACCCTTGTCATTTTTTTTGTCTTACTGTATGTTGCAGCTACTCCACATTTTACAGGAATATTCTTATGTTACTGAATATATCCAGAGTATTTTCAGATTTTTGGGCCAGCAAAAAGTACAGTAAATGTAAAATGCACAAAATCAAAAGTGATGTTTGGATTCAGTCTTGTCAGGTGAACTGTTGTGTTCTCAATTTTGGTTGAATAATTTGCCCATAATATCCGAACTCAAATCACATTGTATTTGTCACATTTGCCGAATACAACAGGTGTCGACCTTACAGTGAAATGCTTTCTTACAAGCTCTTAAATTAACCAACAATGCAGTTTTAAGAAAATAGAAAATAATAAACTGTTCCCTTTTACTTGCTACCATGTTTATGAATTTCTTCTCTTAGAAACATTTCAATTTAGCCCAATCCATATAGACCAATTCACACAAGTGTTAAGTTAACCTTTTTCGTTTAACATCGTCTTTTGTTATGAATATGGCAGCTTGTTTTCCACCCTTCAGTTAGTAAGTTACAGTACAATGAAGGGCAATTGGGTTTTAGCCATACAAATGTTAGTCTACAGACCAATAGAAATCTTTCATGACTAGTCTATGGGTGGTTCTCAATAACACCCTATATCTTTGCCTTTGTCTACCTTTGCTAAACTGGGTTTAAAAGAGCCAACTGACGGCACTGACCCAATTCTGACGAAACTTGGGTGAATGATACGTCTTTCCATAGAAAATTTACAAAATGACACTGATTGGCCCAAGGCGGGAGCAATTAACTGAAATGTGTGAGTCACACCAGAGAGGAAGAGGCAAAGCGAGAGGGGTAACTCTACCCAAAATCTGTGTTCTCCAGCAGGTGGCTTTTTTTCTTTTTTCACAAAACAAGGATTTTTGGAATGGAGTTCAATGAGAAGTGTTGAATTTGGTTAACAAAAAATGTAATGGCTTATTTGCTACCCTTGGCTTATTTGATCAAGTAGAAGTTTCGTAATGCTGAGGTGGTTATGCGTGTACTGAAAAGTAGGACATGTGACATCCTGCCAACTGAGAAAAACAACTTTGCGCCTGTTGTTCACAAGAATATCTGGCCTCTCATTGGCTAGAATGGTCCCACCTTATCTTGCCTCCTCCCGACTGCCTTCTAGTCTGAGTACCAGTCTCTTTTTAGCTAACATTCCACTACTTGTCATTGCAAAAGAGTCTTTGGCACATGACAGGGAGTGGATTGGCTAAAGAGACTGGTACCTAGGCACTTACATCTATTGTCTTGCCCATTTACCCTCTGAATGGCACACATACACAATCCGTGTCTCAATTGTCTCAAGGCTTAAAAATCCTTCTTTAACCTGTGTCCTCCCCTTCATCTACACTGATTTGAAGTGGATTTAACAAGTGACATCAATAAGGGATCATATTTTTCAACTGGTCAGTTTGTCATGGAAAGAAGTGTTCATAATGTTTTGTACACTCAGTATATATTACTTTAACTGACATTTGTTATTCGCACCCGATATCTCATTTGGCCCAAGGGGGGGGGGGGTGCTGCGTCATTCGTGGGGGACGACATGTTTACTGTTGCCTTGTTTGTTAGTGTAAATTAATGTGGCAATGGTATTGTTTGTCAATTACAATGACGTCCATGTCCTTAATGTCCCGTCTGTGTAATTTGCCCTCCCCCTCATTACTATCTTAATTAGGGGTTTAGCAGCAATGCTGGTGAAACCATATTGTATTTGTTGGCTTTCATTATTATTATACCGGGTTCTTCCCCCAAGGAAAATAACATGCAAATTCCCATTAATATGGTAAGGCCTAGGACGGCCCAACTTGGCGTGATGGTAAAAGCCCATGGGCTACACCCTCTCATGCATTGCCATGCCAATGGTGGCGCTATAAGAAGTGATTGAAAATGCCAACTTTGAAAGCTCACGCCCTTCACCCCATTTGAACTAGAGTCCTGAAATGTAGTATGTAGATCTTTCTGCTCACAAGGAACACATTTACCTTAAGGACCCATAAAGTCCGTCATGATGGATTTTCTGCCATTTGGAATTTTGTGAAAAACGCTTAAAACCCTGCTACTCTAGCACAAATGACCGATCTGCACGAAACTTGATATCTGGCATCTATGGACCAAGGTGTCTCAAAGTACTTTTTTCCAGGCTAGTATGTCAAATAACATGGCCTCTATTGACCAATAAACATGGGCGTGGTCTCGCACATAAATGCCTATAAATCAGTCATGGATATTTGTAGTGTAATTAAACTTGGTACATGTGGCAAACACTGTCAAGATTCAGCATAACTGGGGCCTCGCGAGTGGCGCAGCGGTCTAAGGCACTGCATCGCAGTGAAACCCATGAGGCACAATTGGCCCAGCGTTGTCCGGGTCAGTGGAGGGTTTGGCCTGCCGGGATGTCCTTGTCCCACAAATTGGTGCGGCTGGCTTCCGGGTTAAGCGAGCAGTGTGTCAAGAAGCAGTGCGGCATGGCAGGGTTTTGTTTTGGAGGATGCATGGCTCTCGACCTTCACCTCTCCCGAGTCCGTACGGGAGTTGCAGCGATGGGACAACACTGTAAACACCAATTGGATATCACGAAAAAGGGGTAAAAAACAACAACAAACAAGCACCTTTTATATTGACCACACGGTGGCACTATAATGGGCACATTTTGATATCTCTTGATCTGTTTGACAGTGATGAAATTCGGAAATTCATGCTCAAGGTTATGAGTCTAGCTAACCTGTAAAGTATGGTTCAGTTTGGCCACATTGTGGAATTGTTGTACAGGAAAAACCATTCATGCAAGCTCATTGTCTCATAGCGGCCATATTATTTCAGTTGGCATCTTGGAAAATAGTGTGTTTTTGAAGATGTGCATCCATAGATGCTATATTCCAAATATGTTGCCGATCAGTCCAGCGGTTCTGGAGAAGAAGACGTTTAAAGAAGTCAACATCATTGAAACTGGTCCAAAATACATCAAAAGCGTATTCTATTGCATGATCAGTTTGATTTTGAGTTCTGATTTGGTAAGTGTGGTAAACAGTGAAGAAGTAGGTCATCCCAGGGCAATGTGTTCAATTTGTCCTGGCACAATGGGCACACAGCTGAACTCCATCAACACTGCTTGCAGCTTTAATTTCTATTGGATCTTCTCATCGTGTAGCAATATGCCCCATGGATCGTTGAGTTGTGAATATTGCATAGCATCACATCTATTTAGTGACTGTTCTGTTATTAAGCAATGTTATGTGATTTTTAGTGGAATTTGATTGGATGAAATTACCTAAGATCTATGTGTTTACCCATCTCTCTCACTCCCATCTCTCTCACTCAACAGGTGAGGTGGTGAAAGTGAACATGTGGAGGATGCTCCTGTGCGACGCCACTGCCGCCATCATGGCTAAAGGCTTCGACATCCTGGGCATCAACCCGGTTTCCAGGATGTGACTTCAGTGACATCACCATGCCCTCCTCCCAACTCCTCAGACTACAAGGGGTGGGGACTCTTCAACACATTAATGTCACCTGGGATTTTACTGTATACTAAATAAAATAAACTGCTTGTAAAAAGTTTTTAAAAAATGCACTGGCAACATGCTCATCTTTCTCCATATAAATGTCAGAATACCTACCAAGAGATTGAGGAATGGCTGGAGAGGCTGCCAAAACAGCAATACTGACCTGGGCTACAGCTCAATCATTGCACATGGGGTCCAAGATGGCTGTGTTACATTTTATCTTGGTTTATTGTAGTAAATCAATAAACACTATTTCAGATGAAATACAAGAGAAACATCCAGCACACTGTAGATCGCGAAGGGACATGTCCAAAAAAGGAAGCTTGAGTAGCTAAATGTATCCATTCGTTCTTGAAGCGTGTCGCTTAAATAGAGCACATTATTTTGACTTTGAGTATCATTTTTGGGACGTTTGCCTTTTGAAGTCGACAGTGAGAAGGTTTTCTGTCGTCTTTGTCCAGCTATCCCATCTGTCATCCAAGTCTATATATTTGAAACCCAGGCACCTGTGTTATTGGTCACTTGAGGACAGAGAGCCAAGTGAAGACTCTTGCTTGTCCTGAAAAAGATTGCGAATCAATGGTGTTTGAATTATACTTTTCAATCCACTTTCATGTCAATACTCAATGCTATATATTTTTGTTAGACTCCATAATTTTCATACAGTGGAGATTTAAATGCCTGATTCACACTATATGGCTGACCCAAACCATACTGTGCTGGCTCTATTTTATTTTCAAATTGTCCTTTTCAGCATGGTTCCAACAACAATGGTGTATCCATAACCAGGCCAGCCCAGTACAGCTTGGCTAGGCTCAGTTTTCCCTATAGTGTTTATCCGGCAACAGAGAGACTTGGGGACAACCGTTGTTCTCCCCGGTGACAGTGGTAGTAGCTCCTCACCCTGGTTATTTCCATACATGCCAAGGTTAAATGAACACCAGTGATGTGAATGCCTTGTCCCATCCTGATAATCAGCTGTGTGATTAATGGAATTGATTAGCCCAGCTAAGTGGACCATTGCATATTATTTACTCATTTCACAGGTAGCCGTGGACCCACAGGTATCGATTACACCAGACTGAAGTTCTAAATTACATATGATAACAAGGGGAAGGAGAAATAGCAAGAAGACTTAATTGGTTTGTCTTTCGATGCCAAATAGCCCATGCTGTTATGGTTGGAGCTACATTGTTGGCTAAAATACCATATTTTCTGTGCAGGTTCGATTAACAAGGTGCATCTAAGACTTCGCACAGCTTGTGCCTTAACTGGCTTTACATAGTTGGTACTTTCAGATCCATTGGAGCATAAGGTGTCCATGGCTTTCCACTTCACTCATTACTGTGTGAGGACTTTTGCCCCATGCCAGGGTTTCATTGAGTTTGACACAGCATGTGGTTGCATACTTATTAGACTTGTGGCCTTCAACTATTCTCATTAGCCTCTCAAATGAAGTTGGACTAGCCTGAATAACCCCAAAACCAACTGTTTTCTCTGTCGTCTCTTTCAACTAAGTGTTCTGTGTTAGCAGGCGCACTAAATTAGAGAACAAACTCTTTATAGATGATAAATTATAGATCTCACACTCTGAGGCAGCCCTCAAGACTTTAATTGTAAGGCTGTGTATGCCCATGGGAAAGTTATGCACTGTTGTAGATGAACTTATGCTGTAAAGGATGCCGCGAGGCGAGCAATATAATATTGTTCCAACTCGAGTTGAGCTCATAAACTGCCAAGAGGAAGTCTCTGTGTATGATCCATCACCAGAACGTATTAAATATCCATACACTTTATTTGTCTTCATCTTTTATCATTTCACTGCATGACTTTATAGCCGCTCCTCAGTGATTCCCAGTGCCTTTATTAAAAATGTATGTCTTCCACAAAATGGGTACTTTGGTGTGCAGGTCCCCGGTTGAAGGACAATATGCTAAAGGAGTTTTGACAGAGGCTTCAGGAGGAAAATGGTTTGCCACGTTGTTTTGGCACCAAGCTTCAATAGCACGTGCATTAACAATAGGAATATAGATCCCTCAGCAGTAGTCTATGGTTTCATCTTATTCTGCCCCTCTGGGTCAGCCAGCCAGGTGACTTCACTGCACAAAATTAACGTGTTTTTCCTCAAGTGTCTACTTCAATTTCCATGGACTGTAGTAACATCCCAGTCTTTCGTGCTATACTACTAGGTTACCAAGTGTTAGGTGGTGAGAGGTTAGGCGTCAAGGATCTGTTGTAATATTTCTGGCCTGATTCCATCATGACCTCTTTTGACCTTTGAGTTAGAGTCATCAAGTTGTCAAGACACTTCCTGATTGTGCAACCTTATGGAATGGATTTACCCGAACCCAATCTGAAATCTTCGCCACAGTCACTAGCGCTGTTATATGCTATACGTTGCTGTTATTAAAGAATGTTATAGGAATTCCAACAGTCATCTTTTATATCCAGCCTGATTGCCTAACCATGTGAGGTATTTTTACTTCCCATTCTCATGCAGTTATTCAGCATATTCCTGATCTTAGGGGAATGCCTCAGTACTAAGTGTTTTAAAGGGGATTGAATTGTCATCTTGGAGATGACTCAATACGATATGCAAATGAAAATTATGCAAATATGACACGAGTGGGCAGTTTGACAGCATACATAATTTCCTAAGTGTATTGTAACAGGCTGAGAATGTTTGTCTTTGGAAATGTACATCATAAGTCCAGACCTGTAAATCTTCTCTGATGGAAGCAGTGTGACACATCTTCCTCTGGATGTTCGTTATTTCAGGGTCTTCAGAGGGAACAATCAGTGTGACTGGCTGGGATTCAAGCAGGCCATCAACACGACACACACAAAAGCGAGAAGGCTATAGAGAAATCAACATTTTAATCAGTTGTCATTATTGATGTATCATTTCAATTCAGCACACTTATTACAAAAAAGGTACGCTGCAGTTTTTTTCATCTTAAAAAACAATATTTAAATAAATCTCTTACTATTGCTAAATACATATTTTGTTTAATTTTAAGAAATATAAGCCATTTAATAAGATAAAGCACACATTTATGAATATGTACATGTATAAACATACTGTGTCATACATTTGTAAGTTTACAACATTAGACACACTTTAAAACCAGAGCAACACTGAAGTGTCAAGTCAAATACACACATACAAGTAAAATTAAGTAATGATATTGTTTTGACAGTAAAATAATTTACAGAGTACAGTTTTGAGGACCGCAACCTACCTCGCTGGATATCTGTCACAATGGCACATGTACAAGAGAATCTCCTCAGTTCTCAACTGCAAGACAAGGCATTCCTAAATCCTTGACTTTGCCCTGCTTGAAAGTGTGACCAACCGAGGGTTTTATCGCCCAAAAGGTATATTTTCTACTGAACTGTCACACAAGGCCCTGTTCCAACTCTCTGCCGGAGGCCCCCCTGCCATGCATTAGGCCTGAAACAGTCACTTAAATGGGATGAGACATTTCATTACGGTGACAGGCTCCCGAGTCACTCTTGATAACGCAAAGCTCTGCCGCCTCCGCCTGAACACTTCATCAGACGACCCCTGCTGTGAGTCCGCTTCTGGAATTCACATCAGGTCTCGGGTTTAAGACAACTTCTCAGCTCCCCCTCCTCTCTTGCCTTCTACTCCCTCTTTCATTTCCTCTGCTACAGCTGTATGCCTGGAGGCTTCTGTCTCTGTCTATCTGTTTGTGTTGTTCTCCTCTCTCCTCTTTCGGCTCGACAAGGCCTGGGCTCTGTCTCGGGACTATGACTCAGATCTTGGTCTGTCTATGGTCAGGTCTGAAGGAGTCCCTGATAGCCAGCAGGTTGGAAGCCAGTAGGTGTCCACTCACTCTGTTGTGCCACTCCTGGGACCGGCCCCTGGAAACCACACAGGAAAAGGAAGTTAGTACACAGGAAGCATCACCAGGGTTCAGATGAGACAGTCAGAGAAACACAAGGGCTGCATTTCAGGCAGACTACACTGCAGTTGCCTGCCAGACCTAACCATATCAGTCAGTCGGCAGGTTTCCATCGACCCACGTTTATTCTACAAAAGCAATGTCACAAATTATTGCAACATGTGTAATGGAAACGGCAGATGTAGGATACATTTGACATTTTTGTCATTTAGCAGACGCTCTTATACATAGCGACTTACAGGAGCAATTAGGGTTAAGTGCCTTGCTTGAGCACATCGACAGATTTTTCACCTAGTCGGCTCGGGGATTCGAAACAGCGACCTGGTTACTGGCCCAATGATTTTAACCACTAGAAATGTTCTAAAGATCGACAACATTTTTATCTGTTCAACGGGTGTATTTTTTCTTTAGTCTAACTGTGTTTTTCGAATAAATTATGATTGTTGAATAATTTTGAAGGTACGCGGGGCACGATGTCATCACGTAACTATAAAGCTCCACTCCACATGTAATTCTGAAGGCCTACTGCTTGCTAAATATTTTTGAAATGAAATGATGTTTCTTTGCAGGACAAGGATTGTCCTGACTCAAGAATTCTTGAATTGTTTCACCTTGCTTTTCGGTTTGGTTGGCAAGTTTCACTATCCAATTATTTCTAATCTACAGGAATGCAAGTTTCACCATGGCATGGACTGTGGCGATATGTTGCCACGTAAGAATGATTATAATTATGGCAAATATTAGTCAATTATTGCATTCTATCCATGCTGGCTTTCGCAGGCTACCTGAGACATGAAACAGATAGGTGGGAGGGAATAGCCTGTCACCAATTTATTAGGCCTAATGCGCAATTTGCCTAAATAGATCATGGAAACACTTCAACCACTTTTTATTTATGGTGGGACGTCATTACGTTCAGCTGTTTTTATCGACACAAAATGGCTAAATGGAAACGCACTGTAGCATGCAATTAACTCATCTATTTTAAAGGCAACCTTTCTAAATATCAACAAAAACTATCGCTGGACAAGTTAATGGATAACTAGTGATGTGACAAGCAACCATTGCTGCATGTAGCAATATAGTCTGCCTGGAACGCAACCAAACCTTGCTGCATGAGACACACTGACAGACCCTTTCACTTTCAATTTCCTCTATATCCTCTGATTGGATCAGTTTCATTGGCCTTCGCTATTAAGCTTAGCAGACTGAAGACCAGTTCATTTATTATCGATAATAGGAAAACATTTCACTGCACTTATCGGGTGTATGTGACAATTAAAAAAATGGTCTAATGCCACTGGCACTACAAATAAGGCCAATACATTTTAGGCCTGCCAAGCTCTTTTCTATGAGTATTTAAAGAGAGTAGAACAAGGCAGAGATGTTGCTCAGTTCTGATGTAATGAAGTGAAAAAAACCTGCAGAGATAATCGTGTGAATCTGTCTTGTTGGCAAACCGTCTCGTTCAAATCTCACTATGCTGCCTTACTGAAACTCCTAGTGTGATGAAAGTGTGGCTAAGTGAGTAGTCAACTACTTCCACTGATGCTGGTCTATTGGAGCAGTACAATATATTTCAGTATAAGACACACACTCCCTCTACTTTCCCCTCATTCTCTTTCACAGTCTCTCTTTTGACTTCCCTCTGTCATTCTCTATCTTTTCATTTAATCTCTCTCTCTGTCTCTGTGTGCTTCTAGACACCTGTTTTCCATTGCCTGGCTTGGTTCATTAAATCAGCTGAAACAAATGGAAACAGCGGGGGTCTACAGAATAACCCAGCAGAAACACGCAGGGAATAAATTGATCATGTAAGAAGCAGAAAATCTAGAGAGAACTTTGAAGAGAGCTAAATCAAGTGTACACGAGGGGTCCCTTCTTTCTGTTCATTTCTTTATTTTCTCTATTTGAGTGTCTCTTTTGAGAAGCTGTGATTGCACTTGAGATACTGCAGAGAATACCTCATTACTGAAGGTAAAGAATAAGCTAGTCTCTGAATAAGCTAGTCTTTTTTAAAGGCTCTGCATTTTCTAAAATCTTTCATATTCTCTCACATCCTCCCTCTCACTTCCTCCTCCCCTCTTACCCTCCCTTCCTCCCTCAGTCTTTCCTACCTTGTATCTGTACGACAGAGGTGTGTAAGTCGGGACCTCTTGGCCCCCAGGGGTTCTACCAGGTAGAGACAAGAGAGGACCTGGGCTCTCACCCCCTCCATGGGTGCCTCACGGTGCTCTGTAGACACAGCCGACACATAAGCAGGGCCAGCCGACAGGTCTGACTGCCAGGTCCTGCATAGGGAAATGATAGGAGATTAAAACAGACTTCAGACTCAAGCGGAGTGAGAAATAGACCCTCAGATATTCAGCTACCATTTGACTGGGTGTTTGAGTAAACAGTCAACAATTCTTTGACCCCAACACTTTAATATAACTAAACTAAACTAGCTTTTTCATTTTTCATTCACTGTAATGCCAAAATGTAGCACTAGTACAACAACAACAGGCACCATGTCAAAACAACTTTAGCCAGAGTGTTCAAGTCCAAGCTAAACTCTGTTTGTCCCTGACTCCTCTGTCCCTTATACTCTTAAGCAGCAGAGTCAGCAGCCTGCCTAAAGACCAATGCAGCGTCGCCCTGGTAACACCTCATTACCTCAGCAGCAGGTGCTCCTGTGGCGGCCGGGATCCCAGGCCTTGCAGGAGGTAGCGGTAGACCTCGGTGTCCTTGGTCAGGGTCTGGACTACTGCAGACTGTTTGAGGGTCTTCTCCCAGTGCCCATGCTCCCTCAGGATCCGCTGGAGGGCCTCTTTCTGGGGAGCATCTACCTCAACAGAGCCCTTCCACAACCGCAGGGGCCAGCCATCATCGACCTGGTATGGGGGGGGGGGGGGGGTGAGACCCAGTGTGAGAACATGATTTTGACCTTTGATAACCCCTCTTACTCAACACACATCTCAGCTCAAGCTCTGTGTGCTTAATGTCTCTGACTCACTGGAGAATGTTTTTATGTTGACTCATACATAATTAACCTTTCATTAGTCTGGGCTGTTCTTTATAGGTGTTGTTTTGGTAGTGGCTTGCTGTCAAAAACGTTTATTGGTCACTGTATTCATTCATTTTATTTTATTCATGAATTAATTAATTCATTCCATCAGATTCCACCACACACCTTCTTAAAAACCAGGTCCACATTGTCTGGTCCAGAGCAGGACTCCCAGCCTCTACTCTTCTCCCTGGCCTCTCTCAACAGGTGCTGGGTGGTCTGGACCAGTCTGGCCCTCTCATCGTGCTCCTCCTCCCCACCCTGAGAGGGCGAACTCCGACCCCCATCCACCCAGACAGTCTCCTCACTGGGGTTGCTCACACTCTGGCCCGGCCAGAACTCTGGAAGCTGGAAGGATCAGAGAAAGAGAGAGGAAGAGTTAGCTTGACGTTTTCACAAATAGGGCCACATATGACTTCATCTCGACAACCAGAACCAAATATTGCGTGTTAACGTCTGTCACAAGAAACTACATATGACTTCTTGACCATTTGATATACTATTGCATTAAGCGAGGCTATGGTGATTAATAGCCTGTTGGCATTCATGTTCTCATTTTCTGATATTCTTATTCGGTATAATCAAGTCAATAAAATGAACTGACTGAACTGAATAACATAGATGAAGTGCCTCATTTAATTGCCCCTGCAGATGGGTTATGGTTATGAACAATAGGAAAAGTGCCTGTCTGCTTTTTGTAACGTACTTTACGTACTACTGCACAGAGAGAGTACACTCATGAGAGAATGGTGTGTGCTCTGCTGGGTCTTGGCAGTAACACCTACACGCTGTGCATACATGTGATGTGGATTAGTGTGGCTAGAACAGGCTGTACCCTAACTTTACTGTAGTGTGTACCTTGAAGAGGCACAGGGACTCCGTCACCATGTGGGCCAGGCCTTGAGTGGCAGCCAGGTTCTCACTAAGGTCCCTTTGGTCAGGCCTACCCAGGCTGTACTTCCTTTGGCTTGACCTAGGTCAGAGAAACAGGAAATGTCATTACATCAGAGTTGAAAATGTATGGAGTAGTTTCTATTGCTACGCTAGGCTTCCATAGACTCATACTATGCAGTTTATTTGTGACCCTTACAAGCAGAAACTGAGAAAAGGGACTGTTATTCAATATAAAAAGCAACGTCAGCATCGACTTCCAAACTAATTAAAATATGTAGCAAAGCAAAACAGCAAAATATTTACTAACGCCACTGTATCCTAGAAGCACAATGTGCCACAACACAACAGTCCATTGGAGTGGAGTTGATTTGTTCTGGTCATTGTTTCCAGTGTGAGAGTGTGACGTGTATCAAGGCAGAACTCTGTTTCCAGTGATGGGAGATACAGAGTGTGTGTTGTCTTCTGATTTCCATCAGTGCTCTGCTCTTACAGCCTGTGGGGTAATGGCTGAGCCCGCTGGCTCCCCTGGACTGCTGGCCTGGCACAAGGAGGAGGAGGAGGAGGGGGGTGGTCTATTGTCTCTGACCGGCTACATCAGACACAATCAGGCCTGTGCGATATGACATCACTGGGTTCACCACGTAACTTTTCGACGTGAAGTTGGAACTTCTAGACATGCTGTCAGAATACCGGGTAACAGCAGAGTGTGTGCAGCTGAGCTGTGTGTTTGTGTGTCTATCTTTGCCAACAACTACAGATAACTAGTCTTGTGAGCTGAGCGCCAGACTCAAAAGCTAAGTTCATAGACAGATGTGTTTTGAAAAATGAATCATGTGCAAATGTGTCTCCCTGTTTCTCACCTGGACCGTCTCTTTCTCTCTCTCTCCCCTCTCTTTCCCTCCACCCCTATCTCCCCTTTTTATCTTTCTCTTGCAGTAACCAGCTGAACAGTATTAAATATATAATATCTCCTCTATCTAAGAGAAATTATGTCCAGATGGGCGATTCATGCAGGGTTACATAAGTCTCTCTCTCTCTGCCTTTAAACTAAACCCATCCGACAGCTATTCATTACCGCACAGGGAAATAGGGTTTTGGCTACATTACTACAGTTGATGTAATCTCTGGGAACTCAAAGAACCAAACTCCACACTTTAACATGAATCTGATGCTGCGTAAGAAGAAGGAAAAACAAACACAACATTTCAAACAGACAAATTAAAACCTGCAGTTGTAGCGATGAATGCAAAGCAATGTGCTCCGGAGTAATCTTATGCAACAAAGTAAGAGGGAGTTCTAACTAGGAATGTGGGACCCAGACCCCCAGACCACTGCTCGTCTAGAAGTTGCTCTTACGCACAGATCCAAGATCATCTTACACCCCAATCCTAACCTCAACCATTATGGTTGAAAACCCCAAAAGTGATCTTATATCAGCATCTAGGGGTTAACTTTGTCCAGGAGGCAGTGGACTGTACTTGGCTACATTGACCAGCACCCTCCCCCAATCCTAAACTCAACCACTATGGTTAAAATTCTCAAACTGCATAGATCAGCATCTAGAGTAAGACCCTAGAGTCTAGGGGCAACTTGACGTCATCCTCCTCCTCAGGAGACAGAGCACCGTACCTTGCTGTGTTGTCCTCTCTCTTCAGGGTGTTGAGATGGAAGAGGGAGGGGGCCAGACACACAGCGATGTTGGTGGGGGTCATCTGGTTTTCGTCCACGCAGCCCACCACATCTCGGAGGAAGAGGAGGAGTGTCTGCAGGGCCTCACGATTCTCATCAGGCAGGAGGAAGATGGCTGCTTGGGCCGCACAGAACTGCTGCTCTTTGGGGAAGTCTGTGGAGGTGGGAGCAAGACATGTACGTATGTGGATAGAATTGCTTTGTGATTCTCTCATTGTGCTTATACTATAAAAATGTCCAAAACTGGTTTCAATCTGCCTACTTAGCCAGCATTTTAACCTTTCTTGCATGTTTAGCCAATCCAGTCTTTACTGTACTGGCCCAAGCAGTGTTGTAGGTTCTATCCTCTTACATTGGTAGATATGCAGAAAGGACTTGCAGAGCTTGCTGGAGAACACAGGTTCTGGTAGGTCTCTGAAGTACTGCTTCACCATATCAGCCACGTCAAAAGCTGATTGGCCCTCGTAGGACACGGCCTCTGGGTCCGCCTCCACCATGTCGCGCAGGTACTGGATACGAGACTTCACCCCCGACTTTCGAAACAGACCCACCTGAGAGAACGAGAGGGTTAGGAGTGTATGCGTGTGGTGTGGAATGGGGGTTTTAAAGCCGGGATGGCAGGTCAGACTCATGTAGGAGGCTATCCTAAGGCCTGTCGAACTAGGATAACTTCCATTCATCTATGTAAGTAGGAGATCCCTCTAAAGCACCTCATAACCCACCCTCAACATGGAAGATAAATGAAAGCGGACCTCCCATTCCTCATGCTCATCTGTCTCTGTTCTCAGTATAGGACCCTCCACTGTGTTTAACCATGACTCCAATTTACAGTAGGTCAAGGTGTCAGGGGGGTGTAATTCAACCCAGGTGTTGTGTACGCCATAGTATCAGTGCATGACACCGATGTTAATAGGTTGGAGAGGAATAGCTGATGGCCCAGACCTGGGTGTCCTTCGCAATCTTAAAAGGACAGTTCACCCCATGAATCTAAGTGCCTTGTAAACTGTGGTCCATATTCCATGACATTATGTAGAGAGCCCACTGTAGATGACATGGAATCGGGACTGTAAACTTGACTTTAGACCATTTTCGAGGTATGAAAACATCTAACCAACTTTGATATTGGGTGAACTGTCCCTATAAAGCTAGAATCCTTAGCTGCTACATATATTTACAAATTAATGATATATTGATTCTTGAAGAATATAACTTATCAATGTCTCATGAGCTAAGTTCAACTGTCGTACTCCATCAGAACCCAAAATATAAGCTTGTTTTACACCAATGTTTGTAAACAATATAAATGTAAACACACAACATTGTTAAAACTATAATGTTGATATAATGGATGAATTTGAGAGTGGTTACATTTCCCTCAGCTTTTATCCAAAACGGCTATGTTATTGTTTGTTTCAATTAAGGACTCTGGCTTTAATAATGCATGAGCAGTAATGTATACAGTTGAAGTCGGAAGTTTACATACACTTAGGTTGGAGTCATTAAAACTCGTTTTTCAACCACTCCACAAATTTCTTATTAACAAACTATAGTTTTGGCAAGTCGGTTAGGACATCTACTTTGTGCATGACACGTAATTTTTCCAACAATTGTTTACAGACAGATTATTTCACTTATACTTCACTATATCACAATTCCAGTGGGCCAGAAGTTTACATACACTAAGTTGACTCTGCCTTTAAACAGCTTGGAAAATTCCAGAAAATTATGTCATGGCTTTAGAAGCTTCTGATAGGCGAATTGACGTCATTTGAGTCAATTGGAGGTGTACCTGTGGATGTATTTCAAGGCCTACCTTTAAACTCAGTGCCTCTTTGCTTGACATCAAGGGGAAATCAAAAGAAATCATCCAGGACCTCAGAAGAAAAATTGTAGACCTCCACAAGTCTGGTTCATCCCTGGGAGCAATTTCCAAACGCCTGAAGGTACCACATTCATCTGTACAAACAATAGTACGCAAGTATAAACACCATGGGACCACGCAGCCATCATTCCGCTCAGGAAGAAGATGCGTTCTGTCTCCTGGAGATGAATGTACTTTGGTGCGAAAAGTGCAAATCAATCCCAGAACAACAGCAATGGACCTTGTGAAGATGCTGGAGGAAACGGCTACAAAACTATCTATATCCACAGTTAAACGAGTCCTATATCGACATAACCTGAAAGGCCGCTCAGGGACTGGTGCACTTCACAAAATAGAGGGCATCATGAGGCAGGAAAATTATGTGGATATATTGAAGCAACATCTGAAGACATCAGTCAGGAAGTTAAAGATTGGTCGCAAATGGGTCTTCCAAATGGACAATGACCCCAAGCATACCTCCAAAGTTGTGGCAAAATGGCTTAAGGACAACAAAGTCAAGGTATTGGAGTGGCCATCACAAAGCCCTGACCCCAATCCTATAGAACATTTGTGGGCAGAACTGAAAAAGCTTGTGCGAGCAAGGAGGCCTACAAACCTGACTCAGTTACATCAGCTCTGTCAGGAGGAATGGGCCAAAATTCACCCAACTTATTGTGGGAAGCTTGTGGAAGGCTACCTGAAATGTTTGACCCAAGTGAAACAATTTAAAGGCAATGCTACCAAATACTAATTGAGTGTATGTAAACTTCTGACCCACTGGGAATGTGATGAAAGAAATAAAAGCTGAAATAAATCATTCTCTCGACTATTATTCTCGCTACTATTATTCTGTAAACTCCCGACTTCAACTGTATATTGGTGGTACAGGAGGTTAGAGTCCAGTACCTGATCGAGACACTCTGTCCTCAGAAAAATGATGGCCTTGAGGATGCTGGGGGGTAGTGGTTCCCCTGTCTGCTGCACACCGTGGAGGAGGGGTACACCAAACACCCTCCTGCCCTTCAGCTCTGGGGCTTTGGTCTTCCTCGGAGGCTTGGGGAATGTCCTGAGGGGAGACACAAACAATTCAAGATGGAATTCTAGTGTTGCTTTTGAAGGTAAAAAGGTTTTTGAAATAGAAGTTATATGAAGAAAGGGCAACTTTATAGAAGTATGACTAAGTTGTTGCATTGTATTTTATTCCTTCTGGATATGTTCTACTTCAAACAACACTGCATTGTATTTTATTCCTTCTGGATATGTTCTACTTCAAACAACACTGCATTGTATTTTATTCCTTCTGGATATGTTCTACTTCAAACACTGCATTGTATTTTATTCCTTCTGGATATGTTCTACTTCAAACACTGCATTGTATTTTATTCCTTCTGGATATGTTCTACTTTAAACACTGCATTGTATTTTATTCCTTCTGGATATGTTCTACTTCAAACAACACTGCATTGTATTTTTGTACAATATGTAAGAACCCACTACACAAAAACTGGTTGAATCAACGTTGTTTCCATGTCATCTCAGAAACAAAATGATATGTAATGACGGTGAATCAATGTGGCAAACTGATTGTATTAGCAAAAAGTCATCAATGTAAGGGAATCTTTTTCACACAACTTTTAACCTAAATCCAATGTTTTGTATATTTTGATTTGTTGAATTCGCCTTAGTTGACAACTCAACCAAATGTAAATCAAAAATAGACGTTGATCTCACATCTGTGTCCAGTGGGAGCCTACATAGGGATCTGACCAAGACTCACACAAGCACTTAGCAGAGGGCTTTGTGTACGACTCTGACGGGATATTTCTTTTAAAGCCCAGCGAGTGTTTTCATAAGCCAGCAAGTGAGTGCCATGGTAACGGCCAGTGTAGCCAAGAAGATAACATGAAGACAATTTAAATCCTCCCTCTCAAAGTTCAGGCACCTTGAGATAGCTAGCTTCAGAGCCAATCAAATGTATGATGAGTCGACTGGAATTAGATTCACAAATGTTCATACAGCATGCTTCTCTTTGATAGTGCTCTCTCCCATTACGGACTGCATTTCCATTCTAGTCTTCAGCTGTTCAATTAAAACATATCTTCTGCGTCCACCTCATTTCATTAGCTTAATGGTGTTCTGCTCAGGATTTCATGTAATTGTGTGAATGAGTGAGTGAGGGAGAGAGAGTTTCCTGTTTGGTCATGTGTTTGAGGAGCCCCAGCCTCTCCCTGCTAGGTAATAACCACATGTAGATATTGTTCATTAGAGACAAAGCCAAGGGGAAAGGTGTTTGGCCACAGCAAATAAGACAACAGTTATCTGGAATGAAACTTGTACAGAATACTGAAGCTCAGGATCAATGGGAAAGCGATGAGAGGCAGAAGTAGGTTATTTATTTTGTAGTTAGCTCAATGATTGTTAAAACAAATAGCCCAATTACTCTGCTCTCAAAAAGTCAATTACCCTGTCCGTTTGCCTTAAAGGGGAACTCAGCAGATGCTACATCAATTGCTACATCAAAATTAATTATATGTAGAAATTGATTCTTGAAGAATATAACTTATAAATACCTTCTTGAGCTTATTTGAACTGTCGTACTCCAACACTCCAATGTTTGTCAACAAAGTAAATGTAAACAAACACTATATAGCCTCAAAGCATGGTTATAATTTTGATATAATGGATGGCCAGTCCTTGCATCCATAGCCCTGTCTAGGAATTTGAGAGTGGTTCCATTTCTCCAGCCCCATCCATAAGCTTTTTACTGAAACAAGGCTGGGGAGACTCTTTGTTATTGATTCTACTGCTGATTGCCGCTTTAAGCAATCACTCTTACTCCAGTTCGCTACACAAATGAATAATGTCAAACACTTTATTAATTGATCCGTGGGGGATCCAAAGTTAGGAGATCAGATTTCGAAACACGGGTGAGGAAATAGCTACAAACAATGAAAGCAAAATCTCATTCTGACAGATTAGGATGTGTTGACTTCCCATCATAGAGATAGATAGAGGACTCATCATGGATATAACCCATTTTAGTATGGACGTTGCCATTGAGGGCTTCCGCCATTTTAAAGTAGTCAACTGGGTGGGGATTCCTATGAGTTGGGAGCAATCAGCCAATGAAAAATAAGAAAATGGACCACTTTAAAATGGAGATAGCCTCAATGGCGCTGTCAGGGACGCTATAATGGGACAGATATGAAGATGTGTCCTCTATCTATCTCTATCAAATCTCATTTTATTTGTCACATGCACCGAATACAACAGGTGTAGACCTTACAGTGAAATACTTACTGTAAGGTCTACAGCTGTTGTATTCGGGCGCATGTTACATCTATGGTTCCCATGCATCATTACGTGTTTCCTGTGTAACGCTATTTGAGGTCACTGCCGTTAACCACCAAGAGGAAAGGTTCCTAGCCACTATGTTTGAGTTAACGTTCCACTATATCTTTCATTAATGTACTCTATAGGCCATAGGTCTTCACCCTGCACTGGAAACACTTCAACGAATTCTAGCAGATGTTGAGCACATGCCTGCCTCTTTCAAATCAATAACAAACTAAAAACGCAGAGAAACTTTGGGATGTGTAAGCACTTCACTTTTCCCAAATGTAAACCGATGTTTTGCCAGAAAGTAAAATTGTTTGGGATCCAAGCTCCCTTTAATTAAATAAGAGAGAGAGGCCTTGCCAATGCCAGAAAAGTTACCTAGACACACCCCTCTAAGAGCCAGATGGGAGTGTACACCACAGACCTTAACCAAAAAGGAATAAAGAGAAGCTGTCTATAATTTCCCCACAAATCTAAGGTGAAGGTTATACTTTGTCATTTCTTTCAGACGCCAAATTTTTTTAATATTCTTTTTCGGCAGGAGGGTTTATTGCTCTTGAAGCATTCTGTGTTTTGTCTTGTGAGAGGCACAGCAAGGTTGCAGCTTCACATAAATAATAAATGAACCTCTGAACAAGCTGCCTCTAATCTTCCTCCTCTTCCCCTCCTCCCCCTCTTCCCCACCTCTCCCTCATTGCTCTCCTCCTCATTTTTGTCATTCATCCCCTCCCTCCTTCTTTCTCCACAGCCTTCCCCATACCATTCCATCTCTCCCTCTCCCCCTCCTTCTCCCCATTCCTTACCAGTTCCAGCCCTGCTTGCTAGATGGGGAGTACTTGTCCATGAGAGCAGTGAGTTTAAGCAGGGAGAGTTTCTGCAGAAGGTGAAGTTGAGAAACAGACTGGGCCTCGACTCCTGAGCTGCTGGGGGTAACTGATGGAAGACTCTGCTCGCTGGACCAGTGGTGCTGGCTCCGTCTGCATACATACACAATAGACAACAGAATGGCAGCCATATTAATGTGGGCTCAGAGAGGGGGTGATAGAGTAATAAAGACTTTTTAATGAGTACTCAGACCAGCTGACATTGCTCTCACCTGATACTACATGGTGGTGACTGTGCCTCAGGATCATCTCCATCTGCAGACTCCTTCTCTAGGCTCTCCTCGTCCCCTTCACCCTCCCCCTCCATGTCTCCTGGCCCCAAATCCTCTGCCTCCTCGACCTCCAGGTGGATGTGATTGGAGGAGGACGAGGGGCAGGGCGAGGGTGTGGAGCGGCGGTTAGACTCCGATTCACCGTCCTCCAACAGTTTGTCTGTCCAGGTGTTGACGAGCTGCTGCAGGCCGATGATACGCTCCATCACGCTGTCCAGCGCGGAGAAGACATCATCGTTTTCACTGATCTCCCCCGTCTCCGCCTCCCCGTGATGCTCCACCTCCTGGCCAATCACCTGGCCTATCGGTACATTGTCATAGATACTGGCCCGGTGGTCCAATGAGGCTAGGGAGATGCAGCAGGTGGAATCCTTGTCCTTGGCCGCTGCACATCCCCTGCTCCGTCTCCCGCGGTACCCGTGGAAACTCCCAGTCCTCCAGTTGATGGAGGTGTTGTCTATGGGCAACAGGAAGTTGTTGTGGGTGAGGGCTGTGGGGAATGTGCCTGGCTTGTGCCCCTGGGGGATCTGGAAGAACAGGCTCTCATGGTTATTTCTGTCGTTCTTGTAGTCCTGGTGCTCTCGGACCGGGTTTCTGTGGAGTCCCCCCAGATGCTGTTCTCGGACCCGGCAGTTGCTGCGTACTCTGGTGATGGGGCTGGGGGTGCTGACAGTACTGCTGCTCTCTGAAGGGCTGGGGCTGCTGCTGCCCGAGTGGGGGGAGGAAGGTGAGGAGGAGGCCTGGCTGCCTGGACGGTCCCTATCCCTGTGCTGCAGGGTGGAGATGTCCAGACACTGAAGCCGTCTCAGCCTGTGCTCAACATCCAGACTATCCTGGAGCATGGGGCCAGAGATGACCAGCCTGGCCCTGCTGAGGCCACTGTGGGCGGGGGAGTGGAGGTTGGACGTGCCCCTCAGACGCAGTTTTTCCATCTTCCTCAGCAGACTGGGGCCCTTCTTCCTGGGGGGCTTGTCAAGGAAGCGCTCCTCAGCGCTGCTAAAACTGGGCGTCTCACCCCCTGGGAAGGGGGGCCCACTAAATGAAGTGTCTAGGGATGGGATCTTGTTGATGGAGCAGCGAGAAGAGCTCCCGCTGGTCTCCTGGTCGTCAATGGCGGTCTTGGGGCTCTCACAGCCCTCGCTCTCTGTGCTGCTGGTGCTGTGAAGGGAGTAGACCTCGTGGCGGTCGTTGGCGTCACACAGGGACATGCCCTGGCTGTCCGGTGAATGTAGGAAGCCCATTCCCTCCAGGCGACGCCAGCGCCTTGTCCGCCTCTCATAGGCCCATTTTGTGCTGATGGCACAGGGCTCCTCGTCCTCTGACCCCTCCCCCTGAGAATCACAAGCAGACAATCAAGATGCTGTATAAGAAGCCATGTAGCAACAAAAAAACAAGGCCATCTATTTCTGGACATCGTGTAACTCTTTGGAGACGTCTTTCACAAAGACAACTACATTCTGAGATAACTAGACTGAGAAAATTATTATGCAACATTATTAATTCTAGATGAGTTTTTGCCCTAATTCTTTTCGCTTTCGCCTCACTTTCTCAAACAGAGACTAATGAAGTTAGCTCCACCAACCCTCAAAACTCCTCTATCTATCCAGCCATCAATATCAGTGGAAATCAAAGCGATAAATGCTAACGAGGAGCTTTTCCTCTGGTTCCTCCGGTGGCTCTGACAGAGTTGCCATGTTGGTGTTCCATGGCGTTCACTCTCACTCACCCGTCTTTTTGATCTGCCCAGCTCCAGCCTCAGCTCCACACATTTGTTTAAAGTGCTTAATCTCCTGGAAGCAGAGAAGCATGGCGGTTAAACAAACACAGCAGCATGGGACCCACTCCCAACACAGACTCTCTCTCTCTCTTTCTATTTTTCTCTCACACAC
Source organism: Salvelinus namaycush (assembly GCF_016432855.1). Lineage (NCBI taxonomy): Eukaryota > Metazoa > Chordata > Actinopteri > Salmoniformes > Salmonidae > Salvelinus > Salvelinus namaycush. The sequence continues at coordinate 25,772,639 of NC_052318.1, forward strand.
TCTCTCTCTATGAGGAGGTGCTGGTGAGGAGAGAGTGGATGGAAAGTCTAGCTTCTCACCTGCAGAGGGAATCTAGCGCGTCCTTATCCAGGAAACCATGATCACTCTTTACCCAGTCTATAGCAATGGGGAACCTGCAATCTGAAAGGTAAACAAGGCAAATGAATGTGTGATATGACACCGTTTGCTATGGATGAGCAAACATGTGGATGTGGTTTGTACTGTAATAGATTGTGCTTGATGGCTTGAGAGAATTCATATTTAGTATTTACCTTTGTATAATTGCACGTACTGGGGGAAGCCGGCCGCTCTCAGCCAATCGCAAGCCTCCTTTGCTTCGATCTCTGCAAACAAAAACAATATTCAAATTCAATTAAAGTTATTAGTCTCCCAAGTGGCGCAGCGGTCTAAGGCACTGATCAGTGCTAGAGGCGTCACTACAGATCCAGGTTCGATCCCGGGCTGTGTTGCAGTGTCGCAGCCGGCCACGATGGCGAACAATTGGCCCAGCGTCGTCAGGGTTAGGGGAGGGTTTGGCCGGCTAGGATGTCCTTGTCCCATCGCGCTCTAGTGACTCCTTATGGCGGCTGGGTGCATGCACGCTGGCTTCGGTCGCCAGCTGTACGCTGTTTCCTCCGACAAATTTGTGCGGCTGGCTTCCGGGTTAAGCGAGCAGTGTGTCAAGAAGCAGTGCTGCTTGGCACAGTCGTGTTTTGGAAGACGCATGGCTCTCAACCTTCGCCTCTCCCGATTCCGCACAGGAGTTGCAGCGATGGGACCAGACTGTAACTACCAATTGGATATCACGAACATTGGGGAGAAAAAGGGGTAAAAAAAAAATATATATATAGTAATTTCTGGTCGGTCCATTTTAATAAGAGGGCAAATATATTAAGCAAGCTGTTTTGCACTTTACTTACATTCGCAAAAATATTGCGGACAAAAATAGAAGCAACATTCATGTTGCTCTCTCATCTCTGAGAGGGTATTCATTAAAGCTGGAATCCTTAATAGTGAAACTGCCATATCCGTTTGAGATATTACAACAAAGAAGTTACTGCAAGCAACAAATACTGTTTTCCTTCTGACATAATTGCACGCACAATTTTTTCCCTTGATGCGCAGAGCTCCCCCAAAGCTCCCCACCTCTGCTTGTCAAAAAAACAAAACAATAACAACGGCGTGGAGCGGAAAGTGGTGCAGTTTTGCCCTACTGCGGATTCCATATTTAAGTGGCTTTTTGGGAGAAGCCAGCCTAATTGCTCCTAATTGGCTAACGGTGGTGTATGCGTGTCAAACACAGAAACGGCAGGTAAGCATTCGTCAGAAGTGGCTTAAGTACCTTCTGCCCCACACAGCCTTTCATGCCCCCCTGTTCAGGTTCCACCCATCTGCTAACTCCCACCATTAACACATCATCTGCTAACACAGCATCTGCTAACTCCCACCATTAACACATCATCTGCTAACACAGCATCTGCTAACTCCCACCATTAACACAGCATCTGCTAACTCCTACCATTAACACAGCACCTGCTAACTCCCACCATTAACACAGCATCTGCTAACACAGCATCAGCTAACTCCCACCATTAACACAGCATTGTCAGCGACAGATGAAGGAACGAAGCACACTCTTTCTTTGAACTCGCTGGTATTCCATGAAACCCAGAGAGCGAATGAGAAAATTAAAGAGAACAAGAGAGAACGATAAAGAGAGTGATAAAACGAAAAGAAAGAACAAGAGAGAGTTCTTGGAATAAGGTGTCTTTTTCCCAGGCCGTGGGGGTCAGGGGAAGACAGCTGGAGGTTGAGCTACACAGAGCAGATGGCTGAGATATGTAAACAGGGGGAAAATGAACTGCGAACATCAGTCATCACAAGACCCCTCTGACGCAGGGAATAAGAACTCTACTGGTCGGACCAGGGTTCATCATATCAACAGCTAGGACAGATCACTAACTGTTAGTGTTAGAGGATTGTGACTTCTGTTCCTGTCTCAGTGTGGGGTTGGAAGGGGATGAGGTGGGGTGACTTTTGCGAGGGGATCAGCTGTACCTGCTGAAGTATCACATAGTTTCAAATAACTGACTGAGGCTCTAAATCCAGGGGTATCTGAATGTGCCTGTCAGGCAGGTCAAATTAAGCCTATGGTGGGATATGTTGTTACCTCCCTATTCATAACATCCTGCACTGAAATGTAACTATACTGTTAGCTACCCAAACAAGCGGTCAGAATGACATCACAGGGCTGAAAAAGGCCTAAGACTGTTGGCCAAAAAGTTAAATTATGGCCAAAAAGAGTGTTTTGGCGTACGGGATTTTACCAGGGAATTCATGCACTCATCACCGTTCCACCACTGTATGCGCTGTGCATGACTGTTATACAATCATGGTTATATCAGACTTCCAATTTTAATAAGGCCAAGCAGACAAATACCTCAGGCCGCGTTGGAGGAAGTTGTGCTTTTGGGCTCTGGGTTCTGATAAGAGATGTATGCTCTCAATTAGTCCGCTCCCTCCCTCGCAGTGCCAGTAAGTCGGAGGAACATGTTTCAGGGGTCTGAGAGGACCGGGATAATGGTGCTACGTTCTCTGTGTGTGTGTGTGTGTGTGTGTGTGTGTGTGTGTGTGTGTGTGTGTGTGTGTGTGTGTGTGTGTGTGTGTGTGTGTGTGTGTGTGTGCGCACAAGTGCGACGTGTGTGTGATGTGTGCAGGTAGCAACGGCAGCAGTATAGTGATTAAGGGGTCTTCACCTCAGGCCAGCCTTGACTCAGCCTTCAAGCTGCCTCCCAGAGTGGCATCCCAGCACACACCCAACACACACTACACACAGTCACTCAATGCCTGGAGTCACCTTATAAAGTGCTACTACTGTGTGGCCCTCCAGGCCTAGAGGCCTAGCTGTCCTTCTCCAGAATCCCAACGCCTATATGAATTGATAGACACAAGAAAAGCATCTCGAAGCCGTTGTGTGGTATGAGAACATCTCTCTGCTCTGACAGCTTACATGGTTCTGATCTTCAATGTCCCTCCAGAGATCGTAGACTTAGATTCGACAGTCTCAGTGGAATGCAAATACAGCAGTCCTCTGCTTTTAACTGGGATGGCAAGTGTCAAGTGAGGCGTAAAAGTGTTTTGAAAACCTCAAATGTCTATGAACTTGAGTTGAGAACTGTAACTTTGAGTGCTAGGGATGTGGCCTGGTTAGATTTTTAACCATGTCAGAGATGAATGTACAGTATGTATATGTTCTGATATATGACCAACATTTGACCTTTGAATGTAAACCGGAAGCTTGTTTGCTAAAGACCCCATAAGTCATGGAACAGATAGAAAATAACAAAACAAAACAGAATGGACAGACGCTGGCTATTTTACGTAAATTCTCAGAACCTTTGACGTTAGTTCTAACCAGCAACGTAAATTCTCTTTTTAATTCTCCTTTGTTGTTATGACGCACCCAGCAGTCTGGTCTCAGAGAAAGTAGTATAATAATGTAAGCCCTCCAGGATGTTTGATAGGTTACGTCTTCCAATTCGTATGATATTGTACAACTGGGTAAGATGTATGATACTATACGTCCTCTAATTCGTGTGATATTGTACAACTGGGTAAGATGTATGATACTATACGTCCTCTAATTCGTGTGATATTGTACAACCCACTCTGTAAATTTGATGCACTTTTAGAGTATATTATTCCAAACAATGTCTTAAAATGAACAAAATCAAAAAGGGTATACATATGAATATTTTTAGGGTTTCATAAATTAATGTAAAAATGTGTATTTCAGAATCCAGACATACTCCATATGTTAGAGCACACTATAAGGAGTATAATGACATCAAGATGCTGTCTGTATCATGTACGGTTCACAGATCATAGAGTCTTACAGGAGACATGTATAGGTCTAAAAAGGGCCTACAATTGCCACTTTCATTATGACTTTCTCAAAAATGGTTTGTGATATAAATGTAAAAAGCATGTCAAACATCCTTCCTCCCAATGAAGTTTCTATATGAGAATTGTAGGAACAATCTGAGATACCAAAAATAATTTCTGCTTTTGCTGGCGTGGAATCGCCCATAGATGCTCGATGAATCACAAATTCACTTAGCAGTTATATCCAACCGTTGATCATTCCCATCATGTTTGGGTCCAGTTAGCTCTCCCATGTACTGTATGACACAAACTGAGTGTATGACACAAAATCTGAGTTCATATGGAAAAAGTAACAATGACTTTAATATAAAAAATGGCTAGTGATTGTCACACAATAACTAATCCCACTTAACATTTTGAGTGAGCAAAACATCTAGAGTGTCAAGTTAGTCACACAGCTCCACAGTGCTGCCTAATCATTCCATCCACACCAGCCCTGGCTAGGCTTAGCTCGTTGCATTACTCCCCTGCCAAAGTTGGTATAATTGTTCCTGCGCTCGCCTATGCTCTGTTGCTTCTGGTTGCTAACAACAGTCCATGTGATCCACTCATGCCAATGGAAAGAGAGTCAGAGGGATTTTCACTGCTAAAGTTAGAGAACTGTAACTACTCAGAATACAGAAAATATAATTAGTGGAAAAAAGTATTCTAAGAAATACTAGACACAAATGAACAGGTAAATCTCAACGGAACCTTTCCAGAGGACCATCTGCAAATGAGCCAAACTTATGTCTGAGTCTGCCTTCCATCACTATGAATCATGTTGACTGGGTGGAAATACTTGGCTTCTAATCGTCAAGTAGAACTATGCAAATGACAAGAAGACAAATCTTAAATGATGAAATACAACAGTTAGTTGATTTAGAGACCAAATACTCTAATCCATTGTAATGACTGAATGTCTGGTTCCTCTGAAAAGCTAACACCATGGGAAAAAAACAGAGGTGCTAAGCCTTTTATCTCTGATTTCAAAGTAGCTGGTTTTCTATCATATCTCCTAGTTCATCAAATGTATTAACTACAATTTGTACGCAGATAATGTGATATAACCAAAGATTTGTTGGTGTCCATTACTGGGCGTTACAGGGAAGCCACATAAAAAATCTACGGCGACGGTTTGTAACTAACCTGTTCTTGGTAATACTTTCTTCATTCTCGATTCTGTGAAAAAGTATCTTAGAAATGTCATTTTTCAGTTGCAGGTGGGTCTATAATAACCATTGAAAATTCAGGAAGATATTAAATTCATGTTTTGGTAACACTGTGTGATGCTCTGTCATCTACTTCTACAGATGGCCATGGCCGCGTCGCATAGAAACGACTAGTTCCTGCTAAAATGCTAGATGTGCGGCAGCTAAGAGGGCGAGGAACTTCCTGGGGCGGTACAAAACATGGATTTAATATCTTTCTGAATTTTCGCTGGTGTTTGTAGAACCACCTGCAACTGACATTACTATAATACGAAGAAAGTATTGCCAAGAACAGGTTAGATGAATAATCTATGGCGGCGGTGTGTGTGGTGCTTTCCTGTAACGCCCAGTAACGGACACCAACAAATCTTTGGTTATATCACATTATCTGGCGTACAATCTGTATCTACTAATTTTGCAGCCTGAACCATTTAGACCTTAGTGCTAGGAATATGTATGCAGCAGGCAACAAATCCATTATATTTCATACTCTAACATTATAACTGACATTAATTTAAACAATTTATAGGCACCTGCATGAAGAATACAATAAAACACTCTCCCACGTAACATTCAAACCTTCAGGCCAGAAATAAAATATTACATTTGTACTCTGTAGGTCTACATTCTTAAGATGTCATTTGAATATTTTATGTTGACCTTCTTTATAGTATACATTTTCTTAATTTTAGAGTAAACAGAAACATACGTTTTGAATCTATGCCAAAACAGTCAACATTTTTCATTTAAATAAGTATATTTCAAAAGCCTGTTGCAAAACTATATAGGCTTCCATATGTATTAGACAAGAGACGGATGCTCATGTGGTGGTCCGTTACGCCTCATATCATCTAACTCCTCACCTCATCTTGAGCATCAGCCTCATGAACCTCACAGCTGACATCCTATCAGGCTAGTGGCTCTCTGAATATGTTAATACATCTACATTGATATTTGTCACTGTCCTAGAATTTGTTATGCTATTACTGAAGTAAACACAATAAAAGTTGTTACTTACTTGTAATCAACATGGTGCTGTAATGTTGTATTTAACTCTTTTAAAGAATGAGGAAACTACTCACTCAAAAAATAAATACAAAATATACAAATCAAATCTTAAACCAATATTGAAGATAAGTCCAGTTCTCTTGGTCATTTAGGGCATCATAGTGAAATCAGTAAAGCGTTTCAACTTTCCAGCCGCCTTTTCCCTCCCCTGCCTGGACCATACCAACTCCACTTAACGCTCACCCGAGGGGGAAGGTTTCAAAATTGTATCATGGATGACCAAGGCTGTTGACTTTGAAAGCATGCCATGGTATTCATAATTTATTTAACACACTGTGACAACTAGTAGAAATGTAACATCTGATATAAAATATTCATTTTAAATTATCTAAAGTATCCCCTCCCCCTTAAGAGAGTGTGGTTGATCCCATGACGTTGCCCTGTAGGTACTAGGCTAGAGTGACCCTGGTTTTAATCTCTATGGAGTGACCAGACAGAGATTTCCAAACCTCAGACTCCGGTCATGAGGGGATATTTTCCCTGTATAGTCAGACTTGATAGTTAAAATTAGATGTAGCAGACATTAATCAGCCCATCAAGGTAAACAATGAAAAACTCTAAGACAGTTAGGCCTCAACCAAGAACATGGTGAATTTCCCTCCCCGCAGGCTACATATGAGCATGTATTTTTATGTAATACTGAACAATGTGTGCTTTATGCTATTCCCTCCAATATCCAGATGCCGCATTTCCTACACATTAATGCCCTCACTTTCCTTGACAAAATGATTAATATTGATACTGTATTTTCTGATCCTACTACAAAAACAATCAACCCATTTTTGTCATTAGAGCTCACTCAGGCACACATTCAGACATTTTACAATAAATGTACCTTGAAAGTCTAATTATTCCCTTGTGGTACCTATCTCTAAAACACCAACAAACACCATGTGGTCCGACCCTCTCCTGAAGCTCCTATCACATCATCTTGTAAAAGGCGGCCATTGTTTCAAAGCAGCAATGGAACAATGAGAACTCTAATGATGACCCTTAAAGCACCATGGAGGATGACAGAAACCTGCGGTGCTAATAGTACTCCACTCCAAGGCTTCATCAGGATTCATTCCTAGGTAAGTCATTAGTAGTAATAGGTTCCATTTACAGTGTAGGTGTTTGATTAGGATCTTTTCAATGTGAAAACCCTTGGAGAGGTCCACCGCTTCGCTGCATTAATTCACAGTTGAACGAAAGATGGAAAGAAATGTCAACAGCTAATGACTTTCACACAAGAGCGAAGATACAGGACTCATGGTCCCCTTAGCAACCTTCCTGGAGCGCTTAGCTTTATAATAAAACCTGGGTCCTGAGGGTACTGCAGCACCCCCTGTAAAATCGGACTTAATAAAAAATGATTCACAAAGGTAGTGCACTGGGCCTTTACAAGTCCTGCATTAGTGGACCGATATAGCCTTCGGCAAACCCCCCACCCCCAACTATCTTAAAGCGGCTATGTGTCATAGTCTATCACAACGCAGACTTAAGTTTAGTTTTAGTTTTAAAGGGTAACACTTTACTTGACACCCAGCGTCCTAAGACGCTATGACACGGTTATAACCATGTCATATGTCATAACAGCTGACATAACATGTCAATCTGTTATAAAATGGTCATAACACTGTCATAACACATATTTACACCTGTTGTGACATATATTGTGTTATTTTAGGGCTGGTTATGATGCCTACATAAGAGTGTCAAAACCAACAAAACCTACCACAGGAGACAAAACCTTCCATTACACCATAGCCTACCTGGGAAAAAAATATTTGAATAAATGTGGTTTTTGACACGCTTATGTAGTTGTCATAACCAGCCATAAAATAACACAATATATGTCACAACAGGTGTAAATATGTGTCATGACAGTGTTATGATCATATTATGACCAGGTTATGACAAGTTACATCAGCTAAAGTGTTATGACACTAGGTGTCAAGTGAAGTGTTACCTAATAAAGTAATTGCATGGAAGTACCATTCATAATACATGATTGGGGTGTGCACTGCAGCCCTTCTCCTATCACACAATCTGTTTTAATTCTATACCTAATACACTATATTAAACATATTTGCTGCTCTTGAATAGTTTGAGTTCTGTGGATGTTTTGAAGCTTGCTGTTATGTAAGAGATATTATGACATCTGGGCTTTCTTCCTGATGACCACAACTCCTACATACTGAAGTGATAGGGATTAACAAGGATGAAAGGATTGCTGCTGCTGATATTAAAGTCTCTCTCTCTCCCATCAAATCAAACATAACCATGACGACAGTCTGATCTTACTGAAGTCAAGTAGCACCTTGACAACGCAGATCTTTTTCTAAATACACTATGTACAGTCAGCTTGCCTTACAATAAATGCACATCACAGAGAAATTGGCATATTGAGACATGGAACCAGTCTGGAACTAAAGAAACCACACTGAATACTACTACAAAGAAGATCATTCCAAATCTTCTCACTTTACGATATGAGCTTGGACAGGTTGGGTGAAAATGACCAGGCTACAACCATTATGGGTCTATACTGTATATCAAAGACACACATCCAGAGGTCCAATAGCATCTTTCTCCAAGCCATCATTCCTAGAAATGACGTACTCAGCATTAGAATCTTTGGGTTGATGAAATGTTACTCCAACAGCTGTGGCCGACCGGCCTGCAGCCAAACCGCTCTGTTCTGTTGTCTGGTTTTTATTACAGCTCTGAAGTATTTACAATGACTGTGATTATGGCTAATAGCTCAGCCTCTGTATTGGAAACTGTTAGATCCATCCATGAGACTGCTCTAAAGCAACACTAGTGACATGTAGGTAGGTTTAATACAAAGCGACATACAGTATGTCCTAGTGTCCTCTGTGAGAAGGACAAAAGGACGTGTGTGTGTGTGGTTACTGCATGTGAAAGTTAGAGGACAAGTTACCCTGTCCTCTTTTGTGTGCCTGGCCATAAAACTGAGAGGCTCAGTAGGCCTGACGTCTGCGTTTGGCAGCTGCTGAACTGTTTACCCCTGGTCACTGTTTTCTAAGATTACACAAGAACACACTTCCTTTTCCCAAGCAAGTTGAGGAGGGCGTCAGAATAGGAAGAATTCAGCCCCGCTCCCAGGGGAGTGTGTGTGTGTGTGTGGTTATGAGAGTGTTTACTCTCATGAGCTTTGTTTTTTATTTGTGTTTACTGTGTGCACTTTTGATTGATGTGTTTTGATTTGTGTGTGTGTGTGTGTGAGTCTGCATGTGTGTATTTCTGTCTGTAATCTGAGTTGAGCCTCTGATCTTAAGGCTGGTATTTCCGATGCTGCAGGAAGCGCTCTCTCTGTCTGTAGAACTGTGTCCCCTTCCACTCACCACCCTCTTCACTGACTGTACGGCAGCTCCAGTGGTGCCCAGGTCCCTATTTCTCCATCTAGCCTCTGTGTACAAATCAACTTATCCTGAACACACTGGGCGCCTCTTTACTGGAACCAGCAAGCACGGAGCACACTCACTGACAACCCCCTCCTTTCTAAAAATAACTTCTAACTTTAGCAGAAATATTTTATCAAAAGCTTTGATAATAATAATAAAAATACAATATTTTTGCCTCTTTGTATACCCTTCAGGGACAGGGGTGGCGGTGTGGAATGAAGCCTGTGAAAAGAATTATAGCATTTGACATGGAAACTGGAAACTGCATAGATGACCTCCATAAAGGTAATACCAAACTCATGAAAGGCCCTGGTCTACCCTGCATTGCCCTGCCATGGTCTGAATGTTATTGTATAATAGTGGTGAGTTTTCAGGGCCTGTTTGTCTCTAACTGTACTAAATATAATTGCCATAGAGCTCAGAGCTTTGGCTACAGTAGGCCAGACTCTGTCACAGGCTAAGCAACAGGGCCAGCCCCCGAAATGAGCCTCCGACGAGCTACAGAATCAATTAAGTGGGGACATAATTAGAGCTGTGCTTTATTAGTACTTAGGGATGATCTGCAGCACAGAGTAATGGAGCATCCATGTACAGTTCATTTGGAAGGAATCTTTATCAGGACACTGTAGAGCCTATGGCTGCTATGTTGTCTGACTACAGATCTGTGTTTAGTTGTCTTTGCACAACTCGGCCATTGAACATAATTAAATGGAACAGTTCAGCGAACACGGTTGAGTTGGTCTATGTCTATCTATTTAATATTTTTATATCCGTCAAATGTTTATATTAGATGATGTTGATCTTGACTATTGGATTTGGTGGTGTCTTGTTCAAATTGTATTGTTTTATTTAGAGTTATATTCTGGTCCTGTTCTGAGGAGATCTGTACAGTAATATTTAAAACCTTAGGACGTGTCAGAAAGATTTTCCTGTAATAGAAAACCCAACGTTGTTTATTTAAGTTGATAATTGCCCCGAGGGCAGGAATCTCCCCCCCAATCTCCTCCATCTTAAACACAGGCTGAAACAAATGGGGGAATAAGGTACATTCCATGGTTGGGTAAAAAATGATCAACAGACTAGCAATGTACCCCACTTAACTTTGATGTTAAGGTATTCACACGCGTGTGTGTTTAGCATGTGTACTTGTTTAGGTAACCTATATGAAGTGTGCACTTGTTACATGACGTGTGTAAATGTTGACATACATTATGAAGTGTGTGCAGTACTTGTTGATGCAGTGGAAAGCCAGGGCGTCATGCAGGCTAAAGGTCACAACAGTCCCTAGTGGGGTTCTTAGTGTTCCGGAGCCTTCCCATCAGAATATCCCAGTCCCACGCCATCCCACATTCTGTCTCCGAGCCACCGACCTAAAATAGCATCTCTGATCCGTCCAGCTTGTTGTCCATCCATCCAGGAAATGTCCAAGCTGTGATGTACATTGGCCTGTTCTCTCTGATCCCATTGCCTTCCTCTGTGTTTCACATGGATTTAGCTAAAGCCATCACATGGAATTACGCTCTATTGACATGGTCTTTAGTGTCTAAATCCAGAGCTCTGACATAGGCTATATACAGGCTATATACAGTAAAGTAGGCTATATACAGTAAAGTAGGCTATATACAGTAAAGCATGTGCTAAAGTATGTCAACAAATAAAAAGGCAGTATTGCTTTACCTAGGTAAAGGAGCAAAGGAATGCTGGATTAAAATTTAATTTTGACACAATTCTTTGAGTCTATGACGTTGAATGTCCAATAGAAATCAGTCTCAAAGTGCTTTCTTAATTACAGCTGGAGAAGCCCATTCAATCATGCAGGTGTGGAGATTGTTACGCCCGCCAATGTCAGTGTTCATCTGCTTTGCTTGGTTAAAGAAAGACGTCTCCAAGATGTCTGGCAGAGGCCCAGAGATTACCCATTCAACTCAGAGACAGGAATTGGAACTGAATACGTGTGTGTGTGTGTGTGTGTGTGTGTGTGTGTGTGTGTGTGTGTGTGTGTGTGTGTGTGTGTGTGTGTGTGTGTGTGTGTGTGTGTGTGTTTGACTGTACACAATAAGAAGAAAGGAGTGTTTGCCTCTCCTCTTCCCCATGCGATGTCAGCTGTTCTGCACACACAGCTATGAGCCAGAGCATATTGTTTAATTATCCCCCTAGCCCACTACATAAGGGATAGATGGGTCTACACATTTGCAACCACATGTGTACACCTGCAGAAGAAATAGGACACACACACACACACACACACACACACACACACACACACACACACACACACACACACACACACACACAGACACACACACACACACACACACACACACACACACACACACACACACACACACACACACACACACACACACACACACACACACAACAATGCTTAACATACTCAAATGCACATAAGCGTGAGACAGGTGTGTGTGTGTGCGTGCGTGCGTGCGTGCGTGCGTGCGTGCGTGCGTGCGTGCGTGCGTGCGTGCGTGCAGTATGAGATGAGTGAAATAATGCTTGTAATAGGGGGAGTGAAATAACGATAATGACATAAGAGGGAGAGTAAACTGGGTAGTGTTATGTCTGGAAGTCCCACAGTGAGTTGCTCCACAGGAATGCAGGGAAACAGACCAGTCTTCAAAGTCCTGCCATCAGCCACAACAGCACCCAAAACTCCCCAAGACACATAAGAAATGGTTAGATGAGCGCATGCACTGTCTCACCGCGGGGGCTTTCCTGTGTTTCAACAACATGGGCTCTTAAACTATCTGGTACCAGTTACAGGCACTCTGCTCTAATGGTAACAGTCATTGGCTCATAGTCTTAGAGCCAGGTGACTGGATAGGCCAGTCCAGTAAATGACATGTCCTGCCAGAGGAAGTGGAGAGAGAGAGAGAGAGAGAAGGAAAAAAAGAAAAGAGAGAGAGAGGGAAGTGAAAGAGCGAGTGTGTGTGAACGAGCGCAAGAGAGATACTTAGTGAGAGAGGTACAGAGCAAGGAGAGAGATGGAGGGAGGAAGAGTCAACCCACTAATTGTCCTTGTAAGCGACCTTCACCGCATCTGATCCCTCTCCCCTCAAATGAAGCAGGTCCCATTCTAATTAGCGACTCTCTCTCTCACTTAGCGCCACACTAACTCAACACCCTAACACAACGTCCATGACAGGACCCACACTGCTCCCCTCCATCCCCTTATGGGCCTAATAAACCTTTGATGGCAACGATGACTGATATTCCCCACCCAAAATTACAGTGCTTAGTTATTGGTGATTCATAATCCAGTTTTGAAGTGTTAATGGGGAGCCCTATTTAAGATGCCAGCGTTTAATATACACTTCCTCCAGTTACTGTACATTAAATCTTCAACACCTTTTTTCAGAGCTATTACAATTGGCTGGTTTCCCAGGACAGGAGAGGAGCTTTTGGGTCTTAATGCTCTGATGTGACCTCTCTCTCTCTCTCTCGCTGTGCATGCTGGGAGTTTTTTGGAGTTTGAGTGTTTGGTGTGGAGGGCTCTGTCCTAACATTTTTCTTAAATGTTTTATTTCTATGGTGGAGGCATGGGGAGGGGCTCTGCGCAGGGTTTGCCAGCACAGATAGTCTACGGTGCTTTGAGTGTGGGGATTTGGGGCATAAGAGCTTTGCGTGCCCACATAAAGGCCGTAGTTAAGGTGAGGGTACAAGTGACTGTGGGGGAAATCGAGGTCAAAGTGCAGGGGAAAATGAGACGCAGGCAGCAGAGGCTCGGCCTAGTCATGCTACAGATGGTGGTGTAGCTGAGGCTAGGCCTAGTTATGCTACAGATGGTGTAGATGAGGCTGGGTCTAGTCATGCTACGGATGGTGGTGTAGATGAGGCTGGGCTTAGTCAGGTTATACTAGTGGATGAGGAGAGTATAGTGGGGAAGGGTAAGCGGCTAGCGGGGGTGGAGGACGTTGTCATGCGGAAGAGGAAAAAGGGGGAGAAGAAAGGAGGGGAGAGGCTGGTTTGGTCAAAGGCACTACGGAATCTTTGCCTGGTGCTGGGGGGAGGCCCTGACTAGATAGAAAGGGCAGTTGGTCAGGATGGGAGATGGAGATGAGGGGGGCATGGTGTCATCTCACCCAGGAAACGGTTTAGGTTGAGGAAGTGGGTCACAACAATGCGTAAAGGTCTACCTTCAGACACCGTTTAGATGAATAATTTCTTTCTGGCACTGGGGCTTTTTGAGCTTTGCTTTTGGTCTTTTTCTTTGCTGGCTTTTCTCCCACTTTGGGTAGGCTCGCTTAATATAAATGGTGCAAAAGATGCGAGAAAGAGGAGTGTGTTTGGTGAATATGTAAAACAATAAAAAGTACAGGTGTTGTTTCTGCAGGAGACACATAGTGATGTGGTGAATGAAGTCGATTGGGGGCTCTGGTGGAAAGGGGCAAGTGTGCTGAGTCATGGGACAAATGTTAGTGCAGGGGTGACAGTCCTTTTTGTACCTGGTCTGTCTGTAAAAATGTGCTCCTCAAAGGAGGTGTAGGAGTAGACTGCTTGTAGTAAAAGCAGAAATTAACAACAGGGGTTTTGCCTTTATAAATGTGTATGCGCCCAACACAGGGAGAGAGAGGGGACTTCTATTTGGATGTCTTAGACAGGAACTCTCACAGATAGCGCCTGAGGAGACGCTGGTGGTTGGCGGGGACTGGAACTGCACAATGGATTTTACGAAAGACAGAAATGGGGAGGAGCCTCATTCAGGCTCAGACATTGTTCAGCAGTTTGACCTAGTGGATTTTTGGAGAACAAGACATCCCAACACAAGACAGTATACATGGGTGAAGTCTTTGGAGCTAGGGTGAGTGCAGCCTGGCTTGATCGATTTTACATGTCCAGGAATCAGAGCAATAGGCTGTTGGGCGCTACCATTCTCCCGGTGGGTTTTTCAGATCATCACATCACCATGGCTCAGCTGTCTATTTAACCAGGGCCTTGGCAGGCATCCTATTGGAAGTTTAATGTAAAGCTCTTACAAGATGCCACTTTTTGCTCAGGTTTCCAGACTTTCTGGGAAAGGTGGGGGCAGTGAAGGGAGGAGTATGGGTCTCTGAGTCAATGGTGGGATGTGGGAAAAGTCCAAATTCTGCTTTTCTGTCAACAGTATACAGCTCTCTCATCCTCACAGGCTAGGAGAGTTTTGGGGGAATTTGAGTGTAGTATTAGTGAGATGGAGCTAATTCTGGTGAGGCAAGGCAATGTAGGCCTCCAGGCTAATTTAGCTGAATTATGTAGGGACCTGAGCAGTTTTTTCCAGGTTAAAGCAAAGGGAGAACCTGTAAAAGCTAGGTTCTCCATGCTCAAGGAGATGGATGCTCCTGGCTCCTTCTTCTTTGGTTTGGAAAGACAGAGTGGTGAAGCCAAGGGTATGCATTGTCTACGGCTTTCGGATGGGTGGGTGACCTATGTGGTGGGGGAGATGCGGGAGCGGACTGTGGAGTTTTATAGGGCAGAATTGTGTGATCCTATGTGGTGGGGGAGATGCGGGAGCGGACTGTGGAGTTTTATAGGGCAGAATTGTGTGATCCTATGTGGTGGGGGAGATGCGGGAGCGGACTGTGGAGTTTTCTACTGAGTTGTACAGGGCAGAACTGTGTGATCCTCTGTGCTGGGGGAGATGCGGGAGCGGACTGTGGAGTTGTATACTGAGTTGTACAGGGCAGAACTGTGTGATCCTCTGTGGTGGGGGAGATGCGGGAGCGGACTGTGGAGTTTTCTACTGAGTTGTACAAGGCAGAACTGTGTGATCCTATGTGTGCTCAGGTCTTGTTTGCTGAACTCCCTAAGCTCTCTCTGGCACAGAGGAATGAAATGGACATTCCATGAACTGGCAGAGGCCGTAACCCAGATGTCACCCGGCTGTGCACCGGGGGTCGATAGACTCCCAGTGGAGTTTATTAAAAATTCTGGGGAACAATTGGACTGGATTTCTTTTGCGTGTTGCGTGAGTGCGTCGGGGTAGGAGAGTTGCTGATGAGCTGCCATCGTGCAGCTCTGACTCTCCTGCCCAAAAAAGGGGACTTGTGTAAACTTAAGAACTGGAGGCCTGTGGCATTGCTCTGTGCGGACTACAAGATATAGACTGAAGTCCCATCTGTACTCTATAGTACACAAGGACCAGACATATTGCGTACCGGGACACACAATCACAGACAACTTGTTCTTAATCAGGGACATGTTGTTTGGCGTCATTTCCGGTCACAACTTGTAGACTTGTTTACGTGCTGCTGTGAGGTTTGTTGCTAACCTTACTTTGCTACCTGTCAACTTTATGGTTTTACTTTTTAATTACCTTTTAATTGTTTTATTTTTTCCCTCGCTCAACTTTTTTCATTCAACTTTTTCACCCTGGACGCTTTATCTGGACGTGGTATGTCAGTACCTCGACCAGCCGATGCTAAGTAGTAACATTAACATTATGCCTTCTAATTGCAGTCGCTGTACTCATAATATACAGGAGAACAATCGCCTTATGGCAAGGATATCTGTGCTGCAAGCCCAGCTTCAGACGCAATCGTTAGGCAAGGGTCATTTAAGTGTAGGAAAGGATGAAACAGCGTATGTGCCACCAATAAGTACAGATAGTAGTATAAATCCCCCCGCACAGTCCCCGCAGCCGGACAATTTTCTCATGGCTTCTGGAAGGAAATGCTGTAGGAATGCTCAACCGATGTCGCTCATTCAGCCAACAAACAACCGGTTCTCCCCATTAAGCAGCGGGTCAGAGTCAGAGGCCGAGCCTTCTCTGGTCTCTCCTCCTCCTGTTACGGGGTCTGAGACGCCCACCAGTAGGAAAACCCTAGTCATTGGCGACTCCATTACCCGCAGTATTAGACTTAAAACGAATCATCCAGCGATCATACACTGTTTACCAGGCGGCAGGGCTACCGATGTTAAGGCTAATCTGAAGATGGTGCTGGCTAAAGCTAAAACTGGCAAGTGTAGAGAGTATAGGGATATTGTTATTCACGTCAGCACCAACGATGTTAGGATTAAACAGTCAGAGGTCACCAAGCGCAACTATGCTTCAGCATGTAAATCAGCTAGAAAGATATTCGGCACAGAGTAATTGTCTCTGGCCCCCTCCCAGTTAGGGGGATTGATGAGCTCTACAGCAGAGTCTCACAAATCAATCGCTGGTGGAAAACTGTTTTCTGCCCCTCCCAAAAGATAGAATTTGCAGATAATTGGCTCTCTTTCTGGGACTCGCCAACAAACAGGACCAAGCCTGGCCTGCTGAGGAGTGACGGATTCCATCCTAGCTGGAGGGGTGCTCTCATCTTATCTACAAACATAGACAGGGCTCTAACTCCCCTAGCTCCACAATGAGATAGGGTGCAGGCCAGGCAGCAGGCTGTTAGCCAGCTTAGTGGAGTCTGCCACTAGCACAGTCAGTTTAGTCAGCTCAGCTATCCCCATTGAGACCGTGTCTGTGTCTCGATCTAGGTTGGGCAAAACTAAACATGGCGGTGTTTGCCTTAGCAATCTCACTGGAATAAAGGCCTCTCTCTCTCGCTCTCGCTCTCGCTCTCGCTCTCGCTCTCGCTCTCTCTCGCTCTCTCTCTCTCTCGCTCTCTCTCTCTCTCTCTCTCTCTCTCTCTCTCTCTCTCTCTCTGGAATAAAGGACCTGAGCCCTAGGACCATGCCTCAGGACTACCTGGCCTGATGACTCCTTGCTGTCCCCAGTCCACCTGGTCGTGCTGCTGCTCCCGTTTCAACTGTTCTGGCTGCGGCTATGGAACCCTGTTTTCAACTCTCTAGAGACAGCAGGAGCGGTAGAGATACTCTGAATGATTGGCTATGGAAAGCCAATTGACATTTACTCCTGAGGTGCTGACCTGTTGCACCCTCTACAACCACTGTGATGATTAGTATTTGACCCTACTGGTCATCTATGAACATTTGAACATCTTGGCCATGTTCTGTATAATCTCCACCCGGCACAGCCAGAAGAGGACTGGCCATCCCTCATAGTCTGGTTCCTCTCTAGGGAGTTTTTCCTAGCCACCGTGCTTCTACGCCTGCATTGCTTGCTGTTTGGGGTTTTAGGCTGGGTTTCTGTACAGCACTTTGTGACATCAGCTGATGTAAGAAGGGCTTTATAAATACATTTGATTGATTGATTGATGTTGGACTTGTCAAGAGGTTCTAATGTGAACTTTGGACTGGTCTCTAGATCAAGAGAAGGCTTTTGATAGAGTGGACCATGTGTATCTGTTTAATGTGATGTTTGGGGAAAGGTTTTTGACTTGTGAGAAGATGTTGTATGCTGGGGTGTTATGTATGGTCAAGATGGGAGGGGGGCTAGGTAGGCCACTCTGGGTGAGACGGGGCATTAGACAAGGATGCCCTCTATCAGGGTAGTTATATACACTAGCCATTGAGCCTTTTTTGGGCCTGCTACGCAGGAGACTGTAGGGAGTGTGCTGGACAGGCATGGGTGTGTTGACAGGCATAGCAGTGTCAACGTATGCAGATGACATTTCTGTGATGGTCAGGATATGCAGGTACTAGAGACTGAGCTGACAAAGCTCCCTCGTACACCTTCAGACAAGGTAAACTGGAGCAAGAGCAAAGCTTTGTTATGTGGGGAATGGGGGGATAGGGCCCCTATCAGTGGGGTTGTGAAGGGCTTAAAATGTTGGGGGTGTACCTAGGCTCGGAGAGGTGGGTCAGGAAGAACTGGGAGGGGCTGTCACAAGCAGTGGTGTCAAGACTGTCACAAGCAGGTGGATCCTGTCCCAAGTGTCATATAGAGCGAGGGTGCTGATAATCAACAAGACCTGCAACGCAAGCTGGTGGATTTTTTCTGGTCGGGCCATCACTGGCTGAGGGCGACAGTGTTGTACATGTCCGTTCACGGAGGAGGACATGGCCTGGTGGAACTGGAGAGCAGGGTGGCTGTACTCCAACTAAAGGCGGCGCAGAGACTGCTGTACCATACTGATGTCGGCTGGAGGGAACCAGCATGCGCTCTGCTGAGGAGAGCTGGCGGATTAGGGATGGACCGGCAGCTGTTCCTCATGAAGCTGGAGAGTCTGAGTACAGCAGATCTTTCACATTGCAATACATGGGCATATAGAGTACTTGCTTTTCAAAATGCAATGCTCAAATTACTTTTGATATGATTGGTTTCTCATATGTTAAAATACTCTTTACTATTACTTAATCCAACTTCTCTTAATTTATAAATACTTAACCGTTTGGTAAACCTATATATTTTAAACTGGTTTGTGTACTATATACATATTTTGAGACCTACAGAACTAATATTCATGTTTGTAAAGTATAATGATATCAAGTATGATATATATACTGCAATGTACTATTATGATTATGACTATTAATATTTTACTTTAGAGTACTTTAAAAAAAATCTGATATTGACAGGAACAGAAATATACTGCATGTAACAAATGAATCCCATGTATCCAAAATGACGTTGCTGGGATTTTTTTGTTAAATGGTTTTCACACTGCTTTACTCAAATTACATTGGCCAATACCGTAAAATTGGCCATTTACGTAGCAGACACTTTTATCAAGTGACAACAGTTATTACATACATTTTCATATGTTATGGAATTGAACCCACAACCCTAGTGTTGCTAGTGCCATGCTCTTACCACACAGGACCACTACAATACATCATTACAATACTGTAAAATAGAATACATGATTACACTACATAATGACTACTCATTATTCAAGTGCTTGGACAATGTGGGGGAAACATCTCCATGTCGATGAGAACCTATGGCCAAATGCTCAATATAGGTTTGAAGCAAACTAGTGCCTGCTAAACGTAATGTTTGTTTAATTAATGTAACTTTTTTAATTGCATTTGTTAAATTTGATTCCAGGACACTAATGTCATAATTTTATCAACAACAACAACAAAAATTGCATCAATGATTGTGAAAGATGTCTTCAATGATCACACATGGGATCGAAATGATGGAGATTTCATTTTCACAACATTTGTATGGGTATTACAAGTGTATAGCCTAATGTAAAAACAGTGTACTGTTCTGTAATGTACAATACTGTACTATATTCAAAGGGACATTTTGAAACATTGCATTTAGTATTTTTTGCTATTGGATTAACTGGTTGTTAAAACAATTAAATTGAGAAGATATAGTTATGTTTTGTTTTGGTGTTTAAATCAATGTTCTTATGGTATTTCACGGTAAACTTATATTTTGGATCAATGGTTGTGTAGTAAAAGATGTCTCCAAACAAAATGAATGCACAATTAAAGGTTTTGAACATAGGACTTGCCAGTTTGGAGTTTTGTAATAAGAGTTTTGAAAATTCACCACATGCTTGTGAAAATAGCACCAAATTGATTGAAAAAAACTGTACATCTGCAAAAGAGTAATCAGTCTCCATCCAGTGTTTGTCTACATAGAGAGTCATCCATCCACCATCTAATCTAATCCTAAACTGTGGGGCGGTTCCCAAACCTGTCACACCCTGATCTTTTTCACCTGTCTTGTGCTTGTCTCCACCCCCCACCAGGTGTCTCCCATTTTCCCCATTATCTTCTGTGAATTTATACCTGCGTTTTCTGTTTGTCTGTTGCCAGTTCGTCTTGTATTGTCAGGTCGTTCCAGCTGTTTTCCCTGCTCTCTAGTTTTTTGTTTCTAGCTTTTCCAGTTCTGATCTTTCTGCTGTGTCCGCATCTGGGCCATATCCTGAGTCGTGATAACTAAAGAAACTCAGTCCAGCTTTAAACTTACTCTTGAAAGTTGTAATAGTACGTAGAATGCACAAGGTGTAATTTCGAAATTGGGAAGTGCATCATCAGTTCCTCTTGCCATCTTAGTCATTGCTTAAATTATTTATAACTTGTCAGAAATATCCAGATCAACTAGCCCATGTCAGCTAACGTTTTTTAGCTGATAGATATTGTTTAAATTTTTTTTTTGTCTCATATCACATGAATACATATTAGACATGGCAAAATGTATAGAATTACAAGAAAAGTTGCTTCAAAATGGCTAAATGTTCTTTGCACCCCATGACAAAATGTGTAGAATTGCAGGAAATAAGCTTAAAACCTGCAAAATTATTGACAGCAACAAGAAGGGTGTAAACAGTTTATTTCATGAACAGTGCTTGTGCCCATAGAAATAGATGTGGCGCGCGGGATGTTACCCAATGCTGGAAGGTGGGCCCTGAGTGAAAAAGTTTGGGAACCCCTGATCTAAAGAACTACACTGGTTTTGAAAGGCAGATAGAAATGAAGAATTACATCCTCAACCATGACATTTACAAACCCCATACTTATTAACTCTCAAACAATATTAGAGGCTTAATGCATATCTCACATCTAAGGCCTTACCATAAAGGCTGCTGTTTAACCCATAAGAGACTAAGCTATATGGATTTCTTTCTTAAAAAAAAAAAAAAAAGTGTACATGTATTTAACCCCATATTTTTGTCACGAAACAGTCTAAGCCCTGTCCAAGCCGGTGTGGGAGGAGGGGTTCTACTAAGCTATATAGAATTGTTTTAAGAAGGTCATACCAGGGATGTTTTTTGCTATTTGATTTTCAAATTTAAGACCCCTTGAAGTATCAAAAAATAAACGTAACAAAAAATGAAACGTCCCTTTTTCAGGACCCTGTCTTTCAAAGATAATTCGTAAAATCAAAATAACTTCACAGATCTTCATTGTAAAGTGTTTAAACACTGTTTCCCATGCTTATTCAATGAACCGTAAACAATGAATGAACATGCATCTGTGGAACGGTCGTTAAGCTTACAGACGGTAGGCATTTAAGGTTACAGTTATGAAAACTTAGGACACTAAAGAGGCCTTTCTACTGACTCTGAAAAACACCAAAAGAAAGATGCCCAGGGTCCCTGCTCATCTGCGTGAACGTGCCTTAGGCATGCTGCAAGGAGGCATGAGGACTGCAGTTGTGGCCAGGGCAATACATTGCAATGTCTGTACTGTGAGACGCCTAAGACAGTGATACAGGGAGACAGGACAGACAGCTGATTGTTGTCGCAGTGGCAGACCACGTGTAACAACACCTGCACAGGATCGGTACATCCGAACATTACACCTGCGGGACAGGTACAGGATGGCAACAATAACTGCCCAAGTTACACCAGGAACGCACAATCCCTCCATCAGTGGTCAGACTGTCCACAATAGGCTGAGAGAGGCTGGACTGAGGGCTTCTTGGCCTGTTGTAAGGCAGGTCCTCACCAGACATCACTGGCAACAACGTCGCCTATGGGCACAAATCCACCATCACTGGACCAGACAGGACTGGCAAAAAATGCTCTTCACTGACGAGTCGTGGTTTTGTCTCACCAGGGGTGATGGTCGGATCCGCGTTTATCGCTGAAGGAATGAGCGTTACACCGAGGCCTGTACTCTGGAGCGGGATCGATTTGGAGGTGGAGGGTCCGTCATGGTCTGGGGCAGTGTGTCACAGCATCATTGGACTGAGCTTGTTGTCATTGCAGGCAATCTCAACGCTGTGCGTTACAGGGAAGACATCTTCCTCCCTCATGTGGTACCCTTCCTGCAGACTCATCCTGACATGACCCTTCAACATGACAATGCCACCAGCCATACTGCTCATTTCCTGCAAGACAGGAATGTCAGCGTTCTGCCATGGCCAGCGAAGAGCCCGGATCTCAATCCCATTGAGCACGTCAGGTACCAGTTGGATCGGAGAGTGAGGGCTAGGGCCATTCCCCCCGGAAATGTCAGAGAACTTGCAGGTGCCTTGGTGGAAGAGTGGGGTAACATCTCAAAACAAGAACTGACAAATCTGGTGCAGTCCATGAGGAGGAGATGCACTGCAGTACTTAATGCAGCTGGTGGCCACACCAGATACTGACTGTTACTTTTGATTTTGACC
This sequence comes from Salvelinus namaycush, assembly GCF_016432855.1. Classification (NCBI taxonomy): domain Eukaryota; kingdom Metazoa; phylum Chordata; class Actinopteri; order Salmoniformes; family Salmonidae; genus Salvelinus; species Salvelinus namaycush. The sequence goes on from NC_052318.1 coordinate 25,795,159, forward strand.
CCCCCTTTGTTCAGGGACACATTGTTCCATTTATGATAGTCACATGTCTGTGGAACTTGTTCAGTTTATGTCTCAGTTGTTGAATCATGTTATGTTCAAACAAATATTTACACATGTTAAGTTTGCTGAAAATAAACGCAGTTGACAGTGAGAGGACGTTTCATTTTTTGCTGAGTTTATATATAAAAATTATTTGATAAAATTTTTTATTTGGCCTTTTCTACTATTAGCCCATACAAATGCATTGAATAACATATTCACTACATGGAACAAAAGATAGTCCCCTCCCAAAAAATTGAAAGGAAATTATACATGCATTTTTTTCAACTGGTCCCGGCGGACCTTCAGACGAGTCTTGTGAGGCCTGTGGGCGTCATGTACAGTATGTGTCAGTGATAGTCTCAACTTTCCACTGAGGGGTCATATTAGTGTGTTGCCAAAACTGTTCGGACGCTACATCGAGAAGTTGACTGTTTAGTGCCACACACACTATAATGACTTCAGATGACTCACAAGATGCTTGTGAAGGTTCCATAGAGGGGTCATAATAGTTTGTAGGCAAAACCGTTCGGACGCTACAGATAATTTTGAGATAAGACCAATTTTCGAGATGTCTCATGGTCTGACAAACAACGCTATAGCTCTGTCACCTTTCACCGCAGATGCGAAAGTGGGATTCAGGTAAATGCGGTGGATTGAGACTAATCCAATAATAAAAAAATATACAATACCGGCCAAACATTTGGAAACACCAACTCATTCAAGGGTTTATATTTGTAGTGAAGACATCAAAACTATGAAATAACACATATGGAATCATATAGTAACCAAAAGAGTGTGAAACAAATAAAAACATATGTTTTATTTGAGATTCTTCAAAGTAGCCACTCTTTGCCTTGATGACAGCTTTGGACACGTTTGAAATTCTCACAACCAGCTTTACCTGGAATGCTTTTCCAACAGTCTTGAAGGAGTTCCCACATATTCTGAGCACTTGTTGGCTGCCTTTCCTTCCCTCTGCTATCCAACTCATCCCAAACCATCTCAATTGGGTTGAGGTCAGGGGATTGTGGAGGCCAGGTCATCTGATGCAGCACGCCATCACTCTCCTTCTTGGTCAAAGCCCTTACACAGCCTGGAGGTGTGTTGGGTCATTGTCCTGTTGAAAAACAAATGATAGTCCCACTAAGCTCAAACCAGATGGGATGACGTATCTCTCCAGAATGCTGTGGTAGCCATGCTGGTTAAGTGTGGCTTGAATTCTAAGTAAATCACAGACAGTGTCACTAGCAAAGCACCATCACACCACCTCCTCCATGCTTCACGGTGGGAACTACACATGCGGAGATCATCCGTTCACCTACTCTGCGTCTCACAAAGACACGGTCGTTAGAACCAAAAATGTCAAATTTGGACTCATCAGACCAAAGGACAGATTTCCGCCGGTCTAATGTCCATTGCTTGTGTTTCTTGACCCAAGCAAGTCTCTTCTTCTTATTGGTATCCTTCAGTAGTGGTTACTTTTCAGCAATTCAACATGAAGGCCTGATTCACTCAGTCTCCTCTGAACAGTTGATGTTGAGATGTGTCTGTTACTTGAACTCTGTGTAGCATTTATTTGGGCTGCAATTTCTGAGGCTGGTAAATCTAATGAACTTATCTTCTGCAGCAGAGGTAACTCTCGGTCTTCCTTTCCTGTGGCGGTCCTCACGAGAGCCAGTTTCATCATAGCGCTTGATGGTTTGTGCGACTGCACTTGAAGAAACTTTTGAAGTTCTTGAAATTTTCCGAATTGACTGACCTTCGTCTTAACGTTTCTCTTTGCTTATTTGAGCTGTTCTTCCCATAATATGGACTTGGTCTTTTACCAAATAGGGCTATTTTCTGTATACCACCCCTCACCTTGTCACAACACAACTGATTGGCTCTAAATAAATTCCACAAATTAACTTTTAACAAGGCACACCTGTGAATTGAAATGCCTTTCAGGTGACAACCTAATTTAGCTGGTTGAGAGAATGCCAAGAGTGTGCAACGCTGTCATCAAGGAAAAGGGTGGCTACTTTGAAGAATCTCAAATATAAAATATATTTGGATTTTTTAACACTTTTTTGGGTTACTACATGATTCCATATGTGTTATTTCATAGTTCTGATGTCTTCACTATTATTATCACTATTAAAAAAATCTCTGAATGAGTAGGTGTGTCCAAACTTTTGACTGGTATTGTATCTCTAGCTTTAACTGACATGTTTTTATGAGGATTATGCTAATTCGATTTTATCGGGTCTGGGGGATAATCTTAGGGGGATAATTAGCACAACAGGATATCTAAGGAAAATCTAACATAATTCACCTCAGTTGCACGCTCTCTGACAACACCATGAAACTTTTGGACACCAACTACATAATTTCCCCCATTCTGATTCATACTTCTCTGACCGTGTCATGATGTCACTCTGGTGGGAATACCAGCTTCATAGCCTCATACTGTGTTCTACAGTGCAATGCTGTGGTGGACTGGCAACCAAAACCAAAATGCCATATACCGTAATCATTTGGCCAGGGGGCAACATTCATCTAAAACACTGCTAGCTAATTAGCAGAGTACAGTTCTCTCCTCCATATTTCAGTGGGTTGAATAAGGCCTGGCTTTGGCCTCACACTACTGGGAGGTGATTGAGCACCGAGGCCCAGCTATGGAGGTGATGAAGGAGGAGTTATGAAGACAAAAGCTGCCAATACTCATCACCTCCTTTTCCTGGGTGGAGGAAGACAGAGGCTTTGATGAAAATGTCAGGCCGTCTTTTCATTATTGAAAATCATTAGCGGCTAAAGACCAAGACAGCGGAGGAGAGCATAAACAACAGATGATGAACAGAGGTAGGTAGAGGTAAGTAGAGGTAGGGCTGGGGTGGTTTGGGCTAACTGTGCTGTTTGTAGGTCCGGGACCGACAGATGGATGGACAGACAGACAGACGTAGATAGAGAGATGAGACAGACAGACAGACAGACAAGCCTGACAGGTATGGAAGTGGAAGTCATCATTAGCAGAATGGACGTACTACAGGAGGCACCATTTCCCTGCACTCTGTGATGCATGTCTGTCTTTTCTCAGTACACACACACACACACACACACACACACACACACACACACACACACACACCGCACCGCACCGCACCGCACCGCACCGCACCGCACCGCACCGCACCGCACCACACCACACCACACCACACCACACCACACCACACACACTATCCCCTGCCCAAACGCATGTGTCTGTGTGTGTACTTGTGTCTGTGACATGAAAGCTATATCCTTCATCATGGGAGAAGGATGTTCTTGGAACACATAGTGACACACGATGCTGTGTTCCACACTAGGCTAACTGTACAACACCACACAATCACTATGGTGACACACTTGGCATGCACTAATTGGAGGATAGGATTTATTGAGACTACTTGAGAGACAAGACGATGCTGTAACATTGTGTAACTGTTTAAAGAACAAGTATCGACAACAGAATGCTGTAATGTTATGTAAGTGGTAAAGAAGCGTTTTTAAAGCTTGATATTTTGTATCCTTTCACGGTTGAAGGATGACTAAGTACATAGCGCTGATGATCAGTTAACACTGCTATGGGAGTTCATCATTACAGTCTTTACATGACATGCTGCACCTGCAAGTGTGGGATTTGTAATTCCTGCATCTTGTTATACTGTAGATGTGCTCATATTTATTTTGGATGATTACAGTTTTACACTGTATAATACAGAAGCATCTCAGTTGGTTCACTGAGTGAAAAAAGCCCTGAAGGAGTTTAGAACTCCTTGCGGCTCTAAGAAGATTCAACATGTCCTCCATGACGCTAACATGCCACCTAGCGGCTTAACATGGCAATGAGACATCGCTGGCCAGTTTCTCTATGGCGCATTCACTAAGAATGGCCACTATGCGCACCAGTGATGCTCTTTCATGAATGACATTGAGTGGAATGTGGGACAGTTACCACTTATCCTTAGAATGACACAGAATGACATTGAGTGGAATGTGGGACAGTTACCACTTATCCTTAGAATGACACAGAATGACATTGAGTGGAATGTGGGACAGTTACCACTTATCCTTAGAATGACACAGAATGACATTGAGTGGAATGTGGGACAGTTACCACTTATCCTTAGAATGACACAGAATGACATTGAGTGGAATGTGGGACAGTTACCACTTATCCTTAGAATGACACAGAATGACATTGAGTGGAATGTGGGACAGTTACCACTTATCCTTAGAATGACACAGAATGACATTGAGTGGAATGTGGGACAGTTACCACTTATCCTTAGAATGACACAGAATGACATTGAGTGGAATGTGGGACAGTTACCACTTATCCTTAGAATGACACAGAATGACATTGAGTGGAATGTGGGACAGTTACCACTTATCCTTAGAATGACACAGAATGACATTGAGTGGAATGTGGGACAGTTACCACTTATCCTTAGAATGACACAGAATGACATTGAGTGGAATGTGGGACAGTTACCACTTATCCTTAGAATGATACAGAATACGGTGCTGCAACGTTGCTTCCTTTTCTCATCTGTCTTGGCAGATCGGCCCATCATTGACAATTTAACGTCTATTCCATGTTGGTTCAACATATTTTAGTTAAAATGATGTGGAAACAACGTTGTTTCAACCAGTGTGTGCCCAGTGGGACGTTCATAGTCTAACTGTTATTCACATGACAACACATAACATGAGTCACCCTAAGGGGTCAGACACACCGAGTGATATGTGTAGTAGTTGTTACCTTGGGCCCTAGTGACATGTGTCTGAGAACAGGGAGAGAAGCTGTGTGGTTTGGCTAATGTTTTCTCCATCCCAGGAGGGGGAAAGCTCGGAGGAGTGCATAGCTCCTCATCTGTAACCATCACACTTCACTGGCTTTGAAATCTTATCAGAGCGCCTGGGACCCCTAAATGAGTGTGTGTCTGTGTGTGTGGGGGGGGGGGGGGGGGGGGGTATTTGAGTAATTGTGTAGTGTGTGTGATGTGAATTTGTGTGTGTGAATGCTTTCAAATAGTCCATGCCAAAGCACCCAGTGTCTCAACCTCAAGACTAACAAGGCAGCTCCCCCTGCCTGACTGCCCCAAAACACATGCACGCACGCACACACACACCCGCTGAACAGGAACAGGTGTGGAGGGCAGGATTGACTGAAGCTCAATTAGCTGGAGCAGCCCCTCCACCTGTGGCTTCCCTCACTCTGTCTACCAAATGAACAGACAGACACACAAACGACCACACTGCGCATGACTGCAGACACCTGCACACTGACACTTCTGTGCACGTTTACAGAGTAACACATGAATTACTCACACAGAAACTTACTCGCACGCACGCACACACACACACACACACACACACACACACACACACACACACACACACACACACACACACACACACACACACACACACACACACACACACACACACACACACACACACACACACACACACACACACACACACACACACACACATTCACTAACACACACCCCCATTGACAACTAGAGAGCCAATTTCAGTGAAGTGGCACTGTGGCAGGCAGTGGAATTTATAAAGACTTCACCTTGCAAACCCATTACACATCTAAGTTTCCTCTTTCATTATTGCATTTCCATGTTCTCTTTCAACTCACCTGCATGTTGCTATTCATGAACAACCACTCTCCACCACCAGATTATCAGGTACATCTAACTCCTGTCCCATATTGATGTGCCTTTTTGTTATCAAAACCTCACACTTCCTTGGTTCTTCTCTCTCTCTCTTTCCCCATCTCTCTCCCCCTCTCTCCCTTCTCTCTCTCTATCCCTTTTATATCCCCTTACATCCCTCTCTCCTCCCCTCTCCCTCTCTCCAGTTTATGAAGGCCCAGTGTCTCCTTGTCGCGATCAGGAAGCTCGGTGGCGACATGATGGATTACTTTGGGTCAGATGAGGTCCAAATCCTGCTGGATAAGCAGGTCAAAAGGAACCGGTGTTGCAGGGAAAACAGCTGACTAAAAAGCAATGAAGAGGGTAACCAGTAGACAGGATATACATCTAGTGCTGGCGAGAATAAGGGAAGGAGTCGTGGATAAACCAACCGAGAGGAAGGACGAAAGAAAATCTGATCCAATTTGTAATAGAGACAGGATGAAGACGGGCTTGTATGTAAACATGAGGGTTTTATATGTGGAGGGGAGCATATCATCGATAGACTCGCAAATAGACACCTGGGAGAGGTGGAGGAAATATAGGAGTTGAAGGGGGATGGGAAAGAGAGATTTAGTGGTATGGCTGTAGTAACTGTTATCTGGTCTCCCCAGTGCAAATGATACCTTTGGTTCTGTTCACTTGCGTATGGCAGTACTACTATTAAATCAAGATGACAGGGCCATGTAGTTCAATGGGCTTGACCAGAGATGAAGTGTTGTCCTGCATTTGATCCAGTTACTCCAGCACTGTGAACCCCTGCTGCCAGAGGAAGCCATACATCCATTGCCTTGAGGTATCCACTCGTTCTGTGTTGAGAAAACACTAATTTTGAGGAAGACGGTGACTCTATGAGACACTTTACATTGAGATCATCCAGCAACCTCAGGGCCTGTTGTTGACTTCCTTGTGAGATGAGCAGCTGTATCGCGTTCATGTTATAAGCTGACCGTGACCGTCTCTCAGGTTGGGAACCACATAGCTATGATGACATCCTGACAGATCCCTAAGATGGGGGTAACACTTACCTAGGGGTCTAAGTGTTTTTCTCAGTCAGGTCATTTTGTTAGAAACTATAGACATCCATGACCATCCGTATATATCAAATCAAATCAAAAATGATTTGTCACGTGCGCCGAATACAACAGGTGTAGTCCTTACAGTGAAATGCTTACTTACAGGCTCTAACCAATAGTGCGAAAAAAAAGGTATGTGTGTGTGTGTGTGTGTGTGTGTGTGTGTGTAGGTAAGTAAAGAAATAAAACAACAGTAAAAAGACATTTGAAAATAAGAGTAGCATGGCTATATACAGACAGCGGTTAGTCAGGCTTATTGAGGTAGTATGTACATGTAGGTATCGTTAAAGTGACTATGCATATATGATGAACAGAGAGTAGCAGTAACGTAAAAAGAGGGGTTGGCGGGTGGTGGGACACAATGCAGATAGCCCGGTTAGCCAATGTGTGGGAGCATTGGTTGGTTGGGCCAATTGAGGTAGTATGTACATGAATGTATAACCTTGTTATGTCACAAAGGACTGAGTTAACTTACCGACAGGGACCACATCTGGTCCTGGTCACACCTACCTCACCTGTAAAAACATCTACGGCTCACACATGAGCCTGTACAGCCACTTGGGATGGCACAACACATCCCTCTGATGCATGGACACATAACGCCAGCACCGTATCATTTATGTAGCAATATCCTCATCAATATCCATAAACAACCAGGAGAACAGCCAGGAGAAATGTTTCAGTGCACTGTATCTACTGCATGCATGTAGCTATGTTGTGGGGACAGTAGTGTGGAAGTAATTATATACAAGCACTGCAAAAAACAACCATCTACGGGAAATCAAGAATTACTTTCCATAGCACAGTAGTTGATACAGACTGTCCTGTACTGTACGGTAGAGAACCTTCCTGTATGTAGTGAACAGTTTCAAGTTTCAAGTTTTATTAGTTGCATGTACAGGATACACATGGTATACACTGTCCAATGAAATGCTTACTTGCAGGTTCCTTGACAATACAACAACAACAATAAGAAATAATACAAGATAGGAATGCGAACATAAGTAAATGGCTCAGTAGAATAGAATAAACATTTAAGCATAAGTATAATACAAGATGGCATAATTTTAAGTCCATATTTACACATATATTGGGGAAGGGGGGATTGGGAGGAAAATGTTTAAATTGTGCAGTATTTAGCAATAATAAGATTCTGGTAGCATCAGTTGTGATGTGTGTGTAGCATGAATGTATATGTGTGTGTGTGTTTGTGTGGATGAGTGTATGTCTGTGTGAGTGAGTGAGTGCATTTGTGCTAAGATGAGGAGAGTCAGAGCAGGTGGTCAGTCCAGTTCATGTGTTTAGCAGTCTGATGGCTTGTAGAGAGAATCTGTCTCTGAACCTGTTGGTATCAGACCTCATACTCCAATACCGTCTGCCCAATGTTAAGGGAGTGAACAGCTTGTTGCTGGGGTGTGTGGGGTCCTTGATGATACTGTGGGCCTCCTCAGGCACCATTTCAAGTAGACTTCCTCGATGGGTGGGAGCATGGTCCCAGTGATGTACTGGGCCATGGAGGAACTTGCGTTCGTGGATGGATCAATTCCCGTATCAGGCCTTGATGTAACCGGTCAATACACTCTTGAGGGTGCAGCGGTAGTATTTGGAGAGGACCAGGGGTGGCAAGACTCATTTCTTCAGCCGCATTAGGAAGTAGACGCTGTTACGACCTCTTGACAAAAGTGGGGGTGTTGTCGGTCCATGTCAAGTCCTGGGTGATGTGGAAGCCGAGGAACTTAAAACTGTTGACTCTCTCTACTACAGTCCTGTTGATGCTCCATGCTGTACGCTGCTGTGCTTGTGGCTCCCCAGAGTGAGGAATGAGTCTTCTCCAGGGTCATGTTAACTATAATAGAAATTATGATGTGGAATGAGCTCTATAAACCCCTACTCACCTTGAAACCTCAGTCTGCTCTGCTCCACTCTAAAATCTGTCATGGCTCATTGACTGTGAGCCTATTCTGCTCTGTGTGGTGCTCTGTGCGATGCTCTGTGGGGTGCTCTGTGGGGTGCTCTGTGGGGTGCTCTGTGGGGTGCTCTGTGGGGTGCTCTGTGGGGTGCTCTGTGGGGTGCTCTGTGCGGTGCACAACAACAGACTGTGACATAGCCATTGAGAGGTTGTTTGATAAGGTATTTGGAACTTTTAGTGTAGTGTTTTCTGTCATTTATTTACGTCCCCAGACTAAACTACGGTATCATAGATATCGTAGTATCACACTGCAGCATCAAACCATTTCATCATCACTCATGACTTGGGACTCAAGATATGAAACTATTGCAAAACATTATTTCGCAACACTGCTACAGGATTCATTAAAGGCCCAGTGCAGTCAAAAATGTGATTTCCTGTGTTTTATGTATATTTCCACACTATGATGTTGGAATAATGCAGTGAAATTGTGAAAATTATGATAATGCCCTCTTAGAGTTGGAACTGTTTGAAAAGACTGCCTGTTCCTAACCAAATGTGTATATATACAGAGCGTACTGTACTGTATGCTACTTGAGGCCCAGTGACTGTCTGTCTACTGCTCCATGCTGTACGCTGCTGTGCTTGTGGCTCCCCAGAGTGAGGAATGAGTCTTGAGAAATTAGTTCACAAGATCATCCTCTGCATCCCTTGGCTTCATCGCCATAACCCCACCATCTCATGGTCGAGGATGAGAATCACAGCCTGGTCACCTGAATGCCGGAGGACCTGCTTCCCATCCCCTGTGGTTCCATGTCGGTTGAGAGTCCTATGTTTGCCCTTCAGCCCAACATCCTGGAGATTTACCAGGACCTGCGGGAGGTATTCTCCCAGACCCGCGCCACCTGTCTTCCTCCTCATCGTCCTTGGGACTGTGCCATCGACCTGCTGGTCCGTGCAGACGCATCTATCATCTGTTCGTGGCTGGAGGATTACATCCATGGAGGATTACATCCAATAGGCGCTCCAACAAGGTTTCATCCGCACGTCCACTTTTCCTGCATTGCCTCTTTCTTCTTTGTGGCCAAGAAGGATGGAGGGTTACGTCCATGTATAGATTACAGAGGACTCATTGAAATCACCACAAAGTATCATTACCCTCTCCCGTTGGTGCCGGCAGCCATAGAATAGCTCAGGGGGGCCGGTTCGTTACCAAACTGGACCTGCGGAGTGCATACAATCTCATCCGGATCCAGGAGGGGTATGAATGGAAAACTGCGTTTAGCACGATGTCACTGAAAAGTACTGGTGGCCCACCTTGGCGCAGGACGTCACTTGTTACGTCAACTACTGTTCCATATGTGCCCAAACCAAATCCCCCCCAGAACGCTCCAACAGGGAAACTCCTTCCCCTTCCCGTGCCTCAGCTTCCCTGGCCCCATCTATCCATTGGCTTTGTTACTGATCTCCCCTCTGACAGTTTCACCACCATTTTGGTGGTTGTGGAAATATTTTCAAAATCCTGTCGTTTTAAGCCCTGGCCTTCCGGAGGACATCGTCTCCAACCGTGGCCTCCAATTCACATCACAGGTATGGAGAGCCTTTATGGAGAAGCTCTGGGTCACGATCAGCCTCACTTCCGGGTATAGGCCTCAGTCCAACGGGCAGGTGGACAGGATGAGCTGGGGAGTTCCTGAGGAGTCACTGTCAGGACCGGCAGGGAGAGTGGGCTCGATTATTTCCATAGGCGGAGTACGCCCAGAACTCGCTGCGTTACTCCTCCACTGGGTTGACCTCCTTCCAGTGTGTTCTGGGTTTTCAGTCGGCCCTGGCTCCGTGGACCCCGGGCCAGACCCGAAGCTCCTGCAGTTGATGAGTGGTTCAGGCGCACAGAAGTGCGGAGCGATGCTCACGTGAGACTCCAGTGCGCCGTCTACCGTCAAAAGGAGCAGGCAGACTGCCACCGCAGTGAGACCCCAGTTTACCACCCTGGGGATTGTGTCTGGCATTCTACCAGGAACCTCCCACTCCGCCTGCCCTGCCAGAAGCTGAGCCCCTGGTTTGTGGGGCCATTCAAGGTTCTCAGGAGGGTCAACGAGGTGACGTATAGGTTACAGCTTCCCAGTGACTACCGTATCTCATCTTCTTTTCATGTCTCCCTTCTCAGGCCGGTGGTTCCTAGGCCCTTAGCTGATGCTGTCCCCCACGGCACCCCTCCACCCCTCCGGACATTGAGGGGGGTCCGGCCTATGCCTTCAGATCTCTAATGGACTCCTGACGCCATGGGGGTTGGCTCCAGTATCTGGTGGACTGGGAGGGGTATGGCCCAGAGGAGCGGTGTTGGGTTCCGGTGGAGGACATTCTGGATGCCAACATCATCTGTGATTTCCACCTTCGCCGCCCCCTCCTCGTCCTCAGGGCCGTCCCTCTGGCCGGCGTCATCCTGCAGCTGGGGCTGCATGTTGGGGTGGGGTGGGGGGTACTGTCACGTCTACCTCCGCTCCTTCCCTCCGGCTTTCGACATCGCTGGTATACCGGTCCTGGGATCCATCATTACACACACCTGGCATCAATCATTACGTGCACCTGCACGTCATCATCAGGCACACCTGGACTCCATTACCTCACTTATTACCTCCCCTATATCTGGCACTCCCTTAGGTTCTTTTCACAGTCAGTATTGTTTGTTTCATGTCTACGCTTACTCATGTTTGTTATATTGTTCGATGTTCCTTTTATTATTAAACTCATCACCAGCACTTGCTTTCTGACTCCCAGCGTATACATTACAGATAGGTAGAGACCTCAGCTTTCTCCCCATATGTATATCCTTCATGTAAAAAAGCTGTACATTTCAGTGTTTTTGGGCCTGCTGTATCTCTGGCTCTGTAGTCACATTGTTTCTGACACCTTTATCAGAATCCCACTTACCTTTCTAACAGTATTAAGTATGTGTTTGTAGGACCTATCATTTTAAAACCGAAATGTACTTTGAGAGTAGTATACAATATTGCAATTATTATGCGTTTAGAAAATGCCACCAGAGGGTTTGGGAGTTTACCAGGTTAATTGAAAACCATCATAGTAAGGTATTGTTACCCAGAAATTAGTTGATATTGAGATAAAAACAGCTGCATTGGATCTCTTTGGGCTAGGTGCGGCGATAGTGACCCACCTCGACAACATCCGGTGAAATTGCAGAGAGCAAAATTCAAAATACAACAATCATAATATTAAACATTCATGAAAATACAAGTGTCTTACATGGTTTAAAAGCTTAACTCCTTGTCAATCCAACCGCTTTGTCAGATTTCAAAAAGGCATAATGGCGACAGCATACCATGCGATTATCTGAGGAAAGCTCCCCGCATACAAAAGCATTGAAAACATTTTCCAAACCAGCAGAGGCGCCACAAAAGTCAGAAATAGTGATAAAATAAATCACTTGCCTTTGAAGATCTTCCTCTGTTTGCAATCCCAAGGGTCCCAGCTACACAACAAAAGGTCGTTTTGTTCGATAAAGTCCTTCTTTATCAACCAAAGAAGTCAGTTTAGTTGACGTGTTTGATTCAGTAATCGACCCGTTCTACTCGTTCAACATGCATACAAAGGAATCCCAAAAGTTACCAATAAACTTCGTCCAAACAAGTCAAACAACGTTCTAATCAATCCTCAGATACCCTAATATGTAAATAAATTATAAAAGTTAAGACGGAATGTAGTATGTTCAATACTGGAGATAAATAACGAAGTGCGCGCCCTCATCCACACGCGCCACAAGACTACAGTCCAAAATGAGAGCCACCTTGAAAAACTATAATTACTAACTTATTTTTCAAAAAACAAGCCTGAAACCCTTTCTAAAGACTGTTGACATCTAGTGGAAGCCATAGGAACTGCAATCTGGGAGGAATTCCTTTGAATATCCCATAGACAAGCATTTGAGTGGGTGGTGACCTCAACAACAACAACAAAATTCTGGATGGATTCTCCTCTGGTTTTTGTCTGTTACACTCACAGACATTATTTTAACAGTTTTAGAAACTTCAGAGTGTTTTCTATCCAATGCTACCAATTATATGCATATCCTGAGTAACAGGCAGTTTACTTTGGGCACGTCAGTCACCCGAACTTCCGAATACTGCCCCCCAGCCTTAAGAAGTTTTAACAGTGCATTATTCCATCAAAACGTCCCCTAATGTAAAAGTTCAAGTCAAGGACTAGACACACATTACTACCTAACTGACTAAGTCTCATCAGGCCTGAATAATAGGAGGTCATTCATATAATGATGTTTGTTAGTTCAGTTTAAGCAGACAAATGTATCCTTGGATAAATTACACCTTCCAACAGTGTGTCCAATAGTTGGCCACCGGAGAGCTCTGCCAAAGAGAGAAGAATCCCAGGACTGGGGTTATCAATCAGGCGTAATGAGTGAGGCAAAGTGACCAGACCAAATAATTTGCATAGTAATGCCTCCAACAATGTGTCTGGCAGTGGCTGGGCCTGCCATGGTTGAGAGGGCCTAGTATCGACCTTCTCTTCAAAGCCCGGGACAATACGAGTGTTCCAGGAGTCCAGAACAGCACACAGCCTTCGATCCTACACTTTTTCAACCCTCCATTAATCAATCCAAAAAAAAGGCACCCAACCAGCTAACTAATCAATCTATTTGTCTGTGATGGTGCGAGGGAGGGAGGGGTTTGGATATGTGATGGGGTTGCTTTGAATAAAGAACGGGGAGTACAGAGGTGAGAAGACAAAGCTTTGGAAGAATCGTAGATATGGGTGGATAGCTAAAGAAATACTGTTGGAAAAAGTTAACGAGAAGATGGATAACTTCAGTGGTACAATTGGAGAGGGAAGAGAAAATATTATTTTGTCCTAAATGAGCCAAGACTTTCAGTGCCTTTCTGCCTCGCTTCCATGATCCCAATCACACAAGATTGAGCTGGCCCTCCCAATGAATAACAAACACATTACCCAGCATGCCATTTGTTTGGTGTCCTTCAGCAGCTAGCTAGCTGACTCATCATTTAGCTTTTGCGGAGGACATTTGTTTCCTCTCTGACCCTACAGGTGGGACAAACACAAACAGACCCACTGACTAAGTGCGTCAAACTTATTTGTTCTTCAAACCCAGTGTTATGAGGATGGAAGAGAGAGAGAAATCCCGCAGGAATGATGAGAATGACTCATCCACTAGAGTATGTCTGAGTCCCATTAACTCATGTCTGCTCATTAGTATTTTTACCGAAAGATAGGGCCAATGAAGTATGAGATGAATCTCTCTACCCCCGGGGCATCTGCTTATTGTCTCCACACCAGAGGAGGCTGGTGGGAGAATCTATAGGAGGATGGGCTCATTGTAATGGCTGGATAGGAATTAATGGAACGGCATCAAACACGTTGAATATATGGAAACCACACGTTTGGCTCCATTCCACTGATTCCATTCCAGCCATTACAATGAGCCCTTCCTCCTATACATCTTCCCACCAGCCTCCACTGCTCCACACTGCAATGACACCAGTGGCGAAAGAGAGTTCATCGGAGGTGAGGGAAGCGTTGTCTCTGTGTCATGTGTCTGTGTGTGTTGGCCACGTGTGTTATTTTCCCAGTGTGTCTCCATCTCCTCCTGGCAGCCATACTTCAGTGTGTGTTGGCCTGGGATGAAGAGGAGCCTCTGTTCTCCTACACCTCTCTGTTTCGCTGTGTCCATCCCTGCATCATCTCACCACCTCTCCCTGCTGATCTACAGTACAGCAGGCAGGCTGGCTGTAAATGGGATCCTTTTAGAGCCACGAGGCTGTTGGCGCTTTGACGCAGGCGGGACACTTGACTTGACAAGGTTCTTCAACAACAGGAATGGCTTGCCAACCAGCCCACTCCCACAAAGTCAGATACAAAATTGTTGGACGCAGATTCTTTTGTGCCCAATAGAAATGAATGCTAAATAATGTATTGTATAATATTGGAGTCACTTTTATTGTAAATAAGAATATAATATGTTTTTATACACTTCTACATTAATGTGGATGCTACCATGATTACAGATAGTCCTGAATGAATCATGAATAATGAGTGAGGAAGTTACAGATGCACAAATATCATCCCCCCCCCACAGAAAAAAGCTAAACTCCCCTGTTATTGTAATGGTGAGAGGTAGCATGTCTTGGGGGTATGATATTTGTGCGTCTGTAACTTCCTCACTCATCATTATTCATGATTCATTCAGGACTATCTGTAATCATGGTAGCATCCACATTAATGTACACATCACTGCATTCTGTGTCAGGAAGTAGACTTGCTCTCTCTGAAGTCTCGTAGATCTTTTTTGTTTATAAAGCCATCCTGCATAAACTTCCGCTGTACCTTACTTCATTATTAAAGGACAATACCACTCAAACTATATATTGTTATTTGTTTCATTAGTCCACTGTTGATACAGTCCCAAAATGTTTTACATGTCAGCAATCACATTTTTAAAGATATAAAACTTTCAAAATACAGAAAGTGTCACAGTATAATAGGTTTTGGATCATATGCGGGCCTGATCACTGGATTGGACCTGGTCTAGAACCATGGATGGCACAACAACGTATGACAGAGTCAGATGACAAGTCACCTGGTACAGATAATCTTGATGCCAAATTGCTCAGAGTTACAGCTAACCAAATATCTATCCCAATCTCTCATATTTTAATAAGTGCTTGATGTATGGGGTGTGCCCAGAAGTCTGGAAAGAGTCCAATGTTATTCCACTACCTAAGGATAAAAAAATCTGCATTCACTGGTCCTAATAGTCATCCTATAAGCTTGCTGCCTGTGTTAAGTAAATTATTGGAAAAAATTGTATCTGTACAAATCAAGGATTATTTCTCATGTAATGATCTGATAACGGGTTTCCAGCATGCATACAAAGAAGGGCATTCTACGTGTACGGCCTCAGCACAAATGACAGATGATTGGTTAAAGAGTATGGATGACAGGAAGTTAGTTCGATTTCAGTGCTGCTTTTGATGTAATTGATCATGAACTGTTACTAGGTAAACTCAAATGTTATGGTTTTAAGTCTGCAGCTCTATCCTGGAAGGAAAGCTATCTATCCAGGAGAAGGCACAAAGTGTTCTTTAATGGTAGCTTTTCAAACAGTAAAGATATACACTGTGGTGTTCCTTAAGGAAGTTGCCCAAGCCCACTTCTCTACTCTATCTTTTCTAACGATTTACCTTCAGTTATTAACAAAGCAAGAGTGGTCATGTATGCTGATGACTCTACAATGTATAGCGCAGCATCATAATGTAATGAGCTAACAGGTGTACTGAGCAGTGAACTAAGAATGGTGTCTGTCTTGATATGAACAAATTAGTGTTGAACTTTTCTAAAACGAAATGTATTGTATTTGGTTCAAGATATATGCTTGCTGATGATCCCCAATTGAATTTGTCAATTAATAGAATGCATGTAGAGCAAGTGAAAAAACAAAACTAATAGGCATCATGTTGGATGCAGCTTTATCATGGTCAGAACACATAGATAGCATTGTTATTAAGATGGTTAAGGGAATTGCTGTTACAAGAAAATATTCAGAGTATGCAACATCTAGCACACTGAATCAGGTGATTCAATCCCTGGTCCTATCACACTTAGAGTACTGTCCAGTTATATGGTCAATCCCTGGTCCTATCACACTTAGAGTACTGTCCAGTTATATGGTCAATCCCTGGTCCTATCACACTTAGAGTACTGTCTGGTTATATGGTCAATCCCTGGTCCTATCACACTTAGAGTACTGTCCAGTTATATGGTCAATCCCTGGTCCTATCACACTTAGAGTACTGTCCGGTTATATGGTCAATCCCTGGTCCTATCACACTTAGAGTACTGTCCAGTTATATGGTCAATCCCTGGTTCTATCACACTTAGAGTACTGTCCAGTTATATGGTCAATCCCTGGTCCTATCACATTTAGAGTACTGTCCAGTTATATGGTCAATCCCTGGTCCTATCACATTTAGAGTACTGTCCAGTTATATGGTCAATCCCTGGTCCTATCACACTTAGAGTACTGTCCAGTTATATGGTCATCTGCAGCAAAGATATAAAAAAGCTCCAAATGGCTCAAAACAGGGATGCCAGATTAGCTCTTCGTTGCTCTATCTGTATGAATATTATCCAAATGCATCAGAATCTCTCATGGCTTCACGTTGAAACAAATTACTATCCAGTCTTCTGATATTCTTTAGGAATGTTATATATTCCTAAAGAATGTTATATAAAAACACAGTCTTTTTCAGGCCAGTTAGTACATACTAGCAACACGCATAACCACCAAATCAGACAGGCAAATTCAGGGCAGCTAAGACAACCCAAGCCAAGGACAAATCGCCTTAAATCTAAAGTTTTATATAGAGCCATAGCTGAATTGAACTCTTTACCAATCCATATTTCTCAGGCAAAAAGTAAATCCACCCTCAAGAAAAAAATTCAAGAACATCTAATGCGATAGACCATATGACTGGACAGGAAATAGAAAGCATCAACTGAATGTTAAATGTGTTTCCTGTCAGGTATTTTAATTGTCTGTATTGTCTACTTGTTGAATGTTTGTGAAGTCTTGATTTGTAGTTGTTTGTAATGTCTTGTTAATTGGTGTTGGACCCTAGGCAGATTAGCTAGTGTTACAGCGTTAGCTGATGGGGATCCTAATAAAAATAAAAACAATTACAGAGGATAGGATAGGATCAGTATGCAGAAGTCCAGAAATCAGAATAACTGTAAGTTCCTAACCTAAGATTTGGTAGATGTTCTTTTGGAATAGTCTGGAGAGATGTACCATTTTCATCTGCGAAAATACTCATGACAGATATTTTTGAAGTATGTTGAAGAGGAGGCATTTTATCCAGCTCAAATGTATTGGAATCAAACAATATCTGATAAAATTATTAGGTTGAATATTCATGGCATCCAAAGAAGGTGTGTAGTGGAGAAACTATCTCTAAATAGGTCATTGATTTTTCACATGCTGTTGTGAGAGCAGAGCACATGGCCCTGATGCTCTGTTGTTAAAGCCAAGAGAAACTTCTAGTACGATGCCACTTCCTTTACTTCTTTACAGCAGTTTCTTTCTGCATTGCCACATCTGGTAAGGTTTTCTCACTGTAATCTTACAGCTCACACAGACCTGCTCTGCATCAGAATAGGACTCCTCGGATCCCCCCATACACACTACCACTCCTTCCTCTTTCTCCTATATACTACACACCGTAGGCCCTACACTTCTCCCCCATCCCCCAAACACACTACAGTACTCCATCGTGAACACACACTGATATGCAAGATCACGTCCATGCGTACACACACACTCAATACAGCACCCCCCTGAGTCTGTCATTTGAGCATAGTGTGGCAGTGACAGGCAGAGAGGAGAGCAGAGCACATGGCCCTGGTGCTCCGGAGTGAGGTAATACTGCTGATGAGACCCGGGCAGGCAAGCAGGCAGCTCAGAGAGGGGGAGAGGACTGGAGATCTGGAGCCTGCCATAGATACTATACACTGGCAATCTGCTCTATGCTTCCGTCAGAGGAACGAATGAGAGGAAAGAGAAAAAGAGAGAGAAGAAAGAGAGGCTTAGTTTGAGAGAAAGAGAATCCGAAAAGAGGGACAGCTACCGAAAGAATAGAGTGAAATAGAATAGACAGATAGGAGTTTTATCTTTAGAAAAAGGCTCTGAAGAACAAAATAGAGAGATCCTGAAGATAAAACTGTCAATTGAGAGGAAGTAAGAAGATCAAAAAGAGAAAGACAGAAAAAGAGATGGACTGAGAGAAGAAAAGAGGAATGTGAGAGATACAATAACAGAGAGATGTTCTCTGAAATGTCGAGTTCCAGCTCTGTGCTTCTCCAGTTGGCCCTCACACAACCGTGTCTTCATACCTCTGATTGGGGCTACAGCTTGACGTTGGAAAGTTATTGGGAGTTTATAGACTACATCTGGCAGAGGTACTGTTTGGATGTGAGTTGCGCCGTTTGAATGGAACACCATATTTGGCCTGAGTTATGACAACGTTTAGTGCGGGTGTAAATATTAGGACAGGTTTGTGAAGTATTCCGGACAGCGGATCCTCCCTGTGAGATGTATACTGCAGTAGGGCCCAGAGAGAAAGATAGAGAGAGAGAAGGGATGGTGGAGGAGGGAGGGGGGGTGTAAAGAGACAAATGAGAGATGAGTGCAAGAAAGAGAACATGATATGCATGCACAAAATAGTGAGAAGGGATAATACAGAAAGAGTGTGAAAGAGGGAGAGAGACAGAGTGAGAGAGAGAAACATAGAGGGAAGGAGACAGAGTGAGAGAGCGAAACATAGAGCGCGAGAGGCAGAGTGAGAGAGAGAATGCTTGCGTCCCTTGGGGGGCCTTTTTGCTGTTAGAGCTGGCAGGAAGCCGCTTCCCGGTGTCTGTGCAGTTCCAAGTTCCTTAATGATCTGCCACAGCTAACTAGCATTGTGTAATTATCTTCAGCCAATGGGTGAGCTGAACTAACCAACGTCACTATGTGGAGTCATTAATCCAACACACGTGTTGAGAGGACATGAATATGAACACACAGCTGGTTCCAGGTATTATCTCTAAGCCTGAAGACACAGCTGTCATCATCAGATGCCAACTTTGAATCGGATGCATTTTTAAAAGTTGAAAACAGAGATGTTGCTACACACGAAGAGGCAGATTTTGAACGACACCTCAGAGATGACACCAAACAGCAGAAGCTTCTAGAGCCAGATTGGACTGACAGCTTGATGAATGTGTGTGTGCGCGTGCATGTGTGCATGTGTGTTCATTTGTTGAAAAGGATTGTATAGCTCATAAGACTGTGCTGCAATGTGTGTGTGTGCATACTTCCATACGTGCACGTGTGAGTGAAAGCATAATGAATGGACACACATGGTACACACTCATAATGCATGGGCCCTGAAATTCATAAATGCCACAGAGGAATCAAGGTCATCTCAGCAGGTCTCCAGTATGAGAACCATGAAGCTCCCCCCACTGACAGCCCACCAGAGGCTAGGGCCAACTGACCCTTCTGCAGGGCACTGAGCTACACACTGGAGCTTTTTTGCATGATCATAATTCTAATCTAGAGCATGTTTTGATCAGAGGAGGCTGGTGGGAGGAACTGTAGGGGGATGGGCTCATTGTAATGGCTGGAATGGATAAAATGTAATGGAATCAAAAATGTGGTTTCCATATGTTTGATGTGTCTGATGCTGTTCCTTTTATTCCATTCCAGCCATTACAATGAGCCCATCCTCCTATAGCTCCTCCCACCAGCCTCCTCTGGTTTTGATAGACACGCAATCATGGGAAAATAACTCTCTGGTATGTGGGACTGGAGATGGAGCTTGAAACGGTGAGAGGTTTAACATGATACAGCTGTGAGGTGAGCGGAGTGTCCATTTTGGTGAAAGTGAAATTATTTGGTAAGTGATTTATGGGCTAGACTGTGTGAGACAGACAACTGTCACATCAATGCAATTATTGATGGATTTGTAAACACAACAGTCAAGCCAGTAAATCCTTTACTACACAAAGTTTGAGTCAACAAGTTAACAGACGGTCACACACTTCAAACACTTGGTCAACGTGTGAGAAAGAGTCCAGCACTTACCCCAAAGCCTTTTCTCCCTAGCACTCTTCCAGAATACATCCCAAGCCTTGTTGGTAGAGACTTTCACGTGCTCACTGAAGGACCTCCGCAGTGGAGTTTTGCCAATATGAGGCATATTCCATGTGTCCTGTTCTCTCCCTGAAAAACCTCTGCACCTCTGCTAGTCACTCACTCCTCTCTGGATCCATCAGGGTGAAAAGCCCCTGCGAGTTAGTCAGTCAGTCCGTTCACCAAGTCCACCAGAGAGACGGAGCGCTCTAAGGAAAGAGAGAAGTTCCTCTTGCCGGGCTGACACAGTCAGTCAGTCCGTTCACCAAGTCCACCAGAGAGACGGAGCGCTCTAAGGAAAGAGAGAAGTTCCTCTTGCCGGGCTGACACTTGATGCAGAAAGTCTGCATGTAATTTGTGAACACCCTCCTCCAGTGTGGCCTGAAAAGTAAATAGCATCAAATTTGGGTTAAGACCCCCCCCCCCCCTCCATTCCCCCCATGCACAGAGATGGGCAGTATTTATTTGAAATATGTATTTCAATTACTTTTGAGTATTTTGTCATCTGTATTACACTTGGCTGAACTACACTCCAGTGTATTTTGTAACAAGATACTTTTCAGAGCTGAAATTTGTATTTTCAAAATACAATATACAAAATACTTTTCTATACCGTTTTTATAGTGGTTTACAATTTTGTGGCCCCCTTTCACTCTGCATTGGTATCAGAAGTCTGATGGCACTATGGTGTGATAAGAGTGTCTGCTAATTGAACTAAATGTAAACGTACTGTATAAAGTACCAGTCAAAAGTTTGGACACACCTACCCATTCAAGGGTTTTTCTTATTTTTTTTTTACTATTTTCTAAACTGTAGAATAATAGTGAAGACATCAAAACTATGAAATAGTGTTAAACAAATCAAAATATATGTTATATTTCAGATTCTTCAAAATAGTCACCCTTTGCCTTGATGACAGCTTTGCACACTATGGCATTCTCTCAACCAGTTTCATGAGGTAGTCACCAGGAAGGCATTTCAATTAACAGGTGTGCCTTGTTAAAAGTTAATTTGTGGAATTTCTTTCCTTCTTAATGCGTTTAAGCCAAGCAGTTGTGTTGTGACAAGGTAGGGGTGGTAACCAGAAGATAGCCCTATTTGGTGAAAGACCAAGTCTATATTATGGCAAGAACAGCTCAAATAAGCAAAGAGAAA
Organism: Salvelinus namaycush; assembly: GCF_016432855.1. Taxonomy (NCBI): domain Eukaryota; kingdom Metazoa; phylum Chordata; class Actinopteri; order Salmoniformes; family Salmonidae; genus Salvelinus; species Salvelinus namaycush. The sequence continues at coordinate 25,816,795 of NC_052318.1, forward strand.
TGACAGTCCATCATTACTTTATGACATCATCTTATCCAAGATGGCGTAGCAGTGTAGACGTGTTTGTTTAGTCCTCTCGTGTACGTTTGTATTTTTCGTATTTCTTGTATATATAAAAAAAAAAAAATCGATCTCTTTTTGTAACGGCTGTCTAATTCGTCCTCCTCCTCAGACGAGGAGAAGGAGTAAGGGTCGGACCAAAATGCAGCATTGAATGTAGACATGATGATTTTAATAATAATAACGAAGACGAAAATACACTTGAACAAACTACAAAACAATAAACGAAGTCAACAGACCTGAACAAACGAACTTACATAACACGAAGAACGCACGAACAGGAACAGACTAAACAAACGAAACAGTCCCGTGTGGTGAACACAAACACGGAAGACAATCACCCACAAACAAACAGTGTGAACAGCCTACCTTTATATGGTTCTCAATCAGAGGAAACGTCAAACACCTGTCCCTGATTGAGAACCATATAAGGCTAATTACCAATGAACCTAAACATAGAAACACATAACATAGAATGCCCACCCCAACTCACGCCCTGACCAACTAAACACATACAAAAACAACAGAAAACAGGTCAGGAACGTGACACTTTTCGATTTTTAATTCGATTATACCTTCTGGTAACCTACCTCACCCAATGTGATACGGAATCGCTATTATTTTTTAACTTTGGAACACATTCAAGTACCCCCAGTAGCTTACCAGCTAATCAGCTACAAGCTATTTAGCCATTTTTAGCCGCTGCTAGCAGCTTTTACCTTCTGCACAGACACCAGCCCTGTTATTAGCCTGGATATTACTCACCAATTTTACCAGCATCGGACTGTCTCTCGACAACAACGCCGGATTCCTGCCGTAATCCCTGAGCCACTACTTCTGATCCTCACAGCTAGCTTGCAGCTAGCGCAGCTAGCGCCACTGCCACGAAGCTAGCACCAGTTAGCAAACACAATTCTACAATCACAACCTCTCTTTCTCCATCGCCATCCGGCTTGGATTCTCTGTCGACACGACCACGTCTGGTCTGCAGACGAATACCCCATCCGCTGTGCCCTCAACCGGCCTCCGTCTGAGCAGACCCCCTCCGTCTGAGCAGACCACCCCCCGGGCTACTAACTTTAAACGCCGTGTGCTAGCTTAGTGGCGGCTTCCCTGCTCCATCTACGGCTGCCCCCTGGACACTATGATCACTTGGCTACATAGCTGATGCCTGCCGGACTGTCCATTAATTCACGGTACTCCATTCTGTTTATTTGTGTTTTATCTGTCGGCTCTGTGTTTTAACTTAGGCTCTGTGTGTAGTTAATCCGACCCTCTCTGCCTAGTCGTCGCCATTTTTACCTGCTGTTGCTGTGTTAGCTGACTAGCTGCTGTTATCTCACCTGTTGTTTTAGCTAGCTCTCCCAATCAAGACCTGCAATCACTTTATGCCTTACTGTATGTCTCTCTCAAATATCAATATGCCTTGTATACTGTTGTTCAGGCTAGTTATCATTGTTTTGGTTTGCAATGGACCCCGTAGTTCCACTCTCCGTACCTCTGATACCTCCTTTGTCCCACCTCCCACACATGCGGTGACCTCACCCATTGAGACCAGCATGTCCAGAGATACAACCTCTCTTATCATCACCCAGTGCCTGGGCTTGCCTCCGCTGTACCCGTGCCCCACCATACCCCTGTCTGCACATTATGCCCAGAATCTATTCTACCACGCCCAGAAATCTGCTCCTTTTATTCCTTGTCCCCAACGCTCTAGGCGACCAGTTTTGATAGCCTTTAGCCGCACCCTCATCCTACTACTCCTCTGTTCCTCGGGTGATGTGGAGGTAAACCCAGGCCCTGCATGTCCCCAGGCACCATCATTTGTTGACTTCTGTGATCGAAAAAGCCTTGGCCTCATGCATGTCAACATCAGAAGCCTCCTCCCTAAGTTTGTCTTACTCACCGCTTTAGCACACTCTGCCAACCCTGATGTCCTTGCCGTGTCTGAATCCTGGCTTAGGAAGGCCACCAAAAATTCTGAGATTTCCATACCCAACTATAACACTTTCCGTCAAGATAGAACTGCCAAAGGGGGAGGAGTTGCAATCTACTGCAGAGATAGCCTGCAAAGTTCTGTCATACTTTCCAGGTCTATGCCCAAACAGTTCGAACTTCTAATTTTAAAAATTAATCTCTCCAGAAATAAGTCTCTCACTGTTGCCGCCTGCTACCGACCCCCCTCAGCTCCCAGCTGTGCCCTGGACACCATCTGTGAATTGATCGCTCCCCATCTAGCTTCAGAGTTTGTTCTGTTAGGTGACCTAAACTGGGATATGCTTAACACCCCGGCAGTCCTACAATCTAAGCTAGATGCCCTCAATCTCACACAAATCATCAAGGAACCCACCAGGTACAACCCTAAATCCGTAAACATGGGCACCCTAATAGACATTATCCTGACCAACTTGCCCTCCAAATACACCTCTGCTGTCTTCAATCAAGATCTCAGCGATCACTGCCTCATTGCCCGTATCCGATACGGGTCCGCGGTCAAACGACCACCCCTCATCACTGTCAAACGCTCCCTAAAACACTTCTGCGAGCAGGCCTTTCTAATCGACCTGGCCCGGGTACCCTGGAAGGATATTGACCTCATCCCGTCAGTTGAGGATGCCTGGTCATTCTTTAAAAGTTACTTCCTCACCATATTAGACAAGCATGCTCCGTTCAAAAAATGCAGAACTAAGAACAGATATAGCCCTTGGTTCACTCCAGACCTGACTGCCCTCGACCAGCACAAAAACATCCTGTGGCGAACTGCAATAGCATCGAAGAGCCCCCGCGATATGCAACTGTTCAGGGAAGTCAGGAACCAATACACGCAGTCAGTCAGGAAAGCAAAGGCCAGCTTTTTCAAGCAGAAATTTGCATCCTGTAGCTCTAACGCCAAAAAGTTCTGGGATACTGTAAAGTCCATGGAGAACAAGAGCACCTCCTCCCAGCTGCCCACTGCACTGAGGCTAGGTAACACGGTCACCACCGATAAATCCGTGATAATCGAAAACTTCAACAAGCATTTCTCAATGGCTGGCCATGCAACTCCAACCTTGGCCAACAGCCCCACCCCCCCGCTGCTACTCGCCCAAGCCTCCCCAGCTTCTCCTTTACCCAAATCCAGATAGCAGATGTTCTGAAAGAGCTGGAAAACCTGGACCCATACAAATCAGCTGGGCTTGACAATCTGGACCCCTATTTCTGAAACTGTCCGCCGCCATTGTCGCACCCCCTATTACCAGCCTGTTCAACCTCTCCTTCGTATCATCTGAGATCCCTAAGGATTGGAAAGCTGCCGCGGTCATCCCCCTCTTCAAAGGGGGAGACACCCTGGACCCAAACTGTTACAGACCTATATCCATCCTGCCCTGCCTATCTAAGGTCTTCGAAAGCCAAGTCAACAAACAGATCACTGACCATCTCGAATCCCACCGTACCTTCTCCGCTGTGCAATCCGGTTTCCGAGCCGGTCACGGGTGCACCTCAGCCACGCTCAAGGTACTAAACGATATCATAACCGCCATTGATAAAAGACAGTACTGTGCAGCCGTCTTCATCGACCTGGCCAAGGCTTTCGACTCTGTCAATCACCATATTCTTATCGGCAGACTCAGTAGCCTCGGTTTTTCTAATGACTGCCTTGCCTGGTTCACCAACTACTTTGCAGACAGAGTTCAGTGTGTCAAATCGGAGGGCATGTTGTCCGGTCCTCTGGCAGTCTCTATGGGGGTACCACAGGGTTCAATTCTTGGGCCGACTCTTTTCTCTGTATATATCAATGATGTTGCTCTTGCTGCGGGCGATTCCCTGATCCACCTCTACGCAGACGACACCATTCTGTATACTTCTGGCCCTTCCTTGGACACTGTGCTATCTAACCTCCAAACGAGCTTCAATGCCATACAACACTCCTTCCGTGGCCTCCAACTGCTCTTAAACGCTAGTAAAACCAAATGCATGCTTTTCAACCGTTCGCTGCCTGCACCCGCACGCCCGACTAGCATCACCACCCTGGACGGTTCCGACCTAGAATATGTGGACATCTATAAGTACCTAGGTGTCTGGCTAGACTGCAAACTCTCCTTCCAGACTCATATCAAACATCTCCAATCCAAAATCAAATCTAGAGTCGGCTTTCTATTTCGCAACAAAGCCTCCTTCACTCACGCCGCCAAACTTACCCTAGTAAAACTGACTATCCTACCGATCCTCGACTTCGGCGATGTCATCTACAAAATAGCTTCCAATACTCTACTCAGCAAACTGGATGCAGTTTATCACAGTGCCATCCGTTTTCTTATTAAAGCACCTTATACGACCCACCACTGCGACCTGTATGCCCTAGTCGGCTGGCCCTCGCTACATGTTCGTCGTCATCTACAAGGCTATGCTAGGTAAAGTGCAGCCTTATCTCGGTTCACTGGTCACGATGGCTACACCCACCCGTAGCACGCGCTCCAGCAGGTGTATCTCACTGATCATCCCTAAAGCCAAAACCTCATTTGGACGCCTTTCCTTCCAGTTCTCTGCTGCCTGCGACTGGAACGAATTGCAAAAATCTCTGAAGTTGGAGACTTTTATCTCCCTCAACAACTTTAAACATCTGCTATCCGAGCAGCTAACCGATCGCTGCAGCTGTACATAGTCCATCGGTATAAAGCCCACCCAATTTACCTACCTCACCCCCCATACTGCTTTTATTTATTTACTTTTCTGCTCTTTTGCACACCAGTATCTCTACTTGCACATGATCATCTGATGATTTATCACTCCAGTGTTAATCTGCTAAATTTTAATTATTCGATTTATTGCCTACCTCCTCATGCCTTTTGCACACATTGTATATAGATTCTCTTTTTTTCTACCATGTTATTTGTAACGATAGTCGTCATATTCCTCCTCCTCAGACGAGGAGAGGAGAGAGGGATCAGAAGACCAATGTGCAGCGAGGTATGTAGACAAGACGAACACTGAACCGAACTATACTTGATAAATACAAAATAACAAACAGACAACGTAGACTGACCTGAACATGCAAACTACATAAAATGAAGAACGCACGAACAGGAAAGAACGAACGAACGAATGAGACGAGACAGTACCGTGTGGTGCAATAAACACAGACACAGCGACAATCACCCACAAACAAACAATGTGAAACCACCTACCTTAATATGGTTCTCAATCAGAGGAGATGAAAACCACCTGCCTCTAATTGAGAACCATATCAGGTCACCCATTTACCAACATAGAAACACATAACATAGAAATGCCCACCCACACTCACGCCCTGACCGACTAACACATACAAAACAACAGAAAACAGGTCAGGAACGTGACATTATTGACTTGTTTATTGTTTACTCCATGTGTAACTCTGTGTTGTTGTCTGTTCACACTGCTATGCTTTATCTTGGCCAGGTCGCAGTTGCAAATGAGAACTTGTTCTCAACTAGCCTACCTGGTTAAATAAAGGTGAAAAAAAAAAAAAAGGTCAGTCAATTCTGAAAATTTCAAGAACTTTGAAAGTTTCTTCAAGTGCAGTCGCAAACCATCAAGCGCTATGATTGGCTAAACTGGCTCTCATGAGGACCTGGAAGTGTGTTGGTTCATTGTCCTATTGAAAAACAAATAATAGTCCCACTAAGCGCAAATCAGATAGAATGGCACCCCCACACCATCACACCTCCTCCTCCATGCTTCACGGTGGGAACTACACATGCTGAGATCATCCGTTCACCTACTCTGCGTCTCACAAAGACACGGCGGTTGGAACCAAAAATCTCAAATTTTGACTCATCAGGCCAAAGGACAGATTCCACCGGTCTAATGTCCATTGCTCGTGCTTCTTGGCCCAAGCAAGTCTCTTCTTATTATTGATGTCCTTTAGTAGTGGTTTCTTTGCAGCAATTAGTCCATGAAGGCCTGATTCACGCAGTCTCCTCTGAACCGTTGATGTTGAGATGTGTCTGTTACTTGAACTCTGTGAAGCATTTATTTGGAATGCAATCTGAGGTGCAGTTAACTCTAATGAACTTATCCTCTGCAGCAGAGGTAACTCTGGATCTTCCTTTCCTGTGGCGGTCCTCATGAGTGCCAGTTTCATCATAGCGCTTGATGGTTTTTGCGACTGCACGATGTAGAAAATAGTAAAATAAAGAAAAACCCTTGAATGAGTAGGTGTGCCCAAACTTTTGACTGGTACTGTATGTAAAAATTATCAATTGCAAAGCATGTTGAGTATTCCTATAATGAGCTTCGACCCAAAAGAATGGCAATAGTAATACCCAGTGTGCTTTAAAAAAATTCACCTTTATTTAACCAGGCAAGTCAGTTTAGAATAAATTCTTATTTACAATGATGGCCTACCCTGGCAAAACCATTGTGCGCCGCCCAATGGGACTCCCAATCACTGCCAGTTGTGATGCAGCCTGGAATCAAACCAGGGTCTGTAGTGATGCCTCTAGCACTGAGATGCAGTGCCATAGACCGCTGTGCCACTCGGGAGCTTTGTAGTTCATTTTGGTATGTTTATTTTCACATATACATTTAGGTAATTTAGCAAACACTTTTATCGAGAGTAACTTACAGTCATTCAACTAAGGTACTGTAGATTAACAACAACGTATCACAGTCATAGCAATTCAAAAGTTTGTAACAGTTACTGAGGATGTTGTTGCTGTTCTTGCCGGCTACTTGCAAATGTACTTCTGTATTTTAAAATATAATATACATCTATTTTAATTAAATACATTTTAAAATATAAGTATTTTAGTCGTTTATTTTGATACACTGATCTTTATGGTATCTTGTCATTTTATTTAGTAATTGTATTTTGTAACTCTTGCCCATCCCTTCCGATGCACACGCTTGCACACACACACACACACACACACACACACACACACACACACACACACACACACACACACACACACACACACACACACACACACACACACACACACACACACACACACACACACACACACACACACACACTGCAACAATTCATGAACACACTCATTCCTCTCTTAGACACAAAGATAAATATTAAGTTATGGACGGTGAGTTAAACCATAGGAAAATAGACTGAGTATTCTCCCCTCACTTCCTTCTTATTTTCATAAGATGAGTTTAAAGAGGAAGCCTTTGGTGCTTTTGAGCTGACAGACCACATAACAGATATATCTTTCCCTGGCAACACAAATAACATAACGACAACAAACACAATATCGCTGCATGCAACTTTGTCAAATTCAGTGCATGACGCTCAGAGGTTTGTATTGACCTAGATTCAATCTGGACCATGGATGATCCGCACTATATTGCAATTGAAATTTAAAGCGAACATTCCCGCGTTCCCAGAGATTGCATTGAAGGTGAACATAGCATATGTTGGGTCAATCAAAAATTCCCTTATGAATCTAGCCCTACATATTGATAAATGTGACAGTGCATTTGCTTGTGTTTGCAAAAAGATTGTGGGTTAGATTGGTATTTGTATGAATGTTGGACCATTGCTTTTGTGATACATATTTGAACGCATAATATCATCAGCAGTAATCCATACAATTATGTTCACTTCTCTTTGATATGATGTGGTGGACACATCATATGTCCTGACAAATTGAAATATTAGCAATGAGTGGAAGGAATAGCCTTATTCTAACATTCCCCCACACCACATTTGCTACACTCATCTGTGCATTTTTTTCTCTGCTCTTAAGCCATTCTCACTTCCTGTTGCCAGAGCAAACATCTACCCTCCCTCCCTCCCTCCCTCCCTCCCTCCCTCCCTCCCTCCCTCACACAAGCAGGCTGAGCCAAGGGGCCCTCGCTGCAGTATAGATAGAGGATGGGGGAGATAGAGGTTAGAGGGAGCAATGGGGGAGAGTAAGGGAGATGAGACACAAGCAGGGATAATGCAGAGAGAGAGAGAGAGATTAGGGGCAGAATTCTCTTACCAGCCCAATCCCAGAGTGATGGTTGAACAGAGATCATATCACTCTGATGGCACGTGTGCCCTGCTGGCAGATACTGAGGTGATAAGAGCTGTACAACAAACACACACACCAAGGCCTCCATCATTGGTGGTAGGATCAGTGTTAATCTGAGCCCCCACGTTGCACCCAGGGTCCAATCCTGGCAGAGAACATGATCCGTGGTTCTGTTCAGACAGACAGAAACAAGCCTGCTTCCTGTTGGCTGGCTTTCAACATTTGACATCTCAGACGACCAACAGTTTGAGTTGGATGAATAGACACATGGTAACAAAGATTTAAATGATTTAATGTTACAATTAGTTCCCTCTTTCAATCCCTTTCAAGTATTTCTCAAGTAGTTGTTGTGGTGATGGTAATGTTTGTAATAGTTTTACAGCCCTTGGGGGTCAGACATGAGGCGGCTTTTGGCACATTTGTTTATGTTTCAAACAAGGCCAAAATTAATTGTTTTCCCAATGGTTATCTCCATGTATGTACTTAAATACCATTTTGGTGTCATGCCTTTTTATGTCTGGGCTTGACCCACCATCCGCAGTCTATGGAAATTCCAGCAGCAGCAAGGTCCTGATTCTGAGATTGGCACAGCACTGATGGTTAACCTGGAATCACAGAGAAAAGTTAATCAATGGAGGAATTATATAGTATTTTTATTTATTTTTTATTTATTTATCCTTTATTTTACCAGGTAAGTTGACTGAGAACACATTCTCATTTGCAGCAACAACCTGGGGAATAGTTACAGGGGACAGGAGGGGGATGAATGAGCCAATTGTAAACTGGGGATTATTAGGTGACCGTGATGGTTTGAGGGCCAGATTGGGACTTTAGCCAGGACACCGGGGTTAACACCCCTACTCTTACGATAAGTGCCATGGGATCTTTAATGACCTCAGAGAGTCAGGACACCCGTTTAACGTCCCATCCGAAAGACGGCACCCGACACAGGGTAGTGTCCCCAATCACTGCCCTGGGGCATTGGGATATTTTTTTTTTTAGACCAGAGGAAAGAGTGCCTCCTACTGGCCCTCCAACACCACTTCCAGCAGCATCTGGTCTCCCATCCAGGGACTGACCAGGACCAAACCTGCTTAGCTTCAGAAGCAAGCCAGCAGTGGTATGCAGGGTGGTATGCTAAGTATATGGTAAGCTGATGGTGAAATTCCTCATAATACACTGATACAGTATTCTGTTATTTATCCCCCATATCGTACAGTATCTGTGAAATGACTAAACTGCCAATAGGATGTGTGGATAAGTTGTTGAAACTCTTGCCACAAAACCTGGATCTGAGGTTTCACCAATGATTGTATTGCAAAATACTCTGTCCAGGGTGACATTTATAATGGCATTGTTGGAGCGCTGGCCTAGCTTGTAAATGACTGCATCTAGCCTAGTGCTGGGCTAACCCCTAACGCTGCACAAGCTGGCATCTGGATCACATTAGGGACGGCAGCCTCTCTATTGACTATTGACTGTTCCTGTGAGAAATTATCAAGTAAAGGACTTCTCATATATCTTCTTTATGGATCAACTCTTTCCGGTGTGATTATTCTCTTTCCCATACTCAGTAATAGGTCTGCTTTGGCTGCCTACCTCAGGAGAGACTGACCTACTGATAAGACAAACAACTTTGCAGTACGTTGTTTCCACTATCCTTCAGCCCCAAAGCAGCATAAGCATTTCAAAGAGCACATACGTCTTCTCTTTAGAGTGGTCATCAACCAAACTGGTGAGAAGTTATAGAAACCATCATCAGCTATGTGCTTAATTCTGTTTATCACTTAAAGTCATGGTCTCTTGCTAACTTTATCCTATAAATATTTATTAGCCTCTAACACTGACTAATTTGCCTGTATTTAGAAAGGGGCAGCAAGGTAGACTACATGGAAAATGAGAGAGGCGGACTACTGGTCATCTGTGGCTTCATAAAAAAAGAACGTGATGGATAGTGTTCCAGTTTAGGCCTGCCATAACGTAGCTACAAGAAATCAACTAAACAAGACCCATGCAGTTCATACCAACACAATTACACTTTTAACTAAAGTTATCATACTTCCAAAAAGACTAACAACAAGCCTTGATTGTTAGGGGAGCTTATGCACTGGTGTGTAGTAGAAAGACAAGTCTTAAGAGTATATGTTTGGGGACAACCCACCGCCATCACATGGCTGCCCACGTTAGCTCGTAAAGAGGTCAAAGCTGTGACATGATTAGTGGAATCAACTAGTGAGCCTTAGATAAGTAATAGACAGTCCCCCACAGCATTGATAACTCCCCTTAGGAGTGTGTTTCGGTGTGTGTGTGTGCACATTCCTGCGTATGTGTGTTTATGTGTGTGTGTGTTTATGCACGTCACCTGTCTGTTTGCCCCACATTATCGCCACCATCCCTCAGTCGTAAACACAACACACTGGACCTGTCAGATGCTTGTCAAGAGAGTGCTTGAACTTCTTTATGGCACGCTTCTGAAAGCCAGGCCTCTCCAAAGACCTGCTCGTTCATCACTGGCATCGTTCACTCACTGGCAAGAATTAATTTGGCTGATAATAGCCTCCTCCCGAGACTCTGCCCTATGTTCATTTGAAGGGATGGAATAAAACATGATTACTGGAAATGTGTTCCCTTCCCTCTCTATCTTTGGCTCATGTCCTTTGCTCCTCTCTGGTCTCATGGCACTATGCACAAGCCTGGTCAATGCGGTACATGTTTGTAAACCAGCGTTCAGAGGCTACATTTTTAAATAGGTTGCACATCCAGGAGGTGAAGTTGTTACCCAGGAGGTATCTGGCATTAACTAAGCCAAGCTGTTTGATTGTTGCCAGCCAACAGATGCATCTTTCATCACATGACCTCAAAGCTCCAGATCAAATGTCCTGTAAGTGATGATCATTGCATCCGTTGATGATCTATCAAAGAGCAACCTAGTTACCAATTGCATTTAGACCATATGTACGTTTCACATACATTTGAGCTTGTCAAACACCCAAACATCATCGATTTCTAAAAGCTTTAACCTCGATCTGATCAAAGGCTTTGGAGTTTTCACCAATCTACCCAATTCATCCATGTAGATTGCAACCGACTCAATCGGCCAGGATATGTACACAAGGGAAACGAGATCTTCAAAATGGTCACGTTCGGGGACCTTTTACCCTGTGGAGGGAAGTTAAAAGTTAATGAATCCGTCTGGTTTGGAGTGCGGCGCTCAAGTCAAATCAAATTGTATTCGTCACATGCTTCGTAAACAACAGGTGTGGACTAAGTACCAGTGCCAAATCTATGTGCAGGGGTACAAGGTAATTGAGGTAGATATGTACATATAACTAAGAATAAAGTGAAAGATAGTAAACAGTAGCAGCAGTGTATGTGATGAGTCAAAACATTTAGTGCAAAAAGGGTCAATGCAGATAGTCGGGGAGGCTATTTAACTAACTATTTAGCAGTCTTATGGGTTGGCAGTAGAAGCTATTCAGACTTGGTGCATTGGTACCGCTTGCCATTCAGTAGCAGAGAGAACAGTCTATGACTTGGGTGGCTGGAGTCTTTGACAATTTTTCGGGCCTTTCTCTGACACCACCTGGTATGTAAGTCCTGGTTGGCAGGGAGCTCGGCCCCAGTGATGTACTGTGCCATCCACACTACTTTCTGTAAAACTTTGTGGTCAAATGCCAAGCAGTTGCCATACCAAGCGGTGTTACAGCCAGTCAAGATGCTCTCAATGGTACAGCTGTAGAACTTTTTAAGGATCTGAGGGCCCATGCCAAATCTTTTCAGCCTCCTGAGGGGGAAGAGGCATTGTCGTGCCCTCTTCATGACTGTGTTGCTGTGTTTGGACCATGGCAGATCCTTAGCGATGTGAACACAGAGGAACTTGAAGCTCTCGACCCGCTCCACAACAGCCTCGTCGATAAGAATGGGGGCGTGCTCGGCCCTTTCCTGTAGTCCACGATCATCTTCTTTGTCTTACTGATGTTGAGGGAGAGGTTGTTTTCCTGGCACCACTGCCAGGTCTCTCTGACCTCCTCCCTATAGGTTGTCTCATCGTCGTCTGTGATCAGGCTGACCACCGCTGTGTATTAGGCAAACTTAATGATGGTGTTGGAGTCGTGCACGGGCACACAATTGTGGGTGAACAGGGAGTACTGGATGGGACTAAGCACGGTCAGCATGGTGGATGTGCTGTTGCTTTCCCTTACCACCTGGGGTGTCCTGTCAGGAAGTCCAGAATCCAGTTGCAGAGGGAGGTGTCCAGTCCTAGGGTCCTTAGCTTAGTGATAAGCTTGGAATGGCACTATGGTGTTGAACGCTGAGCTGTAGTCAATGAACATAATTCTCACGTAGATTGCCTTCAGAAACTATTCATTCCCCATGTCTTATTCCACATTTTGTTGTGTTACAGCCTGAATTCAAAATGGATTACATGTAAAAAAAAAAATCCTCACCCATCTAGACACAAACCCCATAATTCCCAAAGGGAAAAAAATGTTTTTAGACATTTTAGAAAATTTATTGAAAATGAAATGCAGAAATATCTCATTTACATAAGTATTAGAGTCAATACTTTGTAGAAGCACGTTTGGCAGTGATTACAGCTGTGAGTCTTCTTTCTATGTAAGTCTCTAATTGATTTCCACAGCTGGATTGTGCAACATTTGCACATTATTATATAATTATATAATTATATATTATTATATAAAATGTTTCAAGTTCTGTCAAATGGGGTTGTTGATAATTGTTAGACAACCATTTAGAGTTCTTGCCATAGATTTTCAAGTAGATTTAAGTCAAAACTGCAACTCGACCATTCAGAAACATTCAACATCGTCTTGGTAAGCAACTCCAGTGTATACTTGGCCTTGTGTTTTGGGTTATTGTCCTGCTGAAAGGTGAATTAATCTCCCAGTGTCTGGTGGAAAGTAGACTGAACCAGGATTTCCTCTAGGATTTTGCATGTGCTTAGCTCCATTTAGTTTATTTTTTATCCTGAAAAACTCCCCAGTCCTTAACGATTACAAGCATACACATAACATGATGCAGCCACCACCATAACATAATGCAGACACCACTCTGCTTGAAAATATGAAAAGTGATGCTCAGTAATGTGTTGTATTGGATTTGCCCCAAACATACTGTAACACTTTGTATTCAGGACAAAAAGTGAATTGTTTTGACACATCTTTTGCAATATTACTTTAGTGCCTGTTGCAAACAGGATGCACATTTTGGAATATTTGTATTCTGGACAGGCATCCTTCTTTTCACTCTGTCAATTAGGTTAGAATTGTGGAGAAACTACAATGTTATTGTTGAGGTAAGGTGGCTTTCAGTTTTCCTGCATTAAAATCATCGGGCCACAAGAAGTGACACCTCTGGATGAGCATTTTCATTGTTGAGTGCGTTTTTAGTCACAGAATCAGTTTATGGGGGTAAATAGACAGCTACAAAAAATATAAATTAAAACTCTCTTGGTAAAGAGTATTGTCTACTGCGATATTCTAACTCAGGTGAGCCGAACCTTATGACTTCCTTAATATTAGAGATAGCGCACCAGGTGTTGTTAATAACAAAGAGACACACACCACCCCCCTTGACCTTACCCGACGCTGCCATTCTGTTATTTTTTATCCTGAAAAACTCCTTAGTCCTTAACGATTACAAGCATACCCATAACATGATGCAGCCACCACGATAACATGATGCAGCCACCACTATGCTTGAAAATATGAAAAGTGATGCTCAGTAATGTGTTGTATTGGATTTGCCCCAAACATACTGTAACACTTTGTATTCAGGACAAAAAGTGAATTGCTTTGCCACATCTTTTGTAATATTACTTTAGTGCCTGTTGCAAACAGGATGCACTTTTTGTAATATTTGTATTCTGTACAGGCATCCTTTTTTCACTCTGTCAATTACGTTAGTATTGTGGAGTAACTACAATGTTGTTGATCCATCCTCAGTTTTCTCCTATCACAGCCATTGAACTCTGTAACTGTTTTAAGTCACACTTGGCCTCATGGTAAAATCCCTGAGTAGTGTCCTTCCTTTCCAGCAACTGAGTTAGGAAGGACGCCTGTGTCTTTGTGGTGACTGGGTGTATTGATAAAACATCCAAAGTGTATTTAATAACTTCACCATGCTCAAATGGATATTCAATGTCTGCTTAATTTTTTTACCCATCTACCAATAGTGCCCTTCTATGTGAGGCATTGGAAAACCTCCTTGGTCTTGAATCTGTGTTAAATCTGTGTATGAATTTCACTCCTCAACTTAGGGACCTTACGGATAATGGTATGTGTTCAATCTGGTCTCAGATTATTTCGTATTATTCTGTACACTCCATTTAGTATGATATGTTACGTATCGTATGCTATGTATTAATTTGTGGATGTTTATCACCCATTTCGTATGATATGTTACGAATTACAATTCATATTATATTTAGGAATTTGCTAAAACGTACAATATGCTACGAATTTTCAAAACGTATGATATGTTACGAATTCTAGCTAGGTGGCTAACACCAGCTAGCGGGCTAGCGTTAGCTAGGCTAGGGGTTACAGTTAGGGGTTAGGGATAAGTTAAGGGTTAAGTTTAGAGGTTAAATTAAGGTTAGGGTTATGGGAAGGGTTAGCTAAAAGGGTTAAGGTTAGGATTATGGTTAAGGGAAGGGTTCAATAACATGCTAAGAAGGTGCAAAGTAGCAAAAAAGTAGTAAGTAGTTGAAAAGTTGCTAATTAGCCAAAGTGCTAAAGTTGTCCGTGTTGAGATTCGAACATGCAACCTTTGGGTTGCTAGACGTTCGCTTTATAAGCTTACTCACCCATACCGACCACCACCCTACTTTTGTTTTTTCCTTTTATGTAACCATATCAAATGTAACATATCATATTCATTTGAGTGTGCCGGATTTACATTTACTATGTTACGTCTAGTCTATGAGACCAGGCTGATGTGTGGCATACAGAGTTGAGGTAGTCATTCAAAAATCATGTTAAACACTATTATTGCACACAGAGTGAGTCCATGCAATTTGTTATGTGACTTGTTTAACAATTTCTTACTCCTGAACTTATTTCGGCTTTCCATAAGAAAGGGGTTGAATACTTACTGACTCAATACATTTCAGCTTTTCATTGTTTATTAATTTGTAAAATTTCGAAAAACATAATTCCACTTTGACATTATGGGGTATTGTGTGTAGGCCAGTGATCAAAAATGTCAATTTAATCCATTTTAAATTGAGGCAGTAACACAACAACATTTTGACAAAGTCAAGGAGTGTGAATACTTTCTGAAGGCACTGTAGGTGTCCAAGTGAGAAAGGGCAGTGTGGAGTGCAATAATGTTGGGGCAGTATGCGACTTGAAGTGGGTCCAGGGTGTCTGGGATGATGATGTTGATGTGGGCCATGACCATCCTTTCAAAGCATTTCATGGCTACAGATGTGAGTTCTATGGGGCAATAGTCATTTAGACAGGTTAGCTTGGCATTATTGGGCATAGGGACTTGGTGGTCTGCTTGTAGGTATTACTGACTGGGTCAGGTTGAAAATGTCGACGAAGACACTTGCCAGCTGGTCAGCGCATGCTCAGAGTACGCCTCCTGCTAATCCGTCTGACCCTGTGGCCTTGTGAACGTTAACCTATTTAAATGTATTTCTCACTTAGACTATGGAGAGCGTGATCACATAATTGTCCAAAACAGCTGATGTTCTCACGCATGGTTCAGTGTTGCTTGCCTCGAAGCGAGCATAGAAGGCATTTAGAGCATCTGGTACGCTTGAGGCACTGGGCAGAAAGCGTCTGGGTTTCCCTTTTTTAATCCATGATAGTTTGCAAGCCCTGCCACATCGACAAGCGTCAGAGCCGATGTGGTAGGATTTGATCTTAGTACTGTATTGGCACTTTGCCTGATTGATGGTTCGTCGGAGGGCGTAGCAGGATTTCTTACATGCGTATGGGTTAGTGTCCGGCTCCTTGAAAGCGGCAGCTCTAGCCATTAGCTCAGTGCGGACAATGCCTGTAATCCATGGCTTCGTACGTACGGTCACTGTGGGGATGACGTCGTCGATGCACTTATTAATGAAGCCGGTGACTGATGTGGTAAACTCCTCAATGCCATTGGATGAGTCCCGGAACATATTTCCAGTCTGTGCTAGCGAAACAGTCCTGTAACTTAGCATCTGCTTCATTGGACCACTTCCGATGGACCACTTCCGGTTTGAGTTTTTGCTTGTAAGCAGGAATCAGGATTATAGAGTTATGGTCATATTTGCCAAATGGAGGCTGTGGGAGAGCTTCTTATAAGTCTCTGTGTGTGGAGTAAAGGTGAGCTAGAGTTTTTTCACCTCTAGTTGCACAGGTGACATGCTGGTAGAAATGAGGTAAGGCGGCTTTCAGTTTTCCTGCATTAAAATCACCGGGCCACAGGAGTGGCGCCTCTGGATGAACATTTTCATTGTTGAGTGCGTTTTTAGTCACAGAATCAGTTTATGGGGGTAAATAGACAGCTACAAAAAATATAAATTAAAACTCTCTTGGTAAATAGTATTGTCTACTGCGATATTCTAACTCATGTGAGCAGAACCTTAAGACTTCCTTAATATTAGAGATCATGCACCAGGTGTTGTTAATAACAAAGAGACACACACCACCGCCCTTGACCTTACCCGACGCTGCCGTTCTGTTCTGCCGATGCATAGAAAAACCAGCTAGAATATTATCTACGTCCTTGCTCAGACAACTTTTCAAAAAACATACGATTTTACAGTTCTTCCGGTCCCGTTGACAGGATAGTCTTGAGTGGAGCTTGTCAAATTTGTTCTCCAATGATTGTACATTTGGCAATAGAACGGAGTGTAAAGGTGGATTATTTACTCTCCGCCATAGCTTCATCAGGGTACCTGCACGTCGGCCTCTATACCGTCTCTTTCTCTTCCGAGTGTCAGGGATTAAGGCCTGGTCCAGGGTAAGCAGTATGTCCTGTACCGCTGACTCATGGAAGTAGAAATCTTCATCCAACTCGAGAATAATTTCACTGTTCTGATGTCCAGAAGCTCTTTATCGACACTCATTTTCTTTCAGCTGGTGGTTGTGTGGGATCCTTCTGAGGGGTAGATGTTGAACAGGGAACCCTGGCAAGGAAGGGCTGTTTGATGGGGTTGGAGGAGTGTAAGCCATCTGAAACCTCTCTGCCCACCTTCACGCCCACCGAGATCTGTAAAGTGTGTATATGTCACATCTGTTCAGAGTCAACATACAGCATGTATAGGTGAGGCCAAATGCTCAATGATCTGCCCTCCAGGCTCTGTGTGTACAGGGGGAATGCTGGCCTATTTTAATAATGACTAGGCTAGATCTGTGTGCATGTGTGTGTGTTTGCGTAACTGGGTGTGTGTAAACATGTGTTTGGTATGTTAAAGGGAAACAGGCTGCTGACCTTGGATTTGAAAACACTCACAAAAAACTTAACTGGCCATATTAACAGTTTTCCATGAGCAAGCTATATCTCACTGGTTTTATCAGTGGTAGATATATACCTATATTTTGTAACTCACTTGCTTGAAAAGACTGCCTTACTGCCTAGGTATGTGCAACACTGTAGAAAGGTTGAAAATGGCAAGAACTAATTTGGCTGATAATAGCCTCCTCCCTAGATTTTGCCCTATGTTCATTTGAAGGGATGGAATAAACCATGATTAATGGGAATGTGTTCTCTTCACTCTCTCTCTTTGGGTCATCTCCTTTGCTGCTCTCTGGTCTTGTAATACTATGCAAAAGCTTGGTTGCAAATGGATTTATCACGTGGCGATATTAAAGATGCGGTACATGTTTGTAAACCAGCGTTCAGAGGCAACATTTTTAAATAGGTTGCACATCCAGGAGGTGAGATTGTTACCCAGGAGGTATCTGACATGAACTAAGCCAAGCTGTTTGATTGTTGCCAGCCAACAGATGCATCTTTCATCACATGACCTCAAAGCTCCAGATCAAATGTCCTGTAAGTGATGATCATTGCATCCGTTGATGATCTATCAAAGAGCAACCTAGTTACCAATTCCATTTAGACCATATGTATCATGCCTGCTCCCGCTCCCCCTCTCTGGCGCTTTTGTTATATGTCCGTTGTTTCATTAAATGTTCACTCCCTGTACTTGCTTCTCGTCTCCAGCGTCTGTCCTTACAGAATGCTGACACCACTATTTGAAGCATCAGTGAGTTCGTGTTTTTTGTTTTTGGTGGTGACGTCGGGTCCGGGTGCCGCCACCAATGGAACCGGGGGTGCCTCAGCTGGCTTGCCGGGCTTCCGCGCCTTAGCTGGCTCGAGAGGTTTCCTTGCAGGCTCCCATCCCATTTCATGCCTCAGCCGGCTCATCGAGCTCCCACACATCAGCCGGCCGATCAGGCTCACATCCCACGTCATGCCTCAGCCTGCTGGTCAGGTTCGCCCAGGTGGGACAACGGGTGGCGCCCCTAGAGAGGGGGGGGGGACACTGTCACACCTGCTCCTGCTCCCCCTCTCTGGCATTCGAGGGCGCCAGGCTGCCCATCATTACGCACACATGTCACCTGTCACACGCATCAGCGCTCAATGGACTCACTTGGACTACTTTGTTGATTTCCCGTCTGTCTGTTCCTCAGTTGGTTCCCCGTGTCAGCATTATTGTTGTGATGTTGTTTTGTTCCCCAGTCCAGACGCTATTCTTGTTTTGTTATATGTCCGTTATTTCATTAAATGTTCACTCCCTGTACTTGCTTCTCGTCTCCAGCGTCTGAGCTTTTGAGCTTGTCAAACACTCAACCATCATTGATTTCTAAAAGCTTTAACTTGATTTGATCAAAGGCTTTGGAGTTTTCACCAATCTACCCAGTTCATCCATCTAGATCGCAACCGACCCAATCCGCCTAGACATGTACACAAGGGAAACGAGATCTTCAAAATGGTCATGTTCGAGGACATTTGGCCCTATGAAGCTAAGTAAAAAAAAAAAAAATCTGTCTGGTTTGGAATGCGCCACTCGTTTCCTTTCAGCTGGTAGTTGTGTGGGATCCTTCTGAGCGGTAGTTGAACAGGGACTTCCTGGAGAGGAAGGGGGTGTTTAATAGTGGGTGGAGGAGCAAAAGCCATCTGAAACTTCTCTGCACGCCTCCACGCCCACCAAGGTCTGTAGAGAGTGTATATTTGTCACCTGTTCAGAGTCAACATATGGGATGTATAGGCGAGGCAATATGCTCAATGATCTGCCCTCCAGGCTCTGTGTGTACAGGGGGAATGATGGCTTATTTTGATAATGCCTAGGGAAAGTCTGGGTGCGAGTGTGTGTGTTTGTGTGTGTATGTGTGTTTGCTTAACTGGGTGTGTGTATGCATATGTTTGGCATGTAAAGGATCATTTGGTACTGAAGGGAGAAGAGAAGTAAAACTTTCACTTCCTGTATTTTGTGTCTGAATGGAACAATTGATGTCAATGCCAACCAAGCCTTTTGATAAAACACAGTCTCTGCGTTTTGTGGTGATACAAACACACTGAAAATAAAACTGTGTCTACAACCTAGCCAAAATAATACAATTGTCAGCAGCAGTGGCATCATTCCCATAGGGGGCAACGTGCCCCATCAGATTTATCCTGTTTTAAAAATGTTCAGATGTTGAATTATTGACTAAACTTCCTTATTAAGCCCACGTTTTATAATAGTTATTTATAAAAATATCTGTCAGCTGTATTTTGAGGAGGGGGCACACTGACTGAACCAGGCAAAGAGCCCCCCCCCCCCCATCCCTATTCTCCCTAGTGGTTCCTTCCAAGGTGCACAGAGCTAAGAGATGCCTAGGCAGGATGCTACTGTAGATACTCTAGTGCGTGCAACATAGTCAGTGGAGGAGGAGAGAGAGTGTACAGTTGTGGCCAAAAGTTTTGAGAATGACACAAATATAAATTTTCACAGTTTGCTACTTCAGTGTCTTTAGATATTTTTGTCAAATGTTACTATGGAATACTGAAGTATAATTAAAAGCATTTCATAAGTGTCAAAGGCTTTTATTGACAATTACATGAAGTTGATGCAAAGAGTCAATATTTGCAGTGTTGACCCTTCTTTTTCAAGACCTCTGCAATCTGCCCTGGCATGCTGGATAACTTCTGGGCCCCCATTGAGAACTTGTGGTCAATCCTCAAGAGGCGGGTGGACAAACAGAACCCCACAAATTCTGACAAACTCCAAGCATTGATTATGCAATAATGGGCTGCCATCAGTCAGGATGGATTAAGGTCTGGGGAGTTTCCTGGCCATGGACCCAAAATATCAATGTTTTGTTCCCCGAGCCACTTAGTTATCACTTTTGCCTTATGGCAAGGTGCTCCATCATGCTGGAAAAGGCATTGTTCATCACCAAACTGTTCCTGGATGGTTGGGAGAAGTTGCTCTCGGAGGATATGTTGGTACCATTCTTTATTCATGGATGTGTTCTTAGGCAAAATTGTGAGTGAGCCCACTCCCTTGGCTGAGAAGCAACCCCACACATGAATGGTCTCAGAATGTTTTACTGTTGGCATGACACAGGACTGATGGTAGCGCTCACCTTGTCTTTTCCGGACAAGCTTTTTTCCGGATGCCCCAAACAATCGGAAAGGGGATTCATCAGAGAAAATGACTTTACCTCAGTCCTCAGCAGTCCAATCCCTGTACCTTTTGCAGAATATCATTCTGTCCCTGATGTTTTTCCTGGAGAGAAGTGGCTTCTTTGCTGCCCTTCTTGACACCAGGCCATCCTCCAAAAGTCTTCGACCTCACTGTGTGTGCAGCTGCACTCACACCTGCCTGCTGCCATTCCTGAGCAAGTTCTGTACTGGTGGTGCCCCGATCCTGCAGCTGAATCAACTTTAGGAGACGGTCCTGGCACTTGCTGGAAGCCTTCTTCACAACAATTGAACCGCTCTCCTTGAAGTTCTTGATGATCCGATAAATGGTTGATTTAGGTGCAATCTTACTGGCAGCAATATCCTTGCCTGTGAAGCCCTTTTTGTGCAAAGCAATGATGATGGCACGTGTTTCCTTGCAGGTAACCATGGTTGAATGAGGAAGAACAATGATTCCAAGCACCGCCCTCCTTTTGAAGCTTCCAGTCTGCTATTTGAACTCAATCAGCATGACAGAGTGATCTCCAGCCTTGTCCTCGTCAACACTCACACCTGTGTTAACGAGAGAATCCCTGACATGATGTCAGCTGGTCCTTTTGTGGCAGGGCTGAAATGCAGAGGGACTTTGCAATTAATTGCAATTCATCTGATCACTCTTCATAACATTCTGGAGTATATGCAAATTGCCATCATACAAACGGAGGCAGCAGACTATGTGAAAATGAATATTTGTGTCATTCTCAAAACTTTTGGCCACAACTGTAGAGTGACACACATAGCTTTTTATTTGATTTTAGCTGCCGGTGATGGTCAGGAGCTGTGTTTGTAAATTCATTTGATCAAGCTATGTAGCCTATTGATTCCTTCTTGATGAATAAATAAAAATGCAATGTTTTGTTGTTTCTTTCTAATACCAGCCACGTAGCAATTTTATGAAGTTGGCTTTAGTTAGCCAGCTAGATAGGTTCCTAATCTCCCAACCTCATACATAGCTATCAAGCCATTTAAGGCTCTCAATCAAGTTAAAGTAACTTGTCAACTATCTTAGCTAAGATAACCTGTGCTGAAAAAATGCATATTTCTTTACATAGAATTAGGCATAATTATTAATGAATGCAGGAAAAGGCTGTTTCAGGTGTTTAAAAAATTAAAAAAGATCTAACTTATGCACCCCTCTCCGGACCACCCCTCCACCATCCTCATGAAGCCTTTTTCATGGCCTCTCTAAAAGAATGGGTGCATGATGTGCTTGGTCAGGAGGGTTTGGATTCCCTTTCAGTCAGTCAACTTCGGTTGAAGGATCTACAATCACGCCTGATAAGGCCAATGACATTCGCGCCTCGATGGAAGCCCAGCCTTCCACAGGTGATAAGCGTGAGACTCGGATTCATTCTTTCAATTATTCCGCTCTTCACCTGGGTGTGAACAGGAATGATTCACACTACTAAAACAAACAATAGAAAAACGAGACTCTCTTACGTTGAGCCAACTAAACTGTCCCATAATGGTAGAGCCTGTTCACGCCCTGGACAGGTTGTACTTGTTCTCATAAGTTTTCTATCACAAACAATTAGTTATTCTTCAATATTCTGGTGCAATGAGTAAGATGGTTAAGAAAGCGACGAGATGACAATGGCTAAGCCGAGTTCGGGGTTGTGATCATTCCCAACGGTCATGCAGTGATAGCATTTCTCTGAAAGATACTCATGATCTATGTTTAGTTTATCCCGGCGCTCAGGCGGCCCTCGTTCTACCCAGTCCATGTGCGCAGTGCCACGTACTGCATACAAACTCCCTGGAAAGACGTGCAGTATTTTTGAGGAAGCTTGGAATTATTGATGGAGACTTTCCTTTCCTGGATGCTGATACCTTGGCTGGGACCGAGCTGCAGGAAGCGGAGATTGATTGGGTGGTCTGAGCAACTGTCTTGTCTGCCTGGGCGTGGGGTATGGGGTGACTGCCTGTACCCAACCCAGCTCCTGTGTGCTCTGTCGCTGGTTACAGAAGGCTACCCAAAGAGACAGGGTGGCCAGGTTCAGTGGATACCCCCCACCGCCTGTGTCTGCCTGTCAATCAATGCTTGCCTTTCTTCCAAGACTTGTTGATGAAGGGTTCGGTCCCACCTCAGTGATCCGGTCCTACGTGGACTTTCAAGACCGGGCTAGGTAAACTAGTGCTGCATAGCATACTTTCCAGGTTGGCTAACTCGCCGAGGCAAGATAGGTATTACTAGCTATTACTGCCTCCCCACGGACGAGTTGCTGCGGTAGCTCTCTTGTTTGGTATATGTAGTGTTAAGTCGCTTGACTATTCTAAACAGACCGTGATGTGGTCAAAGAGGCTAGCCTAGCTTATGCTAAAACGCCTCCTGGCTAACTTTGGCTAGCATGCTTAACTTTCGGTGGGGCCCGGGCTTCATGCAGGCTATACAGTCTCATGGAAGCACAATGTATGTTGGAAACTTGTCCATGTTTAATGATGCCCTCTGTTATCCCGTATTCCACGGTGTTCACACTTCTGCGGAATCATGAGGAAATATCCTCCCGTCTCCAGCAGCAGGCAATCCGCGTGGTTCCTGGACTGCTGGTACAGACGGTATTCCTGATTACGAAAAGGGACGGGACATTGTGTCCCATTCTAGGTCTACATGCCCTCAGCATGCACCTCAGACTATTACAGCGATTGGCTGGTGGCGGGGAGTCGAAAGGGCAAAAAAGGGACTCTCTGCTGTTGTCAGGGGGCTCCCATGGGCTGAGTTGTATCCCACAAGATGATCACAACAAACGCATCCCAACGAGGCTGGGGTGCGCTGTAAGAAGGCAAAACGATTTGGGGGTTTGGACACTGATGCGGAGAGCACTGCATGTCAATTAACCAGAGTATGTGGTGCTCAGGCGCTTCCCTCTTTGGGCCGGCTTGTGCTGGTCAGAACTGACAATATATATGTGGTGGCGTGCATCAACAGATGGGGAGCTACTATATCTATCCCTTCTAACCTTGGCTTGCTCCATATTGCTGGGGAGCAGTGCGCACATGCTTTTGATTTGGGCGACGCATTTCCCCGGTTGCCTCAACTCGGGTGCAGATCTTTTATCCAGGTGCGACCCTCTCTCTCAGGAATACGACATTTTCAGCAGGGTATCGAGAGAAAACGTGCATTGTTATCTATTTTTCTAAATGAGGGACCCGAGTGGCCCATTGGGAACGGACGCTCTGGCGCACCAGTTGCTTAGGACCCTCCTTTACTAATTTCCACCAGTGGTTCTGATTCAGCCCACATTAGAGTGGGTGCGCCGAGGGGGGTTTACCATTGATTTTTGTGGCTCCCAATTGGCCCAGGCAGCCTTGGTTCACAGAGATCATTCGCCTTTTAGGGGTGGTCCCGTTCTGTGAGCTTGTGTGTTAGGCCACACAAGCTCACAGAACTGGACTGCCGAGTACTGAAGCGCGTAGCACGTAAAACTCGCCTGTCCTTGGTTGCAACACTCACTACCGAGTTCCAAACTGCCTCTGGAAGCAACCTCAGCATAAGGACTGTTTGTCGGAAGCTTCATGAAATGGGTTTCCATGGCCGAGCAGCCGCACAGAAGCCTAAGATCACCATGCGCAATGGCAAGCGTCGGCTGGAGTGGTGAAAAGCTTGCTGCCTTTGGACTCTGGAGCAGTGGAAATATGTTCTCTGTAGTGATTAATCACGCTTCACCATCTGGCAGTCTGACTGACAAATTTGGGTTTAGAGGATGCCAGGAGAATGCTACCTGCCCCAATGCATAGTGCCAACTGTAAAGTTTGGTGGAGGAAGAATAATGGTCTGGGGCTGTTTGTCATGGTAGTGGCAAGGCCCCTTATTTCCAGTGAAGGGAAATCTTAACTCTACAGCATACAATGACATTCTAGACGGATAATTCTTCGCTTCCAACTTTGTGGCAACAGTAACAATTTTTGGGGGAAAGGTGGCATCTTATGACTGTGCCATGTTGAAAGTCACGGTGCTCTTCAGTAAGGCCCTTCTACTGTCAATGTTGGTTTCTGTAGATTGCATGGCTGTGTGCTTAAAATTTTACACCTGTCAGCAACAGGTGTGTCTAAAATAGTCAAATCACACTAATTTGAAGGGGCGTCCACAAACTTTTTTATATATAGTGTATCTATGACCAACATATGCATATCTGTATTCCCAGTCATGTGAAATCCATAGATCAGGGCTTATTGAATTTATTTAAATTGACTGTTACTTTTTTGAAATTGTTGCATGTTGGGTTTATATTTTTGTTCAGTATAGTATCCGTTGACGTCGGCTTGGGCCGTGATCATATTTCCCCGTAGTATGTTGTACCGAAGTTGACTGAATGAAAGGCAACGTAACGTCATTACTATAACTACGTGTCCCTGATGGAGGGAAATGAGGTACAACTCCTGTTTGGACCCGCTTCCTGTTCCTGGGCTCCGTAAAGAGTGATATTAAATTGAAGGAATGAATCCGAGCCTCACGTTTATCATATGTGGAAGGTGGGACTTCCAGCGAGGCACGGATTTCATTGGCCTGGTCCGGCGTGATTGTAGATCCTTCAACCGAAGTCGCGAGAATGCGATTCCCCATAATATGTTGTACCTCATTTCTCTCCTTTAGGGAACATTAGTTATAGTCATAACATTACATTTTTAATGGCTGTGTGGAAATTATATTTAGAGCATGGCGTCTACCTTGTCACCATGGCTACTTTCTCTACCCAGTTGGATCTCAGTCCTTTGTGTTTTATTTTTTACATGGATATGCTTTATCCGTTTTCACAGTCTTGTGGTTACATTTTCTGTCTGACAAATTGTGTAGTTGTAATGACTGTTGCACACATACAAACCATTATTTTCTTCCTTTTCTCCATGGCTGGGTTGTTTGATGAATCAAAATAATTTTGGATATGGACTAAACATGGACCCAAGACCTGTTCGGTGCACATTTTGATGCCACAAGGCCTGTTTTCTGCACATTTAGATGAATTGCAAGCAGCCAACACTACAGACAAATAATGTATACACAGAAAGATTAAAATGTATCAGTGAATATGATTTGGGAGCTTTTGACCTATTTCATTGAGCATACACCTTTAAGAGATGTCTAAAGGTAAGACACATAAACAGAGCCTGAGATTACCGTACCGTAGTAGTAAACGCCAGCACAGATTTATGTTGAAATCCATCACAGTGTCAGTCAGGGCAGCGGGAGATATCATCATATCTACCTTAATGTCTGTGGGAGAGCGAAGTCAGCCAGACTTAAACACAAATAAGCCTTAAACTCCATCCATTTAATTGTTGCGATTATGTCCGACAATAGGTAGACCCAGAGCTGCCCCTGAGTTGAGGACGAATTGAGAAGAAGCTTGCAGATGAGCCTCCATGGCTGTGTGAGGCCAGGTTGGAATCGATACTGTGAGAGACACACACTGAACGTCAGTGACAGCTTGAGTCAACTCAGCTGAACAGTTTTTTTTTCTTTCTTTCAATCTCTCTCTCCCAAAGAACGTCTCTATGGCTTTGTTTATTCTCTCTTTCTCTCTCTCTCTCTTTCTGTCTCTTTCTGTCCAGTGACTGAGGGCATTCTCTTAAGCACATTGACAGGGAAACAGAAACTTGCCGTGATTTTAACGATGGGAGCATTTGTGCCAAGCATAGGTTTAGCATCACTTTCCAGACATGTCAATCTCCATGCTCTCCATATAGAGCACCGACATTCCCTAAGGCCCGCAGATATGTATGCTATGGAGAGAGAGAATGCCCAAAACACCTCTGGTAAGCAGGAGTCAAGACCTGTCAACTGACTGTTGTCTTTGTGATGCTACGCAAGCTGACAGCTAACACATTGTAAGTGTGTCTGTCTCTCTCGCTTTCTCTCTCCCCCTCTTTTTCTCTCAGTTAGTTCCCCTGCCTTTCCTATTTCCTATGGATTATTTCAGTGTTTGTTTTTATTCTATGCATGCTTGGCACACGTATGCCCTAAGGGACTAAATTAGCGAGGGAAAAGTGATCTCTCTCTTTTTCCCTCCTCTCTTTCCCTGTTGTCACGCCCTGACCTTAGTTCCTTTTTTATGTCTCTATTTTGGTTTGGTCAGGGCGTGAGTTGGGGTGGGCATTCTATGTTTTTGTTCTATGTTTTATATTTCTTTGTGTTTGGCCGAGTGTGGTTCTCAATCAGAGGCAGCTGTCTATCGTTGTCTCTGATTGAGAACCATACTTAGGTAGCCTCATCCCACCTGTGTTTTGTGGGTAGTTGTTTTCTGTTGTGTGTCTGCACCAGCCAGAACTGTTTCGGTCGTTCTCTTTGTTATTTTTGTTATTTCAGTGTTCATTAAATAAATATGGACACGTACCACGCTGCACCTTGGTCCTCTCCTTCCAACAGCCGTTACACCTGTCTTCTTCATTCATTGTTGTTTCTCCATCTACTGTTAGAATTCTATGCATACCATTTGAGCATGTTTGCTTCATATGGAAGGCACGGCACGTGGCTACAATCTCAAGTCTTGCTTCATTAATATAATATTTCAATCACCTTACTGCTCTCATTTAAAACAGTATTATGGTGATCATGGGGGGGAAAGGGAATTTACCTAAAGGATACAGACTAATTGGGAATACATTACTTTGACGCCCTTGAGCAAGGCACACTGTCAGCAGAGGTGCAGCACATACACAGCTGTTTCTGCTCCACCACAGAAGTGAAGCTGTAAACTATGCCAATGATGTTCTCTGGAACTCTAACAGAAAAATAAGTAAGTAGTTATCTTTGATTATAATATGCTCCATCTGTAAGGAATCGAGTAAATCAATTGATTCGGTGTTTTGAATATGTTGTAGATGAGCTGGTAACACATTAAGTTGATCTTAAACCTGTGTAGTATATGTGTAATTACTGTAGTAATAACATGTTATTACACAGTGTGTGGGGAAAAAGGAAACTTAAAAGTCCAGGAATACATGGTCCTAACTATAGACCACAGCAATAGTTCCTGTAAACCCAGTCATCCCTGGAAAAGGGGACTCTGGCCAAGAGCAGGCTTCTGCCATGCATCACTCCTGCCCACTGCCCAGCTAGAGTCCATCCTCATCTGGTGTGAATTTCCCTCTGCTTTGTCCCATCTCTCTCTCTCTCTCTGTCTCCTCCCTCATACCTCAGCGGTGACGTCCGTCTTCGTCTCTCTCCTCTCGGTGTTGTGCAACAGCCATCGCTTTGGGGCGACTGACTAAGGAGAGAAGAGGGGCTCACCGCAGCACGGGGCCCTGACAGGTAACTCCCAGGATGGCCATTTCCCCTCCGACCAGCCAATATTAATCCCACTCACCGCTCTTAAAGTGCCTCATATGGAAGCCATTAGACGGCCTGACAGGAGCCAGAGAGTGAACTGTGAAAGAGACCCAGGCTTTAATTACAGTTCCCTTCTACCAGGAGACCCAGCTAGCTAGGGGATGCCTTGGGGACGTAATTAGAGTGTGTCCTGGTCTGGTGACATGCTGCGTTAAATAAGGAAGTCTGTACTAATTACTGAACTGCTAGGCATGTATCTGGTTTCTGGTAGTTTTTTGGCCTGTGACAATAGAGCGTTGTTGAGTGCTTCAAATGATATTGTGAAGCTAAGTATGCCTGGTTGGTTGGCAGTCAGTGTGCCCAGAATATTTTAGCAGAGTCGTTAATAAAGGAATGTTCTGGATGTTTTAGTTGTTGTTGTTTATCCTAGAGATTGACCACCACCAAGGAAAATGCCTCCTTGCTTGACTGCTAAAGGTACATTTAGAGTGTTTGGGAGAGCAAGGTCAGAGAGATATGCAGTGATAGCCTGAGCTTAGACACCGCAAGAGTCTTCAAGAATTTAGTTGCAACAATGAAAGACAAACCCTGGACCGGGTAACTTTTCAAAGTGTGGGAAACCTGCACTGTCAGCATACCCCATGGGTTGCCGCCTCTCACTGTTTCACATTTGGCCACTCGTTTGCTGTTCTAGGGCTGGTTACCCGTCTACCATTGTGTTCCCTTGCGGCCCAGCCCCGGGCCCCAGGCCAGGTGTCCCACAGACTTTTGCAGCGCTGCCGAGCCCTCATAACTTTGACCCCAGCCTCTGACCTTCCTGTCTATACTGTAAACATTTTGGTTTGAACCGATAGATAGGGATCTAGAGGAAAAATCCTCAAAGGGTGTTCTCTTTCAACCACTTTCACTGTAAGGTAGAAACTGAGGTAGAAAAGCAGTTGAAGTTTATATCTGAGAAAAAAATCTTCTCACCAGCTTTACAGCGTTTCATATTCACTGTGATGTCCTCTGTAGCGCAGTTGCAAGAGCATGGTGCTTGCAATGACAGGATTGTGGGTTCAATTACTGGGACCACTTGACGTAAAATGTATGCACACATGACTGTTAGTTGCTTTGGATAAAAGCGTCTGTTAAATGGCATTTATTAGTTATCATATTATATTAATAATATAATGTATTCTTGCCTTCCTGGGACTAGTGATAAAATCTTCTGATAGCCAAGCAGTATAAACGGAACTGTAGAGCGTAGCATGTTGAGAACAGAACATTAACATAGATTGATGCCACAGATCTGTGGCGACAAAGGAACTCAAACCTTCTAATGGTGGGAGATTGTGAAGCACCTCAATCGCAAACCAGAATCAGCAGATCTTCATTAGCTGCTGACTGGCGATGATGTACAGGCTTGACGCCAATCGCTTTCTCTATTTACTTGTGCAATAGCACATGGCGTAGCACCCGGAACTGTTTTAATGCATGCCTAATAGGCCTAGCTGTGTTAAGAATTGCTATGGCAATGCTATGAGGGAGAGCTGCAATGGGAGATATACATCATACACACATTAAGCAGATAAGCGCACTCGCCAAATGTCGAGGACACACAATGAGAAATGGGAAGTGGCGCTCTTGGAGCATGATTGCGACATATGGCGCTAATATTGTCAAAGGCCAAAAAATTGCAATCAATGGCACTGTTTCTTGTCAGATGGCAATTTAGACACCTGCAACCTAATCTAGAAGGAAGGTCATGCCATTCATGTTGACAACAGCACTGCAGCACTGGGCTTTAATTTTTGGATTCAACAGTATGTCTTATTGAGAGGCCTGGCAGCATTGGCCAGGACTGGGCCACACATGCTTAGTCCTAAGTGCTAAATTAGTCTACTCAACAGAAAGATGTCCTCAAGTAGAATAGGCGTAAGAGACACACACTGCTAGAAGTTGCAATTATATTTAAGCAATTTATCCACAAAGGCTAAAAGCAGGCCTCTGAATATGTTCCTGGGGGCCTGAGCCTGTGCTGCACATTTATATATATTTTTTAATTTAACTAGGCAAGTCTGTTAAGAAAAACTTCTTATTTACAATGACGGCCTACCACGGCCAAACCCTAACCCGGATGACGCTGGGCCAATTGTGCACCACCCTATGGGAGTCCCAAACACGGCCAGTTGTGATACACCCTGGAATCGAAACCAGGGTCTGTAGTGCCTTAGACCGCTCTGCCACTCGGGAGCCCATTTTAGAACGTTTGTAATGGGAAACCAGCTCTGTGAAGGGAGAAAGTTGGTAATGGGAAACCAGCTCTGTGAAAGGAGAAAGTTGGTAATGGGAAACCAGCTCTATGAAAGGAGAAAGTTGGTAATGGGAAACCAGCTCTGTGAAAGGAGAACGTGGTAATTGGAAACCAAGTCTGTGAAAGGAGATCCGTCCCCTGAGACCCAGAGAGGAAATGACATTGCTGTGCAATCGTATCGAGCCCTTGGGATGGAGAGGGAGGGCTGCTAGCTCCATCACTCACTCCCTCTCATTCCCTCGGATGTTAAAAGGTTTCAAGACGTACAGCGGGATTTGTTTGAGGGGGTTAAATGGACAGTTCTCTTCTGATTGTGTAAATGCAGGCTATCTTGTGAACACCATCTTAGAGGTTTTATAGGTGACATCACTTGGGTTAGAATTCGCTGTGGATTTCTCAGCAGTGACAGCGCGGTGCTTGACAAACACCCAGCACTAATTGCAACCTGACAAATACAAAAACAAACAGGATGAAGAGAAGAGTTCAAACTAACTATGGAAAGTCCTATATTTCTGTACACAAATAGGGTCCGGTGTTAGAAACAAACTGTGGGTGGTCGAGGAACATCCTAGAGCTATGGCAGTAAATAGATGGGCTCTGTTTTTAGAAAAGTGATGGATAGAAATTCTTCCCAGCTTGTACACATTACTAAGAGCCTTCCAGAATAAACAGCAATCAATTAAAGAAAAAAAAGTGCAATCAACTCCTTAACTACTACTTAATTAGATAATGTGAAATTTCTATGAATTGATTGAACTAACTTTAAGTTAATTGACTGTATCTGCATAATTTTTAAAAACTTTCTTAAAGCTAAATCAAAGAACTACTTCGGACAGTGTCCTATACCCCAGTGTACACATTGTTCTGTACACAAAGGGGCTCCTTTGCCTGCAGTAAAGCCAATAAAAATGTGTGGGAACGCTCTGAAAAACAAAACAACATACCACAGCCAAACACACCCTTCCCCAGCAGGTCAGAGACACAACAACATGCAACACAATATGACAATGTTATAGGGGGAAGAAACAATTTCATTTCTCAAATATGCCATTAACTATTTTATGTGTCCCAAAGCGTTATGTCAGTTCGCCAGCAGAGCTGTCCCACTCCTCGAGTCACCTCTCGAAATGAGGACACATCTTGCATAACTGACTGGGTGCCAGCTGCATCTTCATGTTTGTTAATGAAAAATCTTCTAAGCTTTTCCATTATTTGTTTTGAGCCAGCCGACGGTTCCCATCACAGAGACCAGGTGGTGTTGTGTGCTGGCATAGGCTCTTTGTACTGTGTGTGTGTGTGTGTGTGTGTGTGGGGGGGGGGGGGGGGCAGGGTGTGGGGGTTTGGGGGGGACAGGGTGGGGGGAGCGCGCGACTGCGTGCTTGTACGCGGGTGTGTATTTCTGAGTTTTAGGCTCCTGGGACTAGTCGGCCATGGAAAGTAATGATACATGCTTAAAGTCAAGCTGATTTACTGTCAACAGCCAATACTGTGTCCCTCTAAATACTGTAAGTATTAAAGTGCTTATCAAAACAAAGGCTATGACCACACTTTATCCTTTGAGAAGTTCAGTCTGAAGTGTTTTGGATGTATTGCCATAAACAGGTAGAAAAGTTACTTTTTGATTGGTTGTAGTCCTTCACATCAACAGAGATCATTACTTTTGCAGTTAGCTAGAGGTAGGCTTACTTTGCCAGTGAACCATTGACCTATAGCCCAAGCAATTATCATTGTACACATACACTGAGTGTACAAAACATTAGCAACACCTGCTCTTTCCATGACACAGACTGACCAGGTGAATCCAGGTGAAAGCTATCATCCTTTATTGATGTCACTTGTTAAATCCCCTTCAATCAGTGTAGATGAAGGGGAGGTTTGTAACGGCTGTCCTCCTCCTCCTTTGTAACGGCTGTCCTCCTTGTAACAAGGATCGGAGGACCAATGCGCAGCGTGGTACGTGTTCATGCTCTTTATTAACGAACGAACACAGAAACAAAAACAATAAATGACACGTGAAATACAAACCGAAACAGTTCCGTGTGGAACAAATACTGACACGGAAAATAACCACCCACGAAACCCAGGTGAAAAAAGGCTACCTAAGTATGATTCTCAATCAGAGACAACTAACAACACCTGCCTCTGATTGAGAATCATACCAGTCCAAACGAAAAAACCAACATAGAAAAACGAACATAGATATAACCCACCCAACTCACTCCCTGACCACACTAAAACAAAGAAATAACAAAAGAACTAGGGTCAGAACGTGACAGTACCCCCCCACCCCAAGGTGCGGACTCCGGCCGCAAAACCTGAACCTATAGGGGAGGGTCTGGGTGGGCATCTGTCCGCGGTGGCGGCTCTGGCGCGGGACGTGGACCCCACTCCACCATAGTCTTAGTCCGCTTCAGTAGCGTCTTTAGAGCGGCGACCCTCGCCGCCAACCTAGGACTGGCAACCCTACTAAAGGGCCCCACTGGACTGAGGAGCGCCTCTGGACTGAGGGGCAGCTCCGGACTGAGGGGCAGCTCCGGACTGAGGGGCAGCTCAGGACTGAGGGATAGCTCAGGACTGAGGGGTAGCTCAGGACTGAGGGGCAGCTCCGGACTGAGGTGCAGCTCCGGACTGAAGGGCAGCTCCGGACTGAAGGGCAGCTCCGGACTGAAAGGCAGCTCCGGACTGAAGGGCGGCTCTGGCAGCTCCTGACTGACGGGCGGCGCTGGCAGCTCAGGACAGACGGGCGGCTCTGGCAGCTCAGGACAGACGGGCGGCTCTGGCAGCTCAGGACAGACGGACGGCTTTGGCGGCTCAGAACAGACGGACGGCTCAGGCGGCGCTGGACAGATGGACGGCTCAGGTGGCGCTGGACAGACGGACGGCTCAGGCGGCGCTGGACAGACGGACGGCTCAGGTGGCGCTGGACAGACGGACGGCTCAGGCAGCGCTGGACAGACGGATGGCTCAGGCGACGCTGGACAGACGGACGGCTCAGGCAGCGCTGGACAGGAGGGAGACTCAGGCGACGCTGGACTGGAGGAAGACTCTGGCAGCGCTGAGCAGGCGGGAGCACCTGTAGTGCGGAGACTGAGAGACAGCCTGGTGCGGGGGGCTGCCACCGGAGGGCTGGTGCGTGGAGGTGGCACCGGATAGACCGGACCGTGAAGGCGCACTACAGGTCTCGAGCACCGAGCCTGCCCAACCCTACCTGGCTGAATGCTCCCCGTAGCCAAGCCAGTGCGGCGAGGTGGAATAGGCCGCACTGGGCTGTGCTGGCGAACCAGGGACACCATGCGTAGGGCTGGTGCCATATACCCCGGCCCGAGGAGACGCACTGGAGACCAGATGCTTTGAGCCGGCTTCATGGCACCTGGCTCGATGCCCACTCTAGCCCTGCCGATACGAGGCGCTGCTATGTACCGCACTGGGCTATGCCTGCTCACCGGGGACACCGTGTGCCTCACGGCATAACATGGTGCCTGCCCGGTCCCTCTCTCTCCAAGGTAAGCACGGGGAGCTGGCTCAGGTCTCCTACCTGACTTAGCTACACCCCCCGTGTGCCCCCCCCAATACATTTTTGGGGCTGCCTCTTGTGCCTGTTGCGCTGCCGTGTGCGTGTCGCCAACTCCATTCTCCTGTAACCCTCCTTGCACTGCTTCAGAGAATCCCAGGCGGGCTCCGGCACTCTCCCTGGGTCGACCGACCACCTTTCTATTTCGTCCCAAGTTGTCAAATAGTCCAGATCTCGCTGCTGCCCGATACCACGCTGCTTGGTTCTTTGGTGGTGGGTGGTTCTGTAATGGCTGTCCTCCTCCTCATCTGAGGAGGAGTAGTAACAAGGATCGGAGGACCAATGCGCAGCGTAGTACGTGTTCATGCTCTTTATTTACGAACGAACACAGAAACAAAAACAATAAACGAAACGTGAAATACAAACCGAAACAGTTCCGTGTGGAACAAACACTGACACGGAAAATAACCACCCACGAAACCCAGGTGAAAAAAGGCTACCTAAGTATGATTCTCAATCAGAGACAACAAACAACACCTGCCTCTGATTGAGAATCATACCAGGCCAAACAAAAAAACCAACATAGAAAAACGAACATAGATAACCCACCCAACTCACACCCTGACCACACTAAAACAAAGAAATAACAAAAGAACTAGGGTCAGAACGTGACAAGGTTAAAGAATATTTTTTAAGCCTTGAGACAATTGAGGCATGGATTATGTATGTGTGTCGTTCAGAGGGTGAATATGTAAGATTAAAGATTTAAGTGCCTTTGAACAGGGTATGGTAGTAGGTGCCAGGCGCACCGGTTTGAGTGTGTCAAGAACTGCAACGCTGCTGGGATTTTCACGCTCGACAGTTTCCTGTGTGTATCAAGAATGGTCCACCACCCAAAGAACATCCAATCAACTTGACACAACTGTGGGAAGCATTGGAGTCAACATGGGCCAGCATCCCTCTGAACTCTTTCAACACCTTGTAGAGTCAATGCCCCGACGAATTGAGGCTGTTTTGAGGGCAAAAGGGGTTCAACTCAATATTACGAAGGTGTTCCTAATATTTTGTACACTCAGTGTATGTTTGGATTGTCAGATTCAAACATTTTTTAAAGGCACTGTTATTGTTAATATTATAGAAGTAAATCTACATTCAAAGATCAAGGTCCAACAGTTATATTGTTCCCGCATGGAATGCAGATGCAGACACTGAAGGCATTTCGACCAACATTGTGTTAGGACTTTCTGTAATTCGTTAAGAGATCTTATATCGTCAATTAGAGGGTGGCATGTTACAACTTCCCCATTTCTCCATAGGAAGGGAAGGAATTAGTCTCTGGTACATGAGCTATTGTCATAACATTACCAATAATCTTGCTTGATTTATAGATCCTTTCATTTTAAAGACACAGGCACCGTTGCCATTCCTCATCCTTTCTCTTACTGAAGGAAACCATTCCTCATCCTTTCTCTTACTGAAGGAAACCATTCCTCATCCTTTCTCTTACTGAAGGAAACCATTCCTCATCCTTTCTCTTACTGAAGGAAACCATTCCTCATCCTTTCTCTTACTGAAGGAAACCATTCCTCATCCTTTCTCTTACTGAAGGAAACTATTCCTCATCCTTTCTTTTACTGAAGGAAACCATTCCTCATCCTTTCTCTTACTGAAGGAAACCATTCAGTCATCTTTCAATGGGAACAACTCTACAGTTTCCTTGACTGTAATTTTTCATTTTTCCTGTCAGCTAGTACTGTACATTTATAAACATTGAATAACTCTTCAGGTTACTCTATAGTCTTTATTCCCCACTGTAGAATATATTGTGACAAGAAATGTATTTCAAAGAACAGCATAGACCATGTGCTGAATAGAGAGCAGCAATTCCATTCCAGGTAAATGTAAAGAAAAGTTCTGCATGTTCAGTAGGACAATGGGGGGTAAAAACAGTAAAATACTTGCTATGTTACAGCAGCTTTGCATCCACATTGCCTCACATGCACATATTTCATCATAAACTTGACTGATGTTCTTTGGTAAAGGGGGACCGCTATGCAGGCATAGAAAAGTTTAAATAGTGTTTGACAAACTTTCCCAATCAGACTCTGCCCCCTACTGGTTAACTCCATAAACATCACCCACCAGTTGAATAGAATCCTGGGACAGACACACACCAATACAGTATCACAGCTAGCTGATATCTTTCATATTCAAGTATATTTTGTCTCTGTGAAATTAATGAGGTATTTGAATGAAACGGGATGTTGTTTTAATTCTGCAGCTCACATCGATCTTTCCCTTTAATATAAACAAGATGGTGTTATTATGTGCTGCTGTGGGTGACATGCTGGCTAATAAGCTCATTCCTGGCGTTTCCTTGACTCTTGTTCTAAGATAATGCATGCGTGACACAGCACTCTACCCTACTGTATACAGCGTTAGCCCAATGATTTGTGTGTGTGTGTGCCCTTCACTTCCCAGTGCTTAATCACTGCTGCTAATTGAGATGTTAAGCCAACCTTTGTCTTGATTAGATATCTCTCGACTGGTCTCTTGGATGCTCAGGCCTATAGAGACTCACATACACACACATTCACGTATGCGCGCACACACACACCCGCACACGCGCACACGCACACACACACACACACACACACACAGAGTACAGTTGGCAGGGAGGGGAGCCTGTTCTCTCCTCAACCTGTTTAGCCCAGCAGTCCATCGTCCATTAGCCTGCCTCAGAGCATCTCAGCATATGACTGCCTTTGTTGACACCAGACTGCTGACAGTAAAGACATTGGTGCTAAATGTTACTTTGATTTTAATGGGGCTAAGCCAAAAAGTACATTATGATACTAGCTCATTATGGCTAGCGTACCAACCTTCTGGTGTCCATGATAGAGGCATATCAGGGCTCGACATGTAATAGAATATTACACCTGTTAATGTATTATTTAGCCTATTTGAGTGTAGCTACAAAGAGCAGGTACACATATTTTACCACTGTGGAGCTATTTGTTGTAGCTTTTAGGTACATGGTCTAATTAACTAAGACTTTTATCAAACAGAAATGCAAAGGATTTGGTAACTAGGTCATTAACAGTCATATTTGAAATATACAACTGAGGAAAAATTGACGTGCGAGACATTTACTATATTCAAGCTAATGCTCACATTTTGATGACCTAAAATGCTTTCAAATACATGGTAATTCCAGAATAATTTCATAGCCTTAACATTTTTGGGGCCTTCAAATGGTCCAATGTCCTAATACAAAGACAATATTGCACTTTGCTTATCATAAAGGCTTGCAATGACAAACCAGAACTGACTGCCAACCCAAAGACCACAATCAAACTCTAACGACGTATAGGAAGAGATGGGAAGAGAAGAATGAATAATGCAACAGGACATTGTCATGTCATGCAATTTACCACAAATAGACATTATTAACATGACATCATGAGGCACTGATAACAGGGCGGTGAAGCCTCCTTTGAGCCAATGGTTCCTTAAAGCACTGATTCCTTATAGCACATAATACGGAGAGAAGGGAAGGTCTTACTATTCACGTAAGGGTCCACTCTATTGCCCACATGTGACCTCCATACAGAATTAAAATTTCTCCTGAATCTGCCCTCTCCCGCATCTCGTCCGAAGCCTTTATCTGGACACACCAAGGTTACCCTCCTGAGATGTGAGTTTTGTAAGTGGATGGTTGTTAAGAAGCTTAAGCTGCCCTTAACCTTTCCTCTCCTCCTCTCCTCTCTGTTCTTCACATTTGCTTACTGCCCTGCTCTGTCTCTTGACCTCTCTGTGCTTGTCCATTGTGTGAGATGTCAGGTGAGGCCATTGCTGAGTCACTGAAAAAAATTGCTTTAGCTAAGGAAAAAGTCAGAGGTGGAAACCATGAAAAAACAACAAGCAGACACAGAATAAAAAACAACTACAATATAGGATGGATATAATATTGTGAATTTTTCATAACCCAGTTTCTATCTCTTAAGACAACATCAATTACATAATTTATCTGAAAGAAAATTACAAACCTTCCTTACATATGAGGTATGGAGACATCCAACAGTATGAGTTTACTCATACATTTTCAACAGCATTAATGTAAAGCTTAGTAGCATTGAATTAATTCTTCATTCAGTCCAGTGGAATGAAACCATTGTATGCAACACCTTCCCTTTACCTTCCTTTTAAATGGAAAAGAAAATCAATGAAGATCACTAGCAAAAATGTTAGCAGTTTACAAAGCGTAGGCCACTTTATGGAATTCACACAGTATGGGATGGATGGAGAGGGTATGATACAATTATTTTGCTATGACTCCTGTGGTGGAATTAATTTGCTGTGTGGTGAACAGTATCTTGGGAAGATGATACCGTGACATGTCCATTCCAATTATTTGGCATGCAGCAGACCTGGAATAATTTAGCTGGTATGTGCCTTGGGGTTCACGTCAGATAACCTGACATAATGGTGAAGTCAGATGATTCGGTTTTGTGTAGTCTGTGATATCCATGGATGAAGAAAGCAATTTCATGGACCTCAATGTTTTTCTAAATCCACAGTGAAAGACCAAGGGTATCGTAAGGTTGCAAGAGGCAGTGTCGGTATATTTTCTAACATGAATGTTCTTAATATGTACTGTGTGGTACACATTACCATTTGCCCTATATACAGTAGCAGACACAGCACATTGATGGGCAATAACACTAACAGGAAAATTATTAATTTAACCAACCATAATTACATGAAATCTGTCTGAATAAAGCTAAATAAAAATGCATCTGACACCAAATACAAGACAGTAGAATTACCAAAAACCGAAAAGGTTGTACTGTATGTATCAGGTTGAAGGTAAGACCCAGATGCAGACTGTGTCGGAGTAACAATGTTTATTACAGCAACAGTGCAGGCAAACGGCAGGTCAAGGCAGGCAGGGGTCTATAACCAGAGTAGTGGGGGAAAGGTACAGGACGGCAGGCAGGCTCAGGGTCGGGTCAGGCAGAGGTCGGTAATCTAGAGGTGGGGCAAAAGTACAGGACTGCAGGCAGGCTCAAGGTCAGGGGCAGGCAGAGATGTCAGACAGGCGGGCTCAGAGACAGGACAGGCAAGGGTCAATACCAGGAGGGTGAGAAAAAAGAGAGACTGGGGAAAAGCAGGAGCTGAGACAAAAAAATGCTGGTTGACTTGACAAACAAGACGAACTGAAAACAAACAAACAGAGAACACAGGTATAAATACACAGGGGATAATGGGAAAGATGGCCGACACCTGGAGGGGGTGGAGACAATCACAAAGATCAGGGTGTGAAAGTATGAGGCTTTTCACATTGTACACATTACAATTTGTTATCTACACTAGTGCCTGCTTTTTATTATTAGTATCAGGTGCTTTGTTGTAGCTACCAGGGGTTGGAACCAGTTCAGGGAACAGAACCGAACACTATAAAATAACCAAAAATGTAAAGGAACAGAAACGGAACCAGGAATAGCACTGTTTTGCGGTTCCAGAATAGCACCGCTTTTGCGATGAGGCTGGAGAAATGTTGCGACTCTCAAATTCTTGGACAGAGCTATGGATACAAGGATTGACCATCTGTGATATCAAAATGATAGTTTTAACCATTTTTTGAGCCTATACACTGTTTACAATTACAATGTTTACAAACAAAGGAGTGAAACAAGCTCTATTTTGGGTTCTATGGGATACGACAGTTGAACTAAGCTAATGAGGTATCTAGCTACAGTATAAGTTTGATCCTTCAAGAATCAATGGGTGTATGTAATTACTTTAAAAGTCTAGAAATGCGTGTAGCAATCCCAGAGTTCCCCTTTAATTGCGTTAGTTTTATTTAAATGTATCCTTATTGTTACAATAGAAGGCTATATTAGTCGTTGTAATTGCAAATAGAAATGTAGTTATTAGATCTACAATTTGCATGTTTCTTGTGTTTCTTACATTGTATATCTTCTAGGTCAGCAACTCATTATGCTACTAAGAGAGAAATTGAAGCAGCCGTGCACCTGCTTCTGGCCTATCAAGCTTCCAGCCCCAAAGCATCTGATTTCAGCTGCAAATTGTCTCCCTGACAACCCTCAGTGTCAACTGCTCTGACAGCCGCCATATTCCCCTTCAATCCACAGATGGATGATGTTTTAAGCAAGGCTCAGCAGCTTCCAACAGAAAAGATAAACACTGCCTCTCCCCATCGCACAGATTTTTATTAATTCTACATAATCTCCTCTAATATACCCGCTCAATCTTGTGGTGTAAAAAAGGCGGCCCTGATTTGTCAGCATGTCTTAGCATGTGCAATGATTGGGCAAAGAGAGAGGGAAACAAATTACAAGAGAGCAGCTTACTTTTTCTGGAAAAATATAATTTTATGTGGCCTGTCATGCCAAATACTGTTTATTACCATTAAATTATCAGGTATATTGACATACAACATATCTCTTGTACACCAAGGACTAGGGTACGAGTTGCAGGGTAGAGGAGAAGAGAATAATTTGCCTATTTGAAAGCTATACAAAATTAGTAGCTTGTGACATTAATACATTTTTTAACCTGTCTGGCACCGGCGTTCCGCTAGCGGAACTCCTCCCACATTCCACTGAAAAGGCAGAGCGCGAAATTCAAAATATATTTTTTAGAAATATTTAACTTTCACACATTAACAAGTCCAATACAGCAAATGAAAGATACACATCTTGTGAATCCAGTCAACATGTCCGATTTTTAAAATGTTTTACAGCGAAAACACCACATATATTTATGTTAGCTCACCACCAAATACAAAAAAGGACAGACATTTTTCACAGCACAGGTAGCATGCACAAAGCCAACCTAACTAACCAAGAACCAACCAAACTAACCAAGAAACAACTTCATCAGATGACAGTCTTATAACATGTTATACAATAAATCTATGTTTTGTTCGAAAAATTTGCATATTTGAGGTATAAATCAGTTTTACATTGCAGCTACCATCACAGCTACCGTCAGAAATAGAACCGAAGCAGCCAGAGTAATTACAGACACCAACGTCAAATACCTAAATACTCATTATAAAACATTTCTGAAAAATCGATGGTGTACAGCAAATTAAAGACAAACATCTTGTGAATCCAGCCTATATTTCCGATTTTTTAAGTGTTTTACAGCGAAAACACAATATAGCATTATATTAGCTTACTACAATAGCCTACCACACTACCGCATTCATTCATCAAGGCACGTTAGCGATAGCAATAGGCACGTTAGCGATAGGGAATAAACCAGCAAAATATATTAATTTTCACTAACCTTCATCAGATGACAGTCCTATAACATCAGGTTATACATACACTTATGTTTTGTTCGAAAATGTGCATATTTAGAGCTGAAATCAGTGGTTATACATTGTGCTAACGTAGCATCTTTTTCCCAGAATGTGCGGATATTTTTATGACACTCCAACTATTCTGACCAAATAACTATTCATAAACGTTACTAGAAAATACATGTTGTATACGAAATGATAGATACACTAGTTCTTAATGCAATCGCCGTGTTAGAATTCTAAAAAAGAGAGTGCCCAAACTCTGGGCGCAAACGACTATTTCACATGTTCGACAGATATATGAAATAGCATCATAAAATGGGTCCTACTTTTGATGATCTTTCATCAGAATGTTGTACAAGGGGTCCTTTGTCGGGAACAATCGTTGTTTGGATTTAGAATGTCCTCTTCTCCAGTCAATTAGCACGGAAAGCTAGCAAAGTGGCGCTAAGCTCTCCTTCCTGAACAAAGGCACACAACGCAACACGCCTAACGTCCCGAATAAATTTCAATAATCTAATAAAACTATATTGAAAAAACATACTTTACGATGATATTGTCACATGTATCAAATAAAATCAAAGCCGGAGATATTAGTCGTTCATAACGACAGCTTATCAGAAGGCAAATCCAGGTCCCTTCTCGCGCTCTCCAGAAAACAGGAAACTGGTGACACGTCATGCCAAGAGCTATTATTCGAGTCCAGATCAAGTTACACACTCAATTTCTTCTCTCACTGCTTGTCGACATCTAGTGGAAGACGTATGAAGTGCATCTAAACTAATAAATAACAAGGACTTTAATAGGCAGCCCCTAGAAGAGTGCATCGATTTCAGATTTTCCACTTCCTGTCAGGAAGTTTGCTGCAAAAGGAGTTCTGTTTTACTCACAGATATAATTCAAACGGTTTTAGAAACTAGAGAGTGTTTTCTATCCAATAGTAATAATAATAATATGCATATTGTACGAGCAAGAATTGAGTACGAGGCCGTTTAAATTCGGCACGATTTTCCCCCAAAGTGAAAACAGCGCCCTCTGTCCTCAACTTAAAGTAGCTCTTATGCTAGAAAATGTTGGAGACCCCTGGTCTAAGTTTTACTACAGCTCCAAAAGTTTGGCTGACAGTAAGGGGAACACCAATCATTTCTTTGGAGAAACAAATAATCCTTGAAAACAAAGAATAACTGTTGTATTATTGATGAATAAACAGTAGCAGTGACGTCACGACCATAGGGCAGATTTGTCATGTAAGAAAACATTTATTAATTAGTATTTTTCCCTCACCAATCTACACACAATACCCCATAACGATAAAGCAAAAACAGGTTTTTGAAAATGTATAAAAATGTATAAATAAATATAAATATCACATTTACATAAGTATTCAGACCCCTTTACTCAGTA
This sequence comes from Salvelinus namaycush, assembly GCF_016432855.1. NCBI lineage: Eukaryota > Metazoa > Chordata > Actinopteri > Salmoniformes > Salmonidae > Salvelinus > Salvelinus namaycush. The sequence continues at coordinate 25,859,347 of NC_052318.1, forward strand.
CTTTGTTGAAGCACCTTTGGCAGCGATTACAGCCTTGAGACTTCTTGTGTATGAACCTACGAGCTTGTCACCACTGTATTTGGGGAGTTTCTCCCATTGTTCTCTGCAGATCCTCTCAAGCTCTGTCAGGTTGGATGGGGAGCGTCGCTGCACAGCTATTTTCAGATCTCTTCAGAGATGTTCGATCAGGTTCAAGTCCGGGCTCTGGCTGGGCCACTCAAGAACATTCAGCGACTTGTCACGAAGCCATGCTTGCGTTGTCTTGGCTGTGTGCTTAGAGGCGTTGTCCTGCTGGAAGGGGAACCTTCTCCCCAGTCTGAGGTCCTGAGCAATCTGGAGGTTTTCATCAAGGATCTCTCTGTACTTTGCTCCAATCTTCTTTCCCTCGATCCTGATGAGTCTACCAGTCCCTGCCGCTGAAAAACATCCCCACAGCATGATGCTGCCACCACCATGCTTCACTGTAGGGATGGTGCCAGGTTTCCTCCAGACGTGACGCTTGACATACAGACCAAAGAGTTCAATCTTGATTTCATCAGACCAGAGAATCTTGTTTCTCATGGTCTGAGAGTCCTTTAGGATCCTTTTGGCAAACTCCAAGTGGGCGGTCATGTGCCTTTTACTGAGGAGTGGCTTCCGTCTGGCCATTCTACCATAGGGACCTGATTGGTGGAGTGCAGCAGAGATGATTGTCCTTCTGGAAGGTTCTCTCATATCCACAGAGGAACTCTGGACCATTGGGTTCTTGGTTACATCCCTGACCAAGGCCCTTCACCCCCGATTGCTCAGTTTGGCCGGGAGGCCAGCTCTAGGAAGAGTCTTGGTGGTTCCAAACTTCTTCAATTTAAGAACGATGTAGGCCACTGTGTTCTTGGCGGCCTTCAATGCTGCAGAAATGTTAGACAGGTGTGTGCCATTCCAAATCATGTCCAATCAATTAAATGTACCACAGTTGGACTCCAATCAAGTTGTAGAAACATCTCAAGGATGATCAATGTAAACAGGATGCACCTGAGCTCAATTTCAAGTCTCATAACAACGGGTCTGAATATGTTTTTTATTTATTTATTTATATATTTTTAGTTCACCTTTATTTAACCAGGTAGGCTAGTTGAGAACAAGTTCTCATTTACAACTGCGACCTGGCCAAGATAAAGCAAAGCAGTGTGACACAGACAACAACACAGAGTTACACATGGAATAACATGGAAAAAACAATAAACAAGCCAATAACACAATAAACAAGTCAATGACACAGTAGAAAAAAGAAAGTCTATATACAGTGTGTGCAAAAGGCATGAGGAGGTAGGCAATAAATAGGCCATAGTAGCAAAGAATTACAATTTAGCAGATTAACACTGGAGTGAAAAATGAGCAGATGATGATGTGCAAGTAAAGATACTGGTGTGCAAAAGAGCAGAAAAGTAAATAAAAACAGTATGGGGATGAGGTAGGTAGATTGGGTGGGCTATTTACAGATGGACTATGTACAGCTGCAGCGATCGGTTAGCTGCTCAGATAGCTGATGTTTAAAGTTGGTGCGGGAAATATAAGTCTCCAGGTTCAGCGATTTTTGCAATTCGTTCCAGTCACTGGCAGCAGAGAACTGGAAGGAAAGGCGGCCAAATGGGGTGTTGGCTTTGGGGATGATCAGGGAGATATACCTGCTGGAACGTGTGCTACGGGTGGATGTTGTTATCGTGACCAGTGAGCTGAGATAAGGCGGAGCTTTACCTAGCATAGACTTATAGATGACCTGGAGCCAGTGGGTCTGGCGACGAATATGTAGCGCGGGCCAGCCGACTAGAGCATACAGGTCGCAGTGGTGGGTGGTATGGCACTGTGATAGACTGCATCCAGTTTGCTGCGTAGAGTATTGGAAGCTATTTTGTAGATGACATCGCCAAAGTCGAGGATCGGTAGGATAGTCAGTTTTACTAAGGTAAGTTTGGCGGCGTGAGTGAAGGAGGCTTTGTTGCAAAATAGAAATCCGATTCTAGATTTGATTTTGGATTGGAGATGTTTAATATGAGTCTGGAAGGAGAGTTTACAGTCTAGCCAGACACCTAGGTATTTATAGTTGTCCACATATTCTAGGTCAGAACCGTCCAGGGTGGTGATGCTAGTTGGGCGGGCGGGTGCGGGCAGCGAACGGTTGAAAAGCATGCATTTGGTTTTACTAGCGTTTAAGAGCAGTTGGAGGCCACGGAAGGAGAGTTGTATGGCATTGAAGCTCGATTGGAAGTTAGTTAGCATAGTGTCCAAGGAAGGGCCAGAAGTTTACAGAATGGTGTCATCTGCGTAGAGGTGGATCAGGGAATCACCCGCAGCAAGAGCGACATCATTGATGTATACAGAGAAAAGAGTGCCCGAGAATTGAACCCTGTGGTACCCCCACAGAGACTGCCAGAGGTCCGGACAACAGGCCCTCCGATTTGACACACTGAACTCTGTCTGCAAAGTAGTTGGTAAACCAGGCGAGGCAGTCATTAGAGAAAACAAGGCTATTGAGTCTGCCGATAAGAATACGGTGATTGACAGAGTCGAAAGCCTTGGCCAGGTCGATGAAGACAGCTGCACAGTACTGTCTTTTATCGATAGTGGTTATGATATCGTTTAGTACCTTGAGCGTGGCTGAGGTGCACCCGTAACCGTCTCTGAAACCGGATTGCACAGCGGAGAAGGTATGGTGGGATTCGAAATGGTCAGTGATATGTTTATTAACTTGGCTTTCGAAGACTTTAGAGAGGCAGGGTGTCACGTTCTGACCTTTATTTCCTTTGTTTTGTCTTTATTTAGTATGGTCAGGGCGTGAGTTGGGATGGGCAGTCTATGTGTGTTTTTCTATGTTGGGGTTTTGTGTTCGGCCTGGTATGATTCTCAATCAAAGGCAGCTGTCAATCGTTGTCCCTGATTGAGAATCATACTTAGGTAGCATGGGTTTCACTTTTAGTTTGTGGGTGTTTGTTTCCGTGTCAGTGTTTGTCGCCACACGGTACTGTTTCGTTTGATCATCGTTTATTGTTTTTGTTCCTGTGTTCAGTTTTTGGATTATTATTAAAGACATGAACACTTACCACGCTGCGCTTTGGTCCTCTTCTTCTCCTCCAGACGACAACCGTTACAGAAACACCCACCAAAACCGGACCAAGCAGCGTGGCAAAGGACAGCAGCAGCGGCAAAGTACACAGGACTCCTGGACATGGGAGGAAATTCTGGACGGTAAGGGACCCTGGGTTCAAGCTGGAGAATATCGCCGCCCTCTTTAGCTGGAGGCAGCTAAAGCCGAGAGGCGGTGGTATGAGGAGGCAGCACGAAAGAGCGGCTGGAAGCCAGAGAGGCAGCCCCAAAAATTTCTTGGGGGGGGGGGGGGGGGGGGGGCAAACGGGGAGTGTGGCGAGTCCAGGTAGGAGACCTGCGCCAACCCCCCGTGCTTATCGTGGAGAGAGAGGGCGTCGTACTGATCAGGCACCATGTTATGCGGTGGAGCGCACGGTGTCCCCAGTACGCGTGCTTAGCCCGGTGCGGTACATTCCAGCTCCTCGTATCGGCCGGGCTAGAGTGGGCATCGAGCCAGGTGCCATGAAGCCGGCTCAACACATCTGGTCTCCAGTGCGTCTCCTCGGGCCGGCGTACATGGCACCAGCCTTACGCATGGTGTCCCCGGTTCTCCAGCACAGCCCAGTGTGGGCTATTTCACCTCGCCGCACTGGCCGGGCTACGGGGAGCATTCAACCAGGTAAGGTTGGGCAGGCTCGGTGCTCAAGAGCTCCAGTGCGCCTTCACGGTCCGGTCTATCCGGTGCCACCTCCTCGCACCAGCCCAGTACCACCAGTGCCAACACCACGCACCAGGCTTCCTGTGCGTCTCCAGAGTCCAGTACACCCTGTTCCTCCTCCCCGCACTCGCCCTGAGGTGCGTGTCCCCAGCCCGGTACCACCAGTTCCGGCACCATGCACCAGGCCTAATGTGCGCCTCAGCAGGCCAGAGTCTTCCGTCTGTCCAGCGCCGCCTGAGCTGCCCGTCTGTCCAGCGCCGCCTGAGCTGCCCGTCTGTCCAGCGCCGCCTGAGCCGCCCGTCTGTCCAGCGCCGCCCGTCTGTCCAGCGCCGCCTGAGCCGCCCGTCTGTCCAGCGCCGTCTGAGCCGCCCGCCAGTCAGGAGCCGCCAGAGCCGCCCGCCAGTCAGGAGCCGCCAGAGCTGCCCTTCAGTCCGGAGCTGCCCCTCAGTCCTGAGCTACCCCTCAGTCCTGAGCTACCCCTCAGTCCTGAGCTGCCCCTCAGTCCGGAGCTGCCCCTCAGTCCGGAGCTGCCCCTCAGTCCGGAGCTGCCCCTCAGTCCGGAACTGCCCCTCAGTCCGGAACTGCCCCTCAGTCCGGAACTGCCCCTCAGTCCAGAGGTGCCTTTCAGTCCTATGAGCCCATTTATTGGGGTTCCCAGGCCAAGGTCGGCGGTGAGGATCGCCGCTCGTAAGAGGCCACTGGGGCGGTTTCGGAGGCGGACAAAAACTATGGTGAAGTGGGGTCCACGTCCCGCGCCAGAGCCGCCACCGCGGACAGATGCCCACCCAGACCCTCCCCTATAGGTTCAGGTTTTGCGGCTGGAGTCCGCACCTTTGGGGGTGGGGGTACTGTTATGTTCTGACCTTTATTTCCTTTGTTTTGTCTTTATTTAGTATGGTCAGGGCGTGAGTTGGGATGGGCAGTCTATGTGTGTTTTTCTATGTTGGGGTTTTGTGTTCGGCCTGGTATGATTCTCAATCAGAGGCAGCTGTCAATCGTTGTCCCTGATTGAGAATCATACTTAGGTAGCATGGGTTTCACTTTTGGTTTGTGGGTGTTTGTTCCCGTGTCAGTGTTTGTCGCCACACGGTACTGTTTCGTTTGATCATCGTTTATTGTTTTTGTTCCTGTGTTCAGTTTTTGGATTATTATTAAAGACATGAACACTTACCACGCTGCGCTTTGGTCTGATCCTTCTACCACCACAGACGATCGTTACACAGGGCAGGATAGAGATAGGTCTATAGCAGTTTGGGTCTAGAGTGTCATCCCCCTTTGAAGAGGGGGATGACCGCGGCAGCTTTCCAATCTTTAGGGATCTCGGACGATACGAAAGAGAGTTTGAACAGGCTAGTAATAGGGGTTGCAACAATGGCGGCAGATAGTTTTAGAAAGAGAGGGTCCAGATTGTCTAGCCCAGCTGATTTGTATGGTTCCAGGTTTTGCAGCTCTTTCAGAACATCTGCTATCTGGATTTGGGTGAAGGAGAAGCTGGGGAGGCTCAGGCGAGTAGCTGCGGGGGGGGGGGGGGGGGGGGGGGGGAGCTGTTGGCTGGGGTTGGAGTAGCCAGGTGGAAAGCATGGCCAGCTGTAGAGAAATGATTATTGAAATTTCCGATTATCATGGATTTATTGGTGGTGACCGTGTTACCTAGCCTCAGTGCAGTGGGCAGCTGGGAGGAGGTGCTCTTGTTATCCATGGACTTTAGTGTCCCAAAACTTTTTGGAGTTAGAGCTACAGGATGTAAATTTCTGCTTGAGAAAGCTGCGTGTATTGTATCCTGACTTCCCTGAACAGTTGCATATCGCGGGGACTATTCGATGCTATTGCAGTCCGCCACAGGATGTTTTTGTGCTGGTCAAGGGCAGTCAGGTCTGGAGTGAACCAAGGGCTATATCTGTTCTTAGTTCTGCATTTTTTGAAAGAGGCATGCCTATCTAAGATGGTGAGGAAATTACTTTAAAGAACGACCAGGCATCCTCGACTGACGGGATGAGGTCAATATCCTTCCAGGATACGCGGGCCAGGACGATTAGAAAGGCTTGCTCGCAGAAGTGTTTTAGGGAGTTTGACAGTGGTGAGGGGTGGTCGTTTGACCGCGGACCCATAGCGGATACAGGCAATGAGGCAGTGATCGCTGAGATCCTGATTGAAAACAGCAGAGGTGTATTTGGAGGGCAAGTGGGTCAGGATAAGGTCTATGAGGGTGCCCATGTTTACGGATTTAGGGTTGTACCTGGTGGGTTCCTTGATGATTTGTGTGAGATTGAGGGCATCTAGCTTAGATTGTAGGACTGCAGGGGTGTTAAGCATATCCCAGTTTAGGTCACCTAACAGAACGAACTCTGAAGCTAGATGGGGGTCGATCAATTCACATATGGTGTCCAGGGCACAGCTGGGAGAGGAGGGGGGTCGATAACAGGCGGCAACAGTGAGAGACTTGTTTCTGGAGAGATTCATTTTTAAAATTAGAAGTTCGAACTGTTTGGGCATAGACCTGGAAAGTATGACAAAACTTTGCAGGCTATCTCTGCAGTAGATTGCAACTCCTCCCCCTTTGGCAGTTCTATCTTGACGGAAAATGTTGTAGTTGGGTATGGAAAACTCCGAATTTTTGATGGCCTTCCTAAGCCAGGATTCAAACACGGCAAGGACATCAGGGTTGGCGGAGTGTGCTAAAGCAGTGAGTCAAAACAAACTTAGGGAGGAGGCTTCTGATGTTAACATGCATGAAACCAAGGCTTTTTCGATCACAGAAGTCAATAAATGAGGGTGCCTGGGGACACGCAGGGCCTGGGTTTACCTCCACAACACCCGAGGAACAGAGGAGTAGTAGGATGAGGGTACAGCTAAAGGCTATCAAAACTGGTCGTCTAGAGTGTTGGGGACAAAGAATAAAAGGAGCAGATTTCTGGGCGTGATAGAATAGATTGAGGGCATAATTTGCAATCAGAGGTATGGTGAGGTGCGGGTACAGCGGAGGTAAGCCCAGGCACTGAGTGAAGATAAGAGAGGTTGCATCTCTGGACATGCTGGTTAAAATGGGTGAGGACACCGCATGTGTGGGAGGTGGGACAAAGGAGGTATCAGAGGTATGATGTTGATTGGGAGAGCTAGCTAAGACAACAATGGGTAAGACAACAACAGCTAATCAGCTAAGACAACAACAACAGGTAAAATGGCAATGAATGGGCAGAGAGGGTCGGTTAACTACACACATAGCCTGAGTTCGCGACTGGGACCGACAGATAAACAAAAATAAACAGAATGGAGTACTGTGATTAATGGTCAGTCCAGCAGGCATCAGCTATGTAGCCAAGTGATCGTAGGGTCCAGGGGACAGCAATAGATGGAACAGGGAAGCCGCGGAGTAGTCGCTACTACGCTAGCACGCGGGCGACACGGCGTTTAAAGTTAGCAGACCGGGGCTAGTAGTAGCTCCGACGTCCGACAGAGGCCGGTTGTAGACACAGCGGATGGAGTATTCTTCGGCAGACCAGTCGTGGTGGTAAGGCGGTGTGCCGTGTCAACAAAGGATCCAAGTCAGATGGCGAAAGAGGTATTGTAGTTGTAGTAATTTAGTTTGCTAGCCGGGAGATGTCTCTGGCTCACGGCTAACTGGTGCTAGCTTCAGGGCAGGGGCATTAGCCACTGTAGCCACTGGGTAGCAGCGGTGATCCGGTGCCAAGGTCCAGAGCTTACGGCAAGGATCCGGTGGAGTAGTGGATTCTAGCCATGTTTGGGTGGAGTCCGGGTGAACAACTGAGTAGGCCGGGAGGTGGGCCTGGCCTGGCTCAGGGCTAGCTTCGGTACTGGGTCACTCGGTGGCAGCTAGCTAGCTGTGAAGATCAGGAGTAATGGTCCAGGGTTTACGGCAGGAACCCGGCGTTGTAGTTGAGAAACAGTCCGATACTGGTAGGCTGGCAAGTATTATCCAGGCTATAAAAAGGGCTGGTCTCTGTGCAGAAGGTAAAGGCCGCTAGCAGTGGCTAACAATGATTCAATTGCTTGTAACTATTAGCTGGTTAGCTGCTGATGGCTAGCTTCTGATGGCTAGGTGGTTCTGGCTATAAGGTAGAAAAAAAAATTGCGGTTCCGTATCACATTGGGTGAGGCAGGTTACCGGAAGGTATAATTGATTTAAAATGGAAAAGAAATACAAAAAAGGACGAAAAATACAAAAGTACACGAGAGGACGAACAAAACACGTCTGCACTGCTACGCCATCTTGGATAAAAAAAGTATTTATCTTTTTTATTTTTAATACATTTGCAAACATTTCTAAGAAACCTGTTTTCACTTTGTCATTATGGGATATTGTGTAGATTGATGAGGAATTTGTTTTCATCCCCTTTAGAATTATTCTGAATACTTTCAGAATGCACTGTATATACAGTACCAGTCAAAACTTTGCACACACCTACTCATTAAAGGGTTTTTCTTAATTTTTTTCTATTTTCTACATTGTAGAATAATAGTGAAGACATCAAAACTACCCAAACCATCTCAATTGGGTTGAGGTTGGGTGATTGTGGAGGCCAGGTCATCTAATGCAGCACTCCATCACTCTCCTTCTTGGTCAAATAGCCCTTACGCAGCCTGGAGGTGTGTTTTGGGTCATTGTCCTGTTGAAAAACAAATGAGGGTCCTAATAAGCGCAAACCAGATGGGATGGAGTATTGCTGCAGAATGCTGTGGTAGCCATGCTGGTTAATAACTTCTTCTTAATAGGGGGCGCCATTTCCACTTTGGGAAAAAATAGTGCCCAAATTAAACGGCCTCGTACTCTGTTCTAGATCATATGATATGCATATTATTATTACTATTGGATAGAAAACACTCTGAAGTTTCTAAAACTGCTTGAATTATATCTGTGAGTAAAACAGAACTCATTTGGCAGGCAAACTTCCAAATAGGAAGTGAAAATTCTGAAATGGGTCTTTGTGAAAGGCTTCGCCTATTCAATTGCCTTGTATTTATGGATATGTATGCACTTCATACGCCTTCCACTAGATGTCAACAGGCAGTAGAACGTTGAATGAGGTGTCTAGCCTGATGTGGGGCCGAATGAGAGCTTTTGGAGTGACAGGTCAGCCATATTGGTCAGCCATATTGTATTTTGCTGCGCACCTGGGTGCACCATATCTGCAATGCCTTAGGTAGACACGAAGAAATGCTCCGTCTGGGACGTTATTGGATACATACGAGAAAAACATCCTAAAGATCGATTATCAACTGAGTTTGACCAGTTTATTCGACTTTTATTATCACTTTTTGAATTTTTCGTTCCATGCGTCAAACTTTCATGGACACGTGAGCTCCACTATGCTAGCCAAAGTTGCTAATTCGACAGAAGAAATAGACATTCTAAAACAAAACAACGATTTATTGTGGAACAAGGATTCCTGGCACTGCATTCTGATGAAAGTTCATCAAAGGTAAGAGAATATTTATGATGTTATTTCGTATTTTTGTTGAATATGTTGACTCCAACATGGCGGAGAATGGCTGAGCGCTGTCTCAGATTATTGTATGCTGTGCTTTTTACTTTTACTGCTTTTTGCTTTTTTATTTTTTAAAATCTAACACAGCGGTTGCATTAAGAACCAGTGTATCTTTAATTATATGTCCAACATGTATTTTTCAGCAAAGTTTATGATGAGTTTTTCTGTTAGATTACGTGACTCTCTAAAATTTCTCCGGACAATTTGGAGCATTTTGGCGCCATGTTCACAATGTAAAACCAGGATTTGTAGCTATAAATATGCACATTTTCGAACAAAACATAAATGTATTGTATAACATGATGTTATAAGACTGTCATCTGATGAAGTTGTTCAAAGGTTAGTGATTATTTTTATCTCTATTTGTGGGTTTTGTGAAAGCTATCTTTGCTGTGAAAAAATGGCTGTGTTTTTTTGGATATGGTGGTGAGCTAACATAAATATATGTTGTGTTTTCGCTGTAAAACATTTTAAAAATCGGACATGTTGGCTGGATTCACAAGATGTTTATCTTTCATTTGCTGTATTGGACTTGTGATTTCATGAAATTATATTATATGATATTCCCTGTGGCGCTAGGCTAGGCTATGCTAGTCAGCGTTTCTGATGAGGAGGATCCCGGATCCGGGAGGGGGGGGTCAGTAGAGTTAAGTGTGCCTTGAATTCTAAATAAATCACAGACAGTGTCAGCAGAAAAGCACTCCCACAGCATCACACCTCCTCCTCCATGCTTCACGGTGGAAACCACACATGCGGAGATCATCCAATCGTCTACTCAGCGTCTCACAAAGACTCATCAGAACAAAGGACAGATTTCCACTGGTCTAATGTCCATTGCTCGTGCTTCTTGGCCCAATCAAGTCTCTTCTTATTATTGGTGTCCTTTAGTAATGGTTTCTTTGCAGCAATTCGACCATGAAGTCCTGATTCACGCAGTCTCCTCTAAACAGTTGATGTTGAGATGTGTCTGTTACTTGAACTCTGTGAAGCATTTATTTGGGCTGCAATCCGAGGTGCAGTTAATTGCCAATTCCTGAGGCTGGTAACTCTAATGAACCTATCCTCTGCAGCAGAGGTAACTACGGGTCTTCCTTTCCTGTGGCGGTCCTCATGAGAGCCAGTTTCATCATAGCACTTGATGGTTTTCGCGACTGCGAAACTTTCAAAATTCTTCAAATGTTCTGCATTGACTGACCTTCATGTCTTAAAGTAATGATGGACTGTTGTTTCTCCTTGCTTATTTGAGCTGTTCTTACCATAATATGGACTTCATCTTTTACCAAATAGGGCTATTTTGTATATTCCAACCCTACCTTGTCACAACACAACTGATTGGCTCAAACGCATTAACTTCTAGTTCCTCCCAAACCCGGATCCGGGAGCACCCCCACCAGTAAAAAAGCTGACTAGCATAGCCTAGCATAGCGTCACAAGTAAATACTAGCATCTAAATATCATTAAATCACAAGTCCAAGACACCAGATGAAAGATACACATCTTGTGAATCCAGACATCATTTCTGATTTTTAAAATGTTTTACAGGGAAGACACAATATGTAAATCTATTAGCTAACCACGTTAGCAAAAGACACCAATTTATTTTACTCCACCAGTTTTTGACTCCATCAGTAGCTATCACAAATTCGACCAAATAAAGATATAAATAGCCACTAACCAAGAAACAAATTCATCAGATGACAGTCTGATAACATATTTATTGTATAGCATATGTTTTGTTAGAAAAATGTGCATATTTCAGGTATAAATCATAGTTTACCATTGCAGCCACCATCACAACTCGACTAGAATAACTACAGAGAGCAACGTGTATTACCTAATTACTCATCATAAAACATTTCTTAAAAATACACAGCGTACAGCAATTGAAAGACACAGATCTTGTGAATCCAGACAATATTTCAGATTTTCTAAGTGTTTTACAGCGAAAACACAATATAGCGTTATATTAGCTTAGCACAGTAGCAAACCACACAACAGCATTGATTCCAGCCAAACATAGCGATAACGTATTCACCACCAAAATATATTAATTTTCACTAACCTTCTCAGAATTCTTCAGATGACAGTCCTGTAACATCATATTACACAATGCATATAGAGTTTGTTCGAAAATGTGCATATTTAGCGGCACAAATCGTGCTTATACAATGAAAATAGTGTCCAAATACTCAAGCAATCTGTCCGGCGCCATCTTGGAAAGACACCTATTCTTATCGAAAACTATTCATAAACTTGACTAAAAAAATACAGGTTGGACAGCAATTGAAAGACAAATTAGTTCTTAATGCAATCGCTGAATTACATTTTTAAAATTAACGTTACTTCGCAATACAGGGTGCGATAACGCAAGGCTACACTGCAAGAAATGGCGTCTTATGCATTTGACATTTTTCAACAGAACAATGAATTATCAGCATAAATAGTTCTTACTTTTCGATGAACTCTCATCAGAATCTTGGGAAAGGTGTCCTTTGTCCAGAACAATCGTCTTTTGGTCGAAAGATGTACTCTTGTCCTGTCGAAATAGCCGCTAACGTTCGGCATGTGCCGGAAATGTGTCCAACTCTTGAAAGCGCGTCACAAAGCAATGCCAGAAAATCGCAATAAACTGATATAAATTGCTATAAGTCGGTTTAAATTAACTACCTTATGATGTCTTTAACAACTATAACGAATAAAAACATGACCGGAGATATAGAACTGGCAAAACGAAAGCTTGGCAGGAGGCCACTCTGGTGTCCCTACTGCGTCAGGCGCAACGTTGAAAAGGACGGTACTTCCGCTTCACGGTCTTATATAAGGTCCCAGATTGCGCAATCCACTCCATTCAAATTCTCACCACTTACTGACATCTAGAGGAAGGCGTATGCAGTCTTTGTAGCCCCACAGCGTACACAGGGACTTATAAACTGACCTCAGAACAGGGACCTCGATTTCTGAAATCTCACTCCCTGACAGGAAAAGTGCTGCAGAATGAGTTCTGTTTCACTCAGAGAAATAATTCAAACGGTTTTAGAAACTAGAGAGTGTTTTCTATCCAATAGTAATAATAATATGCATATTGTACGAGCAAGAATTGAGTACGAGGCAGTTTAATTTGGGAACACATTTTTCCAAAGTCGAAATAGCACCCCCCATAGGCTCAAGAGGTTATTAAGAAGGAAAGGATTTTCACAAATTAACTTTTAAGGCACACCTGTTAATTGAAATGCATTCCAGGTGACTACCTCATGAAGCTGGTTGAGTGAATGCCAAGACTGTGCAAAGCTGTCATCAAGGTAAAGGATGGCTACTCTGAAGAATCTCAAATTTAAAATATATTTGGATTTCTTTAACACTTTTTTGGTTACTACATGATTCCATATGTGTTATTTCTCTATTTTCAACAATGTAGAAAATAGTAAAAAAAATAAAGAAAAACTCTTGAATGAGCAAGTATGTCCGAAATCTTGACTGGTACTGTATGTATATATATATATATATGTATATACAGTGGGGAGAACAAGTATTTGGTACACTGCCGATTTTTTAGGTTTTCCTACTTACAAAGCATGTAGAGGTCTGTAATTTTTTTTATCATAGGTACACTTCATCTGTGAGAGACGGAATCTAAATCAAAAATCCATAAAATCACATCGTATGATTTTTAAGTAATTAATTTGCATTTTATTGCATGACATAAGTATTTGATACATCAGAAAAGCAGAACTTAATATTTGGTACAGAAACGTTTGTTTGCAATTACAGAGATCATACGTTTCCTGTAGTTCTTAACCAGGTTTGCACACACTGCAGCAGGGATTTTGGCCCACTCCTCCATACAGACCTTCTCCAGATCCTTCAGGTTTCGGGGCTGTCGCTGGGCAATACGGACTTTCAGCTCCCTCCAAAGATTTTATATTGGGTTCAGGTCTGGAGACTGGCTAGGCCACTCCAGGACCTTGAGATGCTTCTTACGGAGCCACTCCTTAGTTGCCCTGGCTGTGTGTTTCGGGTCGTTGTCATGCTGGAAGACCCAGCCACGACCCATCTTCAATGCTCTTACCAAGATCTCGCGATACATGGCCCCATCCGTCCTCCCCTCAATACGGTGCAGTCGTCCTGTCCCCTTTGCAGAAAAGCATCCCCAAAGAATGATGTTTCCACCTCCATGCTTCATGGTTGGGATGGTGTTCTTGGGGTTGTACTCATCCTTCTTCTTCCTCCAAACACGGCAAGTGGAGTTTAGACCAAAAAGCTCTATTTTGTCTCATCAGACCACATGACCTTCTCCCATTCCTCCTCTGGATCATCCAGATGGTCATTGGCAAACTTCAGACGGGCCTGGACATGCGCTGGCTTGAGCAGGGGGACCTTGCGTGCGCTGCAGGATTTTAATCCATGACGGCGTAGTGTGTTACTAATGGTTTACTTTGAGACTGTGGTCCCAGCTCTCTTCAGGTCATTGACCAGGTCCTGCCGTGTAGTTCTGGGCTGATCCCTCACCTTCCTCATGATCATTGATGCCCCACGAGGTAAGATCTTGCATGGAGCCCCAGACCGAGGGTGATTGACCGTCATCTTGAACTTCTTCCATTTTCTAATAATTGCGCCAACAGTTGTTGCCTTCTCACCAAGCTGCTTGCCTATTGTTCTGTAGCCCATCCCAGCCTTGTGCAGGTCTACAATTTTATCCCTGATGTCCCTACACAGCTCTCTGGTCTTGGCCATTGTGGAGAGGTTGGAGTCTGTTTGATTGAGTGTGTGGACAGGTGTCTTTTATACAGGTAACGAGTTCAAACAGGTGCAGTTAATACAGGTAATGAGTGGAGAACAGGAGGGCTTCTTAAAGAAAAACTAACAGGTCTGTGAGAGCCGGAATTCTTACTGGTTGGTAGGTGATCAAATACTTATGTCATGCAATAAAATGCAAATTAATTACTTAAAAATCATACAATGTGATTTTCTGGATTTTTGCTTTGCAAGTAGGAAAACCTGCAAAATCGACAGTGTATCAAATACTTGTTCTCCCCACTGTATATATATCATTTTTTGGTACATTTTTGTTGTTGATGTTTCTCTGTAATAGTACTAGACACCTAGCAATTTCATGAAGTTGGCTTTAGCTAGCCCAGATAGGTTCCCAATAACTAGCTACCAAGAAGCTCTTTCAAGCTACCAGTCAAGTTAGACTAGCTAGCCTTTTAACCTGTTTGGGCTGCAGGGGCAGTATTGAGTAGCCAGATAAAAGGTGCCCATTTCAAACGGCCTCGTACTCAATTCTTGCTCGTACAATATGCATATTATTATTACTATTGGATAGAAAACACTCTCTAGTTTCTAAAACCGTTTGAATTATATCTGTGAGTAAAACAGAACTCATTTGGCACAAACTTCCTGACCAGGAAGTGGAAAGTCTGAAATCGAGGCTCTGTTCTAGGTCCTGCCTATAAATGGGCATGATACGTATTAGTATACATGCACGTCATACACCTTCCCCTGGATGTCAAGAGGCAGTGAGAGAAGAAATGGAGTGTTTATCTTGGTCTGAAGTGGAATAAATCCTCTTGGAATGACGTGTCACCCATTTCCTGTTTTCAGGAAGGCGCGAGAAGGAACCGGGGATTGCCTTATGAAAAGCTGTCGTTATAGGCGACTACTATCTCCGGCTTTGATTTTATTTGATACATGTGACCATATCATCGTAAAGTATGTTTTTTCAATATAGTTTAATCAGATTATTGAAATTTTTTCGGGAGTTTTGCCGTGTTCCGTTCTCTTCCGTTTGTTGACATGGAGAGATTCGTGCCACTTGGCTAGTGTGCTTGCTAAATCGAGAGGGAAAAAGGACGTTCTAAATCCAAACAACGATTGTTCCCGACAAAGGACCCCTTGTCCAACATTCTGATGAAAGATCAGCAAAAGTAGGAAACATTTTATGATGCTATTTCATATATCTGTCGTACATGTGAACTAGTCGTTGGCGCCCAGCTATTGGGTACTCTCTAGCTATACCGAAGCTGTATGTCGTAATGAAGTTATTTTTAGAATTCTAACACATTTACATTTAAGACATTTAGCAGACGCTCTTATCCAGAGCGACTTACAAATTGGAAAGTTCATACATATTCATCCTGGTCCCCCCGTGGGAATTGAACCCTGGTCCCCCCGTGGGATTTGAACCCACAACCCTGGCGTTGCAAGCGCCATGCTCTACCAACTGAGCCACACGGGACTAGTGTATCTATCATTTCATTAACACGGCGATTGCATTAAGAACTAGTGTATCTATCATTTCCTATACAACATGTATTTTTTTGTTATGTTTATGAATAGCTATTTGGTCAGAATATGTGTGTCAGAAAAAGTGTCAGAAAAATATCCGGACGTTGTGGGAAAAATATGCTACCTTAGCACAATGTATAACCACTGATTTCAGCTCTAAATATGCACATTTTCGAACAAAACATAAGTGTATGTATAACCTGATGTTATAGGACTGTCATCTGATGATGCATATCAAGGTTAGTCAAAAATTATATATCCTTTGCTGGTTTGTTACGATCGCTAACTTTTGCTACTGGGAAATGGCTTGTGTTTCTGGCTATTGTGGTAAGCTAATATAACGCTATATTGTGTTTTCGCTGTAAAACACTTAATAAATCGGAAATATTGGCTGGAATCACAAGATGCCTGTCTTTCATTTGCTGTACACTATGTATTTTTCAGAAATGTTTTATGATGAGTAATTAGGTATTTGACGTTGGTGTCTGTAATTATTCTGTCTGCTTTCGGTGCAATTTCTGATTGTAGCTGCAATGTAAACTATGATTTATACCTGAAATATGCACATTTTTCGAACAAAACATAAATTTATTGAATAACATGTTAGAAGACTGTCATCTGATGAAGTTGTTTGTTGGTTAGTTTGGTTGGTTCTTGGTTAGTTAGGTTGGCTTTGTGCATGCTACCTGTGCTGTGAAAAATGTCTGTCCTTTTTTGTATTTGGTGGTGAGCTAACATAAATATACATGCTGTTTTCGCTGTAAAACATTTTAAAAATCGGACATGTTGGCTGGATTCACAAGATGTGTACCTTTCATTTGCTGTATTGGACTTGTTAATGTGTGAAAGTTAAATATTTCTAAAAAATATATTTTGAATTTCGCGCCCTGCACTTGAAGTGGCTGTTGTCATATTGATCCCGACTTAGGGCTTGCAGCCAGAAGAAGTTTTAAACTATCTTAGCTGACATGCCTGTTGACAAGGTTTTTAGACTTTCAAAAATCAAGTAATTACTAAATATACTGAATAAGACTCACATTCCTTTCAATATTTTACCCAGAGTTTAGCAGAGATGCAGAGAAGCATATTTAGTTTTAGTTTAGTTTAGTTTAGTTTTTATTAAACAAAAAATGAACACCAGTCAGGAGGATGCATCTCAAGAGGTGTGCTTAGATATTCAGAATAATGAACACATTTTTGATCTAGAATTATCCATAATGATTATTGCTCTAGATTCCAGGAAAAAATCTGTTTCAGGTGTTTGATAAATGCAAAATTCTCCAACTTCTGGATGGGGGACTTCTGGACGTTTTTTTGCATGACACCCCTGCCAAGTAGTATAAGACACCAGAACTCTGAACTAGCGGCAAATGCTGTACTAGTTGAATGCAAATTGGTGACTCATATTGACTGGTCCTACAGCAGTAAATGGGTCAGGAGAGCTGGGTAAACACTGTATTATAAACCTATGGAAATTAAAAAACTTTTTTGAAGGAGCAGCCTTTAAAATATTCCTTTATAACATTTAACCCATGAGGCCACTAGTGTTTGTCCTATATCTGAAAGTATTTTTTGTACCCATATTTAACCCCTTTTTTTTGGCAATAAATTACTTTCATATTATTTCATTATAAATATACACAAGATTTTATTGATTTACAGTTCATATAAGGAAATCAGGCAATTGAAATAAATTCATTAGGCCCTGATCTATGGATTTCACATGACTGAGCAGTGGTGCAGCCATGAGTGGGCCTTGGAGGGCATAGGCCCACCCACTTGGCAGCCAGGACAACCCACTGGGGAGCCAGGCCCAGCCAATTATAATGACTTTTTTCCCACAAAATGGCTTTATTACAGACAGAAATGGCTCTCAGCCACATGTCAGGTGGATGGATTATCTTGTCAAAGGAAAAATGCTCACTAACAGGGATGTAAACAAATTTGTGCACAACATTTGAGAGAAATAAGCTTTTTTTGAATATGGAACATTTTGAGGATTTTGTTTTTAGCTCATGAAAAATGGGATCCATGTTGGGTTTATATTTTTGTTCGGTATATATACATTTTTTAAACTGGTACCGGGCTACCTTCATAGGAGTCTTGTGAGGAAAAACGGAAAACACCATCGTGTTCGTGAGAGTCTCGTCTTTCCATAGATTGGTCATATTCATTTTTTAGGCCAAACCGTTTGGACTGTACAAACTTTATTGTGAGAAGACCGATTTCGTGATGTCTCATGGTCTGACAAACACCATTGGCGGATGTGGTGCATTGAGACACAGCACATGCAAAAACAGATATCTCTAGCTTAAACAGACAGTTTGATGGGGATTTTTTCATTATGCTAATTAGATTTCCACGGGGGCTCGGACATCAACCCTAGGGGGTTAATATTTTTATAATTACATAACTAATAACATATATATTTTTTTAAACTGCTGAAAATCCGGTGTTTGTTTGTCAAACAGTTTCGTTATATTTCAATCGTCTGTAATGTACCCTGAGTGTACAAAACATTAAGAATTCCTGCTCTTTCCATGACACAGACTGACAAGGTGAATCCAAATAGAAGCTATGATCCCTTATTGATTTCCCTTGTTTAATCCACTTCAATCATTCTAGATGAAGGGGAGGAGCCAGATTAAATAATATTTTCTAAGCCTTGAGACAATTGAGACATGGATTGTGTATGTGTGCCATTCAGAGGGTGAATGGGCAAGACAAAATATTTAAACGGGGTATGGTAGTAGGTGCCAGGCTCACTGGTTTGTGTCAAGAACTGCAATGCTGCTGGGTTTTTCATGATCAACAGTTTCCTGTGTGTATCAACAATGGTCCACCACCCAAAGGACATCCAGCCAACTTGACATAATGTGGGAAGCATTGAAGTCAACATGGACCAGCATCCCTGTGGAATGCTTTCGACATATTGTAGAGTCCATGCTCTGACGAATTGAGGCTGTTCTGAGGGCATAAGGTGGGGAAACTGAATATTAGGACAGTGTTCTTAACCATTGTGTTGTCTAAAGGGTACAAAATGACCCACCACTATGTTTAACAGCAGAGAAAACCCCCTAAATGATATTTTTTCAACTTGAAATTTGATGACTTTTCCTAGAGTGACCCCAACATTAGAAAAAGTGAAACATCGCCTTTGTTCATATTTCCATGAAAGCTGTACACCACCAGGGTACAAAGATTGTTTTAGGGTCATTTTTTGCCCGGCAGTTATAAAATAATTTACACACCACAAAAACCACAAACACACACACACACACACACACACACACACACACACACACACACACACACACACACACACACACACACACACACACACACACACACACACACACACACACACACACACACACACACACACACACACACACAATGAGAAATTGAGATGATGTCTGCTACTGATTGAACTCAGCCAGCAGCTTCTGAAGAGGAAGATCACCATGGTTGGCACAGTTAGAAATGAACAAGCCATGATGCCACTAGTGTCTGTCCTATATCTGAAAGTATTTTTTGTACCCATATTTAACCCCTTTTTTTGGCAATAAATTACTTTCATATATACTCATTATAAATATACACAAGATTTTATTGAGTTACAGTTCATATAAGGAAATCAGTCAATTGAAATAAATTCTTTAGGCCCTGATCTGTGGATTTCACATGACTGAGCAGTCAGCAGGTAAGCAGTCAGAAGTTTCTTACCTCCCAAAGAGGAACAAGAATGTGGTCCTCCTGAGCACACTGCACAAAACAGCTGAGATCAGTGATCGTGAGGACAGGAAGCCAGCCATCATCCTGGACTACAACCTCAATAAAGGAGGCGTGGACAACCTGGACACGGTGATTGGAACTTACAGCTGAAGGAGGATGACTGCCCGCTGGCCACTGGTCATCTTCCATAACATCATTGATGTGTCCTCATGCAATGCCTTCATGATATGGAACAAGATCCACCCTACCTGGATGCCTGATAAGCGGAACAAGAGTAGGGTGTTCCTGGAGCAACTGGGAAAAGCACTTGTAACCCCACACATTCAAAGAAGGGAGCGCCTCCCCCGCACAGCAGCCTCTGCAGTGCTTGTGAAAGCTGTTCAGGGGGCTGAATCTTGTCCTGATCCACCTGAGGCTGTAGCTGGGGCAGGCAAGAGGAGGAGATGCCAATTCTGCCCCCCATAGAAGGACTGTAAAACAAATACTATGTGCTGCACATTTGAGAAATACATCTGCAAAGTCCATGCACACACACTTGCATACTGTCCTACATGTGCTAATTAGATTTGATTGATTTATGTTCTTCACGTTTTTGTTTTGTATCTATTATCTTATTTTATTCTTATTTATTGTTGTTGTTTATAGACCTTGTGGGTGGGGGCAATGGTTAAAAAATGTGAGAAGACTAGTATTTTGCAGTTGAATTCCTCATTGTACAGTATATAAGAATATATCACTATGTTGCCAAAAATGTTCAAGACTGTTATTGTTTCCCTTCAATAAAATGCATTCAAACTACTTTCTGAACATTTCTGCTACTTTCTTAGGCTATACAAGTGTTATCTCTTGCTAAAAAAAAATATATATACACCTATGCAGTACCTTTAGCAATAATAATAATAAACCTCTACTTTAGTAAAGAAAACAATGACAGGGGACAGGTGTGTTGTAATAAAGCGAGTGGTGTCCACTGATTAAATGCAGTGTTTCTGCATTGTGAAGAGGGAAAACCCCAGATATTCAAAGTTTGTGATGAATGACAGGTTGTTTTCTCATGCAAAATAGATGTGGGGTTTAAAATTCAATTAAGCTGCTTTGTTTTAGAGGTTAAGTGAAGGTGGGTCATTTTTTACCTTTAGGACAAGGGGAGTATACAGAATGTTAAGACTACACAAGGGTTAATATTTTGAACACACTTTCAACTCTAAATCTGACATGATACAGGTGTTTTCATTTTTGTAAGCCCATAACCATGTGTGTGAGGTATATACTTTTGTTACAAACTAGATTTGTTAAAGACTACCAAGAAACACTCTGTGTGACCCTGATTTAGCCCATCTGTTTTTCCATGTATGAATCTACTTTTCAATGCGTTTCTATGGGCTAATAGCAGTAAAGCCAAATTAAATGTTTAATCAATTAAAACATAATTTCAAAATCAAATAGCTAAATGATCCTTGGTATAACCATCTGAAAACAATTCCTTATGTTAGCTTAGTACAACCCGGCTCAGACTCTTAAACGCTCTACAACAAAGCTTTCTTAGTGTCCAGCAAGCTTTCTCTGCACTTAACCTTGTTCTGAACACCTCCAAAACCAAGGTCAAGTGGTTCGGTAAGAAGATTGGCAGGTACAGGTGCTCTTGAGTGGTTAGATGTTCTTTACCATTCAACCATCAGATTTGCCACTAATGCTCCTTATAGGACACATCACTGCACTCCTCTGTAAACTGTAAACTCACATACCCTAAAGAAGACCAACTAGTTGATGCTTATTTATAAAACCCTCTTAGGCCTCTCATTCCCCCCTACTGCAACCCTCATCCCCCACATACAGTACTCGTTCTGCCAGTCACATTCTGTTAAAGGTCCCCAAAGCACACATATCCCTGGGTTGCTCCTCTTTTCAGTTCGCTGCTGCTAGTGACTGGAACGAGCTTCAAAAAACACTCAAACTGGACAGCTTTATTTACATTTCTATATTCAAAGACTCAATCATGGACACGCCTACTGACACTTGTGTCTGCTTCGTGTGATGTATTGTTGTCTCTCCCTTTTCCCCCTCCGTGCTGTTGTCTGTGCCTAGCAAAGTTTGTACCATGTTTGTGCTGCTACCATGTTGTGTTGTTGTCATGTTGTGTTGCTACTTAAGTAAGAAACATTTGATACAGTACATCTCACCCCATGCCATCCTGTATGAAATCCATACTCGCTGGCAGACTCCCTCCCCCTCAATAATTGGTAATAATGCTTGTGTTGGACAACCTTGTGGACACTGATGAGGATGATCCCTCTCTCTCTCTCTCTCTCTCTCTTAGAATTTACAGTATGATGTGTATTAGAGGCCTATAAACGTGGTTTCAATGTTGTGGTAATAAGTGTGAAGTGCTCTTCTAATGCAGCGTTTCCCAAACTTGGTCCTGCCCCCCCGTGGGTTTCCTGGACACCTGAGGTGACCCAGCTAACAAGAAAATGATTTCCCTCTCTGTCACGGCAAACCAAGCTCAATTGAAGTGTGATGACTTCATTGATTTGAACAACATTACATGAAATTGAACAATTGCTGCGAACTAGGGTGTGAAATAGTCTTTGCAGGCCAAAACTACATGAAAAATTCTAGAAGCAGAGCTTCTGCGATCGGGCAGAGCTATCAATTTAGACAACAGCATATTTAATGCAGGACCATTTTCCAGTTCAAAAGAAGCGCAATTTGAGTATCATAATTTGCAGTCCATTGGCTAAATTATCAGCCAACCTAAATGTTAAAATTAACTGCTGTATGATTTTACAATATGCATTAAAACTCTCTTTATCTACACTTAAAAATAAAGGTGAAAGTTGGAACCAAATAAGGTTATTAAGAGTGATGCCATAGGAGAACCATTTTAGGGTCTCTTAAGAACCATAAATGGGATGGTTCTTTGAAGAACCATACAAAAATCCGAAGCCAGAAATGTTTTGGCCCTCCAGGACCGGAATTGAATAACCTTCCTGTAGCTTTTTAAGCATATTGTCCAGGGTGCATTTGGAGTGATTTTTTGAGTTATCAGTAGCACCCATGACTGTTTTTGCAAGTGAGAGACACATGGTTGTTGCATTCATGAATTCTCAGTCCTGTGGACTTCACCAAGTGGAATTCTAAGTGAATATGTTGTCATTAAAATGTTATTCTTCAAGACAATGCAATTCATATTTTATCAGGCCTTCTTTTGAGGACCTAGTTTTACCCTATTACAGTGGCCAGAAACGTATAGTTTACAGGCCACATCAGGCCTGCAAGTCACATTATGCTGGCTTGCAAAGTGATGCATAATTCCTATTGGAATCCAGCCAGAGTAGGGATATCCAACATTTTTCATTTTTATAACATGCATTCAGAATGACTGCCGAGGTTGGGAAGACTAAGCTATGAGACTACCTTAAACATCCAAACTGGAACAACCATTTCCGGGAGCAATAAGTCCAAGTAACAGATTAGAATAGTTTAGAAAAATGTATGTTATTTATATTTGAGCAGCATAAGATTAATTCATCAATCAATGTACATGCAAAAACATAGATATTAAGTCAAACAATTCAACAAATCTACCTGCAATAGACCATGCTTGGAAATATGATAACAATGGACGTGGTTTTGGTTCAATTATGGTTATCAACACCTACACTGGGGTTCTTTTACATCACTGAGTGTTAATTTAACTCTTTACAGTGTTAATTTGACTTGAATCAACTCTAGAAATATTACACTGAAAAATCAACACTAGTTAACACTAGCCAATTTCCTGTGTGCTATGAAAGGGACACAACTGCAGGCTTCCATACATTTCAAGAACCTTTTAGAATTTTGAAAAACCGTGATGCCACATCAACTAAACCCACACTTAACTCAACGCAAAAGTTATCCAAGGAACCTTAAAGGTCCAATGCAGCCGGGTTTTTAAAATCTCAATATCAAATCATTTCTGGGTAACAACTCAGTACATTAGTGTGATTGTTTTCAATTAAAATGGTTAAAAAGAAACAAAAATAGCTTCTTAGCTTCTGTCACCAGGCAGGCAAAACACCATCCCACCAAAACAAGAAATTTCAGGCAGTCTTTTCAAACAGCTCTTACACTAAAAAGGAATTATCATTATTTTCACAATATTATTTCAACCTCATAGTGTAGAAATATATTGTAAACACAGGAAAATCAATTTTTTGACTGCACTGGGCTGTTAGACTGGGCTGCACTGAAGAACCATTAGAGAATCTTACATTTTTTCAGTGTATGCAATTAGGGATACCTAGTCAATTGTACAACTGAATGCATTTTCTGCAACCCTTCTGAATCAGAGGTACGGGGGGCTGCCATCGACATCTATGGCGCCCGGGGAACAGTGGGTGAACTGCATTGCTCAGGGGCAGAACAACATATTTTTACCTTGTCAGCTCAGGGATTCGATCCAGCAACCTTTTGGTTACTGGCCCAATTTTGTATTTATTTATTTTTATATCACCTTTATTTAACCAGGTAGGCCAGTTGATAACAAGTTCTCATTTACAACTGCGACCTGGCCAAGATAAAGCAAAGCAGTGCGAGACAAACAACAACACAAAGTTACACATGGAATACACAAACGTACAGTCAATAACACAATAGTATATATACAGTGTGTGCAAATGGCGTTCTAATGCTCTAACCACTAGGCTACCGGCCTAGCCACTATTTGTGTGGTCATGTACAATTAATTTGCAGCACATTTGACTATTCACAAATTCTTATCAAAGTCATTCAGTTTCATTAGGTTTCAACCAGAGTAACATTTCTTTTATACAGTAATGCATGAGAGATTCCCACTGGACCATACATTCTTACTGTGCATATACTGCATCAGCCAAACATACTGTATGTCATATACTGCTGAATCTTCATACAGAACTATGTTTAAGCTAAAGAAAGACAGGGGGTGAAAGAAACTTCACCTTTTGAATGATAGGGCAAAAATAAAATTCTGCCTAATACACAAAGATTCCTTGATGCCCTTCCAGACTCCCTCTGTCTACCCAAGGACGTCAGATGACAAAAATCAGTTAACCACCTAACTGAGGAACTCAATTTAACCGTGCGCAATACCCTAGATGCAGTTGCACCCCTAAAAACTAAAAACATTTGTCATAAGAAACTAGCTCCCTGGTATTCCGAGCTCTGAAGCAAGCTTCCAGAAAATTGGAACGGAAATGGTGCCACACCAAACTGGAAGTCTTCCAACTAGCTTGGAAAGACAGTACCGTGCAGTATCGAAGAGCCCTCACTGCTGCTCGATCATCCTATTTTTCCAACTTAATTGAGGAAAATAAGAACAATCCGAAATGTATTTTTGATACTGTCGCAAAGCTAACTAAAAAGCAGCATTCCCCAAGTGAGGATGGCTTTCACTTCAGCAGTAATAAATTCATGATCTTCTTTGAGGAAAAGATCATGATCATTAGAAAGCAAATTACGGGCTCCTCTTTAAATCTGCGTATTCCTCCAAAGCTCAGCTGTCCTGAGTCTACACAACTCTGCCAGGACCTAGGATCAAGAGAGACACTTAAGTGTTTTAGTACTATATCTCTTGACACAATGGTGAAAATTATCATGGCCTCTAAACCTTCAAGCTGCATACTGGACCCTATTCCAACTAAACTACTGAAAGAGCTGCTTCCTGTGCTCGGCCCTCCTATGTTGAACATAATAAACGGCTCTCTATCCACTGGATGTGCACCAAACTCACTAAAAGTGGCAGTAAAAAAGCCTCTCTTGAAAAAGCCAAACCTTGACCAAGAAAATCTAATAAACTATCGTCCTATATCGAATCTTCCATTCCTCTCAAACATTTTTGAAAAAGCTGTTGCGCAGCAACTCACTGCCTTCCTGAAGACAAACAATGTATACGAAATGCTTCAGTCTGGTTTTAGACCCCATCATAGCACTGAGACTGCACTTGTGAAGGTGGTAAATGACCTTTTAATGGCGTCAGACCGAGGCTCTGCATCTGTCCTCGTGCTCCTAGACCTTAGTGCTGCCTTTGATACCATCGATCACCACATTCTTTTGGAGAGATAGGAAACCCAAATTGGTCTACACGGACAAGTTCTGGCCTGGTTTAGATCTTATCTGTCGGAAAGATATCAGTTTGTCTCTGTGAATGGTTTGTCCTCTGACAAATCAACTGTACATTTCGGTGTTCCTCAAGGTTCCGTTTTGGGACCACTATTGTTTTCACTATATATTTTACCTCTTGGGGATGTCATTCGAAAACATAATGTTAACTTTCACTGCTATGCGGATGACACACAGCTGTACATTTCAATGAAACATGGTGAAGCCCCAAAATTGTCCTCGCTAGAAGCCTGTGTTTCAGACATAAGGAAGTGGATGGCTTCAAACTTTCTACTTTTAAACAGACAAAACAGAGATGCTTGTTCTAGGTCCCAAGAAACAAAGAGATCTTCTGTTAAATCTGACAATTAATCTTGATGGTTGTAAAGTCGTCTCAAATAAAACTGTGAACTGTCTCGGCGTTACTCTGGACCCTGATCTCTCTTTTGACGAACATATCAAGACTGTTTCAAGGACAGCTTTTTTCCATTTACGTAACATTGCAAAAATCAGAAACTTTATGTCCAAAAATGATGCAGAAAAACTAATCCATGCTTTTGTTACTTCTAGGTTAGACTACTGCAATGCTCTACTTTCCGGTTACCCGGATAAAGTACAAAATAAACTTCAGTTAGTGCTAAATACGGCTGCTAGAATCCTGACTAGAACCCAAAAATTTGATCATATTACTCCAGTGCTAGCCTCCCTACACTGGCTTCCTGTTAAGGCAAGGGTTGATTCCAAGGTTTAACTGCTAACCTACAAAGCATTACATGGGCTTGCTCCTACCTATCTTTCCGATTTAGTCCTGCCGTACATACCTACACGTACACTACAGACGCAGGCCTCCTAATTGTCCCTAGAATTTCTAAGCAAACAGCTGGAGGCAGGGCTTTCTCCTATAGAGCTCAATTTTTATGGAATGGTCTGCCTACCCATGTGAGAGACGCAGACTCGGTCTTAACCTTTAAGTCTTTACTGAAGACTCATCTCTTCAGTGGGTCATATGATTGAGTGTAGTCTGGCCCAGGAGTGTGAAGGTGAACGGAAAGGCTCTGGAGCAACGAACCGCCCTTGCTGTCTCTGCCTGGCCGATTCCCCTCTCTCCACTGGGATTCTCTGCCTCTAACCCTATTACAGGGGCTGAGTCACTGGCTTACTGGTGCTTTTTCATGCCGTCCCTAGGAGGGATGCGTCACTTGAGTGGGTTGAGTCACTGACGTGATCTTCCTGTCTGGGTTGGGCGCCAACTCCATTTTGTTGCTTCCAGCCTACAAACAGAAACTAAAACAACAAGCTCCCTCGCTCAGGTCTGTTCAATGCTGGTCCGACCAATCTGATTCCACGCTTCAAGACTGCTTCGATCACGTGGATTGGGATATGTTCCGCATTGCGTCCAACAACAATATTGACGAATACGCTGATTCGGTGAGCGAGTTCATTAGAAAGTGCATTGACGATGTCGTACCCACAGCAACGATTAAAACATTCCCAAACCAGAAACCGTGGATTGATGGCAGCATTCGCGTGAAACTGAAAGCGCGAACCACTGCTTTTAACCAGGGCAAGGTGACCGGAAACATGACCGAATACAAACAGTGTAGCTATTCTCTCCGCAAGGCAATCAAACAAGCTAAGTCCCAGTATAGAGACAAAGTAGAGTCGCAATTCAACAGCTCAGACACAAGAGGTATGTGGCAGGGTCTACAGTCAATCACGGATTACAAAAAGAAAACCAGCCCCGTCGCGGAACAGGATGTCTTGCTCCCAGACAGGCTAAATAACTTTTTTGCTCGCTTTGAGGACAATACAGTGCCACTGACACGGCCCGCTACCTTAACCTGCGGGCTCTCCTTCACTGCAGCCGAGGTGAGTAAAACATTTAAACGTGTTAACCCTCGCAAGGCTGTAGGCCCAGACGGCATTCCCAGCCGCGTCCTCAGAGAATGCGCAGACCAGCTGGCTGGTGTGTTTAAGGACATATTCAATCAATCCTTATCCCAGTCTGCTGTTCCCACATGCTTCAAGAGGGCCACCATTGTTCCTGTTCCCAAGAAAGCTAAGGTAACTGAGCTAAACAACTACCGCCCCTTAGCACTCAC
The DNA here is from genome assembly GCF_016432855.1 of Salvelinus namaycush. NCBI lineage: Eukaryota > Metazoa > Chordata > Actinopteri > Salmoniformes > Salmonidae > Salvelinus > Salvelinus namaycush. The sequence continues at coordinate 25,886,874 of NC_052318.1, forward strand.
TTCCGTCATCATGAAGTGCTTTGAGAGACTAGTCATGGACCATATCACCTCCACCCTACCTGACACCCTAGACCCACTCCAATTTGCTTACCGACCCAATAGGTCCACAGAAGACGCAATCGCAACCACACTGCCCTAAGCCATCTGGACAAGAGGAATACCTATGTGAGAATGCTGTTCATCGACTACAGCTCAGCATTTAACACCATAGTACCCTCCAAACTTGTCATCAAGCTCGAGACCCTGGGTCTCGACCCCGCCCTGTGCAACTGGGTCCTGGACTTCCTGACGGGCCGCCCCCAGGTGGTGAGGGTAGGTAACAACATCTCCACCCCGCTGATCCTCAACACCGGGGCCCCACAAGGGTGCGTTCTGAGCCCTCTCCTGTACTCCCTGTTCACCCACGACTGCGTGGCCATGCACGCCTCCAACTCAATCATCAAGTTTGCGGACGACACTACAGTGGTAGGCTTGATTACCAACAACGACGAGACGGCCTACAGGGAGGAGGTGAGGGCCCTCGGAGTGTGGTGTCAGGAAAATAACCTCACACTCAACGTCAACAAAACAAAGGAGATGATTGTGGACTTCAGGAAACAGCAGAGGGAGCACCCCCCTATCCACATCGACGGGACAGTAGTGGAGAAGGTGGAAAGTTTTAAGTTCCTTGGTGTACACATCATGGACAAACTGAATTGGTCCACCCACACAGACAGCGTTGTGAAGAAGGCGCTGCAGCGCCTCTTCAACCTCGCGGCTGAAGAAATTCGGCTTGTCACCAAAAGCACTCACAAACTTCTACAGATGCACAATCGAGAGCATCCTGTCGGGCTGTATCACCGCCTGGTACGGCAACTGCTCCGCCCACAACCGTAAGGCTCTCCAGAGGGTAGTGAGGTCTGCACAACGCATCACCGGGGGCAAACTACCTGCCCTCCAGGACACCTACACCACCCGATGTCACAGGAAGGCCATAAAGATCATCAAGGACAACAACCACCCAAGCCACTGCCTGTTCACCCCGCTATCATCCAGAAGGCGAGGTCAGTACAGGTGCATCAAAGCAGGGACCGAGAGACTGAAAAACAGCTTCTATCTCAAGGCCATCAGACTGTTAAACAGCCACCACTAACATTTAGTGGCCGCTGCCAACATACTGACTCAACTCCAGCCACTTTAATAATGGGAATTGATGGAAATTATGTAAAAATGTACCACTAGCCACTTTAAACAATGCCACTTAATATAATGTTTACATACCCTACATTACTCATCTCATATGTATATTTATATACTGTACTCTATATCATCTACTGCATCTTGCCATCTTTATGTAATACATGTATCACTAGCCACTTTAAACTATGCTACTTTATGTTTACATACCCTACATTACTCATCTCATATGTATATACTGTACTCTATACCATCTACTGCATCTTGCCTATGCCGTTCTGTACCATCACTCATTCATATATCTTTATGTACATATTCTTTATCCCTTTACACTTGTGTGTATAAGGTAGTAGTTGTGGAATTGTTAGGTTAGATTACTTGTTGGTTATTACTGCATTGTCGGAACTAGAAGCACAAGCATTTCGCTACACTCGCATTAACATCTGCTAACCATGTGTATGTGACAAATAAAATTTGATTTGATTTGATTTGATTTGTGCCGTGGCGGAGATCTTTGTGGGCTATACTCGGCCTTGTCTCAGGATGGTAAGTTGGTGGTTGAAGATATCCCTCTAGTAGTGTGGGGGCTGTGCTTTGGCAAAGTGGGTGGGGTTATATCCTTCCTGTTTGGCCCTGTCTGGGGGTATCATCGGATGGGGCCACAGTGTCTCCTGACCCCTCCTGTCTCAGCCTCCAGTATTTATGCTGCAGTAGTTTATGTGTCGGGGGGCTAGGGTCAGTTTGTTACATCTGGAGTACTTCTCCTGTCTTATCCGGTGTCCTGTGTGAATTTAAGTATGCTCTCTCTAATTTTCTCTTTCTCTCTTTCTTTCTCTCTCTCTCTCGGAGGACCTGAGCCCTAGGACCATGCCTCAGGACTACCTGGCATGATGACTCCTTGCTGTCCCCAGTCCACCTGGACGTGCTGCTGCTCCAGTTTCAACTGTTCTGCCTGCGGCTATGGAACCCTGACCTGTTCACCGGACATGCTACCTGTCCCAGACCTGCTGTTTTCAACTCTCTGGAGACAGCAGGAGCGGTAGAGATACTCTTAATGATCGGCTATGAAAAGCCAACTGACATTTACTCCTGAGGTGCTGACTTGCTGCACCCTCGACAACTAGTGTGATTATTATTATTTGACCATGCTGGTCATTTATGAACATCTTGGCCATGTTCTGTTATAATCTCCACCCAGCACAGCCAGAAGAGGACTGGCCACCCCTCATAGCCTGGTTCCTCTCTAGGTTTCTTCCTAGGTTTTAGCCTTTCTAGGGAGTTTTTCCTAGCCACCGTGCTTCTACACCTGCATTGCTTGCTGTTTGGGGTTTTAGGCTGGGTTTCTGTACAGCACTTTGAGATATCAGCTGATGTAAGAAGGGCTATATAAATACATTTGATTTGAATTTGATTTAATAGACTCAACTGTAATTATTTGTCATGAGATGGCTTTCAAGAATAACTGGTAATATTGCATAGTTTTAGAAAGGTCTAGAACTCACCTTTCTGGATTTTTTAAAAATAAATTGCTGAGGTGTACTCACTTTTGAGAACACAAGCTGAAGTACATAGTACAAATATTATGAAAATATGAAAAATCTTATTATTATTTTCCTATTCAACAAAAGTGGGGCAAAGTGGTCTTGTTTCAATTTTAAAAAATGATGTAGTATTCTTTCCTGAGATCTATAAATCCATCTGAGAACATCACAAAGAAAATACTATTGTTGCATCCGCTAAACTGACATGTTTCGTATGCACTATTGCAAGTGCAGATGTGTCACAGGCAGAGGAAATCATTCCTTTGTCTGTATAACCTATTTCCTGTGTCTGTGAAACATATAGTTTTGTTTGCGATAGGAGGCAGGTACCGTAGTGGTTAGAGTGTTGGGCCAGTCACCAAAACGCCACTGGTTCAAATAACTGAGCTGACAAGGTGAAAAATCTAATTTGCTTCAGGAGCACCGTACTACTATGGCTGACCCTGTAAAACAACACATTTCACTGCACCTGTCTGGTGTATGTGACAATAAAACATCTATTTAATGGGTGATTTCTCACATATGACTCGGGACAACCAGTACTTTTAGGGAGTGTAAGGCAATTGATGTTCACAGAAAATATTGGTATATAGGGGACATCTTAACATCTAAAAGAAGCAAACACAATTAAAACAAAACTCTTGGCCCTTGTCATGATGCGTATATACAGTAATTATTTCTATAAAAGAAAAATGACTGTCACAACTATTCATGAGAGTTCTTGTTTCTTCATGAGAGAAAAACTTGCATTATCATAAGGCATTAGGCGGGAGGCAATTTAGCCTCTGTAATCTTGTTGTTTAGCTTGCAAATCATCCAAGCTCTTTTCATCTGTCTTGGCAGTGTAAAGTCATGGTGCGTAAACCAACATACACATCTTAGAATGGTTATGGCAGGTGCCACGCCATGTTAAACTATTCAAGAACTTGGAAACCTGGTTGGAGCACCTACTGTGGGGTAAGTTGAGCCAAAGGGTTAGTTGAGCCATCCCTTGTTCCGAGGAGGTGGCAAGTAGCCTAGCCGTTAAGAGCATTGAGCAAGTGTTCGAAAGGTCGCTGGTTTGAATCTCCAAGGTGACTAGGTGAAAAATCTGTCAATGGGCCTGTCGTGTCTTTGGCTATGCCGGATTAAGTGATATGACATGCTATTCTATAAAATCTTTTCTCTGTAATTAATATTACCTGATTGAGCTAATCATGTAAATGTAATTAACTAGAAAGTCGGGGCACCACAAAAGAGTGTTTATAGAGCTGTTATCTTCCGAAAAGACTCTTAAAGTCCTAGTAATATTTTACATCAATAGCAGTCAATATTAATCGTCACCTTATTTCAGTCTCATCTGAACATTGTAGAATTCTTGGTTATCTTCACGAACCCTGGCTAACAAGTTGAATCAGCAATACAAAATTGGGTTTAATTATTTATTTACAAAATACCTAACTAATCACACAGAATTACATATACACAGAATGAATCATACCTTGATGACAAATTATGTCATAAAGGAAAACGTCCCTAACGGACGGAACAGATATGATAGCTGGTTACACAAAGAAAAGGGGGTTGGGTTTGAGTGAAAGAGCGGGAAGACTGAGGAACAAAGGGAGAAGCTGTGCTATCATAAATACAGTATCTTATGCATTCTAAATTACCGCCCATTTGGAAAAGGAAAATGCAATAAATATTTACTCTGAGCTGCGCTTCGGTAGGTTGGTCGTAGATGCTGGCCGTGTTGGCCAACAGAGATCTTCCTGTCCTCGGATCTTCCTGTCCTCTCACTCATTTTTTCTCAGGTTTTTGCCTGCCATATGAGTTCTGTTATACTCACAGACATCATTCAAACAGTTTTAGAAACTTCAGAGTGTTTTATATCCAATAGTAATAATAATATGTATATATTAGCATCTGGGACAGAGTAGGAGGCAGTTCACTATGGGCACGCAATTCATCCAAAGGTGAAAATGCTGCCCCCTATATCAAAGAAGTTAAGGACCTCTACATTACCTGACACCCTAGACCCACTTGCATACCGCCCCAATAGATCCACACTGCCCTGTCCCATCTGGACAAGAGGAATACCTATGTAAGAATGCTGTTCATTGACTATAGCTCAGCCTTCAACACCATAGTACCATCCAAGTTCATCATTAATCTCGGGGCTCTGGGTCTGATCCCCACCCTGTGCAACTGGGTCCAGGACTTCCTGATGGGCCACCCCCAGGTGGTGAAGGTAGGAAACAACACCTCCAATTCGCTGATCCTCAACACAGGGGCCCCACAAGGGTGCATGCTCAGCCCCTTCCTGTACTCCCTGTTCACCCATTACTGCGTGGCCACGCATGACTCCAACTCAATCATCAAGTTTGCAGATGACACAACAGTTGTAGGCATGATTACCAACAATGACGAGAAAGCCTACAGGGAGGAGGTGAGGGCCCTGGCGGAGTGGTGCCAGGAAAATAACCTCTCCCTCAACGTCAACAAAACAAAGGAGCTGATCATGGACTTCAGGAAACAGCAGAGAGAGCATGCCCCTATCCACATCGACGGGACCGCAGTGGAGAAGGTGAAAAGCTTCAAGTTCCTCAGCGTACACATCACAGACGATCTGAAATGGTCCACCCACACAGACATTGTGGTGAAGAAGGCACAACAACGTCTCTTCAACCTCAGGTAATTGAAGAAATTTGGCTTGGCCCCTAACATCCTCACAAGCTGATGCAGATGCACAATTGAGAGCATCCTGTTGGGCTGTATCATCGCTTGGTATGGCAACTGCACTGCCCACAACCGTAGGGCTCTCCAGAGGGTGGTGCGGTCTGCACCAGGGTTACACTGCCTTCCCTCCAGAACACCTACAGCACCCGATGTCACAAGAAGGCCAAAAAGATCATCAAGGACATCAACCACCCGAGCCACGGCCTGTTCACCCCGCTACCATCCAGAAGGCGAGGTCAGTACAGGTGCACGAAAGCTAGGGCCGAGAGACTAAAACACAGCTTCTATCAGACTGTTAAAGGCCATCAGACTGTTAAATAGCCATCACTAGCCGGCTACCACCCGGTTACTCAACCCTACACCTTAGAGGCTACTGCCCTATATCCATAGACATGGAATCACTGGTCACTTTAATAATGGAACACTAGTCACTTTAATAATGTTTACATACTGCTATACTCATTTCATATGTATATACTGTATTCTATTCTACTGTATTTTAGTCAATGCCACTCTGACATTGCTCATCCTAATGCTTATATCTTTCTTAACTCCATTCTTTTACTTTAGATTGTTGTGACTTGTTAGATATTACTGGAGCTAGGAACACAAGCATTTCGCTACACCCACAATAACATCTGCTAAGTATGTGTATGTGACCAATAAAATGTAACTTGATTATATGGTGCATTTTTATTGTTTCAGAGCAGACATCGTCATTTCCCATGTATACAAACGTAAAACAAGCAGGGGTCTCCCTCCCAAAAGCCTGTAAGCAATGAGAGAGCCAAGTCTATGGGTCTGTAGCTTGCACCCAGCAGCATACACACATCCACTGATTAATGGACTACTAAATGTAGTTTTTTTTTCTCTTGCTTTGTTTGTTCTTTTCAATATTATGTCTATCTCTGAGAAGCTACCCAGGAAAGGGCTGAAAATAGCCCATGTATAGCCCATAATAATATATGTAGCCTTAGAAATAAGGTTAATGAAATCAATAACTTACTAACATCTGATAACATTCATATTTTAGCAATTTCTGAGAAAATTCCTTTGATGATACAGCAGTAGCAATAGAATGATATAACATGCTTATGGGGAGGTGTTGCTATACGGGAGGTGTTGCTATACAACACAGGAGTGGCTTTGGGACAAGTCTCTGAATGTGGCCACTCAAGTCCTGAAGCCACTCCTGCATTGTCTTGGCTGTGTGCTTAGGGTCATTGTCCTGTTGGAAGGTGAACATTCACCCCCAGTCTGCGGTCCTGAGAGCTCTGGGGCAGGTTTTCATCAAGGATCTCTCTGTACTTTGCTCCATTCATCTTTTCCTCGATCCTGACTAGTCTCCCAGTCCCTGCTGCTGAAAAACATCCCCACAGTACGATGCTGCCACCACCATGCTTCACCGTAGGGATGGTGCCAGGTTTCCTCCAGATGTGATGCTTGGTATCCACTCAAGGACATTCAGAGACTTGTCCCGAAGCCACTCCTGCATTGTCTTGGCTGTGTGCTTAGGGTCATTCTCCTGTTGGAAGATGAACCTTCGCCCCAGTCTGCAGTCCTGAGCGCTCTGGAGCAGGTTTTCATCAATGATCTCTCTGTACTTTGCTCCGTTCATCTTTCCCTCAATCCTGACTAGTCTCCCAGTCCCTGCCGCTGAAAAACAACCCCACAGCATGATGCTGCCACCACCATGCTTCACTGTAGGGATGATACCAGGTTTCCTCCAGACGTGACGCTTGGCATTCAGGACAAAGACTTAAATCTTGGTTTCCTCAGACAAGAGAATATTGTTTCGCATGGTCTGAGAGTCCTTAAGGTGCCTTTCGGCAAACTCCAAGTGGGCTGTCATGTGCCTTTTGCTGAAGAGTGGCTTCCATCTGGCCACTCTACCATAAAGGCCTGATTGGTGGAGTACTGCAAAGATGGTTGTCCTTCTGGAAGGTTCTCACATCTCCACAGAGGAACTCTGGAGCTCTGTCAGAGTGACCATCGGGTTCTTGGTCACCTCTCTAACCAAGGCCCTTCTCCCCACAAGCTCTAGGAAGAGTCTTGGTGGTTACAAACTTCTTCCATTTAAGAATGATGGAGGCCACTGTGTTCTTGGGGACCTTCAATGCTGAATAAATGTTTTGGTACCATTCCCCAGATCTGTGCCTCGACACAATCCTGTCTTGGATCTCTCATGGCTTAGTTTTTTCTCTGACATGCACTGTCAACTGTGTGACTATATAGACAGGTGTGTGCCTTTCCAAATCATGTCCAATCAATTGAATTTACCACAGGTGGACTCCAATCAAGTTGTAGAAATGTCCCAAGGATGATCAATGGAAACAAGATGCACCTGAGCTCAATTTTTAGTCTCATAGCAAAGAGTGTGAATACTTATGTAAATAAGGTATATTTTTTTCTTTCTAAAAACCTGTTTTTGCTTGTCATTGTGGGGTATTGTATGTAGATTAATGAGGAAAACAATACTTTTAATCAATTTTAGAATAAGGCTGTAACATAACAAAATGTGCAAAAAGGGAAGGGGTCTGAATAATTTCCGATAGGCACTGTATATTCAGAGCCATTTCTCAGTAATGCTTAGAAAATATCTTATGTCAAGTTTTATTGAAATACAGTGGCTGCAGGTTCACCTGCCTCATCTAAAGCCTATTCTTTTCGGGTGTTGCTATAGGCCACCAAGTACTAACAGTCAGTATCTAAATAATGTGTGTGGAATGCTTGGAAGGAAGTGTATGTGATGTGATGTGATGTATGTGATGTGATGTATGTGATGTAATCTGTCCTCTCAAGAGGAAGCTTCTCACTGTAACTAGCACCTGTAATCTGGTTCAGGTTATTAATCAAGCCACCAGGGTGATAACAAACACTACAGCAACAAGATCATCCACATGTATTGATCACATTTTTACTAATACTGTACAACTCTGTTCTAAAGCTTTATCCATAATCATTGGATGCAGTCATCATTATTTTTGGGCTATATCTAAGAGAACCACGGTTCCAAAAGCTGGGCCTAAAATAGTGTATAAGAGATCATACAAACATTTTTGCTGTGAAAAGATTTGTCTGCTGTGATTAATAACGAGCATCCAGACGATACACTTGATAAAATTATTGATAAACATAGGAACTGACTGTTAGAACTATTAACTTCTTATGGCTGCAGGGGCAGTATTGAGTAGCTTGGATGAAAGGTGCACAGAGGTGCCCAGAGTAAACGGCCTGCTCCTCAGTCATAGTTGCTAATATTTGCATAGTATTATTAGTATTGGATAGAAAACACTCTGAAGTTTCTAAAACTGTTTGAATTATGTCTGTGAGTATAACAGAACTCATATGGCAGGCAAAAACCTGAGAAGTTCCACTTCCTGTTTGGATTTTTTCTGGGGGTGGCAGATTTTCAACCAAGCTCTCATTGAAATTACAGCGAGATATGGATGAGTTTTCACTTCCTATGGCTTCCACTAGATGTCAACAGTCAATAGAACTTTGTCTGATGACTCTAATGTGAAGGGGGGCCGAAGGAGACAGGAATTAGTCACCACTGCCACGAGCTGACCATGCTTTCACCATGCGCGTTCACATGAGGAGGACCTCCGTTCCACCGCTCATCTGAAGTCAATCTAATTCTCCGGTTGGAACGTTATTCAAGATGTATGTTAACAACATTCTAAAGATTGATTCAGTACATCGTTTGACATGTTTCTACTGACTGTTACGGAACTTTTGGACATTTCGTCACGTTATAGTGGACACGCTTTGTGACTTTGGAATTGTTTACCAAACGTGCTAACCAAAGTAGCTAATTGGACATAAATAACGGACATTATCGAACAAATCAAGCATTTATTGTGGACCTGGGATTCATAGGACTGCATTCTGATGAAGTTCATCAAAGGTAAGGAAACATTTATCATGTATTTTCTGGTGTCTGTTGACTCCAAAATGGCGGCTAATTTTATTATATTTCTGAGCGCCGTCTCAGATTATTGCATGGGTTGCTTTTTCCGTAAAGTTTTTTTGAAATCTGACACAGCGGTTGCATTAACTTCATATGGCTGCAATCCCGCTACCAGGATCGATATGACAACAGTCAGTGAAAGTGCAGGGCGCCAAATTCAAACAACAGAAATCTCATAATTAAAATTCCTCAAACATACATGTGTCTTATATCATTTTAAAGGTAATCTTGTTGTTAATCCCACCAAAGTGTCCGATTTCAAATATGGTTTTCAGCGAAAGCACTACAAACGATTATGTTAGGTCACCACCAAACCACAATAAGCACAGCCATTTTTCCAGCGAAATATAGCAGTCACAAAAAGCAGAAATAGAGATAAAATTAATCACTAACCTTTGATTATCTTCATCAGATGACACTCATAGGACTTCATGTTATACAATACATGCCTGTTTTGTTTGATAAAGTTCATATTTATATAAAAAAATCTGAGTTTACATTGGCGCGTTACATTCACTAGTTCCAAAAACATCAAGTGATTTTGCATAGCCACATCGTTTCAACAGAAATACTCATCATAAATGTAGATGATAATACAAGTTATACACATGGAATTATAGATATACCTCTCCTTAAGGCTCCATGGATTGATGAGGATTTGAAAAACTGTATGGTTGAAAGAGATGGGGCAAAAGGAGTGGCTAATATGTCTGGCTGCATATCTGACTGGCTGATTTACTGCAAATTGAGAAATGATGTCACTAAACTTAACAATAAGAAGAAACTGTATTATGAAGCAAATATCAATGATCAATCTGTCATCAAATCACATGGCTTATTCATCACAAAACCATTTGATGTTGCCATTTATTTCAATGATTACTTCATTGGCAAAGTGGGCGAACTTAAGCAGGAAATGCCAACAACGAACAGTGAGCCATCGTATTCATGCATAAAAAAACAAATAATGAGAGAAAAGCATTGTAAGTTAGAATTTTGTAAAGTTATTGTGGTACAGGTGGAAAATTATTGTTATCAATCAATAATGACAAACCTCCTGGCATTGAAGACTTATATGGAAGGCTACTGAGGATGGTAGCTGACTCTATGTCCACTGCTATCTGTCATATCTTTAATCTGAGTCTAGAGGAAGGTGTTTGTCGTCAGGCCTGGTGGGAAGCCAAAGTTATTCCGCTACCCAAGAGTGGTAAAGCGGCCTTTACTGGTTGTAACAGCAGACCAATCAGCTTGCTGCCAGCTCTTAGACAACTGTTGGAAAAACTGTTTGACCGAATACAATGCTATTTCTCTGTAAACAAATTGACAACAGACTTTCAGCATGCTTATAGAGAAAGGGACTCAACATGTACTGCACTGACACAAATGACTGATGATTGGTTGACATAAATTGATAATAAGAAGATTGTGGGAGCTGTACTGTTAGATTTCCGTGCATCCTTTGATATTACTGACCATAACCTGTTGTTGAGTTAACTTATGTTTTATGACTTTTCAACCTCTGCCATATCATAGATTCAGAGCTATCTATCTAATAGAACTCAGAGGTTTTTCTTCAAAGGAAGCTTCTCTAATGTCAAACATGTACATAGGGTGTGGTGTACCGCAGGGCAGTTGTCTAGGCCCTCTACTTTTTTCTATTTTTACCAATGACATGCCACTTGCATTTAACAAAGCCTCTGTTTCCATGTATGCTGATGATTCAACCATATACATGTCAGCAACCTCAGCTAATGAAGACACTGAAACCCTTAACAAGGAGTTGCAGTCTGTTTTGGAATGGCTGGCCAGTAAAAACTGGTCCTGAATATCTCTAAAACTAAGAGCATTGTATTTGGTGCAAATCATTCCATAAGCTCTAGACCTCAGCTGAATTTGATAATTAATGGTGTGGCAGTTGAACAAGTTGAGACTAAATTACTTGGTGTTACCTTAGATTGTAAACTGTCATGATCAAAACATATACAGTAGATTCAATGGTTGTAAAGATGGGGAGAGTTATGTCTGTAATTGTTTGACACCACACTCCACAAAGCAAGTCCTGCAGGCTCTAGTTTTGTCTTATCTTGATTATTGTCCAGCCATGTGGTCAAGTGCTGCTAAGGAAGACGCAACACGTCTTGCTCTTCATTGTAATCAGAGAGCTAATATAAATACTAAGCATGCCAGTCTCTCTTGGCTAAGAGTTGAGGAGAGTCTGCCTGCACACTTATTTTTTTATAAGAAACATGAATATGTTGAAAATTGCAAATTGTTTGCATAGTCAACTTACACACAGCTCTGACACACACACTTACCTCACCATACATGCCACCAGGGTTCTTTTCACAGTCCTCAAATCCAGGAACAAATTCAAGAAACCAAACAGTATTATATAGAGACATAATTGCATGGAACTCCCCTCCATCTCATGTTGCTCAAATGAACAGCAAACCTGTTTTCAAAAAACAGATAAAGCAACACACTCCTCTCCTCTATTTGACATAGATAGTTTGTGTGTATGTATTGATATGTAGACTACATGTGCCATTTTTAAATGAATGTAGTTCTGTCCTTGAGCTGTTCTTGTCTGTTAATGTTCTGTATTATGTTCTTTCATGTTTTGCGTGGACCCCAGGAAGAATAGCTGCAACTTTCTCAACAGCTAATGGGGATCCTAATAAAATACCAAATACTCTTGAGGTTTTTGAGAGAGTAGCCAATGAAGTGAGAGAATGGAAGAATTCAATTTGAGTAGCAGCATGAGATGCACACATAGACTAAATGACACTGAAGAGGTACAGTGACAAAAAAGAAAATGAGCATGTACCTGTGTGAAAGAGAGGCTATGTTAGAGTAGCAGAGGTACACACGGTCTTCTCTGATGACAGTGGAGTCTGAGCTTGCTAAACACATAAAGAATCTCATGGACCAGTTTAATGGGCTTCGTAGCCTCAAATACAGATAACTTTCCAATGAATTGGCACACTGAAACAACATCCCTGTCCCTGACAACTGGTCAAGATATGAACGGTTAAGTGATATTGAAAAAAGAGATCTATATCTGAATTTAAGCATACAGTTAAAATATACCATACTCCCATTCAATGAATTAAACTTTGACCTACCAGCACCAGTACCCACTGTCACAGGACACCTTCACCCACTTACCCCAAGGCAGCTCAACTGACCCTGTCCCTAGAGCCCTTTTTTTTGACAAGCTATATTTTCAAAACGGTTATGTTTACATGAATTCTGATTATTTCCAGGGATAGACAACATCCTGAAATATATGTAGATATATTTGTTTGAAAGAATACTATATTTCTATTGATGTATTGATGCTGAATGTAAAAAATGTCTCAACTTAACTCACTCTACTTTACAATAATTTATCTTAGGTCACTTTGCACTAATGTATAAGATGTGAGAGATAAAACCACTCTACATTCCCCATTACTTTGTGTTTAGGTGACTTGTGCTGTGAGATGTGCTTTACCTGGTGTTAACAGAGTTACTGGAGGGTAGAACATAAACAAGGACACAAAAACATAGAACAATTATATGATGGACAAAATGTTCAGTATCATGTTTCCCTTTCCTTGTACTCAGAGTGAATATGCTCACACATGAATATACTATTTTTCAAATAAGTTTATTGATACAGTTTAGATTGCAGCTCAATTGATAAATACAAACTGTATACAGAAATAAAATGAAGATAGCTAACTGACATACATCTTTGCATTATTACAATGATGTATATATCCATTTGTTTTGCATAGAATGTGCAAAGATCTTCTTCATTTACATCATGGTAAAAAAACAACCAAAGAAAAATAAATTATTTCTCCATTTTAGCAAAAAATGTGTCAACCCACCATTTTGAAATGTAATATTTTAATTCAATCTTCTGAAAGAGGACTAAATAAATGTATGTGAACTAAAGTAATGTCATACCACAACATGGATGACATAGCTTTCACTTTTGAAAGCGATATATCAGATCAGTATCTTGAAATATGAAACAATATGCTCTTTTGATTGAAGAGAAGAAAGGTAACCGATGTCGCGTTCAAAATAATCTCCCGTGGGCAGATTCTGCATGTAGACTGAAGAATCTGCCGGGACTAAATGGGATGCGTGAGATAACGAGCAGCATTAGTTCAGGCTTTTGGGGTTTCGTCACTGGTTATTTGGACGTATCAGGATTCGGCGAAGGCGGTGCTCAAACTGCTTCGCCTTGAGTGCATGTGCCCACATGGATTGGAAGGGGGGGGGGGATCCTTTTGCAAGAGTGGAGACATAGTCTTTGGTGGAACTCTCAATTTCTAATATGCATGAACACAGAAGTTAATCACGCTGACCATATTACCCAAGATTTTACTTCTGGGTTAATAACAGAGATTGCATTCCAAATGAATAGCTGTATTTATACTATTTTCAAACAGGTGGGAGAATGCCCCATCATGCCAAACTCAAAGCAAGGTACGAAGTGAAAACGTGATTGATTGTGAGTGCTGTTTTGTTTTCAACATGTCCTCATCAACATTTTGTGTTCCCTTCACATGTACTGCTGTTCAAAATCGCCTCGACACATGGTGCAACACATTTTTGTGAAGCCAAGAAGTAAACAAATTACACAAGAATGCACAATTTCTCAAAACTCACTAAATATATGTCCTTTAATCATTTAGTGTTTACACCCATTTTAATGAATTAAAAGTAAATTAGAATATTATAAACATTGCACTCAAAGTCCTGTTTTTATCTCAATAGACCTTGTTCAACTGGAGAGGTGTGAGAGACAACACATACTGTAGCTAGCACACAAGATCAAAAAAATATGTCTTGTAAAATGATAGCTCTGATATATTTATAATTATGTGTCTGGAGCCACTGGCGGTTAGCCCATTAAACATACAGTATAACTATGTCCCCATCATAACAGAGAAAGTCTATCTATGTTCGAAGCCATCTGTCACTCTCAGTCTATAAAATAACCACTGCCAGATAGACACTGTCAATTCATAGACCCCTTTGAGACTTTTGTGGGTTTGGTTCTATTGGCAGGGTTTTATTATGAGGGTTAGCTTTTTTTATTACCATATTCACAGGGGAATTATTTCACAAATCATGTAAACGGTCCAAAATAATCCATATGAAGTCATGCATGTCAGATAATCCCTCTGAAGATATGTGTAAAATATGTTTGATAAAGACCTTTAGGAAAATCTGATTGGAAAGTAGCCACATCCTATATAAGCTGAGCTCCTACATCTTCATTCAGTATGGGCTAACATACTTGTTTCAGAGGACAGCCTTGAACGAAGGCAATGATTCATTTGTGGCTTCAGTGTCTCTTATTAGAACAGTCTTAGAGGAAGTATTAATTGCTGTTCATTTGTGTACCCAGAACCAGAAGCAATGTCTAGTGAGTGACTCTTCATTCAAACTACATGCAATCATCCTAAATTAATAAAATACCATCTTGACCTTGGAAAGCCCTAGTCAAGAGTTCAGGATGTTGAAGAAATTATGGCCTTACATAAAGAATGACAAAGACACCCAGAGACTATTCAATAACTGATAGTTAGAATATCATGTGTGCAGTGGACAGGAGAGTACTGGAGGACTGGGTCTGCTTTGAATGATTTACAATCCTTAGTCTGTTATTGGGGCTGTGGCAGAGTCAACTAGTGACTGGGCACTTAGCAAATACTTAGGGCTCTATTCAATCTGTATCGTGTAAATGAAGCATTAGAGCGTGATTGTAATTTAAAGTCAATGTCAATTTGGGTGGTGTTGATACACTACTCTGATTCAGTCAATTAGCACTGGACACACACATGTTTGTACACTGTGTGCGTGTGTTTGTGTGTGTGTGTGTGTGTGTGCGTGCCCGTGCATGTGCACAGTTCCTAGTGAAAGTCTACACATCCCTTGCATGTTATCACAATTTGCAACCTTAAAATGTAATAACAAATAGATTACATTGAGATAAAAAATTGACAGATTTATACAAACTTGTTTAAAATTTCAAATTGAAAGAAAAAATATTAAAATTTCCAAATGAATTACAATAAAAAAAAGTATATGTCTTGATTTCTTATGTCTTCACACCTCAAGTTAATATTTGGTGGAAGCACCTCTGATAGCCATTACAGCTGTGAATGATTTTGAATAAGATTCTACCAACTTTGCACAACTCTTATGGCAACATATATCTATTGATTTTGTCAAAATTGCTCAACCTCAGTCAATTTGATTGGAAATCATTGATGCACAGCAATATTCAAACCTTATCTGTGATTTTCAAGCAGATTTAAGTCAGGACTGACTGCGACCAGTCAGGAACACTCAACACAACTTGGAAAGACATTTTGTCTGCTGAAAAATACAACTATCCCAGGGTTAGGTATTTAGAAGACAGGTTTTTTTTCTACCTGGGTTTTTGCGACTTTCATATTTATTTTGATCCCGACAAACTCCCTAGTCACTGCTGGTGGCAAGCATACCCTTAACATGATGCTGCCACCACAGTACTTTGTTTCACTCTTGTGTTGTATTGGATTTGACCCAAACCTAAAGTTTTTAATTTAGACCTAAAAGTACATTTATTTGTCATGTTGTCTTGCAGTATTACTTAACGGCCTTGTTCAAACATAATAGATTATTTGGAGTGAACTTTTTAACACAGGCTTCCGTCATTGCACTTTGTCATGTGTAAGGGATAACCAGCGAGGGGGTATGAGTTCTATGGAAAATAATGAGCGACGTGGAAGGTGTGCTCCAGAAAACGCAAGCTTCAAGAGAATGCATAGAGCCCTGAGTTGATTATCACTATTTTACCATGGATATAATTTAACACATTGCCCCTACAAATGTGTTCATTTTCCAGTAGGAATATGTTCAACATCCACTGAAGTAGCTAGACAGTTTACCTCGTTAGCTACAGTAGTTGCCAAACAGACAAACATACTTGCTAGTTTAGTCAACCAAACCTTCAGTCCTAGCTTGCTATATTACAAATCTGACAATTATGCTTTAAATTAGGTTTTTGCTTTCAAAACCAGTTCAAACAAAACATGTAAGAATGAACTATAGTCATTGAATTCTACTGTGCTGATATATCGTGCATTATAGGGAAATAATGCCAATCTAGAATGCCCTTCAGGCCAATCAGAAACGAGTATTCAACAATGCCTTGGTATAAAAGCCAGTATTGTGGAGTAAATGCAATGTCATTGATCCTCTGTATTTTCAATTATTATGGTGGCAGCATCATGTTATGGATATGCTTGTCACCAAAAGGGACTAGGGAGTTTGTTAGGATCAAAATAAATATTCAAAGAGAAAAGCCCAGGTAAAGGTGTGCTAAAGGTGCTTCCACCAAGTATTAATTCTGAGTTATGAAGACATATGCAATCAAGACATCTTAGTTTTTTTGTTTTTTATTAATTTGGAAAATGTTCAACATTTTTTATTTCCGTTTGAAGTAGGCTGTGTTTGTAGACCAGTAGGAAAAAAATTCCAATGTAATCCTTTGTTAGATTACATTTTAAGGCAAAAAATTGTGACAACTGTGAAAGTGATGTGGCACTGTATGTACAGTATGTGTGTGTCTCATAACTTTTTGATGGTGCAAAACATCTGAAATATAAGAATGCTGTAGTTTAGTACAACTGATCTGCTTTTCAGACAATAATAACTATAAAACAGACAAAATTAAATGCAATGTGCCTGGGGAAATGGTTCAGTCATCTTGCAATTTAGTTTATTATATACTCTCAACAATACTCAGTGGCATTTTACAGTGTGCACATCGGAAATCTAAATAAATAAAATGCTTTTATGTGGAGAAAAAAATTATATTTATATAATTTTACAGAGGCGATATAAAACATAACATCTCTTGAATATACAGTAGCACAATGCTCCACAACATTGACAGAGCTGTATAAACCCTGCGGTAAAAACCCTCCTGAAGACTGTATTGCTTTCTTCAGCATGGATGATGAGCTAATAACAAGTGGTGTAAGATGAGGCAAACGGCCCCATTCAAATGGAGTAAAAAAAGCAGATGTTGATGCCAGGCAAAGTGGACTTTAGGAAATCCTTTTGCTCTGTAATGAACTTGAACACAGACACTGTTCACTTCAGATCGCCTCAGAAGGATTGCAGTGTATGGGAGCTAAGGACAAGACAAGTACTCAATGAGTACCGTACAAGATGACTATGTCTTAAGTCATAGTAGGGGCCCCTCCGCTTTTTGGTTTGTGTGTCTGTAACTCTGAGCATCATTAAACAAGTAAAGCCAAATACACAGTCGATAGAAGACATTAAAAAAAATCTTAATAGAACAAATTCCACACGACACACGCAAGGAATGCAAAGACCTCACCCCCAACTGCCAAACAAAATGGGCAAGCGTTTCGTTGTATTGTTGATCTCCATGTGTGAGAAGTTTACACAAAATAAAGAAAAAGAAATATAACCTTTCCCAACTGGCAAACATGGTATACTAAACATGCTAACCTGTAGAATATCAAGATATTTACTTATTCAATCTTTTTTTGTTGTTTGAAAAACACATGATATTATAAAAGCTTTAATTTAGAAAAAGAGCAGATTTTTCATTTCATGAGGTTGTGCCCTTGACACACTCAGATGTGATTATGTGTATTTACAGATAAACCGTATAAAAAGTTGACGCTCTTGCTTATATTTCAAAAACAAAAACCATGTATTTACCAATATGTCGGCCCTGATCTTCTTGTCAAAGGCATTAAACTGCTGGAAAAAGACGACAGGAGAAGAAGAGAGAGAGGGTGTGGGTGCATGCAGTTGGGTGAGTCAGAGATATCTTTGCATTCCCATCCTCTACACACAAAAAGGATTGAGCCAAAAGGAAAAACTAATGTTGACAAAATAAAGTCTGTGTGATGTGCTTCTCCTTGCCACAAGTGCATTGATATAAGGCACAGGCACAGTTTCCCCTCTTTGAACAGAGTGGATCAGTCCCAGTACGAGGAATTGGTAGGGTGACCACCTGTGAAGACCATCACCATGCAATGTTTACAATTATTTACTAATGTTCTCTTAGTGGTGTTGGTTTAAAATCTGTGCTGCTTTTGTTTTCTTTATGATTTTAAAAAGTCAACGTTGACATGAATTGACATGATATGGAAGTGAAACCAAGCCTGACACGTTGACAGTCAAAATCATTCACAAAAGAAAACACTATTGTTACACTCTTCATATTTCAAAAGCTACAATATTTTTAGAACTGCTCAAATTTTTATAATTGAACAAAATAGCAATGAGCCTTCTATCACTACATGTGTGGTAGGTGGCATGAAGCAGAGAGATGGGGAAATGGCAGGATATTGCAGGGTTTCTAATGTGGGTGATCACCCTAGTGATTCTGGTACTGAAATTGTCTTCAGGACATTGAACAGAACATTGTCACTCCGAGTGTCTCTTTGTAAATCTCAGGAGGATCCCTCTCAGTTCCTGTCAAAGGCTGTTAGAAGGAACAGACCCCCTAAGTGTCAATGTATATGCATGATTGCTTGTGTTTCTGTGTATGTGTAGATACGTTTTTCTATGTGTTGCATTGTGTGCATTTGTGTATGTGTTTCACTGCATGTGTGTTTCAGTGTTAGTGTGTGTGTTTCGATATGTATGTATGTATGTATGTATGTATGTATGTATGTATGTATGTATGTATGTATGTATGTATGTATGTATGTATGTATGTATGTATGTATGTATGTATGTATGTATGTATGTATGTATGTATGTGTGTGTTTCAGTGTTAGTGTGTGTGTTTCAGTGTTAGTGTGTGTGTTTCGATGTGTATGTATGTATGTATGTATGTATGTATGTATGTATGTATGTATGTATGTATGTATGTATGTATGTATGTATGTATGTATGTATGTATGTATGTATGTATGTATGTATGTGTGTGTTTCAGTTTTAGTGTGTGCATGTGTGTGTTCTAGAGGCAGACATTGTTGCTGATCTGGCAGGTGGAGCCTGTCCCGGCCTGTGATAGGAAGAGTTTCCCGTTGGGACAGACACACACCTCATAGACAGTCTGTCTGGTAGTGGTCCCCGAGGGAGAGGCCTTGCCCTCAGGCAGACGCAGCAGCCTGATCCTCCGCGCGTCCAGAGTGATCTGACCACAGGGAGACAACGGGTTAAATGAGGACAGAGTCATGTTATTTATTTATGTATATAGATGTGGTAAAGAGGTCAATCGAACTAGACCAAAACACTGGAATTGCCATGGAAACACGTGGGGGAAAGGGCTGTGGGGGAAAGATCCTGAGTCTCCTCATTGCCCCCAAACAAAATTACCCTACGTTTAGGCTATTATTTATATGTGTATTTCACACTATGTTGAGGTAAAAACCAGAGTATAATGTTTATATGGATGTCAACCCCAACACATGTTCATGTCATCATTACCAATCAACTGCATTACAGTTCAAAACTACTTTGACTACAACCACAGATTTCTGTATGTGAGCTATGCTAACCATCTTATACGAACAGGAGTTAGCATAGCCACGGGAAGTAGGGGTGCTGAGGGTGCTGTAGCACCCTGAAAAATCTGAATTAAAAAAACATCTTAATAAAAATAATTGAATAATTGAAAAAAAGAGTGCACTGTGCCTTTACTAGTCCTGTATTAGCGACCGATATAGCTGTGTCCCTCGCCCCACCCTTTCTAAACTTGATTATATTATTACATATTACGCAGCAAAAACAGCCAAATATATCCACATTGAACTTAAAACCTCTTAACGGCCACACACCCAACTCATCTCTGTACGCTGAATTATTTACTCCTTTATGATGTAAGATTGACAAATCCATACCCAGCGTTTAAGCTACCAATCAATTCCAGCAATAACTTCTCACTTTACTCCGGTATTATCATTTGAATTGGTACAGTACTTCTCTCTCGCCCAACTTTACCATTCCACCAAACCAGACAGTCAGTCTAAATCCCATCTCTCTAACCTCCTCTCCCCCTCGCCCTCCCAGGACTTTTAAGGGGTTGTATTTCCCTAGCCGGGAGAGGATCTGCTCTTAATATAAAAGGTAAAAGGAGTCATTTCCAGGCGCCTCAGGGAAGCATTCCTATCAAATGACCTGTAACACTTTTAAGTAGGGAGTCTCAGCTGACTTCTCCACACATCTGCTATTGAGATAATCTCTGCAGTGAGAGAGAGGCCGGGGGCTGGGTATCAGCAGGTCTCTAATAGGTAAACCTCACCACTAATTGCGGTTGGAAGTGCCAAGGGGCTCCTAGAGAGCGAGAGGTGTCTTGTGAAGTGTCTGTCCACGAGTCAGGCAGGTGACAAATGGACAGTTGGAAGGCAACTCAAATGGAGTGTGAGAGCAGAGGTGCAGTTACATGAGGAAGATGGCAAAGCACTAAATGTTTGATATAAGCCACATCAAGTCCATAAAATTGAGAGGGGCCTCTGTTCATGTGTTAAATCAAATAGTCCCATGATTCTGTTAAATTGTCTGATAAAACTTTGGAAGAATAACCCAAGGGCAACAATAGAACAAGTGAAGTTTTACCCTCATCAACATTCACTTCAGATCATAACATCGACAGATAGATATACAAATGTAGAGTATACACAGTTTAAGAACTCTTAATGCAGCCTTCCTTCCTTCCTTCCTGACTTCCTTCTTTCATGAGATCAGTGATTAACTAATCTGACATAACTTGAAAATAAAAGCTATGGAGTGAAATCCTTTAGATCAATGACTACTTTAACGGAGGAGTAAGAAAATATGCAAAGATAAAAGTTGAGAGAATGGGCCCCCTACCTCTCCGTCTTTGGACTCTAGGCGTAGGTCACTTCTACATGTGGCCTGGATGTCCCCTGCCTCTGCTAGGATCTGGATTCCTTTAGGGGCCTCCATGTACAGAGACCGCGTGGGAGACTCCAGGCTGGAAGAGAGAGAAGAGACAATTCCATCAATGAATGACTGAATACCCAGGAGAAATCAGAAGAACCATAGCCATGGGGTAGAGATGATTTATTAGGGGTTCACAGCAAAGCTATTGTTATTCTTTAATAATTGTTTTCTTGACAAATAAGTCAAGCGTAGATTGGTAAGAGTTTTTCCAATTTGGCACACAGAAACTACAGGCCATGATTGACTTTGTCAGAAAGAATGGTACTGATTGGCCTATAGGTGCCTCAGTTATAAGCAGTCTCACTTAAACCCTCATTTCCGCCTCCAAACAATACCAAATGTATGCCCATATGTATGTAGGCCCATGGTAGATCTCTTAACTTAGTTTGAGAAAAGCGGATTTGTTAAGAGATGGCTGAGTTATTGATCAATCAGAAAATCAGATTTTACGTGTCCATTTAAATACTTTGTAAATCCACTTCACAATGGCCTATCACATTTTTACGTTTTAGGTTCATCAAAGACATTACCATGATGAAGCATGTTAAGTTTGTCATTGGCATACAGTATCAGGACATCTGTTTTTGGGAGATGCTGGGTTATCACATATCCGGTCGCGAAAATGTCCTTTCGTAGGATACCCGAAGGGCTTGTTCGACATTGCAGCTGACACTGCAGCCGACAGTGCAGGTGAATGCCAACTGACTGATCTACAAAGAACCTTGCATCATAAATAACTACTCAT
The DNA here is from genome assembly GCF_016432855.1 of Salvelinus namaycush. Classification (NCBI taxonomy): domain Eukaryota; kingdom Metazoa; phylum Chordata; class Actinopteri; order Salmoniformes; family Salmonidae; genus Salvelinus; species Salvelinus namaycush. The sequence goes on from NC_052318.1 coordinate 25,908,979, forward strand.
TATTATTTGTAGATCAGTCAGTAACAATTTACCCATGATACATTATGGTTTTGAGCCTCTCGAACATGGCCATTAATATCCGTTGGTTGATTGGGTGAGGCTTTTTGGGTGCATGACGTCACTCCGAACTCTTACCAAAACACAAAACATATGATGGATAGTTTATCTCGCCTCGGATCTGATAATACCCACGCCCCAATAACATTGTCGCCAAGGAGGGCTTGCTAGCAACAGTATTTGAGTCATCTCAGGTGTTTTCTTGTAAAACAGCTCAGCTAGCTAGGGAAATGCTAATTCACAGTGTACAAAACATTAGGAACACCTGCTCTTTCCATGACATAGACTGACCAGGTGAATCCAGGTGAAAGCTATGATCCCTTATATATGTCACCTGTTAAATCCACTGAAATCAGTGTAGATGAAGGGGAGGAGACAGGTTAAAGAAATACTTATAAGCCTAAGCCTAAGCCTAAGCCTAAAGTATGTATGCCATTTGGTGTGAATGGGCAAGACAAAAGATTTAAGTGCCTTTGAACGGGGTATGGTAATAAGTGCCAGGCGCACTGGTTTGAGTGTATCAAGAACTGCAACGCTGCTGGGTTTTTCATGCTCAACAGTTTCCTGTGTGTATCAATGGGAAGCATTGAAGTCAACATGGGCCAGCATCCCGGTGGAACGCTTTTGACATCTTGTAGAGTCCATGCCCTGACGAATTGAGGGCAAAAGGGGGTGCAACTCAATATTAGAAAGGCGTTCCTAATATTTTTTACACTCAGTGTATATATTCTTAGAAGCTGTGTGAATATAAAGTCACTGCAACCTTAGATGGCTGCACCAGACCAGTTGGTGGCACTATAGATGTTATTGGCACCAGCGGCACTAGAGGATACTAGAGCAATAACTATTGGTCAAGTGGAATTGTCCTCATGCAAATTAATATTAGATTTAAATCATGCAGACAAACAATGTGAAATATTGTGATTACTACGTCCGTATATTCACATATTGTTGCCCTATTATGTGGTCTGAACTAGAGGTCGACCGATTATGATTTTTCAACGCCGATACCGATTATTGGAGAACCAAAAAAGCCGATACCGATTAATCGGCCGATATATTAGAATTTTGTTTATATATATATATATATATATATATATATATATATATATATATATATACAGTATATATATATATATCATACACACACACACATTTTTGTAATAATGACAATTGCAACAATACCGAATGAACAATGAACACTTTTATTTTAACTTAATATAATACATAAATACACACACACACACACAGCTCTGAAGTGACAATGATACTGAAGAGTCTGCCTCGGAGACAAATACTCTCAACTGTTTGAATAAAAATAGAGTTTAAGTTACCTGTGATGAATGTTGAAAACAAAAACTTTAATTTCTATATGCAGGAAATCCTATTTTAATAATGGGCATGGTAAGAATTGACAACCAAAGTGCGAGTCATAATTCCCATGACACCTTCTAGCAAAATCTGAAAAGCGGTTCCTTCATTTATTCCATAGGATATTTTTAGATTCATTTAAAATAAGGTCTGTGTTTCGTGTAGGCTTACACCACCGTGCCAATTTTATAACTGTGTAGATATCCATAGGACAAGGTAACTCTGATCAATATTGGCTAAATATAAGCGAAGATAATTTTTTTGTAGAGTGGATTTATGAAAATATGTTGACAAACGTTACCTTATCCTAGTGAGATTTACACGGGTATCAAAACGTCGAGGCGGTTTAAGCCTGCACGAAACACAGACCTTATTTGAAGTAGATCAAGACATTCTCTATGGAAGACATGAACGGTAAAATAACGAAGGAACCCCTTTCAAGTTCAGCCGCAAGTTATTAAAGGAATTATAACGCGTCGACTATTTCTCTCTAAACCATATACCTTTGACTAATCCGGAAACTATCACCTCGAAAACAAAACGTTTATTCCGTTCCGTATTTTATCTAACGGGTGGCATCCATGAGTCTAAATTTTCCTGTTACATTGCACAACCTTCAATGTTGTCATAATTACGTAAAATTCTGGAAAATTAGTTCGCAAAGAGCCAGGCGGCCAAAACTGTTGCATATACCCTGACTCTGCGTGCAATGAACGCAAGAGAAATGACACAATTTCACCTGCTTAATATTGCCTGCTAACCTGGATTTCTTTTAGCTAAATATGCAGGTTTAAAAATATATACTTGTGTATTGATTTTAAGAAAGGCATTGATGTTTATGGTTAAGTACACATTGGAGCAATGACAGTCATTGATTGATTGTTTTTTATAAGATAAATTTAATGCTAGCTAGCAACTTACCTTAGCTTACTGCATTCGCTAACAGGCAGGCTCTTCGTGGAGTGCAATGTAATCAGGTGTTAGAGCATTGGACTAGTTAACTGTAAGGTTGCAAGATTGGATCCCCCGAGCTGACAAGGTTAAAAATCTGTCGTTCTGCCTCGTTAGGCTGTCATTGAAAATAAGAATGTGTTCTTAACTGACGTGCCTAGTTAAATAAAGATTAAATAAAGGTGTAAAAAAAATATTTAAAAAATTAATATAAAAATCGGCAAATCGGCGCCCAAAAATACCGATTTCCGATTGTTGTGAAAACTTGAAATCGGCCCCGATTAAGTTTTCATAACAACCGTCGACCTCTAGTCTGAACATACTGAAAAGTGGATATTTTATTCAGTAAAATGAGAAACCGGAAGTCCTGTCACTTGCGCAGTCAGCATATTATAGCTGTGAGAGTGTATTGAATTTTTCTGGAATGCTAATGTGGAGTGTACCAACAGAGATTTAAATCAACATGGTAATGCATTCACTGATTACACATAAAGGAAGGTAGTTCCTACATGATAGAGGGCTTGCTTCGTTATCCAACTGATCGTGTGTCCTTTCTGTTATCCTGTTCATTGCTGCAGCAAGTGACTACAACACACATCAAGTGACTAAAACACACTAAAAGTGAAAGGTAAATTCAGTAAATTGAGATTTCCCAAAATGATTTCTGCTTGCTGCCATATGTATCAGTGGTTCATACATAGGGCCTCCATTGTGTAAGAATATGCTATCCATGTCTATCTGTTGGGGGAGTGTTGTTATAACTCTGTCAGTGATAGGAGATATGAACCAGAGTGTGGAACGGAGACAGGGAGACACTAGACAATGATCTGGGATAAGAGGTTGTGGCTGTGACTGCAGTAGCAGAGCTTCCAGTTCATTTCCCTCTCTCTGTCTTCTCTGGCTCCTGCCAGCCTCAGCCGCCGCCCAACAAAGGAAATTAAGTATCGATCACATGACCAACAAACAACAAGCAGAATTTATATTCAAATAACTAGCTGTCATCTTTATTAATATCAAATGGGTTTGCTTTGCCTTTACATAGACATTCAAGTGTTGAAGTGGAGGATGAATTCTAGATGAAAGATCTTGAATCATATCAGATTTCCATTACGTGTTGCTGTGATATTACTTGACTGTATTTTAGAATTGTATTATGATATTATATATCATATTATTATATTCTAGTATATTACTGCCATTTCATTTGTTCACGTTTGGAAAATGAGGACATGAAATGGCAACAAAGGGGCCTGGGTTATAACTATAATCACATAATGGCAACCGACGGAAACAACATCTCCACCCCGCTGATCCTCAACACTGGGACCCCACAAGGGTGCGTTCTCAGCCCTCTCCTGTACTCCCTGTTCACCCATGACTGCGTGGCCATGCACGCTTCCAACTCAATCCTCAAGTCTGCAGACGACACTACAGTGGTTGGCTTGATTACCAACAACAACGAGACGGCCTACAGGGAGGTGAGGGCCCTTGGAGTGTGGTGTCAGGAAAATAACCTCACACTCAACGTCAACAAAACAAAGGAGATAATCGTGGACTTCAGGAAACAGCAGAGGGAGCACACCCCTATCCACATCAACGGGACAGTAGTGGAGAAGGTGGAAAGTTTCTAGTTCCTCGACGTACACATCACGGACAAACTGAAATGGTCCACCCACTCAGACAGCGTGGTGAAGAAGGAGCAACAGCACCTCTTCAACCTCAGGAGGCTGAAGAAATTTGGCTCACCGAAAACACTCACAAACTTTTACAGATGCACAATCGAGAGCATCCTGTCGGGCTGTATCACCGCCTGGTACGGCAACTGCTCCGCCCACAATTGTAAGGCTCTCCAGAGGGTAGTGAGGTCTGCACAACGCATCACTGGGGGCAAACTACCTGCCCTCCAGGACACCTACAGCACCCGATGTCACAGGAAGGCCAAAAAGATCATCAAGGACAACAACCACCCGAGCCACTGCCTGTTCACCCCGTTACCATCTGGAAGGCGAGGTCAGCACAGGTGCATCAACGCTGGGACCGAGAGACTGAAAAACAGCTTCTATCTCAAGGCCATCAGACTGTTAAACAGCCAGCACTAACATTGAGTGGCTACAGAGTCAAATCTCTAGCCACTTTAATAATAAAAAATAGTATGTAATAAATGTATCACTAGCCACTTTAAACAATGCCCCTTTATATAATGTTTACATACCCTACATTACTCATCTCATATGTATATACTGTACTCTATACCATCTACTGCATCTTGCCTATGCCGTTCGGCCATCGCTCATCCATATATTTATATGTACATACTCTTATTCATCCATTTACACTTGTGTGTATAAGGTAGTTGTTGTAAAATTGTTAGATTACTTGTTATATATTACTGCACTGTTGGACCTAGAAGCACAAGCATTTCGCTACACTCATATTAACATCTGCTAACCATGTGTATGTGACCAATACAATTTGATTTGATTTGATTTGACGGGTGTGCAATGTTGTCCACACTGGGAAATCATCAAATGCTTATAATATTCAAGCAGTCTGAATCTAGGCAGAAATTCAAAATAGGCTACATATCCAGAGTGGGGTATAGGACTCTACAGCATGTATACTTATTGTATTATGTTTAAAATCAAAGAGATGGTCACTACCTCTGTATGTAATTGGAAATATTGACCAACCAGGGAGCGTACATGTGGACATAATGCTTTGGACATAATGTCCACTCTTAGAGAGTAAAAATAGCGCTAAGTGTGTCTGCTAAAACATAAATGAGCAGAATAACGCTGTGATGGTACACCATGTCCTCTCAGAGGTGATCAACACAACAGGACAAAACTTTATTTAGAGTTCGACATCAGTGTAGGAGGATGAGAAACAGCTTACTATCTCTACTGTAAAGATGAAGGACAAAACATTGTCATCATGACATGTGTTGTTGTCATGTTTGGATCAGAAAAGAGTCAAACAACAACTATTCAATCATTGATTAGAATCACAATAAAGGAATTTAAAAAGTATTTATTGGTTTGAAAATCCAAACAATCATTCCCATTAATCTTAGCCCAAAGTGCTCTTTCTCTTTGAAAAGCGTGTGATTGTGAGCCTCAGCCTGGCTATCTGTATTCAGGGTTGGGCTGTGCTGCTTGTCTCAGATGCTGCTGGAGGGAAAATAAACCGATTATAAGACATAACGTTACAGCAACAGCATCCTTGGCGTCGACTCAGGATCACAGAGTCCCCCTCCCCCCGCTGAGCATCACCCGTAAAACAGGAAGATAAGGGGTCATTTGCATCCATCGAGAATATGAGATGCCACCAGGGGGATGGATGCTTTAAAACAAAAGAGAGAGTGCCTCCCCCCCTCCCTTCCCTTTCTCTCTCTCTGTTCCCTCCCTTCCTCTGGTGGCATGCACCACCATCAACATCTCCAGCTGAGATCAAAGGTTGACTTTTCATGCGTCCTCGTTCATATCACCAGAGTTCAAATATGCCATTGTGTAAATTATATGGTTTCCCACTTGAAAGAAATTGCATGGGATTACAATGTAAATGTACGCCATATTTTTGCGGTGTGTTTTCCCTTTTGTGTCCTTCACAATGTCTCCTAATCATGGCTAATTATGATCTGATACATACAGTATTATCTGTATACAGTGGTCAACTGTGAGAAATTAAATTAAATGGATCCTACTTTAACCGGACAAGTGATCATAGAGTTAATTGGTTGGATAACAGTAGAGTTTATTATCTCCAGTGATTAGTGTGATTGTGGCTTTCTGAAATAATTTTGTGACCTGAACATCGGCGACGGCACACTATGTTCGCCAAATTACTCTTTGAAATGGGGGTCTGTTTGACATGTCTGGGTCTTAGTGCAGTGTGGATGGGAGCGCTAAACCTATTGCATTTCCACCAGCGCCTACTTCCTCAGCCGAACTACAGACACAGAATTTGTTTTAATGATTACAAATCACCTCCAAAACTCTGCTCAAAGGTAAAACAGTTATGATGGTTGTCATGACTGTCCATGAGAATCCAAATAGGTCAGATCAGGTTTGCAATGAATAACTTCAATCAGACCCCCTCTCACCCATAGCGGGGGAAGGAAAGAACTAGTGGGGATTAACAACTCACGTCCTGTTGTAAATGAACAGAGAAGATCCAGGCCTGTGCTCTCAAAATTCACCAAAGGAATGTGCTTTGTCGCAACAGACTTTTCCCGCTGAAACTCTAACACGCTCAAAAGGGAACACTGGAACAATATTTCTAACGTAGAAAGTGGGGAATGGTCAGAGGCGATCTATAGAACACTAATGTCATTATGTTTGTTATTTTGTGATGTCATTAAAAATGTTATAAAGGAAATACTGTAACTTGGAAAGTATACCCACTACACGGATGAAGTTTCCATACTAAGGGTTGTGCATGTAATATGGAACATGATGAAAGTGTTTTTGTTAAGAGAAGGATGTGATTTGAGAAGTTATAAGAGATAATTGTTTTCCATAACTTGGCACAGTGAGTAGTCACTGCCCCGGAGTGAGGTCAGGGAGTGTGCCAGCCTGCCGGAACCGCCCCTTTCGAGCGAAATGTATAAATAATGGGTTAAAAAAAAAACAGAAGGAACCAGAAAATGTATGAAGTGGCTGCTACACGTTTAAAATGGTTCGAACTTTGAATCTCAACATGAGGTGGAGATGATAAGATCACCTCCCGGACAATCACTGGTACGGCTGATTAGCTGTCCTAAGTAAAGTATCATCAAAAGCAAATTTAAGTAGGACCATCCTGTTACTTTCCTCAAACCATCGTATTACTCTACTCTCATCACCCCACTGGGGAATCATCGAAAAGGCCGGCAAGCCTATCTTCAAAGAGCGAATGGAATGAAAATCAACTCTGTAGTTCTGTTCAGGACTACAAAGAAGGACAACAGTAGAAGAGTTGTTGGAACTATTTCAGACAATCAGAGCCTTACAAGCGTGCCGCGAAATGGCCCAACACCCTTTCCAAGGCTGCCCCGTTCACCGAGAGATCTCCGGCGAACCCAGGCATTTCAAGTAAATACATTCATGATTTCTTGCTCAAAGAGGGCTGCGGTTCGTGTACAAAGTATATGGTTATTGTAGGTGAGAGAAGTTTCTGAATGTGGCAATGTCAAATGTCTCTTTCCCGCTCTCTGCCTCTCCTTCTCTTCTTTAACAAGCATCCATGTTGTTGTCATTCCGCTAGGGACCTGTTTTCAGCATATTACGTCTCCAGTCAATAACCAGTGCAGAGTGTGTATGTTTATCCTGTGTTCCCATTTAATTAGCTAGTAAATAAATAATTAAACCAATTTGTGTGGTACTGAATCATAAGTAAGGCTCTGGTTAGATGCAAGGAGGTTACGACTGTGACACCACAATGGTGATATGATACGAGGTTTTGATTAATAAGTTGACTGTTTATAGGTGTGATAGGTAAAGATCTTTTAGTGTTTGATTCGGGAGATGGTAACTTTTTAAAGAACTGCTCTCGTGGTGCCCCAGATCCTAATGAGTTAATTGTTACATGATTCATTTAATCAGGTAACAATTAGACATATTTAGTTAATTCGATAAATAACAGTCAATGTTAATGTTAAAGTCATGTCACGACACTGTCAAATAATAAAGCCAGATAAAATAGTGGCTCCATTTTCAAAGGAAGCCTTTTATGGGATTATGTCACATTCGTTCTTGAGAACACATTCCATGTTCAAGGAGTTATTGTGATGTTTTTTGCTCTCAAGCTAGGCATCATATTGTTTCGTCTTTATCTGTGTAGAGAACGGGTCAGGACATCTGTCAAATATTCCTGTCCTCCTTTCTGCTGCCACAAGTGAGAAATGTATTCAATAGAAAGACATGTAATGTGGATGACACATGATCATCAACCGAAGAGATATGATGCCGGCTATTGTTCTAAATAGGAGAATATGACTCTCAAAATAGAACATGATGGGATCCTGAATTGATGCCTGCCAAGGTTTCCAACACATTATGGAAATATTAGATTTTACTCATGCTCCACTGTGCTCACCCCTCTTTCCAATGTAATTGGATAATTTGGGCCATATTTCATTTTCAATTGGCCACTTGTTACAAAAGAGCACATAAATAGTGGAAAAGCCTTAGCCTCCAACCAACAATTACACTGGGAATGGTATGCTGAGCTCCGGAGCATCACTCAAAGTGATCTGTCCTTTTCCTAAAAATCCTGCCAAAAATTCGGTGTTTCTATGTCAAACAATTTTGTTATATTTCAGTCTTCTGTGATGTATATAAAGTGTAATATATAACCATGTTTGTGAGTTGTATATGTTTGTTTCAAAGTAGATTATTTTAAGACTACCAAGAGTCACTGTCTGACCCTGATTTAGTCCATTGCAGTAAAAGGTTAAATGATCATGTCTAAAGCTCCGTAAATGATTGATGAGTCACGGTTCATTTACATGAAGAAGCTGTACAGTTCTATCTAAGTTCCACTGAATGGGCCTCCTCTGTTCTGAAAGTAAAGGATGATGCATGGGCTGCTACAGTAGCATGGTGATGCAACGAAATGCGTGTTCATACAGAGTGTTCATATTGATTGATGGGTGTCAGGATGTTTGGTGTATGTGGAGGCAGGGATGATAACCAGTGTCAACTGTCAACGAGAGTGGGCCCACTGTACCCTTCTCTCTTCTCACTCTGTTAAGGCCAGGGGGAGGGAGAGAGGTGCTGTGTCTGTGGCTTCACAAACATCATTTTAGGGCAGGGGTGTCAAATACATTTTGCCCCGGGGGCCCCATTCGGTCTGCAACGAGTCCTCTATCTATTGTTTTGGGAATTTTTGATACTCCCTGAATGTCTAGTTTTCATTTCTGTGATTGTAAGTGAGCTGGACAGTCAAAACTGTAGGTATAAATGTAGGTCCATTATCATTTCTACACAGTTTAAATTTGGGTTTAGTCATTTTAAAGTATATTTAATTTGTTTCGCCCCCACCCAAATGATAATCTCAAAACGCCCACGGGCCGGATTGGACCCCCAAACATTGGGCTATATGTTTGACACCCATGTTGTAGATGGTAAGGTGGAAGGTGAAGAGTGTGTTTGTGTGTGTCTGTCCATATATGTTTTGGGTGGCGGTGTGGTAGTATAGTCACCAGGAGGTAGTGTGTCGGTGGAGGCTAACGCTCCAAGTGGCACTAACTGCTCATTATCTCTCTGCCTACAAATCTGTCTTCCCTGCCATGTCTAATCCACCACTTGTCAGCCATCAGCCACACTCTACTTCTCTTTTCCCCTCTCCCTCTCTCCCTTCTCTACGTCTCTCGCCTCTGATATTGCCATTGTACTTCATATGTTTGTTTTAGTTAATGAGAAGCTCCTTTAATTACATTTTGATGAGCATTCGGGCATTGATCTGGGTGGAGAGGGGGCTCATCCTCTGCCAAAGATACAGCCATTGATCTGTACATGTCGGAGACCACACAACAACGCAACCAAATGGTTCTTCATCAACACTCAACTGGACGGGATAGAGCGCTAATTGCTCGAGGAGTGTAAATTGCTTCACAGAGTCGAGTCTTTCCAAGCTACAGGGCATTGGAAGAAAGTCCAATCATGTAGGCCTGTTCCAAAGCTAATTTTTGTATTTAATTATCCTTTATTTAACTAGGCAAGTCAGTTAAGAACAAATTCTTATTTACAATGACGGCCTACCCCGGCCAAAGCCTAACCCGGACGAAGCTGGGCCAATTGTGCGCCGCCCTATGGGAATCCCAAACACAGACGGTTGTGATACAGCCTGGAATCGAACAAGGGTCTGTAGTGATGCCTCTAGCACTAAGATGCAGTGCCTTAGACCGATGCACCACTCAGGAGTCCCCCCAAAGTAATGTTACACTGTATTATTTGCTACAAGGGTAAAATGTATCTATCTACATGTGAGTGGAGCCTAATCTGCTGTTTCTAAACTATTAAAAACGATTCTGTGATTTTAGTTGACTACAAAAAATGTATGTTTATACTGTATGCTAGCATATAGGTGGGGACTCACATATCATTCTCTACCCCAATAAAAAGGAAGATTTTGATGCTGTGGCTTAGCACAAGCTAATAACCTTAGTCTGATGACAGAACACACACCTGCAGTATAGGCCCTGTCAGCAGAACATCTACAGAAATCTTTAAAACACCACTTATCTGGCTGGAATATATAGTAATGGTTGTCAGTGGCAGTATGCATAGGGTTAGTGAATCATTTAAAAGGAAATAATCCAATCACACCCTCCCTCATCACTCAGCCACACACCAAGGTTTACACCTTACCCAAACCGGACGCACGCGTAAGCCATCGTGCTCAAATTGATTTTGTCCCCCCACACCAAACGCGATCACGACACGCAGGTTGAAATATCAAAACAAACTCCGAACCATTTATATTAACTTGTGGACCTGTTGAAAAGCATTAAACATTTATGGCAATGTAGCTAGCTAGCTTGCAGTTGCTAACTAATTTGTCCTATTTAGCTAGCTTGCTGTTGCTAGCTAATTTGTCCTGGGATATAAACGTTGAGTTGTTATTTTACCTGAAATGCACAAGGTCCTCTACTCCGACAATTAATCCACACATAAAACGGTCAACCGAATCGTTTCTAGTCATCTCTCCTCCTTCCATGCTTTTTCTTCTTTGGACTTTTTATGGCAATTGGCATCTAACTTTCATAGTTACCACGACGACCGACCGAACTCAGTTCATCTTTCAGTCACCCACGTGGGTATAACCAATGAGGAGATGGCACGTAGGTATCTGCTTCTATAAACCAATGAGGAGATGGGAGAGGCAGGACTTTCACCGTGTTCAGCATCACACATAGAACTGACTTCTATTTTAGCGCTTAGCAACGCAGACGCTCGTTGGCGAGTGCGAGCAGTGTGGTTGCAATACTTGAATAAGGGAACTGCCATGTAATCTTCAATCAACCCAAATGCATCAGCCCAAACTAAACTAAACAGTAAGTCCTCTGCGCGCGTGTGATTTTTCCTTCCTTTTATAATAGCAACCCAGAGACATGCTACAGCAATTCCCCATATATTTTTTATTTTATTTTATTTTTTATTTTATTTTATTTAATTATGAATGCATAGAAAAGGGGAAAGTTAATAGATACTGTTATAGCTGTGTGTGTGTTTGTGTGCATGTATACTTATGTGTGTGCATCAGGGTGGATTCAAAGAGAAATTTATCTTACCGTAGCTCTTTGAAGGGCTCGGCCCTGACGTGTGGCGTCTCCACAGAGTTGGTGAATACGGCTCCCTCGGCACCTGTAATCACAGAACTACAACATTAGCCAGGAGACCTTCCCTCTCTGCCAGCCGTCGGCCCGTCGCTCAATACCACACTGTGATGCCAAATCAATGGACATAATCTCTAAAGCTACAGATCTATATGGGCCGCCATGGCCGCCACGTCCCACAAGGTCTCACCTATGCCACAGAGTTCATTTAGGCTCTGAGCTACTGTAGTCCCACCCTATGCTATTGAATAACCTTTACGTTGGGGTGCTGCTAGTAGATCGATGGCCTCAACTAAATGTGTTTCAAAGCACTTTGTGGCACGGCAGGGACTCCAAAACACCTCAAAAAGTTTAGCGGTAAAAAAGTTATCCTATTCAAAAACAAATAAGGTGAGTATTTTCAATAACAGCGACAGGGTGATGGTTAGGTACCTGAATACTTGAGAATATTTACAGGGACGTTATTCCTTTAAGGATTTTCTTGAATTACAGCTCTCAGCTTTTCGCTCGGAGAGCAGCAAGGGAAAATATGCAAAGAGAAGTAATCCCTCAGCTATGTGGGACATTCGGAAAGTATTCAGACCCCTTGAATTTTTCCACATTTTGTTATGTTACAGCCTTATTCTAAAATTGATTAAGCTACATGTTTTCCTCATTAATAGACACACAATACCCCATAACGACAAAGTGAAAACAGGTTTTTAGACATTTTTGAAAATGATTTTTTTTAATACCGTATTTACATAAGTATTCAGACCCTTTGCTATGAGACTCGAAATTGAGGTCAGGTGTATCTTGTTTTCATTGATCATCCTTGAAATGTTTCCACAACTTGATTGGAGTCCACCTGTGGTAAATTAAATTGATTGCACATGATTTGGAAAGGGACAGAGCTGTCCATATAAGGTCCCACAGTTGAGAGTGCATGTCAGAGGAAAAACCAAGCCATGAGGTCGAAGGAATTGGGGAAGGGAAGTGTCTAGGGAAGGGTACCAAAACATTTCTGCAGCATTGAAGGTCCACAAGAACACAGTGGCCTCCATCATTCTTAAATGAAAGAAGTTTGGAACCACAAAGACTCTTCCTAGAGCTGGCCCCCTGTCCAAACTGAGCAATCTGGGTAGAAGGGCCTTTGTCAGGGAGGTGACCAAAAACCTGAAGGTCACTCTTACAGAGCTCCAGAGTTCCACTGTTGAGATGGGAGAACCTTCCAGAAGGACAACCATCTCTGCAGCACTCCACCAATCAGGCCTTTATGGTAGAGTATCCAGATGGAAGCCACTCTTCAGCAAAGGGCACATAACAGACTGCTTTGAGTTTGCCAAAAGGCAACTAACGGACACAGACCATGAGAAACAAGATCCTCTGGTCTGAAGAAACCAAGATTGAACACTTTGGTCTGAATGCCAAGCGTCACGTCTGGAGGAAACCTGGCACCATCCCTACGGTGAAGCATGGTGGTGGCGGCATCGTGCTGTGGGGATGTTTTTCAGCGGCAGGGAATGGGAGGCTAGTCAGGATCGAGGGAAAGATGAACGGAACAAACTACAGAAAGATCCTTCATGAAAACCTGCTCCAGAGTGCTCAGGACCTCAGACTGGGGCAAAGTTTCACCTTCCAGCAGGACAACGACCCTGTGCACAAAGCAAAGACAACGCAGGAGTGGCTTCGGGACAAGTTTCTCAATGTCCTTCAGTGGCCCAGCCAGAGCCCGCACTTGAACCCAATCGGACATCTCTAGAGAGACCTGAAAATAGCTGTGCAAGGATGCTCCCCATCCAACCTAACAGAGCTTGAGAGGACCTGCAGAGAAGAATGGGAAAAACTCCCCAAATACAGGTGTGCCACGCTTGTAGTGTCATACCCAAGAAGACTCGAGGCTGTAATCGCTGTCAAAGCTTATTCAACAAAGTAAAGGGTCTGAATACTTATGTAAATGGTATATTTCAGTTTTTTTCTGTAACAAAATGTGGAAAAAGTCAAGGGGTCTGAATTATTTTCCGAATGCACTCTAGATAACTTGATGGTCTATTCCAGGTGGAAGCGCTTCTGTTCTCCTGATGTAAATGTAATGGCAACAGCACAGCAGCGTTGGTCTTCCTGTATGTATCCCAAAGGCCTCTTGGGCGTATGTTCAGTAGGCTTGGCAGGGGGTTTGTTCTGCATTGGGTTTGAAGAGCTGTGCTCAGTGGGGAAAGTTTACTCCATTGTTTTACTCTGACAGCTCTGCTGCTAGGAGTCACACCTCTTCAGCAGGGATGAAGGGAATGGCTATAAGACTGTGTCACTGGACTTCTGTGTTGTAAAATGACTCAGAAGGTTTCTTCAAGCTATTTTTTTGTTTTTGCATTCCCCTTTTAGGGGGTTTAGGTCAGGGTTCTTATTCACCACTCAGTGACAAATGTATTTGTCAAAAAGGTAATAATAGAAACATTATTTGATCAAATGTTTTTGTAAGGAAGCAAACATTGAATCAGCAGACAGGCTAATGCAATGAGAGTTGCATGAAACAGATGAATATGAAAAGTATTATTAATGGAGTCAATATGGAGATAACGCAGGCCACATGGAATACAGTATAAATTGTAATTGAATATTGTCAGATGCACTTTGTTTGAACTCCCACAGGGATGAGGGTGCATTAAGAGACACTTAACAGGAGCCAGTACTCCATCCATGTGATGTTTTTATAGTCATGTAAACTAGATAGGTGCAGTGAAATGTGTTGTTTTCTGGATCAGCCATAGTAGTACGACACCCCTGGAGCAAATTAGGGTTAAGTGCTTTACTCAAGGACACATCAACAGATTTTCACCTTATCAGCTCAGGTATTTGAACCAGTGACCTTTTAGTTACTGGCCCAATGCTCTAACCACTAGGCTACCTGCAGTCAGTGGTGTAATTTACTTAAGCAACAATAATTGAAAGTACTACTTAAGTAGTTTTTAGGGGTATCTGTACTTTACTTTACTATTTATATTTAAGACAACTTTTACTTCACTATATTCCTAAAGAGAATTATGTACTTTTTACTCCACACATTTCCCCTTACACCCAAAAGTACTCATTACATTTTGAATGCTTAGCAGGACAGAAAAAATGCCTAATTCACACAATTATCAAGAAAAGCGGCAGTCTTCCCTACTGCCGCTGATCTGGCAGACTCACTAAACACATGTTTTGTTTGTGAATGATGTCTGAGTGTTGGCGCATGCCCCTGGCTATACGGAAATAAAAAAAACAAGGAAATTATGCTGTCTGGTTTGCTTAATTTAAGGAATTTTAAATGATTTATACTTTTAAAATCAAAGCAAATCAAATTTGAATGGTCACATACACATGGTTAGCAGATGTTAATGTGAGCATAGCGAAGTGCTTGTGCTTCTAGTTCTGACCATGCATTAATATCAAACAAGTAATCTAACAATTTCACAACAACTACCTTATACACACAAGTGTAAAGGAATGATTAAGAATATGTACATATAAATATATGGATGAGCGATGGCCGAACGGCATAGGCAAGATGCAGTAGATGGTATAGAGTACAGTATATACATATGAGCTGAGTAATGTAGGGTTTGTAAACATTATATAAAGTGGCATTGTTTAAAGTGACTAGTGATACATTTATTACATCCAATTTTTAATTATTAAAGTGGCTAGAGATTTGAGTCAGTATGTTGGTAGCAGCCACTCAATGTTAGTGATGGCTGTTTAACAGTCTGATGGCCTTGAGATAGAAGCTGTTTTTCAGTCTCTTGGTCCCTGCTTTGATGCACCTGTACTGACCTCGCTGAGTCAACAGGCAGTGGCTCGGGTGGTTGTTGTCTTTGATGATCTTTTTGGCCTTCCTGTGACATCGGGCGGTGTAGGTGTCCTGGAGGGCAGGTAGTTTTCCCTCCAGGTGATGCGTTGTGCAGACCTCACTACCCTCTGGAAAGCCTTACAATTGTGGGCGGAGCAGTTGCCGTACCAGGTGGTGATACAGCCCGACAGGATGCTCTCGATTGTGCATCTGTAAACGTTTGTGAGTGTTTTTGGTGACAAGCCAAATTTATTCAGCCTTCTGAGGTTGAAGAGGCACTGTTGCGCCTTTTCGCCCGCTGTCTGTGTGGGTGGACCATTTCAGTTTGTCCGTGATGTGTTCGCCAAGGAATTTAAAACTTTCCACCTTCTCCACTACTGTCCCGTTGAAGTGGATAGGGGGGTGCTCCCTCTGCTGTTTCCTGAAGTCCATGATCATCTCCTTTGTTTTGTTGACGTTGAGTGTTAGGTTGTTTACCTGACACCACACTCCTAGGGCCCTCACCTCCTCCCTGTAGGCCGTCTCGTCGTTGTTGGTAATCAAGCCTACCACTGTAGTGTCATCTGCACACTTGATGATCAAGTTGGAGGCGTGCATGGCCACGCAGTCATGGGTGAACAGGGAGTACAGGAGAGGGCTCAGAACGCACCCTTGTGGCTCTAATCGATGAACAGCATTTTTACATAGGTATTCCTCTTGTCCAGATGGGTTAGGGCCGTGTGCAGTGTGATTGCGAATGCATTGTCTGTGGACCTATTGGGGCGGTAAGCAAATTGGAGTGGGTCTAGGGTGTCAGGTAGGGTGGAGGTGATATGATCCTTGACTAGTCCATCAAAGCACTTCATGATGACGGAAGTGAGTGCTACGGTGCGATAGTCGTTTAGCTCAGTTACCTTAGCTTTCTTGGGAACAGGAACAATGGTGGCCCTCTTGAAGCATGTGGGAACAGCAGACTGGAATAGGGATTGATTGAATATGTCAGTAAACACACCAGCAAGCTGGTCTGCGCATACTCTGAGGACGTGGCTAGGGATGCCGTCTGGGCCGGCACCCTTGCAAGGGTTAACACGTTTAAACGTTTTACTCATGTTGGCTGTGGTAAAGAAGAGCCCACAGGTTTTGGTAACGGGCCGTGTCAGCGGCACTGTATTGTCCTCAAAACGAGCAAAGAAGTTGTTTAGTTTGTCTGGGAGCAAGACGTCGGTGTCTGCGACAGGGCTGGTTTTCTTTTTGTAATCCGTGTTTGACTGTAGACCCTGCCATATACGTCTCGTGTCTGAGCCGTTGAATTGCGCCTCTACTTTGTCTCTATACTGACGCTGTCACGATCGTCGTATTGTGGAAGAGAGGAGGACCAAGGCGCAGCGTGATAACAATACATCTTCTTTTATTGAAGACGAAAACGAAACGAAGAACACTATACAAACTATACAAAACAATAAAACGACGAACGTGAAGCTATAGAACAAATAGTGCTGACACTAAACACTACACATAGACAATCACCCACAAACTACCTAATGAATATGGCTGCCTAAATATGGTTCCCAATCAGAGACAACGATAGACAGCTGTCTCTAATTGAGAACCAATCTAGGCAACCATAGACATACATACACCTAGACTAGACACTTTAACCAACTAAGCCACAGCACCCATAAACATACAAAAAACCCTAGACAATACAAAACACATACATCCCCCATGTCACACCCTGACCTAACGAAAATAATAAAGAAAACAAAGATAACTAAGGCCAGGGCGTGACAGACGCATAGCTTGTTTGATTGCCTTGGGGAGGGAATAGCTACACTGTTTGTATTCGGTCATGTTTCCGGTTGCCTTGCCATGATTAAAAGCAGTGGTTTGCGCTTTCAGTTTTGCGCAAATGCTGCCATCAATCCACGGTTTCTGGTTTGGGAAGGTTTCAATAGTCACCGTGGGTACAACATCACCGATGCACTTGCTAATAAACTCGCTCACCGAATCAGCGTATACATCAATGTTGTTGTCTGAAGCTATCTGGAACATATCCCAGTACACGTGATTGAAGCAATCTTGAAGCGTGGAATCAGATTGGTCGGACCAGCATTGAACAAACCTGAGCACGGATGTTTCCTGTTTTAGTTTCTGTCTATATTCTGGGAGCAACAAAATTGAGTCGTGGTCAGATTTGCCGAAAAGGAGGGCGAGGGAGGGCATTGTTTGCGTAGCGGACGTTAGAGTAGCAATGATCCAGAATTTTGAACGCCCGGGTCGTGCATTCGATATGCTAATAAAATTTAGGGAGCCTTGTTTTCAGATTAGCCTTGTTAAAATCCCCTGCTACAACAAATGCAGCCTCAGAATATGTGGTTTCCAGTTTACATAGAGTCCAATTAAGTTATTTCAGGGCCGTCGAGGTGTCTGCTTGGGGGGGATATACACGGCTGTGAATATAATCGAAGAGAATTCTGTTGGTAGGTAATGCGCTCGGCATTTGATTGTAAGGAATTGTAGGTCAGGTGAACAAAAGTACTTGAGTTCCTGTATGTTGTTATGATCACACCACGACTCGTTAATCATAAGGCATACACCCCCGCCCTTCTTCTTACCAGAGAGATGCTTGTTTCTGTCAGCACGATGCGTGAAGAAACCGGGTGGCTGTACTGACTCTGATAATGTATCCCGATAGAGCCATGTTTCCGTGAAACAGAGAATGTTACAATCTCTGATGTCTCTCTGGAAGGCAACCCTTGCTTGAATTTCATCTACCTTGTTGTCAAGAGACTGGACATTGGCGAGTAGTATACTCGGGAGCGGTGAGCGATGTGCCCGTCTACGGAGCCTGACCAGAAGACCGCTCCGTTTGCCCCTTCTGCGGCGCCGTTGTTTTTGGTCGTCTACTGGGATCCGATCCATTGTCCTGGGTGGTTGTCCAAACAGAGGATCCGCTTTGGGAAAGTTGTATTACTCGTCGTAATGTTGGTAAGTTGACGTTGCTCTTATATCCAATAGTTCTTCCCGGCTGTATGTAATTAACACTTAAGATTTCCTGGGGTAACAGTGTAAGAAATAATACATAAAAAAAACGAAATACTGCATAGTTTCCTAAGAACGCAAAGCTTTTGATACCTAAGTATATTTTAGCAATTACATGTTCTTTTGATACTTACGTACATTTAAAACAAAATACTTTTAGACTTTTACTCAAGTAGTATTTTACTGGGTGACTTTCACTTTTACTTGAGTAATTTTCTATTAAGGTATCTTTACTTTTACTCAAGTATGACAATTGGGTACTTTTCCACCACTGCTTGCAACCCATATGCATCAACTGTCTCTAGCGGCAGTTATACACTGTAGGCTGTTGTATATGTACATGTATCTACCAACAGACTACTGAGACTATGACAGACAAGAGACATCTCACAATCCCCAAACCCAAAAAGCCTGTCACAAGTCACCCACCGACTCACAGACCAGAAAAAAAAATCATACATATTTCTACACTGTAACAAGGAGCTCTTCATGTAAATAACCAGGCCTCACAGTCAAGACATTACCTTTTGCTCAGATGGTATGGAAAAGAGTCATGATGCAGCTTTTATGAGGATTTTTTATTTATTTTTTATTTAACTAGGCAAGTCAGTTAAGAACAAATTATTATTTACAATGACAGCCTAGGAACAGTGGGTTAACTGCCTTGTTCAGGGGCAGAATGACAGATTTTTACCTGGTCAACTCGGGGATTCGATTTCACAATCTTTTGGTTACTGGCCCAACTCTCTAACCACTAGGCTACCTGCCGATTATCATATTATGGAGAGAAAGATGGCCAGTATAGAGTGCCAGCTTAATGGTCAAAATGAACAATTTGGACTGTATTTATTTAACAATGCTGACAGAGGAAAAACTCAGCCCCCTGCCTGAAAGAGAAGACTATTCAAACTTGCCACCCATATCCATGAAAAGCAATAGAGGCTGTCCATATGTAATGTCAGTGTTCACTGACTACATGGGTGTGTGATGAGCTGTCAAGACAGCAGTATTTCAGAATACCGTAGTGTCAAAGCAACATTTTGAAATATCACAATTTGGGATTTACAACTGAGGGGCCTCTTTTGCCATAAACTCACACATTACGTAAGTACCGTCTCATCAAGCTTGTTTCGTTATGTGAATTCATACAGTCTGAGGGACATAACCTAGAATGGTTTTGGCTTAATGCATAACACAGCATTAAGGTGAAGAGTAAAAACCCAGAAAATCTGTTCTAAATGACCAGTGCAGTATATCAGAGAACACGACATCAGTTCCTCATTCTGTCACTGCAGAGCCCAGTCAGTCTTCTCTCAAACACTGCTACCACCCCGCTAGCCACAGTCCATAGACATGTTGATAGATGCTAATAAGAGCCCATTAGAGAGAAAGTAATAAAGTTACTCAGTGTTGACAGACTGCAGCTGTAGTCAGATCAAGACCAGGAAAAAGAAAAAACAAGCATTCATTATTTAGAGAATTATTGTACAATCTAAACCGCTGTGAAATATATTTTCCATAACAAAAAATATAGTATTTTCAGCTGTTTGAAGCTGGTGTACAAAACTGAAAGTAAAAGACGCAAAAACTAAACTTAAGAACGGGAAGCATAACAAAAGCACATATAAAACAGATCTACTGCTTCTTAAACTTGCTTTCAATGAGAATGACAGATCTATAACTCACATTTCTATGTGAATTTGGTTGGTTCACCCCAAAAGTTACATATTGCAGATTTAAGGCATACCTCACTGTCTTCACTTTCACACCCTTATTTAGAGAGCAAGATAATATCCTCTTGAGCCTATGGGGGGTGCTATTTCGATCTTGGAAAAATGAGTTCCCAAATTAAACTGCCTCGTACTCAATTCTTGCTCGTACAATATGCATATTATTATTACTATTGGATAGAAAACACTCTCTAGTTTCTAAAACCGTTTGAATTATTTCTCTGAGTGAAACAGAACTCATTCTGCAGCACTTTTCCTGTCAGGGAGTGAGATTTCAGAAATCGAGGTCCCTGTTCTAGGGTCAGTTTATAAGCACCCATGCAAGCTATGGGGCTACATGCACTGCATACGCCTTCCTCTAGATGTCAGTAAGCGGTGAGAATTTGAATGGAGTCGATTGCGCAATCTGGGACCTTATATAGGACCGTGGAACGGAAGGACCGTCCTTTTCAACAGTGCGCTTGACGCATGAAGACATCACAATGGCGTCCTGCAAACGCTTTCGTTTTAGTAGTTCTATATCTCCGGTCATGTTTTTATTCGTTATAGGTGTTAAAGACATCATAAGGTAGTTAATTTAAACCGACTTATAGCAGTTTATAGCAGTTTATTGCGATTTTCTGGGATTTCTTTGCCATGCGCTTTCACGAGTTGGACACCACTCCAGTTGGCGGCTAACATTAGCGGCTATTTCGACCGGACAAGAGGACATCTTTCAACCCAAAGACGATTGTTCTGGAGAAAGGACACCTTGCCCAAGATTCTGATGGAAGCTCAGCTAATAGTAAGCAGTCTTTATGCTGTTAATTCGTACTTATGTTGACAAATGTCAGATTATAATTCCGCCATGAATTATGGTGCGGTCTCGCTTTAGCGCACGCTGTATGCTTGAAGTAACGTTAATTTTAAAAATGTAATTCAGCGATTGCATTAAGAACTAATTTGTCTTTCAATTGCTGTCCAACCTGTATTTTTTAGTCAAGTTTTGGAATAGTTACTGATTAGATTAGGTGCCTCTTCAAAGATTTCTCCTGCCATTTTCTGGGCAGCTTTGCTACTTTTCTCATTGTATAACCACGATTTGTGCCGCTAAATATGCACATTTTCGAACAAACTCTATATGCATTGTGTAATATGATGTTATAGGACTGTCATCGGAAGAATTCTGAGAAGGTTAGTGAAAAAATTAATATCTTTTGGTGGTTTATACGTTATCGCTCTTTTTGCCTTGAATCAATGCTGGGGTGATGTTTGCACATGTGCTAAGCTAATATAACGCTATATTGTGTTTTCGCTGTAAAACACTTAGAAAATCTGAAATATTGTCTGGATTCACAAGATCTGTGTCTTTCAATTGCTGTACGCTGTGTATTTTTAAGATATGTTTTATGATGAGTAATTAGGTAATACACGTTGCTCTCTGTAGTTATTCTAGTTGCTTTGGGGAGAGTTGTGATGGTGGCTGCAATGGTAAACTATGATTTATACCTGAAATATGCACATTTTTCTAACAAAACATATGCTATACAATAAATATGTTATCAGACTGTCATCTGATAAAGTTGTTTCTTGGTTAGTGGCTATTTATATCTTTATTTGGTCGAATTTGTGATAGCTACTGATGCAGTAAAAAACTGGTGGAGTAAGAAAAGTGGTGTCTTTTGCTAACGTGGTTAGCTAATAGATTTACATATTGTGTCTTCCCTGTAAAACATTTTAAAAATCAGAAATGATGGCTGGATTCACAAGAAGTGTATCTTTCATCTGGTGTCTTGGACTTGTGATTTAATGATATTTAGATGCTAGTATTTACTTGTGACGCTATGCTAGGCTATGCTAGTCAGCTTTTTTACTGATGGGGGTGCTCCCGGATCCGGGTTTGGGAGGAACTAGAAGATAACTTGATGCAGTCCTAATATGGGCGCTGTAATACTGAATGTTTAATATTCCCCACATACAGAATACTGTATATTTGGATATCTGGTAACAGAATGGAGTTCAACATAGGAGACAGTACTGCGTATGATCGAACAGTGACTGTTATTTTCCCTCCTTTCTTAACAACTGCAGTACAATCAGAGCTTAGTTGTAGTATGCAAGGCCTTGAATCAATAGCCTGCCTATGGGAACCACTTGATCAATATCTTCTCACTTTCATTTACACATCACCTTATGAACTTTAGTCGACTTTCATACATAGGCACACACATGCGCACAAATGTTTGCACAAACAGACACTCACACTCACACACTTGCTCTCTCACTAAACTCTCCATTGGGAACCGGACTGGGCCGACTCTCCCGGTGACATCCTATAATGCACTGGCCATAAACATCCATAAACAGATTGAGTGAAATATCGATAAAGCCATTTTGTTTTATTGTCCCTCCTGAAATTATTTTGTCAATGTGTTTCCATTACGTCTCCTCCAACCCCCCTGGTCCGCTAGTCTCCTGCTGATCAATCAGCGCCTTATGAAGCATGCAGCAGGATATATCACTAGTGTTTGGAGGCCTCATAAACATTCACTTAATAGCTACTATAGCAACTGGTGGTGGGATGGAGGGAGGTGATGAAGAAGAGTATATGGGCAAAGGACGACAAAGACAGAGGCTTGTTTCTAAATAGGCTATATAGCACAGTCGGTGTGGACCAGGCCTCCCAGTGAGAGGTGATGTTGTTTATCCAGACATACAGTACCAGTCAAAAGTTTGGAAACACCTACTAATTCAAGGGTTCTTCTTTAAAAAAAAAAAAAAATTCTACATTGTAGAATAATAGTGAAGACATCAAAACTATCAAATAACAGATGTGGAATCATGTAGTAACCAAAAAAGTGTTAAACTATCAGGATAAGGTAAGACCCAGATGCAGACCATGTCGAAGGAACAATGTTTATAACAGCAACAGGGGCAAAGGTACAGGACCGCAGGCAGGCTCAGGGTCAGGTCAGGTAGAGGTCGGTAATCCAGAGACGGGGCAAAGGTACAGGATGGCAGGCAGGCTCAGGGTCAGGGGCAGGCAGAGTGGTCAGGCGGGCGGGTTCAGGGTCAGGACAGGCAAGGGTCAAAACCAGGAGGACGAGAAAAGAGAGACTGGGAAAAAGCAGGAGCTGAGACAAAAACGCTGGTTGACTTGACAAACAAGACGAACTGGCAACAGACAAACAGAGAACACCGGTATAAACACACAGGGGATAATGGAGAAGATGGGCAACACCTGGAGGGGGGGGGGGGGGGGGGACAATCACAAAGACAGGTGAAACAGATCAGGGTGTGACATAAACAAATACATATATTTTTATTTGAAATTCTTCAAAGTAGCCACCCTTTGCCTTGATGACAGCTTTGCACATTCTTGGCATTCTCTCAACCAGTCGATTGGAATGCATTTCAATTAACAGGTGTGCCTTGTTCAAAGTTAATTTGTGGAATTTATTTCCTTCTTAATGTGTTTGAGCCAATCAGTTGTGTTGTGACAAGGTAGGGGTTGTATACAGAAGATAGCCTTATTTGGTAAAATACCAAGTCCATATTATGGCAAGAACAGCTCAAATAAGCAAAGATAAATGACAGTCCATCAATACTTCAAGACATGAAGGTCAGTCATTGCGGAAAATTTTGCAAATGAGCAGTCGCAAAAACCATCAAGAGCTATGATGAAATGGGCTCTCATGAGGACCGCCACAGGAAAGGAAGACCCAGAGTTAACTCTGCTGCAGAGGATAAGTTAATTCGAGTTACCAGCCTCAGAATTTGCAGCCCAAATAAATACTTCACAAAGTAACAGACACATCTCAACATCAACAGTTCAGAGGACAGAAACCACTACTAAAGGACATCAATAATAAGAAGAGACTTGCTTGGGCCAAGAAACACAAGCAAATTCTAGACCAAATTTCCGATTTTTGGTTCCAACTGCGTGTCATTGTGAGACGCTGAGTAGGTGAACGGATGATCTCCGCATGTGTGGTTCCCACTGTGAAGCATGGAGGAGGTGTGATGGTGCTTTTCTGGTGACACTGTCGGTGATTTATTTAGAATTCAAGGCGCACTTAAACCAGCATGGCTACCACAGCATTCTGCAGCGATAAGCCATCCCATCTGGTTTGAGCTTAGTGGGACTATCATTTGTTTTTCAACAGGACAATGACCCAAAACACACCTCCAGGCTGTGTAAGGGCTATTTGACTAAGAAGGAGAGTGAGGGAGTGCTGCATCAGATGACCTGGCCTCCACAATCACCCGACCTCAACCCAATTGAGATGGTTTGGGATGAGTTGGACCGCAGAGTGAAGGAAAAGCAGCCAACAAGTGCTCAGCATATGTGGGAGCTCCTTCAAGACAGTTGGAAAAGCATTCCAGGTGAAGCTGGTTGAGCTTCACCTGGAATATTACAGTACAGTACATGGCCTGCGGGTCTTCCATATCTGCAGGATCTAACTGGGATAGCACAGCTGCTGAGCTGATATCTGGAGGTCCTGCTGTATTTACACTAGAATGTTCAAAGGCATTCCTTATACGATAGAAGACCTGTATCCAAACATAGGATCGAGCAATGTTTAAATTGCCTTTAGCTATCGGGATTGCATAGATGCATATCAATAGGGATTGCATAGATGTGTATCAGAAAAAAAATTAAAAGCTGATTGACAAAGTGTTAGGACACTGTGTAAAATGTAGTATGTAATGTAGACCAAATAGAACATGAAGTATACAATTCTAATGAGAGGGACATTACTCTGGTAGCTAAACAGTGTCTCCCTCACACTACCCTGAGGTGGCTGCTACCGAACAACAACACACACCAGCTATTTGTCTCCGATTAATGAAAGCGCCATTGTAGCATCTATAAATAGGATTCCAGCCACAGTACTCCGGAAGAGAAAACTCCAGGTGGCCGAATGCAGGAAAATTGGAACTATCTATCTGCCTTGGGTGCAGTGCCATTTAGCAGCTGAATTGCATACATTTGTATCCAAAGACCCGATGGACCTTTTATAGTGAAAGTGGCTATTGCTCCTGGAACAAAAGTGTACTTGAGTGTTGGGGAGAAGGAGGTTCTTGGACGTGATGTACAGTTGAAGAGTGCTCCAGGGATCCTCAGTGGTACAGTAGACTGCAGATTATAATGAAATTCATTTTGCATCAGCCTCCTCTTGCAGTAGGTCAGAGAGGAGTGGGATAGGTGCATTAGTGGCAGGGGTGTGGAGGAGAAGAGGGTACACTGCATCAATAACAAGGCTCAACAGGGACTGAGGAGTATACATTAAACAGTGGGACATAGTTTGTAAAAGCAAGAAGTCAAGTATTTTAAGTACACTACCGCAAATGGTGTGAAATGTATGTCTAATACACCGGAACATATTTAGTTTGTAGCTGATTACTTTGACTGCACAATTGCAAGTAAATGTAGGCCCATAGGTTATCTACATGTATTTTCACTATACATGTCTCCTTCCATTTTTCTATGTACTTATACTGTACTCTACCTTCATCTGGTCATCCGGTTTAGAGGTACAAACTGCAGTGCTCACACCCGGAGCAGGCGCCTGGTATAGGAAGAGGGAACGGGATGACAGAACAGTGTGGTGCCGATAGCATCGTCCTCTGCTACCAGGCCATTTGTCACCCCAGCAACATGGAGCCATACATGGAGCTGTGGAACTCATAACTGTGCTGTGTGAAAAAACAAGCTCACTCTGGAACAGTGTGATCACACTATTGAGTGTATGTTTGTACGTGTCGAGAGGGTTTGCGGGTGTGTGTGTAGTGGGCTGTGGATGTATGTGTGTGGTTTGGTGTGTGTGTGTGTGTGTCCTTGACTAGACCTTCGGAGGATTGTTACCCAGAAATAATTTGATATTGAGATAAAAACGGCTGCATTGGACCTTTAAAGATACTCAGCTGCAGGCTTACATTTTAGACCGTTACCAAAGCCATCCATGTTCACAGATACCATTAGTTATTATGGATCACTGGTGGATGCAGTTGGATAATATTGCTATTGGAGACAAGGTATACACCTAGAGCATCCTCCCTCTCACATAGCCTTGACAGGAATTATATATCCGAAAGATGAAAAGAAACACATTATCCGTCTGTAATGCAGGTCTTAGGGTGTCAGTGACAGAAACAAGACTTGAAAGGCAAACAATGTTGCCATGATTTTGCAAATGGCTCTGCCGGGTGCGCAGCGCTGTAAAACCCCAGGACTGTACTGACTCCATGGTTACAATCTAATCTAGCTTTGTGACCAGACCAGTGGAGGCCTAGATTTATGTGGACCGTGAAACCAAGCCCTAGGAAGAGCCTCAGGTAAAGCAGGTGGATATAACTCACTGGCTTTTATAGATTCTTTATCATCTACTTAGCATGGTCACCTGACAGAAATCCAATGGCCACTCTGCAAAGCACATTCCCCATTCCTACCTGATCAGACGGTGAAATGTAGTCTCCCTCTTGCGCCCTATATTCATTTCATGTATGACACTTGTCACACAGTTACTCCCGGCTGCTCTTTATGATCTTATTACTGCAAGCTGGAGCCACACACAAGGAGAGAGAGGGAGGGAAGGGAATAAAATGAGGAAGAGAATGAAGTGAAATGGATGAATTTGGAATGACTCAGCTGTAATTTTGATGGCAATGCAGTGGGCATTTCCTTAACTCTTTCTTTTTATAGCAGACATCTGAAAACTAAACTAACCCTAGGAAGCATAGTGCCATAGGCTATAGACCATAGTACCCCATGTGCTCTACTGGTCATTGTTCACAGTAGCAGTGGAATTACAACATACAGCACCAGGAGCAAGAAAAAGTCCTGACACTGACTTCTAACAAACAAGGTCAACCAGTCCACTGTAATGAGGCCGCTGGCCATGTGCTGTAGGGTCATGCCCCCATCATCAGCAGTCTGGACCACCACTGCCAGGTAGCCACCCACCAGGAGTGGATGTGACCCTAGCCCTATACAGTAATTAGAGACTGGCTGAAGGAGGAAACTGAGGTCAGGTCAAGTGGCTCTCCAGCAGCCACACACTGTAATACACATCACAGCTGAAAGTCTGAAGGCCACCATGATAGATACAGTAGACTGAGATGTAAATAAAGGCAATGTTGTTTGGCCACATGGCCATATCTGTATCTGTATCATGCTCTCCTCATAAACCTGATATGAATAAACATTGCGCTTAACAGACTCATTTCACATTTTCTCTCACGGGTGTCATATTACAGACTAGGGATTGTAAAAATATTATGGAGTTGGCATTGTCTCCCCATTTGTCAGATCAAACATCTGGACTGGTGTAACGACCATTCACTGGGTGATGTGGTTACTGAGAGACAGACACATCACTGACGGATGGGACTACTTTCTGCACGTTGCTTCTCTCAATCCATATTGACATCCCCATTGTAGCATCTAAAATTGGGTTTGCCACGTTAGCATCTGTGCCGTGCTAATAACTTGATGAGCAATTCTCCAAACCAGGCTATCTATTAATACTATCTGTTTCAGGGCTCCTCCTACAATCATCAGAGTGCTGTTGTGATTATTAAGTGTGTAATTCAATTTGAATCAGCTCCACTGCAGTCCAATGGGATATAATTGAGGCAAATAAATGAGCCTTTAATTATAATTATATTTAAAAAAAACAGCAGCAGGTAATGTCATTATTCTGTGGATTACTGCTAATTACGGTTGTGATGATGAGTAGAGAGAGGGGGGTGGAGAGGGATGGAGGGAATATGAGAATACTCGATTGAGCATGCTCCATTGACAATTCCGGAATTCCCTGTTCCAAGCATATTTTAATTACCATAGAGGAGTGCTCCATTGTGTCCTCTCATTCCCGGCTAATTCATTCCTTTCTCTCATGGTTTTTCTTGTGTAATTGATTACGTTTGGTTTCCTAGGGAAGACAATGAGGATCGCTGTAGACTGCTGGTTGCGCTCCTGTACTGTACAGGGCTGGCTCACGAGACTGTATACACAACACACAATGCCATTTGGCCACAGTTCTCTAAATCTTGATTAAAGGTCTCCAGAGTGCACAGTGTGTGGTCTTGTGTACAGTATACAACTGCTATTGTACTTATGGTTTGTGTGACTATTCAGTATTACCATAATTGTACTCACACAGGTGAAAACATTTGCTGTAACTGACAAGCTAACAATTCATGACATTATTCTGCCCCACAGTGGCGTCTTGCTCAACAAAAACTATCCACCTAGTGTGGAACTTGAAGCAGTTGAGTAACAACAACAATAGACAGGTAAACTTTGAATTGCATTACAGCAGGATTGGTAACAACACATCTGCCACACTTATGCTCAACACGGCGGCCCCTCAGGGGTGCATGCTCAGTCCCCTCCTGTACTCCCTGTTCACCCATGACTTCATGGCCAAGCATGACTCAACATGCTCAAGTTTGCTGATGACACAACAGTGGTAGGCCTGATTACCGACAACGATGAGAAAGCCTATAGGGAGGAGGTCAGAGACAACCTCTCCCTCAATGTGATCAAGACAAAGGAGATGATCGTGGACTACAGGAAATGGAGGGCCGATCACGCCCCAATCTCATTGACGGGGCTATAGTGGAGCAGGTTGAGAGATTCAAGTTCCTTGGTGTCCACATCACCAACGAACTATCATGGTCCAAACACACCAAGACAGTTGTGAAGAGGGCACGACAATGACTATTCCCCCTCAGGAGACTGAAAAGATTTGGCATGGGTCCTCAGATCCACAAAAAGTCCTTTAGCTGCACCATCGAGAGCATCCTGACTGGTTGCATCACCGCCTGGTATGGCAACTGCTCGGCCTCAGACCGCAAGGCACTACAGAGGGTAGTGCTTACGGCCCAGTACATCACTGGGGCCAAGCTACCTCCATCCAGGACATCTATACCAGGCAGAGGAAGGCCCTAAAAATTGGCAAAGACTTCAGCCAACCTAGTCATAGACTGTTCTTTCTGCTACCGCATGGCAAGCGGTAACGGAGAGCCAAGTCTAAGTCCAAAAGGCTTCTTAACAGCTTCTACCCCCAAGCTATAAGACTCCTGAACAGCTAATCAAAGGGCTACCCGGACTATTTGCATTGACCCCCCCCACCCCAACCCCATTTTTATGCTGCTGCTACTCTTTTTATGCTGCTGCTAATCTATGTACAGTCACTTTACCTCTACCTACATGTACATATTATCTCAATTACCTCGACTAACCTGCACACTGACTCTGTACCGGGAACCCCTGTATAGAACCGTGCTACTGTTATTTTATTGTTGATCTTCAATTATTTGTTATTTTTCTATTTTCTTCTTTTTACTTTTATTTTTTATTATATATTTTTTACTTCAGTTTATTTTAGGAAATACTTTCTTAACACTTATTTTTCATAAAACCACATTGTTGGTTAAGAGCTTTTAAGTAAGCATGTGACAAATACAATTTGATTTATTAAACAGCCAAATCAAGTGTTGATATCATAATACAGCCATGCAGTCTCTCGGGGGTCTCTCATTGGACAATAATCCATTCTGAGGGAGGCATCTCGAGGATCACAATCACTCACTTCACTACAATGCTCTTGTCAGAAATATTTCACTTGTGTTTTCCTCAAGTGTCAAGCTTTATATTTCCACTTCATTGCTTTCAGACACAGTTACACAACTCTGGCTTCATATAGCATCGCTCATCTTTGAGACCATCTTGAAGAGGTTACAGAACACTGTAATCAAGTTTTACCTGGCAGCACTGATTGAGCCTTGTGTTAAAAAGAGAGGCATGTAAAAAACAATCATATTTAATATAGTGATACGTGTATAAAACAATCAAATTTAATATTTGCCTCTAAAAGCCAATTTACAGCCACATTTAAGTCGCAGATTGCTTTGATGACATTAACATTTTTCCTTTTGCCTGCAATCAAAAGCTACAGTATATTCTTATCCCAAAGTTGCTAGTTTTGTTCACTGGATGCAGCACCTGTCGCTCTTGTGTAAAAAATAATCCAATAATTTCAGGGGGTTGATTAGCTGTGATATGAGGGAAATCCAGATCTGTAAAAAGCTAGTGACAAATTGCTAAGTTAGCACGATTCCAAACACCTCCCCTATTACCCATTGGAAGCTGAGGGTTCCTGGATCACTGTTCACTGTAGATAGTGCAATAAAGGCCTAATGAAGGCAGTGAAAGCTCTATCATAGATTTCCAATGACCTCAGTTGGGCCAATTAAAGTTATATTCTCAGCATAATTATGTATTTTATTGGTTTGGACAGAAGTATTCATTTGGTAATGGCATGTGTCAGTTTTATAGGAATCTGGCCTCACTTCATCCTGCCTGATGGATGGAATGACAGAGGGAGAAGCTAGTAGCAGTTTGCCCAGGCCTGAGATCATTGGCTATATTTATTGATACATGTTGTTTGGCACGGCTTGGAGTGAACGCACAGACATGTACATGCACACACACAAGCAAGTACACAGACACAGGACACATGCATGTGCACACACACACACACGCGTGCACATACATGCACTCACATTCACACGCGTACTGTATGCCTGCATGCCCGCCCACACGTATGCACAAAACACTTTCAGTACAACAGAGGCCTTTTTAGAATTAGACTCTCGGTCTGATATTCACTTTTGAACACCTAAGTAAGCTCCACTCATTGCACTGGCGGTGTCATAGTTTTGACCACGGCATTTGTTCACCGATATCCCCTTACTTTCAATCAGAACTCTCAGCCAGAGTTCATTACCCCAGCCACCTCAGCTAAGCAGCGGGATGCAGAGAGAGAGGGAGGGAGGGAGAGGTACAGAGGGAGAGAGGGAGGGAGGGGTACAGAAAGAGAGGTGGTAGTAATGATGATTTGCCAGTTACTCCATTTATCTGCGGCCCTTTTTGATGGGGCTGCCCTGGGCCACAAGGTTCATCAAACGCCTTGGCAACCACAGTCCTCAGTAGAAAGGCCTTCTTAGTTCTTCTTAGGTAGTTATTTACGAGTTTTAGAAAATAGATCTCTCTGCAGAAGCGACAGTTACAGGGATGGTAAAAACAGCTTGATTGCCATAGCAACATCAAGGAAACTGGGCAGAAAGGTGTGTACAGCAGTTCTTCAAGTACAGCAGTTCAGCATCATCTTCAATTGAGCCTCTCATTCTCCTTAATTGCCGTCCTCAACACATTACGGAAAGAGTAACTGTATAGGAAGCTCTGGGGACAGGTCGTCTGGATATTGGACAGCCAATAAATTGTCAGATGCAAACAGATGATCAACTTTAGCGGACAACCGTTCTTGAGGGCTTAAACAAAAAAAAAACGGTTTGTGATTTCGTTCATACTGGTGAACCGGCGTTTGAGTTGTGTGGTTGCAATATCAACAGTCTCTTATCTCTGCTATGTTTTGGCATGGATCATTCAAGACTACGTTTAAATTGTGTGCACCACAATGGACATATAATGCACAATGTCTCAGGAAAGACTTTCTGGGTTGGCAATACTCAGTATAGAAAACAGTCGGGCCCGCAACCTGGACCTACAGGCCGCGGTGAAAACATTTCAACAATAAATAGTGACTGAATTTGTCCTGAAGTTGACAACTTTTTTCCTCATTGTTAAGCTATTTGATGTGTAAATTTCATTAAAAAGTTTATAAATAGAAGCTAAATAGCACCTAAATTCTCAATACAGCTATAGATAGTAAACTACAATGCATAATGAAACAATACCTAGAAAGCTAGTGTTTTGTGGGTGGTCTGACTGTATTATCTGGTATTAATAGACTGGATTAACGCACAACAACTTTCTATCCAAGCTGGGTGAAAGTGCAAGGACCGCTCATGTCATGCAGGTTCAGGTAGGCTATACAGGACAGTTGTAAATTCTCAAAAATCTATTGGTAGATTATTATTATGCTGTTGCATCGAAAATTAATTTTACAATCTGTAATGTTTGAATTTCCAACTTTAATTACTGAACAAGTAATTATATTATTGCCACCAGCCAGCTGTCTAAATAAATGGCAGCATTGCGACACCATGTAATAGCTTCATGAAATGTTAGATTTAACATGTTAAAATGATGACCAAATAGGCCTACCAATAAACATGTATCTATTATCCAAAGCAAAGCTATAGGCTAAATGCCCTGGCACCACAGAAAGCCTTTCATTGATTCAATGTCGCAATTTCAGCACCATGGACAGCGTATGGTAGTCCATACTTTCTGAGTGGCTGTCCACATCCTTTTTTTCTTCTAACTCAAATGACAATGTTATACAACAACAAAAAGTGACTGAATCTGTTCTTGTTTAACATGGTTGGATGATTTCTTCTAATCTAAATAATACAGACTCACACGTCCTCCCCTATAGAACTCTGACTCTCTTTTACGTCTTATAGTCTAATTTACCATAATTTATGTTGGGCTGGTCTTCAAATGCAAGTTATCCCGTGAAATGTATTAAATTGTTAGCTAGCCCTAAAATGCCAGCTTGTTTTTGCTAAATTTCAATTAATTGTAACGTGATTACAGTGATATTAATCATTCATCCAAAAGTACACCACATTTTAGATCTTTCAATTCAGCCTCTAAACACTTGAACAGTGTGAGTCCAGTCAAGTTTAAAACTGTTGTTCAATAAACTGCTAGCAGACTGTTGAGTATGATGTAGTGGTCCATTAACTCACCCGTCACCCGTAGCCTCTCTGCTCCCACCACCACCTCCTGGTCATCAGCAGAGAACAGTAGCTTCCCGGTGCTGGATTTCACCTCCAACATCTTCCCTTGTGCACGCACTCCACTGGATCCTGGACAGGGCAAAAGTTGTTAGGATAAGTCAGTGAAGTTCAACAGGTGGCTCCTGTATGATGAACAAAGATAGACTTCTTGTATTTCAGAGATTCTTGCAAGTCAGGACAATCCTAATCCGACATGTAAACTTTATTTTTCTAATTGGATAAAAAAAATGTTTGCTTAAAAGTGACGTTTAGGTGAATTTTATAAGGGAAAATATTTGCTTTTGGAATTTTCTAATTATTTTCAAAATTATTAATTTCCATGTGGGCTCTATGCCCGGAAATGCCCTTGTCTGGAACAATGATCCAAATTTCAAACTCTCCCAAAAAGTAAAAAAAAAGGCAATAATGAATATTAACTGAAAAAGGATCTCATGTCGTTTCTTGCAACAGCCCTCTTTAACTTAAAAAAATATTCCTCTCAAAACTGCTTCCTAAAAAATATGTCAGGAGACTTGGTCAACTCAGTCAGATTTGTCTAAAATCCTAAATGAATCATGAAAGAGCTTGGTCAGCTACACCACATTGACCCCTTCTTCATGTCCTCATTACATTGTGCAATGAGACAACTCATGGTCTGTAAAGTTCTTTACTTTTGATAGATTTAAAGAAACAATTTTAAAATCACCATTGTCACAACCATAAACTGTCAACGCCATCTGCATGATAGATTAAGATAAGATATGAACTTTGGTTCGAATATTTACATTTTTATTAGGTTTTAGAGTCATAAAGCAATTGAGGAAAAACAAAATTGTTACTTTGTATATCACTTGAATGAAGACCAAAAATGCTATTTTTGTCAACTCTGTAAACTCTGTCCGATCCAATCTTTCAGCACTACATCAGAGTGCTGAAAGATCTAATAGAATGTTTATATTTTCATTGGCGATTTTCAAGTGAATAATTTTCAATATTTTACAAATATTTGTCTGTTTTGAATATTTGTTGTCTATGCCATCATTGGCTTGTCAACTCCGTCACTGATGGCTTAAGATCTATCTTTTTGTCAATATTGTAAAAATATTTTTATACACTACCGTTCAGAAGTTTGGGATCACTTAGAAATGTCCTTGTTTTTGAAAGAAAAGCCCATTTTTTGTCCATTAAAATAACATCAAATTGATCAGAAATACAGTGTAAACATTGTTAATGTTGTGAATGACTATCGTAGCTGGAAATGGATGATTTTTAATGGAATATCACAGGCGTACAGAGGTCCATTATCAGCAACCATCACTCCTGTGTTCCAATGGCACGTTATGTTCGCTAATCCAAGTTTATAATTTTAAAAGGCTAATTGAACATTAGAAAACCCTTTTGAAATTATGTTAGCACAGCTGAAAACTGTTGTGCTAGTTAAAGAAGCAATAAAACTGGCCTTCTGTAGACTTGTTGAGTATCTGGAGCATCAGCATTTGTGGGTTCGATTACAGGCCTCAAAATGGCCAGAAACAAAGACCTTTCTCGGAAACTCGTCAGTCTATTCTTGTTCTGAGAAATTAAGGCTATTTCATGCGAGAAATCTCCAAGAAACTGAAGATCTCGTACACAGCTGTGTACTACTCCCTTCACAGAACCGAGCAAACTGGCCCTAACCATAATAGAAAGAGGAGTGGGAGGCCCCGGTGCACAACTGAGCAAGAGAACAAATACATTTGAGTGTCTAGTTTGAGAAATAGACGTCTCACAAGTCCTCAACTGGCAGCTTCATTAAATAGTACCCGCAAAACACCAGTCTCAACGTCAACAGTGAAGAGGCGATTACGGGATGCTGGACTTCTAGGCAGAGTTGCAAAGAAAAAGCCATATCTCAGAATGGCCAATAAAAATAAAAGATTAAGCTAGGCAAAAGAACACAGACACTGGATAGAGAAACTCTGCCTACAAGGCCAGCATCCCGGAGTCGCCTCTTCACTGTTGACACAAGGAGCTGTCTGTATTGCAGAACTTTTGGTCAAGACCAGGCTCCCCGGTAGGAGTACTCTGGTGGGCCATATGGAGAAATGTTCTGCTCGCTTACTCGCACCCCTTTTCATGTCACCCTGCTGTGGGGAAACCAGTCCAAATCTCTCCGGGTCCTCATTGAATCTGGGGCCGATGAGAGTTTTTGGACGCCGAGCTGAACATCCCCACTCAGCCCCTCTCCATTCCCATGGATGTTAGAACGCTGGATGGGCGCTCTGTAGTTCGGGTCACCTATAACACCACTCCCATCAACCTACGTGTGTCAGGGAATCACAGCGAGACCATTCAATTCCTGCTAATCTCCGCCAATCCCACCACCTGGAGTCAGCAACTGGTATGGGTTGAGTATGCCCGCAACACCCTTCCTTGCTCCACCACGGGTCTCTCGCCCTTCCTTGGGATATCAGCCTCCGCCCACCCCTGAGCAAGAGGAGGATGTCAGCAATCCCTCTGCCCAGATGTTCATCCGCCGCTGTTGCCGTACCTGGAAGAGAGCCCGGGCCGCTCTGTTGAAGACCACTTCCAGGTATAGGCGACAAGTGGATCGCCACCGGACCCCTGCTCCACGCTATCGGCTCGGGCAGAGGGTATGGCTCTCCACCCGGGACCTGCCCCTCGGGGTGGAGTCCCGTATATTTCCCCCCGATTCATCAGCCCGTTCACCATCTCTAGAGTCATTAGCCCCACTGCTGTCCGTCTTTTGTTACCCCGTAACCTCCGTATTCACCTACAGCCCTTTATCTTCTGTTTCCAGGCCCACCCCTCCTCCCCATATTGATGGCCATCCGGCGTACACGGTGAGACGTCTCCTGAGTGTTCGACCACGGAGCAGGGGTTTCCAGTAACTGGTGGACTGGGAGGGTTATGGCCCACAGGAGAGGTGCTGGGTCACCGCTAGAGACATCCTGGACCCAGCCCTCATCGCCAACTTCCACCGCCGGCACCCCGGTCAACCAGGTATCTGCCCAGGTAGGACGCCAGGTGGCACCCCTAGAAGGGGGGGGGTACTGTCACACCCTTATCTGTTTCACCGGTCTTTGTGATTGTCTCCACTCCCTCCAGGTGACGCCCATCTTCCCCATTATCCCCTGTGTATTTATACCCGTGTTCTCTGTTTGTCCGTTGCCAGTTCGTCTTGTTTGTCAAGTCAACCAGCGTTTTTGTTCTCAGCTCCTGCTTTTCCAAGTCTCTCTTTTTCTTGCCCTCCTGGTTTTGACCCTTTCCTATCCTGACTCTTAGCCCGCCTACCTGACCACTCTTCCTGCCCCTGACCCTGAGCCTGCCTGCCAACCTTTTCCATTTGCCCCTCTTCCGGATTATTGACCTCTGCCTACCCTGAACCTGAGCCTGCCTGCCGTCCGGTACCGTTGCCCCACCTCTGGTTTACTGACCCCTGCCTGCCTTGACCTGTCTATTGCCTGCCCCTGTTGGATTATTAAACCATTGTTAATTCGATGTTGTCTGCATCTGGGTCTTACCTTCATACCTGATATGATTTATGCAAAGAGACAATTACTGAACTATAACTACAGGCAAATATAACTAAGACAAACCAAAGCACACCAAAAAACACAGCCCCTACACCAAAACAAACTGTTATTTATAGTACAACAAACAGCAGAGTAAAACAACTAATTGACTCTGATGATCCTGAAATGGTTTCATGTAGTGGCGAGGAACAAGCGATCTGAGCAGAGGGCGACTGACACCGTCACACAGACAATTGCTTCTGCTTTGCTGTGTCTAGAGTGGAGTCTCTAGCATACTGTATTCCTCTTACTCACTCATCCATTATCTTCGCCAGATAATCAACAGCCAGAAGGCAAATGTCACTGCAGTTAACATGGGAGAAGTGTTTGGCTGTAGGTGTACATGGATTGAAATATCTGTTATTTTTGTGTCTGCTGAATAGAACTCTAGTTCAAGTACATGGATTTGCATTGCTGTGTACGGTGTCCATATTAGGACACACCCTCCATGGATGTGTGACTGTCTCCTGTTGTGTTGTATGATATTACCTGCAATAAGTTGTGTGACCAGCTGATTCTTTCCATTTAGGATATTGACGGACACATTTTTGGAGGATTGCAGGAACAGTGGGCTGCCCTATGGAGACAAAGCAGGTAAACAAACAATGCAATCGACAATACACAAACCCCCATTAGTGACCCTGGTGCTCAGCATGAGTGTGTAACTAGGACTGTATGTTTTATAGATCATTTCCATTTTCAACAGCCAATCTGGAATGCATATCACGTCTGAAGCCTGGATCTGTCTTACTTGCCAGAGTAATTTTTCATGCTTCAGTCAACTTCTTAATTAAAGATAGCAGCCAGCCTTTGTGTTGTGCTTAAAGTCGGCAAGATAATGCATCTCATGTATATTTGAGATAATATGATGTCCCTCCATGCTTATCAAGGTTCCTAAGCAACACAGTAAATAAGCAAAATATTGATATTCCTGAATTGACATATCACTTTAACAATGTGGTTCAGCACATGAGATTCAAATTAATAGGTTCCATGGGAATATTGTTCATATAGTATATTAGGCCCCTCATGAATTAATTGAAAGTGCATTTCTGGCCTTCAAGACTATTTGTCCTACTACAGTATCATGCATATACACTGTATGTGTCTATTGGACTGCAGTAACCTTGATCCCCATGCCCCCTCTCATCCCTGTTAATACAGTATACAAGGAATTAACAGTCTCTCTGTAAGGTCTCATTAATATCACCTACTCAGACGAGAGAGAGAGAGAGAGAGAGAGAGAGAGAGAGAGAGAGAGAGAGAGAGAGAGAGAGAGACTCCTTGCTTCGGGTGTTTTCTCTGTATCTCCCCTGGACTGGACAATTTATCTTCTCCCATTTTTCACCCCTATCAATAATTACTATTCCGCTCACCTCCACTGTGGCCGGCCTGCTCTCTCTCTCTTTGCTGGTGCGAGACAGATCAGATAAAGCCCCGCACATTATCAATCTATTCATCCAATGCATGCTCTGTGGTATTATTACTGCCAGGCAGAGTGTGAGTGAGCATCTATCGCTCCATCGCCTATGACATCACCTCTCTCTGATACTACTTTCCTTCGTAATTCTATGGTGGTGGAAGTGCAGTGGCAGTACTTACTGGTCTGGACTGAATTTCTTTGGCATACAGAGGTTGGAGAAACTCAGAGTCCCCCTCCAATTTCAGACCCTTCTCCGTTATTCTTAAATTGCCCATACCATCCTGTAGAGAAAGAGAGAAGGAATAGGATATGGTCAATATTTATTTGGGTATGAGTTGAGTTGATTCCATCTGTTGCTGATAAAACAAAGACATAAATATTCCATGTGTACATGGCTGTAACTACATATGAGGACACAGAGGTTTGTGCCTCGTACAAATTTTTTACACTGAACAAAAATATACACGCAACACGTAAAGTGTTTGTCCCATGTTTAATGTGCTGAAATTAAATATCCCAGAAATGTTCCATACGCACAACAAGCTTATTTCTCTCAAATTACATGCACAGATGTGTTTACATTCCTGTTAGTGAGCATTCCTCCTTTGCCAAGATAATCCATCCACCTGACAGGTGTGGCATATCAAGAAGCTAATTGAACAGCATGATCATTACACAGGTGCACCTTGTGCTGGAGACAACAAAAGGCCACTCTAAAATGTGCAGTTTTGTCACACAACACAATTTAGCTGCTTTAAGCTTAGCTGACAAGTAGCTCTTTTCTAAAAAATATTACATTTCTCCCTTGTGCTCACCAGAGATGTGGTGAATTGTAAACAAGTCTAGCTGTTAGGTCGCTAACTTATGTTTTGTTTTTTGTCAGCGCAACCTGTGATTTAAACTGGTATATGGAATGAGTTTGGCTGTGGATGTGTTCCGTGTGATGCTAGGATGATGACGTTTGCATTGATCTTTTACAATAAAAGGTGAAATTTATGAATTAAGTTGTCAAGACCTTTATTTCCCATCAGTACAAAACATTGTTTAGATGGTTTTCAGACAACAATACTGTTTAGATGGATTTGTTGAATCATACGGTTCCAATTACATATTTGAGATGGTACGCTGCAAGGACCACTCAACAATGATCAGAAATATTTGATTGTATGCAAAGGGTTAAAGAAGGATTTTTTTGTGTGCCATTCAGAGGGTGAATAGGCAAGACAAAATATTTAAGTGCCTTTGAACAGGGTATGGTAGTAGGTGCCAGGCACACCAGTATGTGTCAAGAACTGCAACCCTGCTGTATTTTTCATGGGTTGGGGGGGACGTTTCAAAAAAAGTTTTAGCTCTATTACTACATTTCTATGCTTCCCGAACTCAAACCCTAGTTACATCGCTGAATTTTTATGCAAAATGCACACATATAATTAATTCATCCTGTCGTGTCTTTGACTATGCCAGATTAATTGCTATGACATGCTATTCTATAAAATAATTTCTCCGTAATTAATATTACCTGATTGAACTAATCATGTAAATATTAATTAACTAGAGAGGGACACCACGAAAGAATATTTATAGAGCTGTTATCTTTCGAATAAACTCTTAAAGATTTAGTAATATTTTACTAAATAGCAGTCACATTAATCGTCATTATATTCAGTCTCATCTGAAAGTTGTAAGTCCTTGATTATCTGCAAGAATCCTGGCTAACAAGTTGAATCAGCAATACAAAATTGGGTTTAATTATTTATTTACTAAATACCTAACTAATCACACAGAATCACACATATACAATTAAATCATAACTTGATCACAAATTACGTCATACAGAAAACGTCCCTAGCGGGCGGAGTAGATATGGCAGCTTGTTACACAAAGAAAAGGGGCTGAGTCTTAGTGAAAGAGCGGGAGACTCGGAACAGGGCAAAAGCTGTGCTCTCGTAAATATAGTATCTTATGCATTCTAAATTACCGCCCATTTGAAGAAGAAAATGCAATACATATTTACTCTGAGCTGCGCTTCAGTAGGTTGGTGGTAGATGGAAGGCCGTATCGCCAACCCGAGTCCTCTGTCCTTTGGAGATGGTCTCTGGTAGTCACGGGAACACGTGTGTATTAGACGGGATACTTGGACTGTCCTTCCGAACCTGCGTTTAGCTGTTGCTAACTCAAAGGCTAGGAGATATCACTTCTGTAGTGAATACGAGTTCAAAGTTCATACCATTCACAATCAAAGTCCATGCTGATGTTGGCTTCATCTATAGTGATTATCTGAACCATTCTGACCCTGGATCGTCATCCTAGAGTACCCGGAACAGGAAGTTATCTTCTGGGAAAATGGCTTTTATAGTGGAGGGAGAGGGGTGTGTCTGAAAGGTTTATAACCCATTCCTCTTCACAGGGGCGGACCACTGTGAGCAGAGAAACTTATGAAAGCACAGATCTCTCATTTGGAAGCTAAAATTACATTTCATCTCTTCACAAATAATGTCATATTCAAACATTTGAATTAAACAACAATTCCATGTGAATCCGATACCTCTGACGTTTAGACTTTTCACAGTAGCGTTTATGTCATTCTATCATTGATGAGAATGTGTCAGAGGGCAACCGAACTGACATAATATACCTTAAGTACCACCGCATATGTACAGTTGGTTGGATTACCAGAATATAGTTCATTTCCCCCAACTTCTGATGTTACCCAGAATCTCTATGTTAACCCATGGGTTTCCTTATGTCACATCAGTTATAGTGGGGAGAGAGAAAAAGGGGGAAAGAGGTATTTATGACTGTCGTAAACCTACCCCCAACCCAACGTCATGACAATCCCATCCATACTTCTTTGGATGCAAACATTTTGATGTTGATCTTGATCTTGGCACCCGAGTGGCGCAGCGGTCTAAGGCACTGCATCTCAGCACAAGAGGCGTCACTACAGTCCCTGGTTTGAATCCAGGCTGAATCACATCCGGCCGTGATTGGGAGTTCCATAGGGCGGCGCACAATTGTCCCAGCGTCGTCTGCGTTTGGCCGGGGTAGGCCGTCATTATAAATAAGAATTTGTTCTTCACTGACCTGCCTAGTTAAATAAAGGATAATTGAATACAAAAAAAATAGATCAACAGAACTTTGACGATATAGGCATATATTGGCTAACTGCAGTACAGGTATAAATAACCCAATGACGGTCACTGAATAGTGGAACAGTGTTCACAAAACCCCTATCTGTTCCTGTGTGTTACTGAGTCATGTCAGACTAAAGGATATATTAAACAACAATGAAGTGAGCTTTGGAGACAAGAGAGGAGTTCACAGAGCGGCTTTGATTCCAACAAGTTTGACTTTGACCTTTTGCTTCCCCTGGTCAATAAATAAGCGTGGTGAATCACTGTGAAGATGAGTGCCTTGTCTGATAAGAGACAGGAGCTCTCTATCTCTTTCTATCCCTCCATGTGATCATGAGGAGAAACCGAGCCTCTTTGTTTTCCAACATCTTTGATCCTGAGGAGTTCTGAGGAGCATTCCCAAATGGAGATCAAGACTTGAGCAATCCTTCTGTATCTGAATGCTTTAAAACGCCTTCTCGCCTCTACCCAACACTTTCTACTTCCTCTATTAGAATTCTGTCAAGATAGTGAGAAGTTTAAAGTAAGTGAGACCTGAACGTGGCGTGAATATGTATCTCTTTCCTGTAGAACCATAGGAGATGATATTGCTGCTAAATGTAAGTACCGTAGACACTTTGAAGAAGATAATAGCCTATTTGACAACAAGTGATATATATTTTGCCACTCTGCAGTATTTCCCCCTTTGCTCCATAGGGGAAAGTGTCTTCATCATCAGATTCAACCACTGACTCACATTAAAGACGCTGATTCACTCTTTCCTGATTTTACTGTAATAATATGGACTCGTTACCCCCGTAGCTCTTCCATTTCATAAACTATCTGAATAGTTGAAAATATAATCACTTCTTCATCCTTCATCTCTCCCTCTGTTACAAAAACTCACATCCTCGGAGATAGAGCATCTGAGCTTTGCTGTAGCGACGGCACTGGGTAGGAACTCTGGGTAGGAAACTCAAATTCCACAGATTTTGTGAGGCTTGCATACCTCTCCCAAAAGAGCTCAATGTGAGAGTAACACAGCTAACAAAAAACGTCCACAGAACGAAAAGGGAGAGTTTTTCATCAGGTTTCCATTTGGTTTGCATGATATACTCCAAACGTTATTCCAATGCTTTAATGGGTAAGCAAAATGTTCAACAAATGTCCCCCTGGGGGGGATTGTTTTGGGACAAAACAGATGAAAGGTCTTAACACCCTGGACATCCCTTGGACAATTTGAAGTGAGAGAGCCATAATCCCTTACCTACTGTAGTGTTACGCCAACTACTTCTTCATGACTGTGTTAGCACCCTCTGTCTCTCTGTCTCTCTCCTTCCCTTTTCCTCTCTCTCCTCCCTCCTCTCTCTCTCTCTCCCACATTCCCCCTCTCTCAGCCCCCCCCCACCCCCTCTATCGCTCTCTTCTGAGTGAGTGGTATGGTGCGGAGTGTTGCGGTGCAGCCGGGGAGGACAGGCAGGACGCATGTCATGAATAATGCAGAGAGGCGTTCGTTGTCAGAGGGGCCCCATAACACTCAGGTGTGTCTTCTCCGCTCTCCTCTTTTTCCTCTACTCAACTCTCCTCTCCCCGCTCCACACTGCTCCGGTCTGTCGGAAGTCAACAAACCTCCACTTGCATGCCAGAGTTTATGCAGCATCAAGGAGTAAATTGATTTCCACTCGAAACACCCAGGCACGACTGTCACTGCTCAGGGAGCTTAATATTAATTGTGGGCCCGAGAATGTGGGATGTTGCTTGTGTGGCTTGTGTGTAGCTTGTATGTTTAGTATGTGTGTGCGTGCATGTGTGCATGCATGTGTGCATGCCTGCCTGCCTTTCTGCCTGTGTGGGTGTGTTTGCGACAGTGGACCTGGCTAAGATATAGATTTCATCTCTTGATGTGACTTTGAGGGACAGCGGT
This sequence comes from Salvelinus namaycush, assembly GCF_016432855.1. NCBI lineage: Eukaryota > Metazoa > Chordata > Actinopteri > Salmoniformes > Salmonidae > Salvelinus > Salvelinus namaycush. The sequence goes on from NC_052318.1 coordinate 25,952,009, forward strand.
GAGCAAGCGGGAGCCGAGCATGCAGCCAAAACAACGGTGCTCCTTGTCAACAGCTTTTAAGGGTCTTTTCCGTCAAGCCGCTAGTTCTTATCTGCCATGCTGTCAAGAGGAGAGGACAACGCAGGAGCCCCAACACTCTTTTTTATAAGAATCCGGAGGTTGTCCGCCCCCTTAAGCTAAAGTATGCACATTCATCAATACAGGTGACCCACCCGCTGAACAGAGCCAAGCTGTGTGTGCAGCGCTTTGAGATCACTATGATTCATAATGTTAATATTGAGGGACCTCAGGGCTATTATCTAATGAGAACATAAACATGTAACTTATTCCCCCATCACTAGAATCAAGAACAAATAGTGGGATGATTAAAAACATTACCTTTGTGACTAACAGAGGAAATTATTGTATTGTACTGGGAGAGACAGTACCTCTCTGTTATAGCAATCTGCATGACAACATATTACTATCACTAATTAGAGATTCATTCCTTCCCTGTTAAATCAAAACAAACGTTTGATTCAATGCAATAATTCAACTCCTGAAAGATGATTCTACTCTCAGATAAAGCAAGATGTGAATCAAAATTTGAGAAAAATAACTTTTTGTCTTATGTCAAACTATGAGGGAGTCTGAAAATACAGACTGAGTGGGCAGGGAGCTAGTAGGCTGAGTAGATGGGGAGCTCACCTTGACTGACGCCTATGTCAAGCAACATGGACACAGTGAGCAGTATTGCAATGAGATTATATCAAACAAATGTGCTGATACACAAAGCAACTCAAACAACATTGAAATTGCATGCAACATCTAATCGTGTCATACATCACATTTATCCAACTGTTTGGTTATTGTAACAGGCAAAAAAAGTGCTGGCTGTATAATTTAGCTAGCTAGCCCAAATTGAATTGTCTATCAAGCTAGCTAGCTAGTTCATCTTGGAAAATTTCAGTTGAAACTTAATAGGGTGAGGTCTGGTACAGACAATGTTCATACAATGCCTTCAGAAAGTATTCACACCCCTTGACTTTTTCCACATTTTGTTGTGTTACAGACTTACTTTTAAATAGATTAACTTGAGGTTTTGTGTCACTGGCATACACACAATACCCCATAATGTCAAAGTGGAGTTCTATTTTTCGAAAATGTTGAAATGTAAACTCAGCAAAAAAAGAAACGTCCTCTCACTGTCAACTGCGCTTATTTTCAGCAAATTTAACATGTAAATATTTGTATGAACATAACAAGATTCAACAACTGAGACATAAACTGAACAAGTTCCACAGACATATGACTAACAGAAATGGAATAATGTGTCCCTGAACGAAGGGGGGTCAAAAGTAACAGTTAGTATCTGGTGTGGCCACCAGCTGCATTAAGTACTGCAGTGTATCTCTTCCTCATGGACTGCACAACATTTGCCAGTTCTTGCTGTGAGATGTTACCCCACTCTTCCACCAAGGCACCTGCAAGTTCCCGGACATTTCTGGGGGGAATGGCCCCTAGCCCTCACCCTCCGTTCCAACAGGTCCCAGATGTGCTCAATGGGATTGAGATCCGGGCTCTTCGCTGGCCTTGGCAGAACACTGACTTTCCTGTCTTGCAGGAAATCACGCAAAGAACGAGCAGTATGGCTGGTGGCATTGTCATGCTGGAGGGTCATGTCAGGATGAGTCTGCAGGAAGGGTACCACATGAGGGAGGAGGATGTCTTCCCTGTAACGCACAGCGTTGAGATTGCCTGCAATGACAACAAGCTCAGTCCGATGATACTGTGACACACCACCCCAGACCATGATGGACCCTCCACCTCCAAATCGATCCCGCTCCAGAGTACAGGCCTCGGTGTAACGCTCATTCCTTCGACAATAAACGTGAATCCGACCATCCCCCCTGGTGAGACAAAACCGTGACTCGTTAGTGAAGAGCACTTTTTGCCAGTCCTGTCTGGTCCAGCGACGGTGGGTTTGTGCCCATAGGCAACATTATTGCCGGTTATGTCTGGTGAGGACTTGCCTTACAACAGGCCTACAAGCCCTCAGTCCAGCCTCTCTCAGCCTATTGCGGACAGTCTGAGCACTGATGGAGGAATTGTGCGTTCCTGGTGTAACTCGGGCAGTTGTTGTTGCCATCCTGTACCAGTCCCGCAGGTGTGATGTTCGGATGTACCGATCCCGTGCAGGTGTTGTTACATGTGGTCTGCTACTGTGAGGACCATCATCTGTCCATTCTGTCTCCCTGTTGCGCTGTCTTAGGCGTCTCACAGCACGGACATTGCAGTTTATTGCCATGGCCACATATGCAGTCCTCATGCCTCCTTGCAGTATGCCTACGGCACGTTCACGCAGATGAGCGGGGACCCTGGGCATCTTTCTTTTAGTGTTTTTCAGAGTCAGTAGAAAGGCCTCTTTAGTGTCCTAAGTTTTCATAACTGTGACCTTAATTGCCTACCGTCTGTAAACTGTTAGTGTCTTAACGACAGTTCCACAGGTGCATGTTCATTCATTGTTTATGGTTCAATGAACAAGCATGGGAAACAGTGTTTAAACCCTTTACAATGAAGATCTGTGAAGTTATTTGGATTTTTACGAATTATCTTTGGAAGACAGGGTCCTGAAAAAGGGATGTTGCTGAGTTTAATACAAATGAAAAGCTGAAAAGTCTTGAGTCAATAAGTATTCAATCCATTTGTTATGTCAATCATAAATAAGTTCAGGAGTAAAAATGTGATTAACAAGTCACATATTAAGTTGCATGAACTCACTCTGTGTGCAATAATAGTGTTTAGCATGATTTTTGAATGACTACGTCATCTCTGCACCCGGTGCATACAAGTATTTGTAAGGTCCCTCAGTTGAGCAGTGAATTTCAAACACAAATTCAACCACAAAGACCAGGGAGGTAATTCCAATGCTTGCAAAGAAGGGCACCTATTGTTAGATGGGTTTAAGATAAAAAAGCAGACATTGAATATCCCTTTGAGCATGGGGAAGTTATTAATTACACTTTGGATGGGGTATCAATATACCAAGTCACTAAAACTGTCACGTTCCTGACCTGTTTTCTGTTGTTTTGTATGTGTTTAATTGGTCAGGGCGTGAGTTGGGGTGGGTAGTCTATGTTATGTGTTTTCTATGTTGGGTTAATGGTTTGCCTGGTATGGTTCTCAATTAGAGGCAGGTGTGTGTCGTTTCCTCTGATTGAGAGCCATATTAAGGTAGGTTGTTCTCACTGTTTGTTTGTGGGTGATTGTTCCTGTGTCTGTGTATACCACATGGGACTGTTTCGTTTGTTCGTTCATTTTAGGTAGTCTGTTCCTGTTCGTGCGTTCTTCGTCTATATGTAAGTTAGTTTGTTTCAGGTCTGTTGCCTTCGTTTATTGTTTTGTAGTGTGTTCTAGTGTTTTGTCAGTGTTTCGTCTGTTAAATAAATTCAGTATGTATTCATCACCCGCTGCGCCTTGGTCCGTTCAATCACCACAAGACGAACGTTACAGAATCACCCACCAAACCCGGATCAAGCAGCGGTTTAACGGGCAACAGCGACAGCAGCAGTGGTTCAAGGAGGAATGGACATGGGAGGAGATTCTGGACGGAGAAGGACCCTGGGCAGAGCCAGAGGAGTGTCGCCGCCCAAAAGCGGAGCTGGAGGCATCTAAAGCGGAGAGGCGGCATTATGAGGCGCTAGCAAGGCAGAGCGGCTGGAAGCCCGAGGGGCTCACCCAAACATTTCTTGGGGGGGGGGGGGCTAAAGGGTAGTGTGGCGAGGGCAGGTAGGAAACCTGCGCCCACTTCCCATGCTTACCGTGGAGAGCGAGAGTACGGGCAGACACCGTGTTACGCAGTAGAGCGCATGGTGTCTCCTGTACGTGTTCATAGCCCGGTGCGGGTTATTCCACCTCCCCGCACTAGCCGGGCTAGATTGAGCATTGAGCCAAGTGCCATGAAGCCGGCTCTACATATCTGGCCTCCAGTACGTCTCCTCGGGCCGGTGTACATGGCACCAGCCTTACGCATGGTGTCCCCGGTTCGCCAACACAGCCCAGTGCGGGTTATTCCACCTCCCCGCACTGGACGGGCTACGGGGAGCATTCAACCAGGTAAGGTTGGGCAGGCTCAGTGCTCAAGGGAGCCAGTACGCCTGCACGGTCCGGTATATCCGGCGCCACCTTCCCGCCCCAGCCCAGTACCTCCAGTTCCAGCACCCCGCACTCGCCTTATGGTGCGTGGCCCCAGCCCAGTACCACCAGTGCCTACACCACGCACCAGGCTTCCAGTGCGTCTCCAGAGCCCTGTTCCTCCTCCACGCACTCTCCCTGTGGTGCGTGTCTCCAGCCCAGTGCCTCCAGTTCCGGTACCACGCACCAGGCCTATAGTGCGCATCGAGAGTCCAGTGTGCCCTGTTCCTGCTCCCCGCACTAGCCTTGAGGTGCGTGTCTCCAGTCCGGTACCACCAGTTCCGGCACCACGCACCAGGCCTACTGTGCGCCTCAGCGGGTCAGAGTCGTCCGTCTGCCCAACGCCGCCTGCACTGCTCGTCTGTCCAGCGCCGTCTGAGCTGCCTGCCTGCCCAGTGCCGTCTGAACTGCCTGCACTGCTCGTCTGCTCAACGCCGCCTGCACTGCTCGTCTGTCCAGCGCCGTCTGAGCTGCCTGCCTGCCCAGCGCCGTCTGAACTGCCTGCGCTGCTCGTCTGCTCAACGCCGCCTGCACTGCTCGTCTGCCCAGCGCCGTCTGAGCCATCCTTCTGCCCAGCGCCGTCTGAGCCATCCGTCTGCCCAGCGCCGTCTGAGCCATCCGTCTGCCCAGCGCCATCTGAGCCATCTGTCTGCCCAGCGCCATCTGAGTCATCCGTCTGCCACGAGCCATTAGAGCCGCCCGTCTGTCCCGAGCCATTAGAGCCGTCCGTCAGCCAGGAGCCGCTAGAGCCGTCCGTCAGTCAGGAGCTGCCAGAGCCGCCAGCCAGTCAGGAGCTGCCAGAGCCGCCAGCCAGTCAGGAGCTGCCAGAGCCGCCAGCCAGTCAGGAGCTGCCAGAGACGCCAGCCAGTCAGGAGCTGCCAGAGCTGCCCTACAGTCATGAGCTGCCCTCCAGTCATGAGCTGCCCTCCAGTCATGAGCTGCCCTACAGTCATGAGCTGCCCTACAGTCATGAGCTGCCCTACAGTCATGAGCTGCCCTCCAGTCATGAGCTGCCACCCAGTCCGGAGCTGCCACCCAGTCCGGAGCTGCCACCCAGTCCGGAGCTGCCACCCAGTCCGGAGCTGCCACCCAGTCCGGAGCTGCCACCCAGTTCGGAGCTGCCATTCAGTCCGGAGCTGCCATTCAGTCCAGAGCTGCCATTCGTCCTGAGTTGTCCCTCTGTCCTGAGCTACCTCTTTGTCCTGCGCTACCTCTTTGTCCTGAGCTACCTTTCTGTCCTGAGTTGTCTCCTCTATTTTAGAGGGGCGTTGGTGAAGGTTCCTGGACCATGGTCGGGGGCGAGGGTCGCCACTCAAAGGACGCTAAGGAGGGGGACAAAGACAGTAGTGGAGTGGTGTCCTCGTCCACCGCCGGAGCCGCCACCGCGGACAGATGCCCACCCAGACCCTCCCCTTGAGTTTTAGGGGTGCGCCCGGAGTTCGCACCTTGAGGGGGGGGTTCTGTCACGTTCCTGACCTGTTTTCTGTTGTTTTGTATGTGTTTAATTGGTCAGGGCGTGAGTTGGGGTGGGTAGTCTATGTTATGTGTTTTCTATGTTGGGTTAATGGTTTGCCTGGTATGGTTCTCAATTAGAGGCAGGTGTGTGTCGTTTCCTCTGATTGAGAGCCATATTAAGGTAGGTTGTTCTCACTGTTTGTTTGTGGGTGATTGTTCCTGTGTCTGTGTATACCACATGGGACTGTTTCGTTTGTTCGTTCATTTTAGGTAGTCTGTTCCTGTTCGTGCGTTCTTCGTCTATATGTAAGTTCGTTTGTTTCAGGTCTGTTGCCTTCGTTTATTGTTTTGTAGTGTGTTCTAGTGTTTTGTCAGTGTTTCGTCTGTTAAATAAATTCAGTATGTATTCATCACCCGCTGCGCCTTGGTCCGTTCAATCACCACAAGACGAACGTTACAAAAACGATACAAGCGTCCTTCCTAACGCAGCTGTCGGAGAGGAAGGAAACCACTCAGGGATTTCACCATGAGGCCAATGGTGACTTTAAAATACTTAGAGAGTTTAATGGGTGTGATATTATAAAAGTGAGTACGGATTAACAGTGAAAAGAAGGAATCCTGTACCGAATAAAAATATTCCAAAACATGCATCCTGTTTGCAATAAGGCACTAAAGTAAAACTGAAAAATATGTGGCTGAGAAATTAACTTTTTGTTCTGAATATAAAGCGATACAATTGAGTAAAATCCAACACAACACATCACTGAGTACCACTCTTCATATTTTCAAGCATAGTTGTGGCTGCATCGTGTTATGGGTATGCTTGTCATCGGAAAGACTAGGGAGCATTTTAGGATAAGAAACAGAACAGAGCGAAGCACAAGCAAAATCCTAGAGGAAAACCTGGTTCAGTCTGCTTTCCAACAGACACTGGGAGACAAATTCACCTTTCAGCAGCACAATCACCTAAAACACAAGGCCAAATATTCAGTGCATTCGGGAACATACTCAAATCCTTCACTTTTTCCACATTGTGTTACATTACAGCCTTATTCTAAAATTGATTAAATTGTTTTTTTCCTTCATCAATACACACATAACACCCCATAATGACAATGTATTATTTTTGTTGTTGTAAATGTACAGTTCCAGTCAAAAGTTTGACACACCTTTCTTTCTTTGTACTATTTCTATATTATAGAATAATAGTGAAGACATCTGTAACGTCCTGACCAGAGTTCTTATGTGTTTTGCTTGTTTAGTGTTGGTCAGGACGTGAGCTGGGTGGGAATTCTATGTTGTGTGTCTAGTTAGTCTGTTTCTGTGTCCAGCCTAATATGGTTCTCAATCAGAGACAGCTGTCAATCGTTGTCCCTGATTGAGAATCATATATAGGTGGCTTGTTTTGTGTTGGGGATTGTGGGTGGTTGTTTCTTGTCTCTGTGTTTTGTCTGCACCAGATAGGACTGTTTCGGTTTGCCACATTTTGTTGTTTTATATCGTTGTAAGTGTTCACTGTTTTTTCGTTTAATTAAACATGTTGAGCACTGGCTACGCTGCGTGTTGGTCCGATCCCTGCTACACTCTCTCTTCTAGTGAAGAGAGGGAAGGCTGCCGTTACAGAACCACCCACCAAACTCGGACCAAGCAGCGTGAGTACGAGCAGCAGCGGCCCACTACACAGGAATCCTGGACATGGGAGGAAATTCTGGAGGGTAAAGGACACTGGGCTCACATTGGAGAATATCGCCGCTCTCGGGAAGAGATGGAGGCAGCTAAAGCCCAGGAGCGGTGGTATGAGGAGGCAGCACGGAAGCGTGGCTGGAAGCCCGTGAAGAAACCCCAAAAATTTCTTGGGGGGGAGGCTAAAGGGTAATGTGGCGAAGGTAGGTAGGAAACCTGCGCCCACTTCCCATGCTTACCGTGGAGAGCGGGAGTACGGGCAGACACCGTGTTATGCAGAAGAGCGCACGGTGTCTCCTGTACGTGTGCATAGCCCGGTGCGGGTTATTCCACCTCCCCGCACTGGCCGGGCTAGATTGAGCATTGAGCCAAGTGCCATGAAGCCGGCTCTACATATCTGGCCTCCAGTACGTCTCCTCGGGCCGGTGTACATGGCACCAACCTTACGCATGGTGTCCCCGGTTCGCCAACACAGCCCAGTGCGGGTTATTCCACCTCCCCGCACTGGACGGGCTACGGGGAGCATTCAACCAGGTAAGGTTGGGCAGGCTCGGTGCTCAAGGGAGCCAGTACGCCTGCACGGTCCGGTATATCCGGCGCCACCTTCCCGCCCCAGCCCAGTACCACCAGTGCCTACACCACGTACCAGGCTTCTAGTGCGTCTCCAGAACCCTGTTCCTCCTCCACGCACTCTCCCTGTGGTGCGTGTCTCCAGCCCAGTGCCTCCAATTCCGGCACCACGCATCAAGCCTCCTGTGCGTCTCCAGAGCCCTGTACGCACTGTTCCTTCTCCCCGCACTCGCCCTGAGGTGCGTGCCCTCAGCCCGGTACCACCAGTGCCGGTACCATGCACCAGGCCTATAGTGCGCTTTGAGAGTCCAGTGTGCCCTGTTCCTGCTCCCCGCACTAGCCTTGAGGTGCGTGTCTCCAGTCCGGTACCACCAGTTCCGGCACCACGCACCAGGCCTACTGTGCGCCTCAGCAGGTCAGAGTCGGCCGTCTGCCTAACGCCCCCTGCACTGCTCGTCTGCCCAGCACCGTCTGAGCCATCTGTCTGCCCAGCGCCATCTGAGCCATCTGTCTGCCCAGCGCCATCTGAGCCATCCGTCTGCCCAGCGCCATCTGAGCCATCTGTCTGCCCAGCGCCATCTGAGCCATCCGTCTGCCCAGCGCCATCTGAGCCATCCGTCTGCCCAGCGCCATCTGAGCCATCCGTCTGCCCAGCGCCATCTGAGCAGTCCGTCTGCCCGGAGCCGCCAGAGCCGTCCGTCAGTCAGGAGCCGCCAGAGCCGTCCGTCAATCAGGAGCCGCCAGAGCCGTCCGTCAGTCAGGAGCCGCCAGAGCCGTCCGTCAGTCAGGAGCCGCCAGAGCCGTCCGTCAGTCAGGAGCCGCCAGAGCCGTCCGTCAGTCAGGAGCCGCCAGAGCCGCCAGCCAGTCAGGAGCCGCCAGAGCCGCCAGCCAGTCAGGAGCCGCCAGAGCCGCCAGCCAGTCAGGAGCCGCCAGAGCCGCCAGCCAGTCAGGAGCCGCCAGAGCCGCCAGTCAGGAGCCGCCAGAGCCGCCAGCCAGTCAGGAGCCGCCAGAGCCGCCAGCCAGTTAGGAGCTGCCAGAGCCGCCTTCCAGTCATGAGCCGCCCTACAGTCATGAGCCGCCCTACAGTCATGAGCTGCCCTCCAGTCATGAGCTGCCCTCCAGTCATGAGCTGCCCTCCAGTCATGAGCTGCCCTCCAGTCATGAGCTGCCCTCCAGTCATGAGCTGCCTTCCAGTCATGAGCTGCCCTACAGTCATGAGCTGCCCTACAGTCATGAGCTGCCCTACAGTCATGAGCTGCCACTCAGTCCGGAGCTGCCACTCAGTCCGGAGCTGCCACTCAGTCCGGAGCTGCCATTCGTCCTGAGTTGCCCCTCTGTCCTGAGCTACCCCTCTGTCCTGAGCTACCTCCTAAATCATGTGGGGGCCTTGGGGAGGATTCTTAGGCCAAGGTCGTGGGCGAGGGTCGCCACTCAAAGGACGCTAAGGAGGGGGACAAAGACAGTGGTGGAGTGGTGTCCTCGTCCTGCGCCGGAGCCGCCACCGCGGACAGATGCCCACCCAGACCCTCCTCTTGAGTTTTAGGGGTGCGTTCGGAGTCCGCACCTCAGGAGGGGGGTACTGTAACGTCCTGACCAGAGTTCTTATGTGTTTTGCTTGTTTAGTGTTGGTCAGGACGTGAGCTGGGTGGGAATTCTATGTTGTGTGTCTAGTTAGTCTGTTTCTGTGTCCAGCCTAATATGGTTCTCAATCAGAGACAGCTGTCAATCGTTGTCCCTGATTGAGAATCAAATATAGGTGGCTTGTTTTGTGTTGGGGATTGTGGGTGGTTGTTTCTTGTCTCTGTGTTTTGTCTGCACCAGATAGGACTGTTTCGGTTTGCCACATTTTGTTGTTTTATATCGTTGTAAGTGTTCACTGTTTTTTCGTTTAATTAAACATGTTGAGCACTGGCTACGCTGCGTGTTGGTCCGATCCCTGCTACACTCTCTCTTCTAGTGAAGAGAGGGAAGGCTGCCGTTACAACATCACAACTATGAAATAACACACATGGAATCATGTAGTAACCAAAAAAGTGCTAAACAAATCAAAATATATTTGAGATTCTTCAAAGTAGCCACTCTTTTTCTTGATGACAGCTTTGCACACTCTTGGCATTCTCTCAACCAGCTTCATGAGTTAGTCACCTGGAATGCATTTCAATTAACAGGTGTGCTTTGTTCAAAGTTCATTTGTGGAATTTCTTTCCTCCTTAATGCGTTTGAGCAAATGAGTTTTGTTGTGACAAGGTACAGAAGATACCCCTATTTGGTAAAAGACCAAGTCCATATTATGTCAAGAACAGCTCAAATAAGCAAAGAGAAACAACCGTCCATCATTACTTTAAGACATTAAGGTCAGTCAATCCGGGAAAATTTCAAGAACTTTGAAAGTTTCTTCAAGTGCAGTTGCAAAAATCATCAAGCACTATGATGAAACTGGCTCTCATGAGGACCGCCACAGGAAAGGAAGACCCAGAGTTACCTCTGCTGCAGAGGATAAGTTCATTAGAGTTACCAGATCAGAAATTGCAACCAAAATAAATGCTTCACAGAGTTCAAGTAACAGACACATCTCAACATCAACTGTTCAGAGGAGACTGTGTGAATCAGGCCTTCATGGTCAAATTGCTGCAAAGAAACCCCCACTAAAGGACACCAATAAGAATAAGAGACTTGCTTGGGCCAAGAAATACGAGCAATTGACAAATCTGTCCTGCATCTGATGAGTCCAAATTTGAGATTTTTGGTTCCAACAACTTTGTCTTTTTGAGACGCAGAGTAGGTGAACGGATGATCCGTCTGGCCACTCTACAATAAAGGCCTTATGGGTAGAGTGCTGCAGAGATGGTTGTCCTTCTGGAAGGTTCTCACATCTCCACAGACAAACTCTGGAGCTCTGTCAGAGTGACCATTGGGCTTTTGGTCATCTCCCTGACCAAGGCCCTTCTCCCCCAATTGCTCTGTTTGGTGTTTCAGTTTTTTTAATTTTCAATACATTTGCAAAAATGTCTAAAAACCTGTTTTCACTTTGTCATTATGGTGCATTGTGTGTAGATTGATGAGGATTTTTTTCATTTAATCCATTTTAGAATAGGGCTGTAACGTAAGAAAATGTGCAAAAAGTCAAGGAGTCTGAATATTTTCCGAATGCGCTGGAGTTGATATCCAAGATCACATTGAATGTTCCTGAGCGGCCTAGTTCCAGTTTTGACTTAAATCGTCTTGAAAATCTATTGCAATACTTGATAATGTTTGTCTAGCAACTATCAATAACCAACTTCACAGAGCTTGAAGAATTTAAAAAAGTATAAATATTGTACAATCCAGGTGTGCAAAGCTCTTAGAGACTTACCGCAAAAGACTGATTCTAACATGTAATGACTCAGGGGTGTGAATAGATATTTCTGTATTTCATTTTCAGTCAATTCAATTTGTCATTATTGTGTATTGTCTGTAAAAAAAATATTTTTTAATCATTTCAGAATTCAGGCTGTAACACAACAAAATGTGGAATAAGTCAAGGGCTATGAATACGTTCATGATGCCAAAAAGTTTGTATGCATCAGTCGTTTGGCATGTCTTTTGATATCTGTCCCGTTTATTTAACCTGGCAAATAAACAGTGTGCCCACTACTGACCCTGATATAAGAGAGGGGGCTTCATTACTTTTCTCCAGCCTCCCATCTGCCACTCGTCACCATCAGCTGCTATAGATTTCCTATTAACTTCATATTCATCTGGGCCGCCCAACACAACCCTGGGCCGCCCAACACAACCCTGGGCCGCCCAACACAACCCTGAGCCGCCCAACACAACCCTGGGCCGCCCAACACAACCCTGGGCCGCCCAACACAACCCTGGGCCGCCCAACACAACCCTGGGCCGCCCAACACAACCCTGGGCCGCCCAACACAACCCTGGGCCGCCCAACACAACCCTGGGCCGCCCAACACAACCCTGAGCCGCCTATAGGAGTGCTGAATCGAGGCGTGCCGTGACATTGATTGTTATGTGAATAGTCAAACCGCTGTGCCAGAACATACTAGAGCCCCCTCCCCTACGGTTGCTGAGCTGTAATGGATGGCTCGTGATACAAGACCAAACAGTGCAATTAGCACCCCTTAATATCTAATCTCTCGCCACTAATTGTAAACAGTTAAAAAAAAATCATGAGCAGATATGAGAGAGGCTGAGAGAGGTTCTGGGAAGAGGCATTGACAGTCACGCTCAAGCCTTGACTGTGCGACAGCGCTCTCTCCGAGTTGAAGAGACACAGTTTGGACATTGATTGACTGGGATGTTGATGAAACGCAATGTCCTGGAATTGACCTGACCAAACCGCTAAAGCAGGGAGCAGTCGTCTTTCCACCACAACCTGCAAACTTTGTTCCCCTCCTAGACGACAGCAAAAACTAAAGTGCCCTCATTACTCTTTGTTTGCATTCATTCTGTTTTTTCCCAAGACACTTCAAATTAGGTCTTTGTCCTAGCCTCCTAGCCTCTCCCCCAGATCCATGCCACTAGATCAGGATTCCATAAAAACCTGCATGTAGAAATTTACGACACCCGGGCTTTATTGAATCTGACCAGGGAGATTGAATAGCCTTGTTTTCAAGGCACAACATCAAAGGGAAGTGCTGGCTTCAAGGTAATAGATTCTGCCACAGCAGAGTGGGGGAGGCTTTTTACTCCCCTACTGCAGAGACACTATATCCACTGGACAAAGGCAAGCGTCTTATTCACTCTCTGTCCTCCTCTTCAATATGACTGCTACGGTGCCCCCCCCCCCCCAGTCAAAACACTTCTTCTCTCTTTGTCATCCGCTGTCTAACACTTAACAAAAGGCCATTTTATTGAGTTATTCTACAGTACATTCCGTGGTATATGTTTCTATCGAGCTATGATATTTTGCACTGTCCTTGGACACAGTGATGTAAAATATAGCCAATAGCGCAGCAGGTTGTCCCATCTATTTTATCAGGGAGATGTCAATGACAATGTATCCTCCCTCTGGACTATAACATGTTCCTGCAGCTCTAGAGATAACCTTTTCATTCATTGGAGGTGACCTGTATTACGCTACGTCTGACTGGCTAGAGGTGTGTAGAGGAGAGGGGCTGGGGTAGTACAGGATTTCCAATACACTAGGTAGTGGTGGAGTGGGAAAGGGGAAGGGTCCCTCCCTCTGTCACAAGTTACTTCTTAGCTGGTATAGAGGTAGTTTTTTTTTTACCCCTGGGGGATTGTAAACCAATTGCAACCTTTACTCTCTCCCCTGATCAAGTCGAGTGAGAGATTCACAGGCCTTGGCATTACTTTAGTCAGGCCTATCACACTCCTTTATCCTGGCTTTAATGTTGATTTCACATGGAAGATGCCAAACATTTACCCTATTATACACTGTACACCATCCCCATCCAAACAGAGCATTTGTAAAGGAATTGTAATCTGTGTGACTGCATAGGTATTCATTGTTCCCCAAGGGTTATTGTGTTTCACCACAGGGTAGAAAGCACGTCAAAGACGGTATAGTATTTTTCAAAATGTTTTACATCATATACAGTAGAAGTGCTTTGTCTATTCTTTGTGGTATGAGTAAGAGTGAGTAAAGCCAATTTAATCCCAAAATATGTATTTGTGAGGAAGATTCTACAGCTTTTCATTTCAACTAGCCCATTGGGGTAGTACGTTGAATAGTACTGCATTCCCCTAATGTTATCTCCCATCCCCTGCAGATAGAGAGTCAGCCCTATATAATAGGGCAAGTTGTCAGAGTTATCTCCTGTCTACCTTTTGATCTCTACCTTCTGGTGCTTTTCTCTCCATGATAAAACCATGTTCTTCAGGCTATGCCACGTCAGAAGTGGCATCCTGTCTATCCACTGGGAATGTACAGTATTTTCAATGCTGTTTAAAGCTGAATTGGATAAGTAATATATTCATGTCTATTTTTCACATATTATTATTTTGAACACTCAAAACTGTGCAGTATGTCAGGTTTTTATGGAAAGACAGAGAAAGAAGTAGAGGAAGGGGTTTAAAGATCTGAAATACATTTCCCTTGTTTTGAAAACTTTTAGATTTGTCAACCATCTATACCTCCTGTTCTCTCGGGGCCCCTGTAATAAGCGTAAAAAGAGAAAAAAAGCCTTGCAAGTCAAGAAATAATTCCAAGTAATAACACTCTGATCTGTGAATGCTAGTATTGATATTCACAACAGATCAATTGGGAGAAAGCGTCTATCTGAGAAAATGTTTGGCATTGAGACAACGTGCAGCGTTTAGGGAGAAAAGGGCTTCATTCTATAGCTAGAGGACTCCTGATATCTCCAGGAGTGATAAGTATAATTTGTGTCTTTATCTGTTGTCTAGTACTGTCTATTTGCTAGCTAGGACCATCTACTTTAAGTGTTGCCTGTCTTCCCAGTAGCCTACTTGGTGTGTGAACTGCTGACTGCTCATAACTTGCAGATGATTGTTGACCCATCAACCAGGACCAAGGGGCAGGGCATTTGTGACTTGTTTTGGGAAGCAGTGGCTGTATTGGAGGGAGAGTAGCTACTCTCCTAGGCTATCAGCAATTAATACAGGGAAGTGTGCTCTTCACCTCGGCTTGGCAATTAGCAATTAGTGTTAGTACTTCAGTCTTCCCTGGTTTCTCAAGGAAACCTGTTGCCAGTTGTTCGAGGAAGGAAAGAGAAGAAGGCTACACACCACTCTCTCACTTGAGTATCTGACCTAGTTATTTTCTATACATGTTCACTCCTTTCTCTGTAGGCTTTACAGATGCTCCCCATCCCTTGGCAACCCTTCCAATTTAGTGTACCCTGCGCACACAACACATGTAGAATTCTGGGTCTCTGGCAGCGTTTGGAACTGCCGAACTGCGGTCAAAAATGCAGAGTTCATCACAGCCTATGCTTCACTTCAGTCCCTTGACTTTTTGCCCTTACGGAGACATGGAGAGTTCCTCAATGAGCTTGACCCCTTGATAAGCTAATTTCTTGTACTTGGCGACTTCAACCTCCCAATGTCTGCCTTCGATTCAGTTCTTTCAAACTCTCTCTTTCCCCTCCTCGCATCTTTTGACCTCACCCTTTCCCAATCCCCTCCAACTCACAAGGCATGCACTTCACTTGACCTCAAATTTACTAGAAGCTGTTAACCTACTAATCTCACTGCAACCCCCTTCCAGGTCTCTGATCATTACTTTGTTTCCTTTTCTACCTCCCTTTCCTCCAACCCTAACCACTCAGCCCCTACCCAGATGGTCATGCGCTGTCACAATCTTCTCTCTCTCTCCCACTACTCTTTCCTATTCTATCCAATCATCTCTCCCTTCTGTTAAATCCTTCGCCCTCGTGTCCTACTCACCCAGAACAACATTACGTCTTGACCTCTTTCTCCCCTCACTCTCCAGATGAAATCCTGCGACTAGTGAGTTCTGGCCGCCCCGACAACCTGCCCGCTCGACCCCCCCCCCCCCCCCCCCCCCCCCCTTCTCCAGACCATCTCTGGAGACCTTCTCCCATTCCTTACTTCTCTCATCAACTGATCCCTGACCAATTTCCTGAGTCGCTCCCCTCCTCAAGAAACCAACACTCGACACATCTGATGTCAAAAACTATAGACCTGTATCCCTTCTTTCTTTTCTTTCCAAAACACTTGAGCGTGCTGTCTCTGATCAACTCTCTTGTTATCTCTCTCAGAACGATCTTCTCGACTCTACCCAGTCAGGCTTCAAAGTCACTCAACCGAGACTGCTCTTGTCTGTGTCACAGAGGCTCTCTGCACTGCCAAAGCTGACTCTCTCCTCTGTTCTCATCCTCCTAGATCTATCCACTGCCTTCAACAACCTGAACCCTACAAGTGTCCTCCAGGGCTCGGTTCTAGGCCTTCTTCTCTCTATACACTCTCTATACACAAGTCACTCGGCTCCATCATATCCTCACATTCTCTCCTTTCATTGCTATGCAGATGACACGCAACTACTTTTCTCCTTTCCCCCCTTCTGACACCCAGGTGGCAACATGCGTCTCTGTGTGCCTGCCAGATATCTCAGCTTGGATGTCTGCCCACCACCTCAAGCTCAACCTTGACAAGATGGAGCTGCTCTTCCTCCCAGGAATGCCTGCCCGCTCAAAGACCTTTCCATCACAGTTGACAACTCCACAGTGTCACCCTCCCAGAGAGTAAAGAACCTTTATGTGACCCTGGACAACACCCTGTCGTTCTCTGCAAATATCAAAGCAGTGACTCGCTCCTGTAGGTTCATGCTCTACAACATCTGTAGAGTACGACCCTACCTCACACAGGAAGCGGTGCAGGTCCTAATCCAGGCACTCGTCTCCCACCTGGACTTCTGCAAATCACTATTGTCTGGGCTCTCCCGCTTGTCATCAAACCCCTGCAACTTATCCAGAATGCTGCAGCCTGCCTGGTTTTCAACCTTCCCAAGTTCTCCCATGTCACTCCGCTCCTCCGTACACTCCACTGGCTTCCAGTCAAAGCTCACCTCTACGACAAGACCATGGTGCTTGTCAGGGAACTGTCCCTCCCTGCTTTCAGGCTATGCTCAAACCCTATACCCCAACCCGAGCACTCCGTTCTGCCACCAAAGGTCTCTTGGCCCTCCCACACCTAAAAGAACATTCCTGAACCAACATTTGCACTTGCCCAATAAACTATGCTCCGGAGGGGAAGAGGCAGGTAGCCTACACACACACAGAGTGGCAAAGGTTTTAAGCTGGCAGGTAAGCAGACACTGGAATACATTTCTGTGTGACAGAGTGAGCGCTTTGCATAAGAACATAATATAGCGTTATTAACCGGTTACCATGCTTTTAAAATAAACACTTTAGTTCCCGGTTCTGATTCTGTTCCTCTGAAAAGAATATTTTACGGTTTTCGGTTATGTTCCCTGAACCAGTTCCAGCCCCTGGTTCTAAGTGAGTGTATAGTCCTGCTACTGCCCAAACCAGTGGCTACTCCAGAAGCACCATTAACAGGTTAAACTGCAGTACTATGGGTCATCCAGCAGCTACCACAGAAACACCACTGAGGGGTTAAACTGCAGTACTATGACCATCCAGGGGCTACTACACAAACACCACTGACAGGTTAATCTGCAGTACTATGAGTCATCCAGGGTCTACTACACAAACACCACTGACCGGTTAAACTGCAGTACTATGACCATCCAGGGGCTACTACACAAACACCACTGAGGGGTTAAACTGCAGTACTATGAGTCATCCAGGGGCTACTACAGAAACACCACTGACAGGTTAAACTGCAGTACTATGAGTCATCCAGGGGCTACTACACAAACACCACTGACCGGTTAAACTGCAGTACTATGACCATCCAGGGGCTACTACACAAACACCACTGAGGGGTTAAACTGCAGTACTATGAGTCATCCAGGGGCTACTACACAAACACCACTGACCGGTTAAACTGCAGTACAATGAGTCATCCTCAGGGAAAGAACACTAGTGTCTTTGATCTCCATTTTTAAGAGACAATGACCTCCCTTTCTCTTTAAACTCCTATTTTCCCCTGCCTTTTCGTGTCACATGATCTATCTGCAGGTACAAACACATTCCACTCTAAACAAAGGAATGGTGGTTATTTCTATGTACATTTAAGTCTGTTCAAAGGGAGACCAAGGATGATGTAAGACCTCTAAGGGGTCCATGACACAATGAAGGAAGGAGACTGAAAGCATGCAGCACCTTTACAATATATTATTTGTATGATTCTTTAAAGTGTCGAGTCATGGGAGAGAAAGTGGTGTAAGGGGATGCTCTCCTAATATGGACAATGTTGTGGAAAAGTCACTTGTGTATGTAGGCCTACAATCCACCCCTCACACTTTCAAACACAATCCAATTCCAGCCCATTCTCCAATCTACTCTTCATTTTGTAAATTAATTACATCTGAATGGTGGAAAAACAAGCTGCCTATTTCTCCATGCTCTCTGTCTTTGACCTTTCCATGCTGTTTCTGTGTAGTGAGGCTTAATTGTCCAGAGCGAGAGCCAGCCAGTCAGCGGCCCACACATCATCGACAGAGTGAGAATTAAATAGGCAGTGAATCCAGCAATCTGGAGGCTGCATGGGAGATAATGGGTTGTTTCAAAGCGAAGTGGACAAATTCATGTAGGACAGAGACTGGTCTTCACGGGAAAACTATTATTCAGTTGATACAGGAATGGAAAGCGGAGGAGCCTTTAGTGTAGCTCATTGAAACACTAACGGGAATTGGAAAATCAAAGCTCGTCAATGTTCTTTTATCTCATTGTGTGTGCAGCTGCTAAAATATGTGTATGTGTCACCATCGGTTGTATATACAGTGCCTTCGGAAAGTATTTAGTCACCTTTTCCCACATTTTTGTTACGTTACAGCCTTATTCTAAAATGAATTAAATCCATTTTTTTCCTCATCAATCTACACACAATACCCCATCATGACAAAGCAAAAACATGTTTTTAGAAATGTTTGCTAATGTATAAAAATAAACATTTACATACAGTGGCAAGAAAAAGTATGTGAACCCTTTGTAATTACTTGGACTTCTGCATTAATTGGAAATAACATTTTTCTGTAGTTGCAAATCAGACCTATACAATGGTCAGGAGGAATTTTGGACCATTCCTCTTTACAAAACTGTTTCAGTTCAGCAATATTCTTGGGATGTCTGGTGTGAACCGCTCTCTTGAGGTCATGCCACAGCATCTCAATCGGGTTGAGGTCAGGACTCTGACTGGGCCTCTCCAGAATATATTTTCTTCTGAAGCCATTCTGTTGTTGATTTACTGCTGTGTTTTGGGTCGTTGCCCTGTTGCATCACCCAACTTCTGTTGAGCTTCAATTGGCAAACAGAACCTTACATTCTCCTGCGAATTGGGAATTCATTTTTCTGTCGATAATAGCAAGCTGTCCAGGGCATGAGGCAGCAAAACAGCTCCAAACCATGATGCTCCCTTCACCATACTTTACAGTTTGGATGAGGTTTTGGTGTTGGTGTGCTGTGCTTTCCTCCACGGATAGTGTTGTGTGTTCCTTTCAAACAACTCAACGTTAGTTTAATCTGTCCACAGAATATACTGGAACATCCAGATGCTCTTTTGCGAACTTCAGATGAGCAGCAATGTTTTTTTTGGATAGCAGTGGCTTCTTCTGTGGTGTCCTCCCATGAACAGCATTCTTCTTTAGTGTTTTACGTATCATAGACTCGTCAATAGAGATGTTAGCTTGTTCCAGAGATTTCTGTAAGTCTTTAGCTGACACCTAGGATTCTTCCTAACCTCATTGAGCATTTTGCGCTGTGCTCTTGCAGTCATCTTTGCAGGATGGCCACTCCTAGGGAGAGTAGCAAGAGTGCTGAACTTTCTTCATTTATAGACAATTTGTCTTACTGTAGACTGATGAACATCAAGGCTTTTAGAGATACTTTTGTAACCCTTTCCAGCTTTATGCAAGTCAACAATTCTTATTCTTGGGTCTTCTGAGATCTCTTTTGTTCGAGGCATGGTTCACATCAGGCAAAGCTTCTTGTGAATAGCAAACTCAAATTTTGTGAGTGTTTTTTATAGGGTAGGGCAGCTCTAACCAACATCTCCAATCTAGTCTCAATGATTGTACTCCAGGTTAGCTGACTCCTGACTCCAATTAGCTTTTGCAGAAGTCATTAGCCTAGTGGTTCACATACATTTTCCAACCTACACTGAATATTTAAATGATGTATTCAATATAGACAAGAAAAAATACAATAAATGTGTGTGTTATTTGTTGAAGCAGACTTTGTTTGTCTGATGTTGTAAGTTATCAAATCTAATTTTGACCAATTTATGTAGAAATCCAGATAATTCCAAAGGGTTCACATATGTATTCAGACCTTTACTCAGTACATTGTTGAAGCACCTTTGGCAGTGATTACAGCCTTGGTTATTCTTGGGTATGATGCTACAAGCTTGGCACACCTGTATTGGGGCAGTTTCAACCATTCTTCTCTACAGATCCTCTCAAGCTCTGTCAGGTTGGAAGGGGAGCTTCGCTGCACAGCTATTTTCAGGTGCCTCCAGAGATGTTCGATCAGGTTCAAGTCCGGGCTCTGGCTGGGCCACTCAAGGACATTCAGTGACTTGTCCTGAAGCCACTCCTGCGTTGTCTTGGCTGTGTGCTTAGGATCGTTGTCCTGTTGGAACGTGAACCTTTGCCCCAGTCTGAGGTCCTGAGCATTCTGGAGTTGGTTTTCATCAAGGATCTTGCTATACTTTGCTCCGTTCATCTTTCCCTCGATCCTGACTAGTCTCCCAGTCCCTGCCGCTGAAAAAAATCCCCACAGCAAGATGCTGCCAACCCCATGCTTCACCATAGGGATGGTGCCAGGTTTCCTTTAGACGTGATGCTTGGCATTCAGGCCAAAGAGTTCAATCTTGGTTTCATCAGACCAGAGAATCTTGTTTCTCATGGTCTGAGAGTCATTTAGATGCCTTTTGGCACTCCAAGTGGGCTGGCATGTGCCTTTTACTGAAAGGCTTGTGTATGGCCACTACCATAAATGCCTGACTTGTGGAGTGCTGCAGAAATGGTTGTCCTTCTGGAAGGTTCTCCCATTTCCACAGAGGAACTCTAGACCTCTGTCAGAGTGACCATCGGGTTCTTGGGCACCTCCCTGACCAAGGCCCTTCTCCCCCGATTGCTCAGTTTGGCCAGGCGGCCAACTCTAGGAAGAGTTTTGGGGATTCCAAACTTCTTCCATTTAAGAATGATGGAGGCCACTGTGTTCTTGGGGACCTTCAATGCTGCAGACATTTTTTCATGGCCTTCCCCAGATCTGTACCTCGACACAATCCTGAGTTGAGGTTGGGTGATTGTGGAGGCCAGGTCATCTGATGCAGCACTCCATCCTTCTCCTTCTTGGTCAAATAGCCCTACAGATTCTGGAGGTGTGTAGGGTCATTGTCCTGTTGAAAAACAAATGATCCCACTAAGTGCAAACCAGATGGGATGGTGTATCGCTGCAGAATGCTGTGGTAGCTATGCTGATTAAGTGTATCTTGAATTTTAAATAAATCACTGACAGTGTCACCAGGAAAGCACCCCTACACCATCACACCCCCTCCTCCATACTTCACGGTGGGATCCGCACATGCGGAGATCATCCATTCACCTAATTTGTACTCATCAGACCAAAGGACAGATTTCCAACGTCTATGTCCATTGCTCGTGTTTCTTGGCCCAAGCAGTCACCTCCTTATTGGTGTCCTTTAATGGTTTATTTGCAGCAATTCGACCATGAAGGACTGATTAACGCAGTTTCCTCTGAACAGTTGATGTGTCTGTTATTTGAACTCTGTGAAGCATTTATTTGGGCTGCAATTTCTGAGGCTGGAAAACTCTAATGAACTTATCCTCCACAGCAGAGGTAACTCTGGGTCTTCCTTTCCTGTGGAAGTTGTAACGTCCTGACCAGAGTTCTTATGTGTTTTGCTTGTTTAGTGTTGGTCAGGACGTGAGCTGGGTGGGAATTCTATGTTGTGTGTCTAGTTTGTCTGTTTCTGTGTCCAGCCTAATATGGTTCTCAATCAGAGGCAGCTGTCAATCGTTGTCCCTGATTGAGAATCATATATAGGAGGCTTGTTTTGTGTTGGGATTTTGTGGGTGATTGTTTCCTGTCTTCTGTCTTTGTGTTCTGCACCAGATAGGACTGTCTCGGTTTTCACATTTGTTATTTTGTATTTTGTATAGTGTTCACGTTATTGTCTCTTCTTTATTAAATCATGTTGAACACTAGCCGCGCTGCATTTTGGTCCTCTCCTTCATCATCCCAGGAAGAAAACCGTGACAGAAGTCCTCATGAGAGCCAGTTTCATCAAGGCGCTTGATGGCTTTTGCGACTGCACCTGAAGAAACTTTAAAAGTTCTTGAATTGTTCTGAATTGACTGATCTTCATGTCTTAAAGTAACGATGGACTGTTGTCTCTTTGCTTATTTGAGCTGTTCTTGCCATAATATAGACTTGGTCTTACCAAATAGGGCTATCTTCTGTATACCACCCATACCTTGTCACAACACAACTTATTGGCTCAAACACGTTCATTTCTTTCCATCTTAACTTTTAACAAGTCACACCTGTTTTTGAAATGCATTCCAGGTGACTGACTACCTTATGAAGCTGGTTAAGACAATGCCAAGAGTGTGCAAAGCGATCATCAAGGCAAAGGGTGGCTACTTTGAAGAATCTCAAATATAAAATGTATTTTGATTACCACACTTTTTTGGTTACTACATGATTCCATATGTGTTATTTCATTTATTTATTTTATTTTACCGTTATTTTACCAGGTAAGTTGACTGAGAACACGTTCTCATTTGCAGCAACGACCTGGGGAATAGTTACAGGGGAGAGGAGGGGGATGAATGAGCCAATTGTAAACTGGGGATTATTAGGTGACCATGATGGTTTGAGGGCCAGATTGGGAATTTAGCCAGGACACCGGGGTTAACACCCCTACTCTTACGATAAGTGCCATGGGATCTTTAATGACCTCAGAGAGTCAGGACACCCGTTTTAACGTCCCATCCGAAAGACGGCACCCTACACAGGGCAGTGTCCCCAATCACTGCCCTGGGGCATTGGGATATTTTTTTTTTTTTTAGACCAGAGGAAAGAGTGCCTCCTACTGGCCCTCCAACACCACTTCCAGCAGCATCTGGTCTCCCATCCAGGGCCTGACCAGGACCAACCCTGCTTAGCTTCAGAAGCAAGCCAGTAGTGGTATGCAGGGTGGTATGCTTTGATGTTTTTGATGTCTTCACTATTATTTTACAATGTAGAAAATAGTAAAAATAAAGAACAACCCTTGAATGAGTAGGTGTGTCAACTTTTGACTGGTACTGTATATTACATTTAATTGTTTTATTTTTGCAAACAAACAAAATGAAGAGACAAAACAACATGGTTTGTTAAATTTACAGTGATGGCCGATGAACCTCAAATTTTGAGGACAAATAATTGACAGATATCAATGAGCAGAAAAATGTATTGAATGGATGAATGGGTTGCATTTATTCAGCACTTTCATTTTCTAGGTCTCCAAGAGCTTTGCATTGAGGGGTAACTCAATTCATGCACCACGTACAGTATGTGTAGAACCTATGGTCTTATTGTGGAGACAAATGTTGCTGGGTCTGTAATGGTGTAGTTGCTTTTGATTAAGCGGACCAGAAGATAAAATAACCATATGTCTGTGTATTTGTCAGGTAATCAACATGATGACAAACGTGGCCTTCCAGCTTGTTGTATATTTAATTCCACATATATTACAAAGCCAGACTATACAGTATACTCCATAGACTTTTCTGCTCATGCCAGTGAAAGCAACACAAGACGAGTTGTCCAACTCTGACTTGCTGCTCAGACACAATCTGCAGTGTTCCATGAGAGAGAATGTAAGATAGAGAGAGACCGTGTGAGAGAGATAAAGAGAGAGAAAGAGTAAAGAGAGAGCAAAAGAGAGAGAGATGGGGCATCAGAGAGCGAGAGAAAGTACATAGTAGTGAGCAGAGAGAACGACTGTGGAGAATGTAGAGAGACATAGGATAAACATCTCAGAGGTTAATAGACTACGACAAAATGTTCAGTCTGGCAGAAAACTAGCGCTGCCACCGTGGCCCCTCACTGGCTCCCATAAACAAACAGAACCAGGGGAGTTATGCACCCCAAAAATCTGAGGGGGCACAATGTATGAGAGGATGGCTGGGGGGTGGTCCGTAGGGGGGCTAGGCCCCTGTGCATAAGTTGGAGACTAGCCTTTTCAAACACCTGAAACCGCTTTTTCCTGCAATCTAGAGCCATAATCATTAAGCTTAATTCAATGTAAAAAAAAAATATATATATATTTTTCTGCATATTTAATCAGACCTCTGGAGCTGTCTGTATCCTCCTGACTGGTGGTTATTTATTTTAAGGAACTAAATATGCTTCTCTGCATCTCTGCTAAAATATGGATAAACGATTGAAAGGAAAGTGAGTCTTATTCAGTATATTTAGTTATTGCTTGCTTTTCTAAAGTCTACCAACCTTGCCAGCAAGCATGCCAGTTTAGATCGTAAGACAAGCTAGCTACTCTAACTTGATTGACAACCTGAAATGGAACCTATATGGGCTAGCTAAAGCCAACTTCATAAAAAAGTAGTATTAGAGAAAAAATGTAATAACAAAATGTAAATAATTCTAAACAATTTTAAAGGTAAAATCTAAGGGGGCATGTGCCCCTGTGCCCCTTATGGGAATTATGCCTCTGAAGAGAAGAACAAGCTCCACGGCCCCTTTATATGACACGCCCCGCTTAGCTCAGCCCAGGCCTGAGAGCACAAGCAGCACCAATGAAAACGATGAACTCTGTAAAGGCTGGCATCAAGTACTGGGGATTAAAGAAAAAGTAAACTTCTGAACAATGAGGTCATCCCAATGGTGACACTGGGGAATTGTGAATGTGCCGGCTTTCTGTTCTGTCCTCTCCTCATCAGAGATTGGTGTGCTAATCAAATGTGGGGTGAAGTGGTGGCACAAAGCATGGCCAGAAAACATAGAACTGGCCTGGGGATGAGAATGATATGTCTCTGGCCCTGTGGAGCGTAAAGCGGGACTGTTGCCGCTCCATCCTGAGCCCTAGATCAGTCTGCCCAGAGCGATGATCCATGTTCCAGAGAGAGGACTGCGAGGGCTATGGATGGATGTCTTGGGTGGAGCAGCTGCTCCAGGGAGGCCACCCATGCTCCCCTCTCACCACATTAGATAGAAGCCTCTCCCAGGCAAGGCCAGCGGTGCAGGATGGCCTGGCATGGAGAGCAGATAGAACCTGAGCAGCAAGGCTCCTGTTTGAATAGGATGGCTACCTCTGATTCTCAGGACAAAGAGCTTTGTAACCTTTCTGCCCATGGTTAAAAAATACTGCAGCAGCAAGCACAGTGGAGGAGGTTGGGGAAAAGACAAGGTTTATGTAACCCTGCATGACTCATCTGTCTCTGACACGTGCCAAGACGTGTCTGAATCTGTATGCCCCACTTATCTCTCTTCCTGCTCTTAATGAGGAAGGTTTATTAGTATGAGTGAGTTTTACAGGAATAGCCAGGATAAGGACAATGTTGCTAATTACCATTACTGCTGACACATGACGTTAGTAAAGTTCACCTTGTTAGCCCAGTCCAGAACAGTAAAATTATATGAATTTAAACAGGGGAACCCAGATATGACTACTGCCAATAGATCTGTCTCCGTTTTCTCATTAACTTTGTAATTGTGTGCTGCAATAGCAAGGAGTGCAAGGTACTTTAATCTGTCATAATATAGACCAGAGTTTCACTTGCATTAGAACATCCATATTTAACACGACGAGGAGTTCAGACAAGCACTAGGTCTCAGAGGGAGAGTGGGAGTCTGAGGAATTACGGCCTACTGTTTGAATCTGCTTGGTCTGGCATCAAGCCAGCTCTGTGACTGGACACTGACTCGGACTCCTACAGCTAGCTACTTCCTTTGTTGTACTTTGAAGACACAGAACTGCAATTACTAAACGCTCATAAAAAGACAGCCTAGGGGATCAGAGACCTCACCAACTCTGTCATTGAAACACAACCAGCTCCAGCTTCTCAACCGATACTTATTGCTTCCTCCCCAAGAGTTCAGTTAATTCTGGGGTGAAACTGCCCAGTAGGCCTGTGTATGTGAGAGTGTGTGTGTGGGGAAACGTGCAACGGAAGAGATTTGACTCATTCACTGTTGACCTGTAGCTCTGGCATTCTACGTTTTGACAAGCTGCTTGTGAAGATGGATAGAGTGGAGGCTTGAATTAAAACAGGCAGTATTGTGGCAGTGCTGTTTATGATATGAATAACATTCTACTGATGAAAATATCTTACGTATCATTACACAAAAAAATAAGCGACACCTGGAGGGGGTGGAGACAATCACAAGGACAGATGAAACAGATCAGGGCGTGGCATTATGATCTCATGCAAGCTGGAAAATAGTGGCAAATTCTATTCCCTGAGAAACCTAGCAGTCTGAAAATTGCTTATTTTGCATTACAATCACCTGGGAATGGAAATGTAATGGAAATATTTAATGAACATTTAATGGGAATATATTTACATTTCCTTGTCAGTAAAATACATGTTATTGAAATACTGAGGAGTATTACATGTGCCACCTGTCATTTGTGTTCATCCTGGTCATAGCTTTGCAATCTTTCTGAACTTTGTTTGACTAATTCTGCATTCAGAACAGATGAATGGTTTGAAGGGTCATTCCGGGTTATACTGAAAAAATATACAGCAAAGATAGTTAGTTCAGGACTGGACATCTTTTTGTACAAATACATAATGTAAGCACGCACAGACACACACACACACACACACACACACACACACACACACACACACACACACACACACACACACACACACACACACACACACACACACACACACTCCAACCACCCTCTCCGCATTCATTTTCACAGTCCCACTGTAACTCGACTTTCATCCAAACCCCATCCTTGATGTGTCATGCAGCACTGTTGGGCTTCGGAGCAATTAAATACAACATAAATCTGTAAATTAGCCATCTGCTCTTCTGCCTCCATGGATCTCCAGTTCTGTCATCAAACTCTTTCCATACAACCTGTGACCTTGAGACCATTTAAAGTACATGAGACAGCAATACCTTTATAGTCCATGGGCCAGCAGGCCAAATTTCACATATTTGTCCACTTGGGGTGGCAAAGTCTAATGATAATTTTCATGTCTGTGGGTTATTTTTGTGGGTTTTCGAAGGCAATTTGATAAGGTATTAACTTAATACAATACATATTAAGGTATGAAACAATTGGAATGGTAATGACATCTATATGTGCCCACCTTGGGGGGTCCAAGGTCATACATTTATGCATTTTTGTGTCTATGGAGCCAGAATGGACAGTATTGGGATGTGCTCTGTTATCACATGGTGCACTCTTAAATAAATGGGTTCCAAAAGGGTTCTTTGGCTGTCCCCATATGATAACCATTTTTGGTTCCAGGTAGAACCCGTTTGGGTTCCATGTAGAACCCTCTGTGTAAAGGGTTATAGCTAGAACCAAAAAGGGTTTTTCAAAGTGTTCTCCTATGGAGACACCTGAATAACCATTTTAGGTTCTAGATTGAAAAAAAGGCGCTACGGGTGCTTTCAGACCAAATTGGTTTGGAGAGTATTTCCTTAGATTTGTTTGTTTGGACTGGTACTTGGGAGTGCAGTAAACAACTCACCATGGTTGTTCAAAAAGGGTGGTCTCTGTCCAATTTCATTCATACCACGGTGCGGTTCGCTGCAGGTGAGAACGTGGTCCAGACCAAACACAGGAAAATCACCAGAGGTGTGCATTATTATTGGTTGTTTGAATCATAACTTGATCGCTCTGAAACATTCTGTGAGTAGCAACGCATTTATGAACGCATCCGATGCAGATTAAGGGAGACGGGGTCTATACTGGGGATATAGGCTACTTATTATAGCCTACTCACCTCGCAGTTACAGTGTCTATTGCACTGTTTCCTCCTGCATGTTGTTGGAACGCCAAAGTGTAAGTAATATGAAGTTTGGGACAAGTTATGCTTCTCGATAATCATAGATTCATTTAACGTGAGCATTTTTTCAAATAAACAAATTACTTGAACATGTAAGAACATATGGTTTTGTTTAGGCATTTTAGTTATTTGATATTTGGCAATGTGAAAAAATACAATGTCACAAACAATTAAACTCTGATTCGAACTATAGCTCAGAACTATGTATGAAAATAACCTAAGAGTGTACCCTAGAATCTGATAACTATACCACATTTTACACAGAACAATGAGACCCTATATAAATTCATCATAGATTTAGTCTATAATCAGTCCCAGCAGCCATGTATTTCAATGGGGAGGAACTGCATTGATTTTGAATGGCCAGAACTGAATAGAATAATTGGTGTAATAAGACCAATAATGGCTTAAAATGTGTGTTATAATGAGGACAACACAACATGATGGCCCAAGTATGTCAGTTATGTATCTAGCAAAATATTGCCAGAATAGTGGTAAAAATATGCCAAAGAAATTGTCAGAATTGCTGAGTTTTGTAGCCGTTTCAAATATATTACATTAAAACAAACGTTCAAGAAGCATTCACGGATGTCTATTCATTAACCTGTTTGGGCTGCAGGGGCAGTATTGAGTAGCCAGATAAAAGGTGCCCATTTCAAACGGCCTCGTACTCAATTCTTGCTCGTACAATATGCATATTATTATTACTATTGGATAGAAAACACTCTCTAGTTTCTAAAACCGTTTGAATTATATCTGTGAGTCAAACAGAACTCATTTGGCACAAACTTCCTGACCAGGAAGTGGAAAGTCTGAAATCGAGGCTCTGTTCTACTTCCTGCCTATAAATGGGCATGATACGTATTAGTATACATGCACTTCATAGACCTTCCCCTGGATGTCAAGAGGCGGTGAGAGAAGAAATTGAGTGTTTATCTTGGTCTGAAGTGGAATACAAGCTCTTTGTATGACGTGTCCCCCATTTCCGGTTTTCTGGAGAGCGCGAGAAGGTACCTGGATTTGCCTTCTGTTTAGCTGCCGTTATAGGCGACTACTATCTCCGGCTTTGATTTTATTTGATACATGTGACCATATCATCGTAAAGTATGTTTTTTCAATATAGTTTAATCAGATTATTGAAATTTTTTCGGGA
This sequence comes from Salvelinus namaycush, assembly GCF_016432855.1. Classification (NCBI taxonomy): domain Eukaryota; kingdom Metazoa; phylum Chordata; class Actinopteri; order Salmoniformes; family Salmonidae; genus Salvelinus; species Salvelinus namaycush. The sequence continues at coordinate 25,980,682 of NC_052318.1, forward strand.
GTTTTGCCGTGTTCCGTTCTCTGACTTTGTTGACGATGGAGAGATTCGTGCCACTTGGCTAGTGTGCTTGCTAAATCGAGAGGGAAAGTGGCCGTTCTAAATCCAAACAACGATTGTTCTTGACAAAGGACCCCTTGTCCAACATTCTGATGGAAGATCAGCAAAAGTAAGAAACATTTTATGATGCTATTTCATATATCTGTCGTACATGTGAATTAGTCGTCGGCGCCCAACTTTTGGGTACTCTAGCTATACCGAAGCTGGATGTCGTAATGAAGTTATTTTTTAGAATTCTAACACTGCGATTTCATTAAGAACTAATGGATCTATCATTTCCTATACAACATGTATTTTTTAGTTATGTTTATGAATAGCTATTTGGTCAGAATATGTGTGTCAGAAAAAGTGTCAGAAAAATATCCGGACATTGTGGGAAATAGTAGCTACGTTAGCACATTGTATAACCACTGATTTCAGCTCTAAATATGCACATTTTCGAACAAAACATAAGTGTATGTATAACCTGATGTTATAGGACTGTCATCTGATGAAGAATATCAAGGTTAGTCAAAAATTATATATCTTTTACTGGTTTGTCACGATCGCTAACTTTTACTGCTGGGAAATGGCTTGTATTTTTGGCTATTGTGGTAAGCTAATATAACGCTATATTGTGTTTTCGCTGTAAAACACTTAATAAATCGGAAATATTGGCTGGAATCACAAGATGCCTGTCTTTCATTTGCTGTACACTATGTATTTTTCAGAAATGTTTTATGATGAGTATTTAGGTATTTGACGTTGGTGTCTGTAATTATTATGGCTGCTTTCGGTGCAATTTCTGATTGTAGCTGCAATGTAAACTATGATTTATACCTGAAATATGCAAATTTTTCGAACAAAACATAGATTTATTGTATAACATGTTATAAGACTGTCATCTGATGAAGTTGTTTCTTGGTTAGTTTGGTTGGTTCTTGGTTAGTTAGGTTGGCTTTGTGCATGCTACCTGTGCTGTGAAAAATGTCTGTCCTTTTTTGTATTTGGTGGTGAGCTAACATAAATATACGTGCTGTTTTCGCTGTAAAACATTTTAAAAATCGGACATGTTGGCTGGATTCACAAGATGTGTACCTTTCATTTGCTGTATTGGACTTGTTAATGTGTGAAAGTTAAATATTTAAAAAAAATATATTTTGAATTTCGCGCCCTGCACTTGAAGTGGCTGTTGTCATAAGTGTACCGACGCCGGGCTGCAGCCATAAGAAGTTAAAATGATACTGTATGCAAAATGATTCTATAAATTCTGGCACCATCAAGGAATATGATTTGAAACCTGCTCCGTTCATTGCACCCTGTATGAAATCACATAGGAATACATAACATCCAGAAAAGAGGTCTGTTAAAACCTCTTGACGATAGGGGTGAGATTTTTATGTATTTTTAAATAACGTTCCCAAGGTAAACTGACTATTTCTCAGGTCCAGATCGTAGAATATGCATATAATTTACAGATTAGGATAGAAAACACTCCAAAGTTTCCAGAATTGTCAAAATATTGTCTGTGAGTATAACAAAACTGATTCTGCAGGCGAAAACCTGAGGAAATCTAACCCGGAAGTGATTTTTTTATTTTTAAATCTGTGTTTCCTTGCCCGTCTTTCTTCCATTTAAAGGGGTATCAACCAGATTTCTTTTCCAATGGCTTCCTCAGGCTGTGACCAGGCTTTAGACATAGTTTCAGGCTTTTATTTTGAAAAATGTGCGAGATATTTCAAAAGTAGTCAGGTGTCCTTTGATTAGTTCCTGCGCGCGAGAGGGGTAGCTCTCCATTTTCTTTCTCTCTTTTATTGAATAGGTTACGGTCCGTTTGAAATATTATCGATTATGTTTGTTAAAAACAACCTGAGGATTGATTATAAAAAACATTTGACATGTTTCTACGAACATTACGGATACTTTTTGGAATTTTCGTCGAACGGAACGAGGCTTTGGGTTTCTGAACATAACGCGCAACCCAAATGGCGTTTTTTTGTTATAAAAGTAATATTTATCGAACATAAATAACATTTATTTTGTAACTGGGAGTCTCGTGAGTGCAAACATCCGAAGATTATCAAAGGTAAGCGATTAATTTTATTGCTTTTCTGACTTTCGTGACCATGCTAATTTGGGGCTAGCTGTTCTAGCATTGATTGATACACTCACAAAAGCTTGGATTGCTTTCGCTGCAATGCATATTTTCAAAATCTGACACGATAGGTGGATTAACAACAAGCTAAGCTGTGTTTTGGTATATTTCACTTGTGATTGCATGATTATAAATATTTTTAGTAATATTTTGCACCCTGCAATTCAGCGGTTGTTTAGGAAAATGATCCCGCTAAAGGGATCCGTAGCGCAGAGAAGTTAACTGGTGAAGTATTAAAGCCTTTATAGATCGGTCTCTAGTTACACTATTAAGGAAAAATAGGAATACCGTAGTAAGGGCCTACTGAAATATGTATTGGTTAGTGGCTGCTGAGGGTTGTTGAGGGCATCAGCAATGGTCCAACTGCTAAAAGGCTGGATTCTTTTCTAATCACCAATTGGATCATTTAAATTAAAGGTTCCAAACAGTGAAAATCATGTTTTTCATCAAATTGGATGATATTTGAATGAAACCAGTTCATAGTAGGTTGACCCAGTTATGAAAAATGACTGTAGCTGGTACATTGACAAAGTTGATCATAAAGTTACTGGTCCCCTCCCCCCGAGTCAAACGCTTGGATTTAGGAGGCAGGCATATTATTAATTCACTTCATCAAATTTGTAATGATATGCATTTTAGAAAATTCAGCATCTACTCTGTCTGCACAGCTTCCCAGGCAACCACCGCAGCAGGAATGCTGTGATACAAAATCAGCTTTCCCAAAAAAGAATGGGGGATATGCTGTAAAGTCTGTGAAGACAGACCCAACATACTGTAAGTCATATTAATTCGTTTCAAATCAATTGAGGATTTCAGGCACACAAAAATTCCATATACAAACATTGAAAAGTTTCACAAAAAAGTGCTCAACCAAATATTGTATATTTACAATTGAGCACTTTAAAAACACCAGAAAACACATTGTAGATCTGAGTAGATCACTACATCAACAAATTGATAACATCATAACTCAGAACAGTAAATAAAAGGACATTCAATTCACTACCCATTTAACAAATTGAGAGCATCCTGTCGGGCTGTATCACCGCCTGGTCGGCAACTGCACCACCCACAACTACAGGGCTCTCCAGAGGGTGATGCTGTCTGCCCAACGCATCATTGGGGGCAAACTACCTGCCCTTTAGGACACCTACAGCACCCGATGTCACAGGAAAGCCAAAAAGATCATCAAGGACAACAACCACCCGAGCCGCTGCCTGTTCACCCTGTTATCATCCAGAAGGAGAGGTCAGTACAGGTGCATCAAAGCTGGGACCGGGAGACTGAAAAACAGCTTCTATCTCAAGGCCATCAGACTGTTAAATAGCCATCACTAGGCGGCTTCCACCCAGTTACGTAACCCTGCACCTTAGAGGCTGCTGCCCCATATACATAGACTCGAAATCACTGGCCACTTTAATAATGGAACACTAGTCTCATATGTATATACTGTATTCTATTCTACTGTATTTAGTCTATGACACTCCGACATTGCTCATCCTAATATTTATAAATTTCTTAACTCCATTCTTTTACTTTTAGGTTGTGTGTATTGTTGTGAAATGTTAGATATTACTGCACTGTTGGAGCTAGAAACACAAGCATTTTGCTACACCCAAAATAACATCTGCTAAACGTATATGTGACAAATACAATTAGATTTGATTTTAAAAATGTCCCTTTTCAAAAACATTACAGGCTACGTAGACAGGTTCCTGGATCTCCACTTCAACGAGGGGAAGCTGTGCGAGATGTCCATCCCAGGCCTGACAAGGAGGCCATAGCTGGAGGAGTCTCCCGCTTCAATCTTCAGGGTGAATGACGCCCGCTTGATTGAAGCGGGGTACATGAGTCCCCGTCCTCTCCTGCTCCCCTCCCCATCAATCTCTTTTTTACGTGACATGTCTCATTTTGTTACTTTGTATCGTTTTATTCAGGCATTCGGACGAGAGATGAGTGTTACAAATTGTACAAATTAATGGGGTCCTGCACACTGTAGGTGTCACGACTCCCGCCGAGGGTGGCTCCCCTGCCTGTTCGGGTGGCGCTCGGCGGTCGTCGTCACCGGCCTACTAGCCGCCACGATCCCTTTTTCCCTTGTCTGTTGGTTTAGTCTTATTAGTTGCACCTGTTTCTTTTTGTGTTTCTTGATTTCTGGTCTATGTAAGCTTGTTAGGGCCGCTGGGGTTTTGTGCGGGATTATTTTGTGTTCAATGTCGGTGTTGGATTTCTTTTTCTCTCCGGATCTTTTTGCCCTGTGTGTTTGGGCGGGTCAGTGTTGCTGCGCCCTGTGTTTGGCGTAACTGTTTGTTTTTGACGGAGAGAATTAAATCGTCTATTATTGAACCCTCTGCTCTCTGTGCCTGACTCCTACCTTCCACACCTAAATATTCGTGACAGTAGGGTGGCTGGGTGCCTATATTAGGCTTATAGCAACAACAACAAAAAATGTCTCACAATTATTTCTCATCTTTATTTATCATGAGTGTTCATGTTGATCAATATTTCAGCTATGCTGGCCAATTGTAAATGATCAAGTAAATGTCTGATCAATACATATTGTAATTTATAATGCTTATGCAGAAGCACCAATAAATTGTCCAGGTTTTCATGTACATTCCCTTATGCCTAAGTTTCTAAGGTGACTCAGGCTTTACTAATTCTGCTGAAGAAGTGTATCAGTGAACTGTCTTCTCTAATTAGTTTCAAAACAATATACATATATTTGCGTATTGCTGCTGTTTGTCTGATATTCAACAGTTCATTTTCAGTTCTGTTGACCATGAGAGCATTTTGCAGAGAAAATGGGGTGAGGTACACTATTTAGGCTTGGAATCATGGAAATAATACTTTTTGGTTTACCTTCTTACCTGGGAACGACCACAAGGGTGTTTCAAAGTGCTGCTCAAGGAGAGCTCATGAATACAAGCTCCCCGCCCACATACATTAAGCTTTTAAAGGGACTGTAGTTCCTTCCCTACAAGGATGATGGTAAAATCAAAGTTTTATACTGCAATTTAACTGGATCACTTTTGCCATGACATCCCACTTGCCATGACATCCCACTTGCATCTATTTGGATAAAGGTTAGAACCCTTATATAGCCACCCAGTGTCCAGCACAGATGCAGACGGACACACCAGTTAGACCTCGGAGTGCAACTCAGATGAAACTCCACTGTAAAACATCAACCTGTTCTCATGGTTTATTCAGACAAGGAGGGGAGGCATACAGCACTACAAGTATCTGACTCATCGCAGGTGCTGAGGATTACTAGCCAGAAACTCAAACGGCATGGCTCACAGGGCTTGAGCTACAGACATACAACAGATATACAGAGAATCACAGTGGAAATGAATGTCAAACTCCGCAGTCTAGAGCTAAGTACTGTATGCACGGCATTAATGTGAATGGTACACATGTATGATATACTTTAGTGTATGGCCCTGATGTCACCACTCTCCTTTGCTGATGTCACCCTATGACAATAAATGCCAACCTGCATCCTGCGCTGTCACCTCTCTCCTGTGCAGGAAGTGACAGTGTCATTGGTTCTAGACTGGTACTTTGAGGTTGTTGTACTAAACATGCCCTCAGTTGAACTCTCTCCGTTAGAGAAGAAAGAACAGTGGGGTACTCGGAAACTAACATGCAGGGATAGAAGTAGGGGAGAAATAGGAGAGAGGAGGGGAGGAGAGAGACCCCTAGCTTGGAGTTAGCTAAGTGGACTAAGACCACAGCAGATCGACCACTGTGAGTGAAAATGAAGTCGCTGTACTAAAGTGCCACAGCTCGCAATTACCAGCCCGTCATTATAGTCCCCCTGTGGAGAAAAACCCTATTATTCCAGCACACTTCTAAGCAAATCAAATAATCAATGCCCCAACAGTCATAAAAATAAATCACAAATAAAAAGAGACCGGCAGGTAGGGAGTAGGACTTACTATGCTGAAATTCATGACCTTTACTATCCAGATGGTTAAAGCGAGGTTGACCAGGATCAGGATCATTAACAGGAGCACAAAGAAGTAAAGGCAACGTTTCCGCCAGCCGTAAATCCCCACTTTGTACACATGTGGTTTCTCTGAGCTCTGGACATTGTTCCTATGAGTGCACTGTTCTTGGGTCATCTGCAAGATAAAAAGAAGAAGAAGAGGGTAAGTGACTTAAGCCTATGCATTCTGAACCCAACATGCCCCAAACAGTACATTCTGGCTCTACTGTTGAAGCCGTAGTCAGCCATTGAGTTCGGACACAATGAAAGACAGTTTAGTTAGGAATCAAACTGATTCATTGTCCCATAAGCTTTCTATATATCAATTACTCCCTCTCTGCACCATTGATGTGCTGATAGTGTCCATTCATGATGATTCTAATTGTCCGCCTGTAAAGTGGGAGAAGGCACTGTTCACTTCAAGCTCCATAATAATAGCCTAATAACTCTGTGCAAAATACAACTTTACTTTCTACAGTGCTTTGAGTGGCTGGCTCCGCCGCCAAAGCCAATCGCATTTGACAACCACACACATTCACCGCTAACTGGTACAAATGACACTAGACAGCCCTTATGAAAACTCTAAAGCCAGTCAGCAAAACCAAAAATCTGATTGTACTGTTGCACTTCAGTGTTTGTATGTAGGGCATAGTAAACGGTAGGCATGTGCAGGGACACATTGTTATGATGATGATGGTGATGATGTTGATGGAGAACATGACATTTACTTTGTGCATAGCTCTTATATTTCAGTCCTAAAGTTCCATATGAAATAGTGTTCTTCCATACTTTTTTCCCCTTATTTTTTTTATCCTCAATTTCGTGGTATCCAATTAATAGTTACAGTCTTGTCCCATCGCTGCAACTCCCGTACGGATTCGGGAGAGGCGAAGAGCCGCGCGTCCTCCGAAACACGACTCAGCCAAGCCGCACTGCTTCTTGACACAATGTCCACTTAACCCAGAAGCCAGCCACACCAATGTGTCAGAGGAAACACCGTACAACTGGTGACCGTGTCAGCATGCATGCACCCGGCCCGCCACAGGAGTCGCTAGTGCGCAATGGGACAAGGACAGCCAGGCCGGCCAAACCCTCCCCTAACCCAGACGACGCTGGGCCAATTGTACGCCGCCCCATGGGTCTTCCGGTTGCGGCCGGCTGCGACAGGGCCTGGACTCAAACCAGTATCTCTAGTGGCACAACTAGCACTGCGATGCAATGCCTTAGACCACTGCGCCACTCAGGAAGCACTTGTTCTTCCATCCCTACAGGTGCTCCAGACTAAATTGACCATGGGTGTGGATCAGAACAGGACCAAATACTCTATTACCTTCCATGAAGTCTTGTTCACCACGTATTGCACCTCCAGGTTGGCATCTAATCTTCCATTTCCAAAGTAAACATTGAGTTTAGAGCAGAACTGTGCAAATACAGACTTAGAGCTTGATTAATTTAATAGGGGAAGTTAGTACTGGCTCAAACCAATGCTAACAGACTGTGGCTCACCAGATCCAGGGCCACCATGACACAAGAGCAACACTCAACCTACACTAATTCAACGAGGGGGGAGGAGGTTCCTTTCAGTCAATCTCACCAGGTAGCTGGTGATATAAAAAATGTATGTGGATACAGCTGTCAGCAACCCCAGGTGGTGTGTACACACTGTACAGTACAGAAACAAACCGACCGAGAGAAACAGGATTCACACACAGTATTATTACTGCAAACATGACTGTTGGAGTATTAACCATAACCCTGTTGGAGGCCATCGGTAAATTGTATCTCTGAGTGACCCACTGGTGTGTCATCTTACTGTACATCAGCCACAATACCGTCTAACGGCAGCTAGATAGTTAGTTAGTGCCTAAAGAAAGAACAGCGGCACAAAACAAAGTCTGTTTCTGATCAAAGGCATCCCAAGCATTGCTGAATGTTGTTGGTTCTTCTCGGTTGCCAAATCACTGGGCATCTCTCCACTAGGCTCTTTTATAGACAACATGTGGTTCGGTACCAGATTCTGCCAACTTCTGTCCCAGTTCTCCATTCAGAGGCAATGCCTGTCCAAATTTGAAAATACACAAAATGTCCTCTACTGTGTCTAGTGCAAGAGGCTTCTGAATGGATCCTAACATTGTTTATGTCTACAGTAAGTTTAGGCTGGGAAGAAGCAGACTTGAGATATAATACATCTACTGTATATGCACAATTATGGGAAGAAAATATGCCATGAGCACATTTAACTAATTAACATTTTGCCATTCACAAGCAGTCCTAATCTTCACTTTCACCACACAACATTTATAAGAGCTATCTAGGCCATATTGTCTCCTTTGCCTCATTGTCTTATTACACGGACACACTGTTCCACTTTACATAATGTAGATATGCATGGCCAATTAAATCAGATTTATTTTAAAGGTCATGGCATTACAGTCAACAACCTAATGAGCGTTGAATCTGCTCCAAATATAACAAAGTGTTCTCTCAGTGATTCATAAATCATTGAGTTCCAGCTACACAATCAACAGAATTCATTAACTAACGCTGGTCTGAAGGTGAGAATACAGCCTGTGATTGCTGTCTGCATGGCACAACGAATACTATCAGCTCAACATGCTCTGTATTTTTACTTTCTTATAAACACAGTAGGAGAGTGAGCTTTTCAAAACAAGCTTATCAGCAAGCTTTATAACCCTGATTAAGGCAACTTGGCAAGGCATGTGTGTGGCCCTCTCTATGACTGTTTTTGGCTTACAATGCCCTCCAAGATATATACTTGTATAAGATACCTCTGAACATCATTGTTTAATGGTGTTCTGATTATCTCAGGGCCCATGTACTGAAGTCACCCACTCATCTAAATTTCTGTATTCATGTTAAAGAACAGAGCGTTACATACCATTGGATTCAAAGACTCAAGTCTAACTTCATTCAAAGAAGTACTGTTGCAGTACAGGCCAAATGTATCTCTATCCATGTAGTGATTTTTACATCACCAAAGTCAACAAGCCCTACAATTACCATAATATTACTTGATTGAGAACTCGCTGAATATCTGAGCGACCACAAGTAGGGCAGTGAAAGTCTCAGCCAAACTATTTCAATTTGCTTCAAACTGACACTACTTCAAAAATGTTTGGGAGGATTTACATGGGCTAGGGGTTGAAAGGAGCAGCACTCCGCTGTGTTTAAGACATGTGGCCTCAAAGTAAGGGAGAGAGAGCCCTCCACATGTGTAATTAAAGAAGGGATTAAGGAGAGAGTGAACGAGGGATAGAGGGAGTGAGAGAGGCAGGGAGAGATAGACCAGAGAGGGTGAGAGACAGAGCAACTTCACTATCAGAGCTACTGAAATAAAATAATAAATCAAAACTTTAAAATAAAACAACATTCATAATGAAATGCTGAAACTGAGCAGCCCTAAGCTGGTGGACACACTGCTTAAATTATTAAACTTAATGCTGGAAACTGGATGTTTCCCTGGAATCTGCAATGAAGGTCTAATAACGCCCATCTACAAAAAAAGGAGACAATTTCGACACCAATAACTACAGAGGCATCTGTGTATGCAGTAATCTGGAAAATATATTTTGCAGCATAATGAATACTAGAAGCGGCTTCCTCCCCAAACATCACACCTCAGATCACATTTACTCCCTCCACACTCATAAATCTAAATATCAAAAGGAACACAAGAAAAGGTTTTGTCTACTTTGTAGACTTCATTTTGGCACGATGAACTATTATACTAACTCCTCCAAATTTATATGGGGGGAAATGTATAACACCTTGAAATCCTAAAGTATGAATAATAAATGTGTAATAAAAATTGGAAACAAAACAACAGATTTTTTCCCCCAAAGACGTGGAGTCCAACAATATTTATATAAATTAACTACCAACAATGTTGGAGCAATCTGCAGACTCAGTCCTCACCCTACATGACACACATATGAAGTGCATGTTGTACGCTGACAACTTAATTTTGTTGTCACCCACAGAACAAAGATTACGACAGAGCCTGTCCCTTGTACAGCAGTACTGCCAAAGATGGGTACTAATAGTAAACTTAGAAAAAACTTAAATCGTGATCTTTCAGAAGAAAGCCAGATCCCAGTGAAACCAGTACCAGTTTACCTATAGTGGAACTACACTAAAACACAGTTCCAGCTATAATTACCTGGGCCTGGAGAAAAGTTAATCAGGGATTTTTAGGCTGGCTGTAAAGGCCCTGAGTGAAAAAAAACTGAAGAGCATTTTATGCTATCAAATCCAGAAATACAAATATCCCAATAAATATTTGGTTAATAAGTGAGTATACGCAATGCCCACAGAAAAATAAGTGTGTATACGACATATACCTGCGTATACCCTCCACTACAACACTGCTCAGAACAGCCTCAATTCATCAGTGCATGAACTCTACAAGGTGCCTAAAGCATTCCACAGGGATGCTGGCCCATGTTCACTCCAATGCTTGTCAAGTTGGCTGGATGTCTTTTGGGTGGTGGACCATTCTTGATGCACATGGGAAACTGTTGAGCGTGAAAAAGCCAGCAGCGTTGCAGTTCTTGACACACTCAAACCGGTGCAACTGGCACCTACTACCATACCCCGTTCAAAGGGACTTTGTATGTGCGCCATTCACGCTGAATGGAACACATACACAATCCATGTCTCAATTGTTTAAAAATCCTTCTTTAACCTGTCTCCTCCCGTTCATCTACACTAATTGAAATGGATTTAACAGCTTAAGGGATCATAGCTTTCACCTGGTCAGTCTACTGTATGTCATGGAAAGAGCAGGTGTTCCTAATGTTCCCTTTCTCTAATCACCATTATTTATATTTTGCTGTTGTTGTGTCACTATCTCACTCTGCTTTAGAAAGTGGCCTTGTAATTCATGCTAATAAAGCTTGTCTGAATCTAAGAGAGAGAGAGAAAACAAAGGAACCCTCCCACAGGTCAGCTTATAGTGTGTTGACAGGTCAGAGGGAGTCAAGTGCATCACCCCTCTCTCTCTCTCTCTCTCTCTCTCTCTCTCTCTCTCTCTCTCTCTCTCGCTCTCTCGCTCTCTCGCTCTCTCTCTCTCTCGCTCTCTCTCTCTCTAACACCTTAATCATTAGATTGTCATAAATGCTGTGGCAGGTTGTTGAATAACAGGTCACAGCCACAGTGGAGTGTGAACAGTGTACAACAACTGGATCCAAGAGGAGGTCTCTGGAGTAGTGCTATGATGATGTGGAGAGCTGTACTGAACTGAGTCTGTTGCTCAATAATACTGTGACGTTCACACATGTTGCCTATCAGGAGATGGTGTACTGACATTCCAGCCAAATGTGGGTGTATAATCAAAATGGCATACAGTACATGCCATCCAAATGCAGTAAATTAAAATGTAACGACACACGGAGCAATAACTACCATCAACTATCCATAAATAGCTATGGCCATCCACTCTTACAGTAAATGGTTTGCTGAAAACGTGATACTAACACTGTCTCTTTAAGAGTAAGTGTTTTTGATACTGCTTCTGGGCTTGGAGGCTGACAGATAGAAGAGTATGTGGATCTCATAGTTTCTGTTTAGCCCCTGAATTACAAAGGGATTGAGATGGAGCCAGAGAATATGAAACCTTGTACTGGTTCAGTACCTCTCTCTCTCTCTCGCTCGCATGTACGCACACACACACATAGAGATAACACACACAGGAACACACAGACAAAAACACACACAGACAGTAACACACAGGCATAAACATATGCGCACACACACACACACACACACACACACACACACACACACACACACACACACACACACACACACACACACACACACACACACACACACACACACACACACACACACACACACACACACACACACACTCTGTTGCTAGGAAATTCTCCACTATTAAAGGGCCTGCAGGGGATGGGAGCAGCTAAAGGCTTTATTTAACCAGATGGCACACTAGTTCTCTCACCAACAATATGACAAAATATTAATCAGGGACAAGAGGTGCTTCCCTTTCCCAGTGTTCATGTACATAGTGTTTACAGTAGGTTTAGAGTCCTGGTATCTTCACCCACACATTTCCCCCATTACCTTAAGATCAACAGGGCTACTTTGAATAGGAACATTTGCTGTCTATTTAATAGGGATTTTGCATATCAAATAAGAGTGTTTACAATATAAATTAAAACATATTTCCTAATGTCCTTCTAGATGCAAATCCCTAATTGAGTTTAGGATTTTTCAATAGAGCAACCACAAACACTCAGATAAAAGTATTTCATATTAATACATCGGACTCAAAAGAACATCTCTTGGTTGGCCACTTTCATGTAGACTTTCAGATAAAGCCAATGAATTTAATCTTTCTTGAGATCTCAACCCAATTATTACTACACTTCTGCTTTCTTCTTTAGCACTTCTTGTTTTACGTATTAAATGGATCCAATTCCATGTCAACCGAAAAGGTTGGGCCACAATCATAAGACAATTTCACTTTTTAAATGAGCAATTACTTCAATAGGGTTGAATACAAGTAGCCAGTCAAGCAATTGCATATATGTGTCACGGCCGTTGGAAAAAGAGGACCAAGGTGCAGCGTGGTGAGCGTACATACTTTTAATAGTAGATGTCGCCAACAAAACAATAAACAATACCAAAACAAACCGTGAAGCTTAAGGCAATGTGCCATCAAACAAAGTTAACTTCCCACAAAGACAGGTGGAAAAAAGGGCTACCTAAGTATGGTTCTCAATCAGAGACAACGATAGACAGCTGCCTCTGATTGAGAACCACACCCGGCCAAACACAAAGAAATAGAAAACATAGAAATAAAGAAACTAGAATGCCCACCCTAGTCACACCCTGGCCTAACCAAAATAGAGAATAAAAACCTCTCTATGGCCAGGGCGTGACAATATGAGACAAAAACACAATCCCAATGCTTTTCAGGAGCACTCTGACTCACAAACCTGAAACATTTTCCTAAGAGGGCTGATAAAATAAATACTTCCACCCAGGTCGGCTGTTATATCTCAAGAATATACAGATTGTGGTACAGTCTGCATGGTCAGGTCAGGCGTTGTATATATTACCGACTGTTATTACACTTTGAGAAATGTCACAGTGCAATATATTCTCAGGCTAATGGTATGTCTTGTGGAACTTGAAACCGTTATTTGATAAGGGCATGGTGGTTTTCCCTCTACTTTATCCTTCACCTACAGCTCTTCAGTATGCACAGTAACATCCTGCACTGGAGACAGTTTCTATACAGTAATACCATTACCTTTAGTACCAATCAGTCATTCTACTCTCTAACAGGACTTTGCAGAGTAAATTAGACAGAGAGAGAGAAGCCAGAGGTGACCCTGTTTGCCCCATACTCACGGAGGAACTGACAGGCCAGGAGAGGGACCGAGAAAGGCCATAGACAACATGCAACTCTACTTAGTATCTATACACTTACAGAGAGAAACACCTCTGGCAGCTTTGGTGTTATATGAGGAAAAGGACTGTACTCGACTTCAAGGGATCTGAATGAGACTCAATAGTATTTTGCATTGCTTTGAAGACAGAACAGCAGTCAGGAAAACTGTGCATTGATTTTTAAAATGACAAAATTGAGCCTGTGCAGGGAGGTCTATTTAAAAGGGATGAGGTGACTATCTGTAGTTAGGCAATAAAGGAAGTAATATTGAAGGAAGTGATCAATATGACGCAATTAATGCCTTCATCATAAAACCTTGACATTTAATTTGTTGGTGCCCATGCCAAGAGGGGTGAATGACTCTTCAGGACAATTGCTTTTGACTGCTGCTCCCCAATTATCTTTTACAGTGAGTTTGTGCACCCTAATGAAGTTCTAATGATCTGGAGAGAGACCAGAAAAAATCCTCTGTGCAACCATGGAGGAGATGCTCACATAATTTCAAGCCAGGACGTCATGTAAAAATCTTCCCAGCGTGAAATAGTTGATAAATTGTTCTGATTGTGTTGTGATTGTGAAGTCATGTTGTAAACATTTTCACAGCTTGAAAATGTTCCCAGTCAATAATTGCACGCGCTTACGTGTGGATAGCTGAGCTCGTGCGGATGTTTGTCTCACACCCCCTCAAACTTGATTTAGCTAGCTAACTGGCATAATTAGCTGTAAATTGGTCGAGATGGTTTGTTCTCAGAGCTGTGCAGTTTTAACTTGTTTGTATAGCTAGCTAAAACTAACTAACCAACTAACAAACAAATAATTTATATGCACTGTCAATCGACAGTAATGCCCAAGTCTTAGCAATCACAAAACATCTCTACGCACATCAACCCTCAGAATTTTAACGCGTGAGTCCAGGTATGTATAAGCTGACCTCACGCCTCAACAAGCTTCTGTTGGTCAGAGTCAATACTTCTGCTCACCATTGATTGGCAGATGTGTGAAGCATATGAGCGTGCCCACAGAACAGTTTTTCGAGGTCGAGGGAGGGTGTGAGAGAAAAACAGCCGCACGAGCACAGCCATCCACATAAAGAGATGCGTGTGCAATTATTGAACTGGTAACATTTTTACGCTGGGAGAAATTTTACAGCATGACGTCACAATCAGAACACAATCAGAACGATCAGAACTATTGCGAACTATTTCACACTGGGATGATTTTTACATGACACAGGACATGCTGTATGTTGCTCATCAAACTGCCAGAACTAAGCAGAAAGGAAGAAAATAATACAAGAACTCACAAACTTGCAATTATTCATTGTCTGCCAAGACACTGGAATATGAACATCAACAAAACAATATACAGTACAAGTCAAAAGTTTGGACACATTTTTTTTTTTTTACTATTTTCTACATTGTAGAATAATAGTGAAGACATCAAAACTATCAAATAACACATATGGAATCATGTAGTAACCAAAAAAGTGTTCAAGAAATCAAAATGTATTTTATATTTGAGATTCTTCAAAGTAGCTACCCTTTGCCTTGATGATAGCTTTGCACACGCTTGGCATTCTCTCAACCAGCTTCACCTGGAATGCTTTTCAGGTCTTGAACAGTCTTGAAGGAGTTCCCACATATGCTGAGCACTTGTTGGCTGCTTTTCCTTCACTCTGTGGTCCAACTCATCCCAAACCATCTCAATTGGGTTAAGGTCCGGTGACTGTGGAGGCCAGGTCATCTGATGCATCACTCTATCACTCTCCTTGGTCAGATAGCCCTGGCGGTGTGTTTTGGGTCATTGTCCTGTTGAAAAACAAATGATAGTCCCAAAAGCGCAAACCAGGTGAGATGGCGTATCGCTGCAGAATGCTATGGTAGCAATGCTGGTTAAGTGTGCCTTGGATTCTAAATAAATCACTGAAAGTGTCTCCAGCAAGGCACCCCCACACCATCACACCTCCTCCTCCACGCTTCACGGTGGGAAGCATGGAAAATGGCGTCGGAAGAAATGGCAGCAGTTTTACGGGCGCCCAACCAATTGTGCAATTATGTGGGTCTTTTCCGCGTTATTTGTAACTTATTTTGTACATAATGTTTCTGCAACCCTATCTTACGGTAAAAAATAGATTCTGGACATCAGGACAGCGATCACTCACCTCGGATTAGACAAATAATGTTTCTACAACATGGAGGATGCACAGGACATTCTCCAAACACCCCACAGGGCCGACATCCCCGTTATTTGCAAGAGGAAGCGACGCAGGTACAGAGGACAAAGAGCTGGATGCCTTGTCAGGACCCGGAGAAGGCGAGTGGGAAAGCTGCCGTTACCGTCAATACTACTCGTCAACGTGCAATCACTGGACAATAAAATGAGGTACGATCACGAATATCCTACCAACGGGACATCAAAAGCTGTAATATCCTATGTTTCACGGAATCGTGGCTGAATGACGACATGGATTTTCAGCTAGCGGGATATACGCTGCACCGGCAAGATAGAACAGCACTCTCCGGTAAGACGAGGGGGGGGCGGTCTGTGCATATTTGTAAACAACAGCTGGTGCATGAAATCTAAGGAAGTCTCTAGATTTTGCTCGCCTGAAGTAGAGTATATTGTGATAAATTTCAGGCCACACGACGTGCCTAGAGAGTTTTCAGCTATACTTTCGTGGCTGTTTATTTACCACCACAGACAGATACTGGCACTAAGACCGCACTCAGTCAGCTGTATAAGGAAATAAGCAAACAGGAAACCACCCACCCAGAGGTGGCACTCCTAGTGGCCGGAGACTTTAATGCAGGGACACTGAAATCAGTTCTACCAAATTTCTATCAACATGTTAAATGTGCAACCAGAGGGATAAAATTCTAGATCACCTGTACTACACACACAGAGACACGTACAAAGTTCTCCCTCGCCCTCCATTTGGTAAATCCGACCACAACTCTATCCTCCTGATTCCTGCTTACAAGCAAAAATGAAAGCAGGAAGCACCAGTGGCTCGGTCTATAAATAAGTGGTCAGATGAAGCAGATGCTAAACTACAGGACTGTTTTGCTATCACAGACTGGAACATGTTCCGGGATTCTTCCGATGGCATTAACTTCACTAGGGTAGGGGGCAGCATTCGGAATATTGGATGAAAAGCGCGCCCAAATTAAACTGCCTGCTACTCAGCCATAAAAGCTAGAATATGCATATAATTAGTAGATTTGGATATAAAACTGAAGTTTCTAAAACTGGTTGAATGATGTCTGTGAGTATAACAGAACTCATATGGCAGGTAAAAACCTGAGAAAAAATCCAACCAGGAAGAGGGAAATCTGAGGTTTGTAGTTTTTCAACTCATTGCCTATCGAATATAGTGTGTCTATGGGGTCATATTGCACTTCCTAAGGCTTCCACTAGATGTCAACAGTCTTTAGAACCTTGTTTGAGGCTTCTACTGTGAAGTGGGGGCGAATGAGAGGGGATTGAGTAAGGTGCCATGAGCTGACCACGCTCGTTCACGTGAGAGGTAGCTTGCGTTCCATTGCAATTCTAAAGACAAAGGAATTCTCCGGTTGGAAGATTATTGAAGATTTATGTTAAATACATCCTAAAGATTGATTCTATACATCGTTTGACATGTTTCTACGGACTGTAACGGAATTTTTGACTTTTCGTCTGCACCTTGTGATCGCGCCTCATGAATTTTGATTACTGGGCTAAACGAGTGAACAAAAATGAGGTATTTGGACATACATGATGGACTTTATCGAACAAATCAAACATTTATTGTGGAACTGGGATTCCTGGGAGTGCATTCTGATGAAGAACATCAAAGGTAAGTGAATATTTATAATGTTATTTCTGACTTCTGTTGACTACACAACATGGCGGATATCTGTATGGCTTGGCTTTGTGTCTGAGCGCTGTACTCAGGTTATTGCATGGTGTGCTTTTTCTGTAAAGTTTTTTTTTAAATCTGGCACAGCGGTTGCATTAAGGAGAAGTGGATCTATCTAGTATTTCTGTAAATTGATGTGGCTCTCTGCAAAATCACCGGATGTTATGGAACTACTGAACATAACGCACCAATGTAAACTCAGATTTTTGGATATAAATATGAACTTTACCGAACAAAACATACATGTATTGTGTAACATGAAGTCCTATGAGTATCATCTGATGAAGATCATCAAAGGTTAGTAGTAACCTGGTATATTTATGTTTACCAATAGATGGCAGTATTGACTCAAGACGGGGGTTTGCTTCCCGCTATCCGTAGCTATTTCCTATGTCTGCCTATATAACTATGATTAAGAAAGCTTCAGGTAGTTTTAAGCCAGGTGCATAAGAGAATGTAATTCTAAGTTACAATTAAATACTAAACCTTACGTAAGTCTCATGAGTCGTAACTCTAAGAAGCCTTTAAGGATACTACATATTTGGCGATGAGGATAACTATGGAGAACTGCGTTGGATTTTTTTTGCCACGAAGTTAGCGGAGTATTTGGCGTGCGACGCGGGAGGTGAGACTCAAGTGAGCGGTGGAATATTCTGAAGGATTGATTCCCTGGATACGGGTAGGACAAATTATTGACTGTGTGAGGGGAGAGAGAATCGGAAAAGATGGCTTTGGCAACAATAGGCTTGCTACCACCATTTGATCCTAAAAATCAGGAATGGGAGAAGTACTGTGAAATAATGGAACATTTCTTTGCTGCTAATGAAATAACTGATGCCGCTAAACAGAAATCCATACTCATAAGCGTTGTCGGTGCACAGATGTACAGCTTAATGAGAAACCTGTTGAGCCCAGATAAACCAGGAGAAAAGTCATTCGTAGATTTAGTCGAGCTATTAAAAAAAACACTTCAACCCCAAACCCAGTGAGATAGTACAAAGATTCAAGTTTGATTCGCGTATGAGAAAACCTATTGAATCAGTGAGGGAATATGTGGCTGAGTTGATAAAACTAGCATTGGACTGTAACTATGAGAATACATTATCGCAAATGCTACGCGATCGGCTGGTGTGTGGGATTAATGATGACAGGATACAAATAAGATTGTTATCAGAGCCTAATGTCACGTTTGAGAATGCACTCAAACTGGCTCAGGCCATGGAGTCCGCAAATAGAAATGCACTGGATTTGCAGGCAAGGGGCGCAACTGCGTGCCATACAATAAAAGAGAGCAGCGCTGAGCACGTAGAATTTCAAAGAACAGAAAGCCGTGGTGCAGCAGCCAATAGAGATTGTTATCGTTGCAAAGGCAAACACGCAGCGTTTGACTGTAAATTCAAACACGAAAAGTGTTATGCATGTGGGATAATAGGCCACATGGCGAGGGCGTGCCACAATAAAAAAAAGCCACGGGCTGCAGAAAAGAGGACGGACAGAAAACCGAATACCTCCAGATGCTCTAGCTCAGTGGTTCTTAACCTTTTCTCAATAGGGGGTGCTGTTTTCACTTTGTAAAAATTTCGTTCCCCAATTAAACTGCCTCGTACTCAATTCTTGCTCGTACAATATGCATATTATTATTAATATTGGATAGAAAACACTCTCTAGTTTCTAAAACCGTTTGAATTATATCTGTGAGTAAAACAGAACTCAAGTTGGAGCAAACTTCCTGTGAGGAAGTGAGAAATCTGAAATCAGGCAGGCTGTTCTGGGGTCAGTTTATTCATTTGCATGTCTTCTATTGGTCGAGATGCACTGCATACGCCTTCCCCTAGATGTCAGCAAATAGTGAGAATTGGAATGGAGTTGCTAGGCAGATCTGAGGCCATATAAATGGGCTTGGAACGTGGGGTGCAGTCTTTTCAACATTCGCCATGACGCAAGACAGACCTCAGGATTGCGTTCTGGAAAGCTCCCGTTATAGGCCTTAGATATATCCGGCTCTGATTTTATTCGATATAGGTGTTAAAGACATCATAATGTTGTTATTTTAAACCGAGTTATATCAGTTTATATCAGTATATTGCGATTTTCGGATATTTCTTTGTGCTGCGTTATAGTGAGTTGGGCACGTCTGGGCCACATGGCTAATGTTTACTGCTAATTCCAAAGTTGAAGGCGACAATCTACAACCGAGCAACGATTCTTTTGGACAAAAGACAACTTGCCCAAGATTCTGATGAAAGCTCATCAAAAAGTAAGAACTATTTATGATGTTAATTCGTTGTTCTGTTGAAAAATGTAAAACTCCTATTCCGCCATTAATTTCGGTGCGGTCTCGCTCGTAGTAACGTTAATTTTAAAAATCTAACACAGCGGTTGCATTAAGAACTAATGTATCTTTCATTTGCCCTCCAACCTGTATTTTTAGTCAAGTTTATGATTAGTTACTGATTAGATTAGGTGCCTCTCCCAAGATTTCTCCCGACATTTTGTTGGCAGCTTGGCTACTATTCTCATTGTATAACCACGATTTGTGCCGCTAAATATGCACATTTTCGAACAAACTCTATATGTATTGTGTAATATGATGTTATAGGACTGTCATCTGAAGAAGTTTGAGAAGGTTAGTGAAAAAATTAATATCTTTTGCTGGTTTATTCGTTATCGCTATTGTTGGCTTGAATCAATGCTGTTGTGTGGTTGGCTATTGTAGTAAGCTAATATAATGCTATATTGTGTTTTCGCTGTAAAACACTTAAAATATCTGAAATATTGGCTGGATTCACAAGATCTTTGTCTTTCATTTGCTGTACGCTGTGTATTTTTCATAAATGTTTTATGATGAGTATTTAGGTAATTCACGTTGGTCTCTGTAGTTATTCTAGTTGCTTTGGTGAGAGTTGTGATGGTGGCTGCAATGTAAAACTATGATTTATACCTGAAATATGCACATTTTTCTAACAAAACATATGCTATACAATAAATATGTTATCAGACTGTCATCTGATGAAGTTGTTTCTTGGTTAGTGACTATTTATATCTTTATTTGGTCGAAATTGTGATAGCTACCTATGCAGGAAAAAAATGGTGGAAAAAAAGTTGTGTCTTTTGCTATCGTGGTTAGCTAATAGAAATACATATTGTGTCTTCCCTGTAAAACATTTTAAAAATCAGAAACGATGGCTGGATTCACAAGATGTGTATCTTTCATCTGGTGTCTTGGACTTGTGATTTCATGATATTTAGATGCTAGTATTTACTTGTGACGCTATGCTAGGCTATGCTAGTCAGCTTTTTTACTGATGGGGGTGCTCCCGGATCCGGGATTGTGATGAAGTAGAAGTTAACCTTGTTGGAGGTACTGAACCCCACCAGTTTCATATGCGCATTCACCGAACCCTTCTTAAATGGAAAAATAAAATATGATTTTTTTAAATTCAAAACATAGGTATATATTTTACTGGTGCACAAAATGAACCGTGCATCAACATCAACACCGTGTGTTCAAAGAACAAAATCATCAAAACATGATTTTCACACAAAAACAAAAACATAATAATGAATATTTACTGCAAATCAGTGTGACTTCTGCTGTTGCCTTTCAGAGACCAGTTCAGAAATGCGTGGCTTCACCTTGGCAAGTGCCACCCTCATGTCATTTTCGCAACAAAGTCTGTTCCTTTTCTTCGTTTTTATGTCCAGCATCCTCGAAAAGGATTGCTCGCAAAGATATGTTGTAACAAACGGTATGAAAATCTCCAGAGCTTTCTTAGCAATAACAGGTTACGTTACCATTTGTTGACACCAAAACGTTGAAAGCGTGTTCTGAAGAGTTGCTGTTGAACCTGACTCTGCTGAATTTCAATGATTTCATCGAGGTATTCATCATTGACATCTGTTGTCTCAACACTAAACGTGAACGGCTGTCTCACCCATGCTGGATATGACTCTCTTGTAGGGAAGTATCCGTCGAGAGACTTTGCAAGCTCATCTAAGTGCGTGGCAATTGCTTGCTTCAGTTCCGCGGGAACAGAAATGTCTCCGATTCCAGATACATCTTCGATCTTACTTACACAGTCGTCCAGCAGGGGAAAGTTTGCGAAGTTATCGTTCTCTGTTCGTCGTTTCCATAACGGTAGCTTTTTTTGAAAAGCCTTCAGGTTTTCCTCCGCTTCGATGATGTTGACTCCACCGCCCTGCATCTTTTGATTGAGATGATTGAGAGCTGCGAAGATATCAGCCATGTACGCTAAAATGAGAATGAACTCAGAATTTTTTAAGCAATCTGCATGACAATGTTGGTGCTCTTGCAAAAACAGGGCTAATTCCACACGCACGGCAAAAACACGATTCAGCACCTGTCCCCGGGATAACCACCGAACGTTAGAATGGTACAGAAGTACCTCGAATTCAGAGCCCATTTCTTTACACAGCTCACTGAAGATGCGATGCCTCAGAGCACTAGTTCGCACATAGTTCACGCATTCCACTACAATTTTTAATACTTCTGCCAGTTTTGGAGGCAAGGTTTTTGTTGCCAACGCATGCCTGTGCAGAATACAATGCGTAACAATGATGTGTGGTGCATCGGCTTTCACTAGCGCACCAAAACCAGACTTTCTTTCCAGCATGACTGGAGCTCCGTCCGAACAAACTGCAGAAACCATATCCCACGAAAGATTGTTGTCTTTGAAGAAGTCATCCACAAGTTTCTGCACATTGGCTGCCTTAGTTGTTGTTGTAAGAGGCTTACAAAATAAAAAATCTTCCTTTATCACGTCGTCTTTCACATAGTGCACAAATACAGCAAGCTGGCTTAGATTGGAAACGTCTGTGGTCTCGTCGAGTTGAAGGCTGAATTTTGCCGGGCTTGAAATCAGATCTGCAACTACTTGAGCCAAGATGTCTTTGCTCATGTCCTCTATTCTGTCGCTGATGGTGTCATTTGAAAGAGGAATTTGGGATAACTTAACTTCAGCCTCTTTTCCCAGCATGATATTCGCCATCTTCAACACAGCTGGTTTTATGAGTGTTTCACCAATGGTGTGTGGTTTGCCCTGCTTTGCGATCAGGTAAGCAACTTCGTACGATGCTGTGAGGATCGGTTTGTTGATGGGTACAAAGCCGAGAACAGGCAGAGTAGCCTTTTCATCGAATCTGGCTCTCTTCACCTTGAATTCAGCGAGCGTTGTGTTCTTGTATTTTCCATCTCCATGCAGCTTAAGGAAGTGTTCTCTTAGTTTTGTCGGTACTAGACTAGAATTGCTCAACTTGGCATTGCAAATCATGCAGTTAGGATGCTGACTCCCATCACGTTCCGTTATACATGTGAATCCATATTGTACATATTCGTCCGACCACTTTCTTTTTTTGCTCGACATAGTAAGTATGAAGGGATTAAAATATTAAGAAAGAAATCACAAGACGTACCATCACGACAGTCACAAGTCGACTACTGAGCGCACCAAATTCCCTGCAGCACAGATAGGCCAAGCGATGTAGCGTGATCACCTGCAGCCAATGATGGCCAAGCGGGGCGTGTCATCACGAATCATATGAGTCGGATGTGTGTCTTGACCTCCGCTGAACCCCTGAGACTGACTCACCGAACCCCTGGGGTTCGATCGAACCAAGGTTAAGAACCACTGCTCTAGCTACCGCTCTAATCAAGTGATAGAAAGTGAAAGTGAGTGCGCAGACGCAGAGGAAGCATTCTCAATGTACAGTGTACAAGGGGCGAATATGAAGAAGCCTTTCATTGTGGAAATGGGAATAAATGGATTGAAGATACCGTTTGAACTAGACACAGGATGTAGTGTCACACTGATGAGCAGGTCCCAATTCTATAGGAAGTGGAAAACCGTTGAAGTGCCTAAACTGAGAGACACCCCCATTAAACTCAAAACGTACACAGGGGAGAAGATCACTGTGATTGGAGTTGCTGATGTTCAAGTGGAATATCATGGACAAAAGAAAAATCTGCCTCTCTTAGTAGTGGAAGGTACTGGCCCCAGCTTACTAGGAAGAGGGTGGTTGGAGGAAATAAAATTACCAGTAGTACCCAATACCCAAAGTGGAGGATTTGCTTTCAACGTTAACCGGAGGGCAACAGTTTACAAAACTGGACATGAGTCACGCATATCAGCAAGTGCTAATGGATAAAGCTTCACAGAAGTACCTGACCATAAACACCCACAGAGGGATGTTTACCTATAAACGCTTACCTTTCGGGGTGTCTTCTGCACCAGCTATCTTCCAAAGAACTATGGAGGGAATTCTGCAGGGGATACCCAAGGTAGCGGTTTACCTCGACAACATTCTTGTCACGGGAGTCACGAAGGAGGAACATCTCAGAAACTTAGAGGAAGTTTTGAGGAGGATGGAGGACGCCGGTCTCCGGCTGAAGAGGAGCAAGTGTACACTGATAGCTGATGAAGTGCAGTACCTAGGTCACAAGGTGGATGCCAAGGGGTTACACACTGTCAAAGCTAAAGTGAGGGCTGTTGTGGAAGCTCCAGCTCCGACAAACGTTACATAGCTGAAAGCCTATCTAGGCTTACTGAACTATTACAATCGCTTCCTCCCGAACCTCTCTACCCTCTTAGCTCCTCTACATCAACTGCTATGGAAGGATGTGGCCTGGAAATGGTCAGAAAGACAGGAAGAAGCTTTTGCAAAGTCAAAGGTGTTACTGCAATCAGCTGAAGTGCTAATGCACTACTCAGCAGACAGAGATCTCATCCTATCGTGTGATGCCTCATCGTATGGTGTGGGGGCGGTGCTATCCCACCGGATGGAGAATGGTGCAGAGAAACCTATCGGGTTCATGTCAAGAACGTTGTCGCCAGCGGAGAAAAAGTACTCTCAGCTGGACAAGGAAGGACTGGCTGTCATATTTGGAATACAGAGATTCCACAAGTACTTGTACGGGAGAACATTCACTATTGTGACGGATCATGAGCCTCTGATCTCTCTGTTCCATGAACAAAAGCCAGTACCACAAATGGTCTCTACAAGAGTTCAACGTTGGAATGTGTGGCTCAGGGCCTACGAGTACAGAATAATTTACAAACCAGGTAGATACCATGGGAATGCTGATGCTCTGAGTAGGCTGCCCGTTCAACAAATCATCATTCAGGAAGAAGAAAATGATCAGGTTTTGATGATCGATGTGTTGGATGATGCACCGGTGAACACAGCACAAATCAGGCAATGGACTTCAAAGGATGTGACGCTATCACAAGTGCATGAATTTATCCTGAAAGGATGGCCTACAGTGACAGAGCCTCAGATCATGCCTTACTACACTCGCCGCTTGGCATTGAGTGTTCGAGATGGATGTGTTCTGTGGGGTTCAAGAGTAGTTATCCCACCACAAGGGATAACTACAGGGTTGCTACTGAAGTTGTTGCATCAGTCGCATCCAGGTATGTCGAGAATGAAAGGACTAGCGAGGTCATATGTCTGGTGGCCAAAGATGGACCACGTTGTGGAAAATGAGGTTAGCCGGTGTGCAGATTGTCAGAGTAACAGGAAGTCACCCCAGAGTTGCAGTTGGACAAACCACCTGAGACCAACAATGCTCAACTTCCTGAGACCACCAGTCCGGGACGACCTCCTCCTGTGAAGTCTCCACAAACAAAAGGACTTTGTTTCACCATCAAGGGGTGAAGATCTGGTGGCACCAGCTACACCACCTCTGAGACGCTCTATTAGAGAGAGACGTCTGCCAGACTTTTTCAGATCCTAAAGGAGATCATTTTTGAAAAAATGTAAATAAGAATATAGCATAGCTCAGAAAGGAATTAAATTGGGTTATTAGCTTTAAAGGGGGGAATGTAGTAACCTGGTATATTTATGTTTACCAATAGATGGCAGTATTGACTCAAGACGGGGGTTTGCTTCCCGCTATCCGTAGCTATTTCCTATGTCTGCCTATATAACTATGATTAAGAAAGCTTCAGGTAGTTTTAAGCCAGGTGCATAAGAGAATGTAATTCTAAGTTACAATTAAATACTAAACCGTACGTAAGTCTCATGAGTCGTAACTCTAAGAAGCCTTTAAGGATACTACATATTTGGCGATGAGGATAACTATGGAGAACTGCGTTGGATTTTTTTTGCCACGAAGTTAGCGGAGTATTTGGCGTGCGACGCGGGAGGTGAGACTCAAGTGAGCGGTGGAATATTCTGAAGGATTGATTCCCTGGATACGGGTAGGACAAATTATTGACTGTGTGAGGGGAGAGAGAATCGGAAAAGATGGCTTTGGCAACAATAGGCTTGCTACCACCATTTGATCCTAAAAATCAGGAATGGGAGAAGTACTGTGAAATAATGGAACATTTCTTTGCTGCTAATGAAATAACTGATGCCGCTAAACAGAAATCCATACTCATAAGCGTTGTCGGTGCACAGATGTACAGCTTAATGAGAAACCTGTTGAGCCCAGATAAACCAGGAGAAAAGTCATTCGTAGATTTAGTCGAGCTATTAAAAAAAACACTTCAACCCCAAACCCAGTGAGATAGTACAAAGATTCAAGTTTGATTCGCGTATGAGAAAACCTATTGAATCAGTGAGGGAATATGTGGCTGAGTTGAGAACTAGCATTGGACTGTAACTATGAGAATACATTATCGCAAATGCTACGCGATCGGCTGGTGTGTGGGATTAATGATGACAGGATACAAATAAGATTGTTATCAGAGCCTAATCTCACGTTTGAGAAACTCTAAGAAGCCTTTAAGGATACTACAGTTAGTGATTCATTTTATCTCTATTTCTGCTTTTTGTGACTCTTCTCTTTGGCTGGAAAAATGGCTGTGTTTTTCTGTGACTTGGCTCTGACCTAATATAATCGTTTGGTGTACTTTCGTCGTAAAGACTTTTTGAAATCCGACACTGTGGCTGGATTTACAACAAGTGTATCTTTAAAATGGTGTAAAATACTTGTATGTCTGAGGAATTTTAATTATGGGATTTCTGTTGTTTTGAATTTGGCGCCCTGCAGTTTCACTGGCTGTTGACGAGGTGCTAGCGTTCCACATACCCTAGTGAAGTTAAGGAGTACACCACATCAGTCACTGGCTTTATCAATAAGTGCATTGAAGACGTCGTCCCAACAGTGACTGTACATACATACCCCAACCAGAAGCCATGGATTACAGGCAACATTTGCACTGAGCTAAAGGGTAGAGCTCCCGCTTTCAAGGTGCAGGACTCTAACCCGGAAGCTTATAAGAAATCCTGCTATGCCCTGCGATGAACCATCAAACAGGCAAAGCGTCAACACAGGGCTAAGATTGAATGACACTACACCGGCTCTGACACTTGTCTTAGTGACACAGTGACACAAGCCTACCAGACGAGCTAAATCACTTCTATGCTCGCATCGAGGCAAGCAACACTGAGGCATGCATGTGAGCATCAGCTGTTCCGGACGACTGTGTGATCACGCTCTCCGTAGCCGACATGAGTAAGACCTTTAAACAGGTCAACATACACAAGGCTGCGGGGCCAGACTGATTACCAGGACGTGTGCTCCGGGCATGTAATGACCAACTGGTAGGTGTCTTCACTGACATTTTCAACATGTCCCTGATTGAGTCTGTAATACCAACATGTGTCAAGGAGACCCCCATAGTCCCTGTGCCCAAGAACACAAAGGCAACCGGCCTAAATGACTACAGACCCACGTCACGTCCATAGCCATGAAGTGCTTTGAAAGGTTGGTAATGGCTCACATCAACACCATTATCCCAGAAACCCTAGACCCACTCCAATTTGCATACCACCCAAAAAAGATCCACAGATGATGCAATCTCTATTGCACTTCACACTTCCCTTTCCCACCTGGACAAAAGGAACACTTATGTGAGAATGCTATTCATTGACTACAGCTCAGCGTTCAACACCATAGTACCCTCAAAGCTCATCATTAAGCTAAGGATCCTGGGACTAAACACCTTCCTCTGCAACTGGATCCTGGACTTCCTGACGGGCCACCCCCAGGTGGTGAGGGTAGGTAGCAACACATCTGCCACGCTGATCCTCAATACTGGAGCTCCCCAGGGGTGCGTGCTCAGTCCCCTCCTGTACTCCCTGTTCACCCACGCCTGCATGGCCAGGCACGACTCCAACACCATCATTAAGTTTGCAGACGACACAACAGTGGTAGGCCTGAACACCGACAACGTCGAGACAGCCTATAGGGAGGAGATCAGAGACCTGGCCGGGTGGTGCCAGAATAACAACCTATCCCTCAACGTAACCAAGACTAAGGAGATGATTGTGGACTACAGGAAAAGGAGGACCGAGCACGTCCCCATTCTCGTCGACGGGCTGTAGTGGAGCAGGTTGAGAGCTTCAAGTTCCTTGGTGTCCACATCACCAACAAATTAGAATGGTCCAAACACACCAAGACAGTCTTGAAGAGGGCACGACAAAGCCTATTCCCCCTCAGTAAACTAAAAAGATTTGGCATGGGTCCTGAGATCCTCAAAAGGTTCTACAGCTGCAACATTGAAAGCTTCCTGACTGGTTCCATCACTGCCTGGTATGGCAATTGCTCGGCCTTTGACCGCAAGGCACTACAGACGGTAGTGCGTCATGCCCAGTACATCACTGGGGTTAATCTGCCTGCCATCCAGGCCCTAAAAATTGTCAAAGACCCCAGCCACCCCAGTCATGGAGTGTTCTCTCTACTATCGCATGGCAAGCGGTACTGGAGTGCCAAGTCTAGGACAAAAAGGCTTCTCAACAGTTTTTACCCCAAATAAACTTTGATTTGATTTGGGAACCACACATGCGGAGAACCTCCATTTACCTATACTGCGTCTCACAAAGACAAAGGTGGTTAGAACCAAAAATCAGACCAAAGGACAGATTTCCACCGGTCTAATGTCCATTGTGCGTGTTTCTTCACGCTAGCAAGTCTCTTCTTCTTGTTGGTGTCCTTTAGTCCTGGTTTCCTTGCAGTAATTTGACCACGAAGGCCTGATTCATGCTGTCTCTGAACAGTTGATGTTGAGATATGTCTGTTACTTGAACTCTGTGAAGCATTTATTTGGGCTGCAATCTGAGGTGCAGTTACCTCTAATGAACTTATCCTCTACAGCAGAGGTAACTCTGGGTCTTCCTTTCCTGTGGCGGTCCTCATGAGAACCAGTTTCATCATAGTGGTTGATGGTTTTTGCGACTGCTGGCCGCTTGGTCTTGCTTGGTCTCTTACCAAATCTTCTGTATACCACCGCTACCTTGTCACAACACAACTGGTTGGCTCAAACGCATTAAAAAGTTCCATAAATTACGTTTTAGCAAAGCACACCTGTTAATTGAAATAAATTCTAGGTGACTACCTCTAGAAGCTGGGAAGGCAGGTAGCCTAGTGGTTAGAGCATTGGGCCAGTAACAGAAATGTTGCTAGATCAAATCCCTGAGCTGACAAGGTAAAAATCTGTCATTCTGCCCCTGAACAAGGCAGTTAACCCACTGTCCCTAGGCCATCGTTGTAAATAAGAATTTTTTCTTAACTGACTTGCCTAGTTAAATAAAAATATATAAAAAAGCTGGTTGAGAGAATGCCAAGAGTGTGCAAGACTAAGGGTGGCTACTTTGAAGATTCTGAAATGTAAAATATATTTTGATTTGTTTAACATGTTTTTTGTTACTACATGATTCCATGTGTGTTATTTCATAGTTTTGATGACTTCACTATTATTCTACAATGTAGAAAATAGTAAAAATAAAGAAAAACCATTGAATGAGTAGGTGTGTCCAAACTTTTGACTGGTACTGTAGTTCAAAAAGAGGGTAGTTTAGAGCTGTTTTCACAGGAACTACTTTTGCAGCAAGATGCCAAACTTGACAGGGAAGCAATGTGCATCAAGAGCAAGGGCGTAGTGCTGCCGTAGCACAGAGGAGCGGCACTCTCTCACTTTTTTCAATTTGAGAATACACAGAGCTGGTAAAACTATTTCTGTAAAATCTATTTGATAAATTCTAAATAAAGTCTATTGATTTTGAAAAAAAATCTAAGTTCCCAGTGTGTCTGCCTTGATGTTCATAAAACTCCACAAAACTCCACTTCATAAAACTCCATAAAACTTACCCGATTCAGGAAACTAGTTGCAATTATTTTTTTTAAATCAAAAATCAAAAAATCAAAATGTGTTTATTGGCAGAAATGCCTTCTCGAATATGTGAACTTTAATGTGCCTTAATAAAAAACTTGGATGCCATCTGTAAATACGAATAAATTGTAGAATTACAAGCCTTGTTGGTTAAGCCACAGAAAAAGTGAGCAACCTTCCCACTAGCCATGATTGGCTGAGATAATGAGTGGGCTGGACATGCCGAGAGAGGAGTTCGGATTGGCCTGCCATAGAAGCTCATCAGTCTGTGTTGGTAATCCTGTCGAACTCAACTTAAAAAAAAAAAAATGTATTGTGTAGTGGAGCTGCATAAGTGTTGCTCTCCACTTTCTGGAGGACCAAGTTTTGAAATCAGTGGAATTAGAGTATGATAGCTAAAGAGATGGAGAAAACACCTGTCTCCGGATTACATCTTCAAACTAGGGGCATGTCATTCCTGACAGGGAGACGCGTGCATGCACGATGATGTATACAGGTAAGATAGTCTAGTGTTAGCTAGCTACATTTTCAGATATTACACGTTTTCTAATTTTGACAGAAAGTGGTTTCATTTCAAGCTAAAGTGTACTGTTAGCTATCTAGCTAACATTAGCTGGCTGGCTCCCTACCTGACGTTATTATTCGTTTCCCAGAGCCGTTTGTTGTTCCAGTTAGAGCCTAATGTTAGCTAGCTAACATTGAACATGGTTGGTTAGCTCCCAGCACTGTGGCATTGTTGGCACTGTTCATTGTTGTTTAACTAGCTAACGTTAGCTAGCTGGCTCGTTAGCTAACGTGACGTGTGTGAACTTACACTTTGTTTACCTAGCTAGGTACATTGTTTACCTAGCTAGCTAGCTAGCTATATGTCTTAAGCTAAATTGTACTGTTAGCTAGCTAGCTAATGTTTGCTGGCTGGCTCCGTAGCTTACGTTATTATTTGTTTCCCAGCGCCGTTTGCAGTTCTAGATAGAGCCTAATGTTAGCTAACTAACATTGATCATGATTTGGTTAGCTCCCAGCACTGTGTCATTGTTGGCACTGTTCATTGTTGTTTAACTAGCTAACATTGGCTGGCTGGCTCGTTAGCTGACGTTACGTGACATGTGTACAACACCTGTTGAATATGGCCAGTGTCAGTAAACGTCTGCAAAAAAGCGTAAGGAAATTGTTGCCAGCAGAGCTGGTTAGGCTGTTTTCATGTTATCCAGAGGAAAACAAATCATCGGCCAGAGCATCAAGTGTGCACTTTCAGAGTGAAAGAGATGGGTGGTGCTAAAGCTTAGGGTGAGGGTGTGAACAATAGATAGCAAAACATTCAAAGACGATTTTCTCAAAAGTGAGTTTACAAGTTGATCAACTTTCAAAACAGAATTACTTTCCCGTTGTTCCTCAAATGCAGTGTATGATATACCATTTTGTAGCTCTGAGTCCATTTATCTAATGTAAAAAACACAATTTCAAATTTTGCTACATAAGACCAAATCCAGGTGGCGAGTCACAATTAGTGTATGAATCGATAGCTCACCTTTCTGTTGTATATGTATTCTGTAATAGGGTATATTGTAACCATGTGTTGAAGCTAATCAAATCACGCAATACAATGAAATGCCAACTCGCAGTAAAGCTCTCCCTTACATTAGGCTATATCCTACAAATATCTATACCATGTAATCAAAGGCCTATTAGTGTTACGTCCGTCGTCAAATGAATGAGACCAAAGCGCAGCGTGGAAAGTGTTCATGATTTTTAATACTGAACTCCGACAAAACAACAAAATACAAAACCGAGCGCAAAGTTCTGCAGGGCTAGACAGCAACTATGCAAAAACAAGATCACAACAACTAAGGTGGGAAACAGGCTGCCTAAGTATGATCCCCAATCAGAGACAACGACAGACAGCTGCCACTGATTGGGAACCATACCCGGCCAACAAAGAAATAGAACACATAGATTGCCCACCCAAATCACACCCCGATCTAACCAAAAAGAGAAATGAAAAGGCTCTCTAAGGTCAGGGCGTGATAATTAGGCTAAAGGCCTACTGCAAATTGTTTTGTTTGTCCATGAACTGGCCAAATGCGCCAAGCTGTCCTTCAGCTATCCTTCAGCACCACAAGTTGGTTCATATTCTTTAACAAAATTGAGCGATCCTGGTGCGGTCTTTTCAGCACTACGAAGGGCGCATCAATCGCTTAAAATGACATAAAATGAGGCAAGTGGAAGGGGGGAAAAGTAAGGAACTTCTCAGTCGGCCCTGAAGGCCGTACACATTTTCACAAGGGCTATTAGCAGGACAATAAACATGATGTGGTCCCAAAAACATCTCTCTGACATAGGGTCCAGCATATCTCTTGATGATGATCGGACTCGAGCCGACACGTGCTGCTTTCAATAATTAACTTTTCATTATTTATTTATTTTTCCATATGTTCTCGTTGTGTAGCCTACAGTAGCCTACAGTGATGTCTCTTGCACATCTCAGTTTTGCCAGGGTAGACAGTCATTGTAAATAAGAATTTGTTCTTAACTGACTTGCCTAGTTAAATAAAGGTTAAGTAATGTAATGTGTTTTGTTCAGTAAATTGTTTTGTAAATATTAATTCACATTTGTGGTGCCACTAAATAAACAATGAATTATTTAAGTCAATTCTGTCAATATTTTTATTATTAAAATATTTTTTATGATGGAGGGAGGGTGGACAGGGAGTTACATTTTTTTCCCCCAAAAGGTACTTCGAGGAACCTTTATAAGGGGTGCTTCGAATAACCTTTATCAAAGGATCTTCAAAGAACATATGTGGGGTTCCCCCACAGTTTCAATTTGAAGAGCACCTAAAGGATACTCCACGAACCTTTTCTTTTTAGAGTGTAGGAGTAAATGTCAGCTGGCTTTTCAAAGCCGAGCATTCAGAGGTCAAGAGAGCAAGTGTGTGTGTGTGTGTGTGTGTGTGTGTGTGTGTGTGTGTGTGTGTGTGTGTGTGTGTGTGTGTGTGTGTGTGTGTGTGTGTGTGTGTGTGTGTGTGTGTGTGTGTGTGTGTGTGTGAGAGAGAGAGAATATATCAAAACACACACAGTAGCGTGTGTTAATGAGTTCCGAGAGCCGATCTGTTATCCAACAATTAGTTTTATAGCCCGGTTACTGTGTGAAAATCCTCCCCAACAAGCAATAGCCTACCCATGCGTGGTCAACTATTTCAGCACCGTTTCGCGCTGCTCTGAGATACATATACATTTTAAAACAGTTATTTTTTATTAACCCTGCATTGTAATTGTATAAAATCCCCTTAGATATGAATTTAGAATCCTCTAAATTTAATTAGATCTACTACTGTACAAGGGCATTTTATTGATCTGCCAGTATTTTCATTTTGAGAATCCGGTAAAGAAATGTGTATGTAGAGGGGTAACTTTCCTCACCATTTCTCTTACCATTTTGTACAATTGTGTGATTAGCCTACCAGTTGGTGTAACTGTAAGGTTAATTCTCTTGAGAGGAATTTTTCTCCTCACTATCACAATACTAAAAACTTTCAAATGCATTCATGAATTAAATCGCTTTAGCCGACGTATGTTGACCCCTCATCTCCATTTCGCCTGGGTTGCGCCCGACCAGCTCCATCCTCCCTTTTCCGGTTAGGCATGGCCGCATGGCACACCCTCTTTCCCCGTTAGGCATGGCCGCATGGTGCACCCCTTTTCCCGGTTAGGCACTGGCCGCATGGTTCACCCCCAATATCAAGGTGCACGTGGGCTTATTTATGTAATGAATATGAATTCGGAATGCAGAAGTTATTAAATATTTAAAGCATTAGAGTTTTAAGAATTGTGTGTGTTAAATTATTTGTGACATTGTGGCATTAAAAGCATATTGAAGTTAGAAGCAATAGGATTTGAAGCAATAGCCTACCCGCGTGTGGTCAACTATTTTAGCACTGTTTCGCGCTGCTCTGAGACAAGCATGGGGACTGGTCTTGATAAATCAATGAGATTTTTTATTTTTACGAAATCTACAATCTAGTTAGACTACAATTAAGGTGTGGAAATGTTAGGATTATTTGCTCTTAGTATTGTAGCCTGCTCCCGACCGGTCACTTTGTACAACGCCATATTTTCATGTCGTAAACCCTGAGGGTTTCGTTTTTCTTGGAATAGAAACACCATAATATTAATTAAATTAATTAAGCTACATATCTCAATCCCATATACTATGTTCTTACAAAAAAAGGTTTTCAATTCTCTACTACAGCCAATATTGAAGACTGTCAAATGCTTCTCAAAGATGCCTTCTAGTGTTCAAACTAGCACTAACTAGCATTAAAACCTTTTGTCAATAGGGGGGCGCTATTTTCACTTTGTAAAAAATCGTGCCCAAATTAAACTGCCTCGTACTCAATTCTTGCTCGTACAATATGCATATTATTATTACTATTGGATAGAAAACACTCTCTAGTTTCTAAAACCGTTTGAATTATATCTGTGAGTAAAACAGAACTCATTTTGCAGCAAACCTCCTGTCAGGAAGTGAAAAATCTGAAATCGAGGCTCTGTTCCAGGGCCTTCCTATTAATTTGCCTGAAATCTATGGATCTACATGCACTGCATACGCCTTCCACTAGATGTCAACAGGCAGTGAGAGGTGGAATGGGGTGTCTAGCTTGATCTGAGGCCGAACAAGAGCTTTTGGAATGACGTGTCTGGAATTTTCATTGTCTTGGAAGGCACGAGAAGGAACCCCAGATTGCGTTCTGAAAAGCTTTCGGTATAGACGTTAGACGTTAATTTTATTTGATATATGTGATAAAAACATCATAAAGTAGTTATTTTAAACCGAGTTATATCAGTTTATTGAACGTTTATTGCGATTTTCTGAATTTTCTTTTCTTTGCGTTATGTGAAGTTGGGCACGTTTGCGCCACATGGCTAGCTTTGGTTGCTAATTCGACAGGAGAAGAGGACATTCTACAACCAAACAACGATTATTCTGGACAAAGGACTCCTTGTACAAGATTCTGATGGAAGCTCAGCAAAAAGTAAGAACAATTTATGATGTTATTTCGTATTTCTGTTGAAAATGTTTAGTCATATTTTCCGCCCTTATTTTGGGCGCTGTCTCGCTATAACGTAAGGTGTATGTCATACTAAAGTTATTTTTAAAAATCTAACACAGCGGTTGCATTAAGAACTAGTGTATCTTTCATTTGCTGTACAACATGTATTTTTTAGTAAAGTTTATGATGAGTTATTTGATTAGATTAGGTGACTGTCCAAGATTTCTCCGGACAATTTTGTGCATTTTGACTACGTATTCACATTGTAAAACCACGATTTGTACCGCTAAATATGCACATTTTCGAACAAAACATATATGTATTGTGTAACACGATGTTATAGGACTGTCATCTGATGAAGTTTGTCGAGGTTAGTGAATAATTTTATATCTTTTGCTGTTTTTTTGCGATCGCTACCTTTGCGGTGAATGAATGCGGTTGTGTGGTTGGCTATTGTAGTAAGCTAATATAATGCTATATTGTGTTTTCGCTGTAAAACACTTAAAAAATCTGAAATATTGGCTGGATTCACAAGATGTTTGTCTTTCATTTGCTGTACACCATGTATTTTTCATAAATGTTTTATGATGAGTATTTAGGTATTTCACGTTGCTCTCTGTAGTTATTCTAGCTGCTTTGGTGATATTTGTGAATGTAGCTGCAATGTAAAACTATGATTTATACCTGAAAATGCACATTTTTAGAACAAAACTTAGATTTATTGTATAACATGTTATAAGACTGTCATCTGATGAAGTTGTTTCTTGGTTAGTGACTAATTATATCTTTATTTGGTCGAATTTGTGATAGCTACCTATGCGGTAAAAAAATTGTGAAAATATGCGGTTGAGTCTTTTGCTATTGTGGTTAGCTAATAGAAATACATATTGTGTTTTCGCTGTAAAACATTTAAAAATCGGAAATGATGGCTGGATTCACAAGATGTGTATCTTTCATTTGGTGTCTTGGACTTGTGATTTCATGATATTTATATGCTAGTATTTACTTGTGGCGCTATGCTAGGTTATGCTAGTCAGCTTTTCTACTGATGAGGATGCTCCCGGATCCGGGATGAGTACCAAGTAGAAGTTAATGGCTGACAATTAAATAACGTGCCATAGAATTCTGCGGCAGCTCGCAAGGTGTGCTGCAGAATGACACAACTTTTACAGGAAAAACTACTGTAAGCTGCTCCAACTGCATCAAGACTCCCGTAGTGTGGCAGACTGAGCGGTAGATTTCCGAATGTTGGCGGCTGAGAGTGCCTGGAACCCAGAAGCCCAGTTCGATACGTTCCTTCATGGATTATCACAGGTGAATAAAAATGAGCTCACAGCCCGAGAGCTGCCCATGAACCTCGAATCCCTCATAGCCTTGACCATCCGGAAAGATGTATCACTTGAGTTCCCTCGGAAATCACAATGAGCTGTCGACTCACCTCCTCTGAAGCCCATTCAACTGGGCAGGGCTAGATTGTTTCCACCAAGAGATGTCTGTTTTGTTGCGCTACGGGACATTTGTTATCTACCTGCCATTAAAAGACCTGGCTCATCAGTTGTTACGAGTACACTGGTGAGTTTCCAATCTCTCACTACTCGTAACTCCCTCTATGCTACCCTGTTGTGGGGAGACCAGTCCATCTGAGTGCGTATTGACTCTAGCGCCGACGAGAGCTTTATGTACACTACCCTGGTGTCAGAGCTGGGTATCTCCACTCAACCTCTTTCCATCCAGATGGACGTCATAGTGCTGGATGGGCGCTCTATTGGCAGAGTCACTGACAATATGGTTCCTATCAACTTGCGAATGTCAGCCAACCACTGTGAGGCTATGCAGTTTCTGCTCCTGGAGTCTCCTCATGTACCCATAGTTTTGGGGTTTTCATGGCTCCAGAGGCATAACCCCCTTATCGATGGAGCTACGGGTTCCATCATGGGTTGGAGTCCATTTTGCTATGCACATTGTCTGCAGTCGGCGCAGACAATAACTCCTCCAGGCTGCAGAAACGCTTGGGTAAAGCTTCGGGTCTCTCCACCGTTCCCGCGGAGTACCAGGACTTACGGGAGGTTTGCGCCACATCTCTTCCTCTGCCCTACGACTGTGCTATCAACCTTCTCCTGGTTACTGCACCACCTCGGGGCGACTTTATTCCCTGTCGGGTCCGGAGACCAAAGTGATGGAAGGGTAAATTGAGGACTCTCTCGCTGCAGGGATTATGCGTCTATCTGCCTCCCCCGCCGGCGTAGGGTTCTTCTTTGTGGAGAAGAAGAACAAGACCCTGAATCCATGTATCGACTACCGGGTCTTAATGACATTACGATAAAAAAAACGTTACCCGCTATCACTCACCTCCTCGGCTTTCGAGCCTCTCCAGGGGGCGGTCATCTTCTCCAAGTGGGACCTTCGGAACGCCCACCATCTGGTTCGGATAAGGGAAGGAGACAAGTGGAAGACAGCCTTTTACACGGCTAGCGGGCACTACGAGTACCTGTTGATGCAATTCTGACTGACCAACGCTCCCACAGTGTTCCAGACCCTGGTCAATGATGTGCTCCGTGACATGTTGAACCGATTTATGTTTGTCTACCTCGATGAAATCCGCATTTATTCCCAGTCAGTTTAAGAGCACATCCTCCATGTCTGACAGATCCTCCAGCCTCTCCTGGAGAACCAGCTTTTCAAGAAGGAGGAGAAATGTGAATTCCATCGCTCCACCATCTCCTTCTTAGGATATGTCATCACTGCAGGGAATATTCAGAAGGATCCTGGCAAGGTGAGAGCGGTGGTGGATTGACCTCAACCCACATCCAGAGAGCAGCTGCAACGTTTCCTGGGGTTTGCTCATTTCTACCGTTGTTTCGTCCGGGATTACAGTACCCTTGCTTCCCCCCTCTCTGCACTCACCTCTCCCAATGTTCCGTTCATATGGTCTCCAGCAGCTGACCAGGCGTTCTGAGACCTCAAGCAGAGATTCTCTACAGCTCCCATCTTAATCCATGCGGACCCGTTCCGTCAGTTCGTGGATGAGGTTGACGCCTCGGACGTCGGGGGGGGGGGGGGGGGCTGTCCTGTCCCAGCATTCTGCCCAGGACCAGAAGCTGCATTCCTGAGCCTTCCTTTCCCATCATCTTAAGATGACGTTGGAGGAGTGGAGGCACTGGTTAGAAGGGGCACAACATCTATTCTTGGTGTGGATGGACCATAAGAACCTGCAAGGCTCCTTCAACCACTCCCTGTTCCTCACCACTCATGGTTCCATATATCCTTGGACTTTGTCACGGGTCTCCCTGCTTCAGATGGCAACACCACCATCCTTACGGCGGTGGATAGGTTTTTCAAAGCCACCCATTTTATGCCCCTTCCTAAGTTGCCCTCAGCTAAGGAGACGGCCCAGCTCATGGTGCAGCACGTCTTCCGGATCCATGGACTTCCGGTCGACATGGTCCAATCGCGGTCCTCAGTTCTCATCCCGGTTCTGAAAGGTGTTCTGCACCCTCATTGGGTCATCGGCCAGCCTGTCCTCTAGTTTTCATCCCCAGTCTAGCAGCCAGTCGGAGCGAACCAATCAGTACCTGGAGATGACTCTTTGTTGCCTCGTCTCCACCAATCGCACCACCTGGAGCCAGCAACTCGTGTGGGTGGAATATGCCTGCAACACCCTTCCCTGTTCTGGTACTGGTCTCTTGCCTTTTGGGTGTTCCTTGGGATATCAGCCCCCACTCTTACCAGAACAAGAGGAAGAGGTCAGCACACCTTCTGCCCAGATGTTCGTCTTTCGCTGTCGTAATACCTGGAAGACAGCCGGGGCCGTTCTTCTCAAGACCATCTCCAGATACCTCTGCAGCTGGCCTTCTGTTGTCTCGCACGCTCCATGTACATCCCACTTTCCATGTATCTAGAATTAAACCCCTATCTCACAGCCCTTTATGTCCTGTTTCCAGGCAGTGGATTCCAGTACCTGGTTGACTGGGAGGGTTATGGCCCGGAGTTGGGTCCCCACCATTAATATCGTTGGTCCGAGCCCTCGTTGTGAACTTCCACCGTCTACACCCCGGTCAACCAGGTATGTCCCAGGGTAGGACGCCAGGTGTCACACCTTGATCTGTTTCACCTGTCTAGTGATTGTCTCCAACCCCCACCAGGTGTCTGTCATTACCTCGTGTATTTATACCTGCGTTTTCTGCTTGCCTGTTGCCAGTTCGTTTTGTCCCGTCTAGTCCTACCAGCGTGTTACCGTGTTGTCCTGTGCTTTAGTTTTTGCTTTTCCTAAACTTCCAGTTCTGACCTTTCTGCCTGTCCCTGATCCTGCACCTGCCTGACTCTGATTTGGATTACGACTCTATTACTGCCTTGACCTACCGATTGCCTGCCCCTTGTACTGTAATAAACTCTGAGACTCGTACTATCTGCCTCCTGTGTCTGCATCTGGGTCTCAGCCTGTGCCGTGATAATAAGCTATAATGCTAGGCTATTCAATTGGCT
Organism: Salvelinus namaycush; assembly: GCF_016432855.1. Classification (NCBI taxonomy): domain Eukaryota; kingdom Metazoa; phylum Chordata; class Actinopteri; order Salmoniformes; family Salmonidae; genus Salvelinus; species Salvelinus namaycush. Next base: position 26,019,879 of record NC_052318.1, read on the forward strand.
ACATCTGTTGGTACAATTTTTAAAGACATTTTTGCTCCCTAACCTAAAATAAAAATAGCACTACACCACTGATCAATTGGCTCCTATTAAAAAGCCTAATCCGCACATTATCACTCAGCATTACTCTGCATCTCTCCCTCTCTCCTCTCCCTCTCAATCTCTCTCTCACTTTTCCCTCTCTCTTTTCTCTTTTCTCTTTCTCTCTCTTTTCTCATCTCTCTCTCTCGCACTCTGGTTTCCAGTGAGCATAGAAAACATCACTGCACAGTCAAGCTAGATTTTAAGCAGATGAGAAGGAGCTCTCCCTTTGAAGTGTGTCTGTGTTATATACTGAGCCTTGGCATAGATCCTTGTGAGAAAAACTCAGACATTTTCAGTAAACTCCGTCTCTGGGGCAGACTGGAAAGGAGCTGTTGAATCTCATAGGCCTTCCATTCACATCTGATGCAGAGGAATGGACACCTTCTATTTGGCTTGTGTGCTCACAGAAATGCAGGAAGTCACAGTAAAATGCACAATATAGTTTGCAATGCACAGCTGAGACTGCGCATTAAGGAAATACTGTGCATGTGTGAATGTACATACAGAACATACAATACATGACAGTACTGTACATGTGAGAGCCAAAAATAGGTGTTCACATGTGTATGGATGTTCAAAGAGAAAGTGAGTGATATATTGTGTGAGTGTGTCCAGTAGGAATATGTGGGTGATTTTATTCAGTGGCTTTATACAGAATGAATAACAGTAATGTCCCCATCTCTGTCATCTCAGTTGACTGTGTTTTTCTCTCTCTGAGAAAATATCTACATATCCTGCCTCCTCTTGGATTCCTAACACCGGCCGCTCTGCTTATGACTCACGAGGTCACAGGAAATATCAACAATGCGAATAAACACTCAACACCTGCTTGGATCCTTACTGCTATATCAGGGTTTAGTACTGTCCCCATGGACACACAGCAGCTGTTGTTCATAACACTATTTTGGGAAGAGTCTTGCCAAAGACCACCCCTCCTAACCCTGCCAATACACATAGGCTATACATAGACATACCAGTAGCCATAACCCCCTCCTACCCTGCTGAAACTAGTCAATATAAAGTATGTAGCCCCTCTCAGTAGGCCCCCAGAACAGTAAGGCTGCTGCTGTCTGAACTCTTTCCACAGTAAGTGCGTTGTTACTTATTTATAGCAACACGTATCCCAGAGGGGCAAAGTAATTGAAACCAAATGTGATGCCGACAGGACTGATATGGGGAAGTGGGCCGGTCAGCCCCAGCGTTCACTCACTAGCAGCCGCGAGGGTTACAGATCAACTCCCTTGGAAATCTTTTTTGCAATTCATTTTTATTAAATAGTTGTGGCTTTCCACCTTCGTAACTTCTCCTGGCAACACATTCATTTCCAGCCTCAGTCCAGAGGTCTCCGTAAACAGCGGTTCTAAAATATACTTTTGTGAACGGGAAAAACCTAAAGCAAAAACAGAGAGCTACTGAGACTAAACTAAAAATACTATTTTCAAAAGATAAAGGCAAAATGTGTTTAGTTTCTTCAGAACAATGATGCAATAGTGTTTTAAGTAAAGAACAGGCTTCTCCATGCATACTCCCCCTCCCACCAGTCAACAGTTATGAGTAGGAAACTTAAATGTCCCCCTAAAACAAAGGACAGGAACTGAGCGAAAACTAAACTTACCTCTCCCTCTGTCTTTCTCTCCTTCTCCTATCTCTCTCTCTCTTTCTCTCTCAGGGCTCTCAGTGAGCTTTCACTAAGTCAGGGAGTGTCAGGCAGATAAAAGGAGATTGAGCTCCTCTTAAAAAGTTGCATGAGGCCTCCTCTGACAGACTCCAGGCAGCCCCCTTGTCAGCTTTTCCAATAACACACTCCCCAGCCAAGTCCCTGCCCAAGTCGTGAGGTATTTCCTGTACACTACGCGCACTCTGTTATCCCAGCCATCTCATTGGAGGCTCTTTTTACGCCTGCTATGTTAGGTTAAGTTGGAGGCTACTCTACTCCGCTCTGCTGTGCTACTGGTGGGGACTGGAGATTCTGCACCACACTGGCTTCTAGTGCTGAGTTACAGCCTTCTGGTCACCAGCCAGATTTAGAAACCCAGACACATGTGGGAAGTTACAGGCAGGGCTGTGTGTGTGTGTGTGTGTGTGTGTGTGTGTGTGTGTGTGTGTGTGTGTGTGTGTGTGTGTGTGTGTGTGTGTGTGTGTGTGTGTGTGTGTGTGTGTGTGTGTGTGTGTCTGTCTTTTGGAGGGTGGGAGGGGGTATGGGGGGGGGGGGGGGTATCTCTGAAAGGAAAGAAGGACTGTAAAAAGAGAAGGAAAAAAAAACATTCCCCTCCTCCACTTAATATGCTGTGGCCTGCCAGTCCGTCCAGCAAGGGAGGAAATAACCACAAAGGTTCTCCTACACAGCACTTTCTTTTACTCCCCCTCCCAGCCACAGCGTGGTCAGAGCTGATGAATAATAGTAATCATTGTTTAACAGGCACGGCCCATCCAGCATCTTAATAAGTGGTCAGTGAAGACAGCCCACAGACACCAGGGAATGCATGGTGTTGTTGTTGGTGGTGGTGTGGAGCTTCAGGTGCTTGGGTTCATGATTTTTTATCGATAAAGGGAAATCCCTAATAAGCCTGTAGCACGAGACACAATGCTCCTGAGCTTCTCGACTTGCATATGGCGATGTAGCCTACAGTTTTAATACAGTACATCTGGGGAGTTATCATTGCTGTTTTAAAGAAATGTTTAAAGATTCCAAGAAGAAGCTGTGAAGGGGTTCTTCGGCTGTCCCAATAGAAGAACCCTTTGAATAACCCTTTTTGGTTCCAGGTAGTACCCATTTGGGTTAAATGGAACCAAAAAGGGTTCTACCTGGAACCAAAAAGTGTTATCCCATGGGGACAGTCAAAGAACCCTTTTGGAACCATTTTTTATGTTGGAGAGATAGAACATCAAAACAAGAGCATTGGTGAATTTCAGAAAGGTTAAAGCTTTGGCTTACTCCTGGCTTTGTTGTGTTGTTGTGTGAATCTCACCTCTGAGACAATTCCCCAACCTGTTATATGAATATCTAAGCTAGAATTGACAGTGAATCCTTCCAGGGCTCATTTTTTATTTTGATATGGGTTTGAAAACTACCAATTAGAGTGATATTCCATCGACAGGATTTAGAGCTGGTCTAAACACAAGCAGCCTTGGTAAATATGGATTGTGACACAGATGTCATCATGAATAAATATACGACAATTCATTCTTCCACCAACAACATTCACTGCTCTCTCTCCTTTCCAAACACCTGCTCTACTTCTGAAATATAGGCCCTTAATTCCCTGATTATTTGTAACACCATTATGAGTAAGATTTCACAAGTCATCAAAGATGGTATTATGGGTCACGTCATAACAATATTGAAAGGATAGATAATTGTCTGATCATAGAGATACTGTATTACATGAACAGAACATGTCAAAAGATTAACTAAGTGAACTAAGACCGAGTGCACTACAATGAGCTGTATACTGCAAAAGCAAACTGGAAAATGCTCATGCAGAGGCGGCGCTCCTAGTGGCCGGGGAGTTTAATGCAGGGAAACTCAAATCTGTTCTACCTAATACAAGCAAAAACTAAAGCAGGAAGCACCAGTGACTCGGTCAATAAGAAAGTGGTCAGATGAAGCAGATGCTAAGCTATAGGACTGTTTTTCTAGCACAGACTGGAATATGTTCCGGGATTCTTCCGATGGTATTGAGGAGTACACCACATCAGTCACTGGCTTCATCAATAAGTGCATCGATGACATCGTCCCCACAGTGACCGTACGTACATACCCCAATCAGAAGCCATGGATTACAGGCAACATCTGCACTGAGCTAAAGGGTAGAGCTGCCACTTTCAAGGACTCTAGCCTGGAAGCTTTTAAGAAATCCCGCTATACCCTCCGACGGACCATCAAACAGGCAAAGCTTCAATACAGGACTAAGATTGAATCGTACTACACCAGCTCCGATGCTCGTTTGCTCATTGCAAACAATTACAGACTACAAAGGGAAGCACAGCCGTGAGTTGCCCAATGACACAAACCTACCAGACGAGCGAAAAAAAGGAGATAATCGTGGACTTCAGGAAACAGCAGAGCACCCTCCCACCCACATTGAAGGGACAGTAGTGGAGAAGGTGGACAGTGTTTAGTTCCTCGGGGTACACATCACAGACAAACTGAAATGGTCCACCCACACAAACAGTGTGGTGAAGAAGGCGCAATAGCGCCTCTTCAACCTTAGGAGGCTGAAGAAATTTGGCTTGTCACCTAAAACCTTGACAAACTTTTACAGATACATAATCGAGAGCATCCTGTCGGGCTGTATCCCCGCCTGGTACGGCAACTGCACCGCCCTCAACCGCAAGGCTCTCCAGAGGGTGGTGCGGTCTGCACAATGCATCACCGGGGGTAAACTACCTGCCCTCCAAGACACCTACAACACCCGATGTCTCAGGAAGGCCAAAAAGATAATCAAGGACAACAACCACCCGAGCCACTTTCTGTTGACCCCGCTACCATCCAGAAGGCGAGTTCAGTACAGGTGCATCAAAGCTAGGACCGAGAGACTGAAAAACAGCTTCTATCTCAAGGCCATCAGACTGCTAAATATCACTAACTCAGAGAGGCTGCTGCTTACATATCACTGGCCACTTTAATAAATGGATCACTAGTCACTTTATAATGCCACTTTAATAATGTTAACATATCTTACATTACTCATCTCGTATGTACATACTGTACCTTATATCATCTATTGCACCTTGCCTATGCCGCTCGGCCACCGCTCATCCATATTTTTATATCTACATGTTCTTATTCCATCCATTTAGATTTGTGTGTATTAGGTAGTTGTTGGTGAATTGTTAGATTACTTGTTAGATATTACTGCACTGTCGGAACTAGAAGCAAAAGCAATTCGCTACAATCACATTAACATATGCTAACCATGTGTATGTGACTAATACATTTTGATTTGATTTGAAAAATTACTTCTATGCTTGCTTCGAGACAAGTAACACTGAAACATGCATGAGAACACCAGCTGTTCCGGATGACTGTGTGATCACACCCTCCGTAGCCGATGTGAGTAAGACCTTTAAACAGGTCAAAATTCACAAGGCCGCAGGGCCAGACGGATTACCAGGACGTGTACTCCGAGCATGTGCTGACCAACTTGCAAGTGTCTTCACTGACATTTTCAAACAGTCCTTGACTGAGTATGTAATACCAACATGTTTCAATTAGACCACCATAGTCCCTGTGCCCAAGAACACTAAGGTAACCTGCCTAAATGACTACCGACCCGTAGCACTCACGTCTGTAGCCATGAAGTGCTTTGAAAGGCTGGTCATGGCTCACGTCATCACCATTATCCAAGAAATCCTAGACCCACTCCAATTTGCATACTGCCCCAACAGATCCACAGATGATGCAATCTCTATTGCACTCAACACTGCCTTTTTCTACCTGGACAAAAGGAACACCTATGTGAGAATGCTATTCATTGACTACAGCTCAGCGTTCAAGACCATAGTGCCCTCAAAGCTCATCACTAAGCTAAGGACACTGGGAATAAACACCTCCCTCTGCAACTGAATCCTGGACTTCCTGACGGGCCGCCCCCAGGTTGTGAGGATAGGGATCAACACATCCGTCATGCTGATCCTCAACACAGGGGCCCCTCAGTGGTGTGTGCTCAGTACCCTCCTGTATTCCCTGTTCACGCATGACTGGATGGCCAGGCACGATTCCAACACCATCATCAAGTTTGCCAATGACACAACAGTGGTAGGCCTGATCACCGACAACGATGAGACAGACTATAAGGAGGAGGTCAGAGACCTGGCCGTGTGGTGCCAGGACAACAACCTCTCCCTCAATGTGACCAAGACAAAGGAGATGATTGTGGACTACAGGAAAAGGAGGGCCGAGCACGCCCCCATTCTCATTGACGGGCTGTAGTGGAACAGTTGAGAGCTTCAAATTCCTTGGTGTCCACATCACCAACAAATGGTCATGGTCCAAACACACTAAGACAGTAGTGAAGAGGGCACGACAAAGCCTATTCCCTCTCAGGAGACTTAAAAGATTTGGCATGGGTCCTCAGATCCTCAAAAAGCTCTACAGCTGCACCATTGAGATCATCCTGACTGGTTGCATCACCGCCTGGTATGGCAACTGCTCGGCCTCCTGGGGCCAAGCTTCCTGCCATCCAGGACCAGAGAAAGGCCCTAAAAATTGTCAAAGACTCCAGCCACCCTAGTCATAGACAGTTCTCTCTGCTACCGCACGGCAAGCGGCACCATAGCGCCAAGTCTAGGTCCAAAACGTTTCTTAACTTCTAGTTCCTCCCAAACCCGGATCCGGGAGCACCCCCACCAGTAAAAAAGCTGACTAGCATAGCCTAGCATAGCGTCACAAGTAAATACTAGCATCTAAATATCATTAAATCACAAGTCCAAGACACCAGATGAAAGATACACTTCTTGTGAATCCAGCAATCATTTCTGATTTTTAAAATGTTTTACAGGGAAGACACAATATGTAAATCTATTAGCTAACCACGTTAGCAAAAGACACCATTTTTCTTAGTCCACCATTTTTTCTCTCCACCAGTAGCTATCACCAATTCGACCAAATAAAGATAGTGATAGCCACTAACCAAGAAAAAACTTCATCAGATGACAGTCTGATAACATATTTATTGTATTGCATAGGTTTTGTTAGAAAAATGTGCATATTTCAGGTATAAATCATAGTTTACAATTGCACCCACCATCACAACTCGACTAGAATAAATACAGAGAGCAACGTGTATTACCTAATTACTAATCATAAAACATTTCTTAAAAATACACAGCGTACAGTAATTGAAAGACACAGATCCTGTGAATCCAGACAATATTTCAGATTTTCTAAGTATTTTACAGCGAAAACACAATAAATCGTTATATTAGCATACCACATTTGCAAACATTACCCCAGCATTGATTCAAGGCAAAAAGAGCGATAGCGTTATCACCACCAAAATATATTAATTTTTTCACTAACCTTCTCAGAATTCTTCCAATGACACTCCTGTAACATCATATTACAACATACATATAGAGTTTGTTCGAAAATGTGCATATTTAGCCACAAAAATCGTGGTTATACAATGAGAAAAGTAGCCAAACTGGCCAGAAAATGTCAGGCGCCATCTTGGAGAGTGACCTAGTCTAATCAATAAATAATCATAAACTTGACTAAAAAATACAGGGTGGACAGCAATTGAAAGACAAATTAGTTCTTAATGCAATCGCTGAATTACATTTTTAAAATTAACCTTACTGCACAATACAGGGTGCGCCAAAGCGAAGCTACCCCCCAAAAAATGGCGGCTTATGCGTTTAACATTTTTCAACAGAACAACGATTTATCAGCATAAATAGTTCTTACTATTAGCTGAGCTTCCATCAGAATCTTGGGCAATGTGTCCTTTCTCCGGTCTAATCGTCTTTTGGTCGAAAGATGTCCTCTTGTCCTGTCGAAATGGCCACTAACGTTCGGCATGTACCGGAAAAGTGTCCAACTCTTGAAAGTGCGTCACAAAGAAATGCCAGAAAATCGCAATAAACTGATATAAATTGCTATAAGTCGGTTTAAATTAACTACCTTATGATGTCTTTAACACCTATAACGAGTAAAAACATGACCGGAGATATATTACTGGCTAAACCAAAGCTTGGAAGGAGGCCAGTCCGACGTCCATCGTGCGTCAAGCGCAGGGCAGAAAAGAAAGGTACTTCCGCATCTTGGTCTTATATAAAGTCCCAGATTGCGCAATCGACCCCATTCAAATTGTCACCACTTACTGACATCTAGAGGAAGGCGTAGGCAGTGTTTGTAGCCCCACAGCATTCACAGGGACTTATAAACTGACCTGGGAACAGAGGCCAAGATTTCTGAAATCTCACTCCCTGGCAGGAAAAGTGCTGTAGAATGAGTTCTGTTTCACTCAGAGACATAATTCAAACGGTTTTAGAAACTAGAGAGTGTTTTCTATCCAATAATAATAATAATATGCATATTGTACGAGCAAGAATTGAGTACTAGGCAGTTTAATTTGGAGACCAATTTTCACTAAGTCGAAACAGCACCCCCTATATTCTCAAGAGGTTAACAGCTTCTACCCCCAAGCCATAAGACTCCTGAACAGCTAATCAAATGGCTACCCAGACCCCATTTTATGCTGCTGCTTCTCTCTGTTTATAATCTATGCATAGTCACTTTAACTCTACCTACATGTTCATATTACCTCAATTACCTCGACTAACCGGTGCCCCTACACATTGACTTTGTACTGGTACCCCCTGTACCAGTAGAGGGGGTACCCGTTCTGGTACAGGGGGTGTTTAATTATTTGTTTGCTTTCATTTTCTATATTAAATTTTTTACTTAACACTTTTTTTTTCTTAAAACTTCTTAAAGCATTGTTGATTAAGGGCTTGTAAGTAAGCATTTCACTGTAAGGTCTACACTTGTTGTATTCGGCGCATGTGACATAACATTTGATTTGATTTGATTAGCTGACTATTGGAATCAAGTGACAGACTAGTATTACATTCCAACCAATCTTCCTGTTTATAGCTAAACTAGCTAGTTAAACATCTGGGCTAGCCAGCTAAGCTAACTACCTAGGTTTCTTCAACACTTGTCCTGCAGGCCCTTTGGCTCTGCTGTTGGTTATGATCACTCACAGCGTTTGATTCATTTACTGGAGTAATTGCTGGGGATTGAAAGTCACCTCTTTTGAGTGGTCCTGCAAATAGATCAGGTTCTGATAGACAGACTCTCGCAACTTGACCACTTCTCACCTGGGGCTATTTCCGTGGTGACCTTCTACCATTACTCCACTTAGATTTGGAAATTATCAATTAAGGGCTCATTTTATTAGTAGTAATCACACCTGTGGGGAGAGGGGCATTCTTCTTACCAAACCACATGACCTTTGTTTTGGAGGTGTTCAGAACAAGGTTAAGGGCAGAGGAAGCTTGTTGGACACTAAGAAAGCTTTGTTGTAGAGCGTTTAGCACAAATTCCAGGGAGGGGCCAGCTGAGTATAAGACTGTATCATCTGCATATAAATGGATGAGAGAGCTTCCTACTGCCTGAGCTATGTTGTTGATGTAAATTGAGAATTGTTAGATTGAGCAAAATACCTGTAAGCTTTTTCAAGAGAATTGTGGGAGGATGCAGCTACAACAAGTAACAAAGTAAGTACTCACAATTGGGTATTCATAGGAATATGTGTCAGGGTAAGTTAGTGTTTTTATTAAACATGACAGCACACTCACTTGACGCAAAAGACTTGCTGAGAAAAGTCCTACATAGCAACTTAGTCTATGAAACTTAGATATAGTTGGAATCACTTCTTTACAGCCTGACACTTCTTAAACGGTGAGATATTTTCCCTGTTCTCTTTTAACTCTACTGCTCTTTCACAGGATACATGCATTTTTACATCACTGAAAGCGGAGGCATTGAAATAACTGAGAAAGTGCTGGAATCACTGACAATCATTGAGTCTGTCACTTACGGCAGCCTATGCAAAGCATGTAAGAGGAGTCCTGCACTGTCATTCTTTCTAACTTCTATGCCCATTTTGTGGTGCCCAGGAAAAAGTGAAATTTTACCACATGCAATTTTAATGTGACACATTAGCCCTTGCTTTTAAATGTGCAGTCTATGCAGAAACACTCAGTAAATGGTGATAACGGAGTTTACATTATCCCTGTTTGAGAACAAGTGTACCTTTTAGAGGAACTACCGCACCGGTTCCACAATATAATAACACACAATAAGAGATAACAACACAGTGCTGAAAAGATGCTTCTTGGGCATTATCAGCAAATCAATTATGTATTGTGTCCAGAATAGAACGTTTTGAATAGATGTCTGGTACATTTTTAAAGTCGGCGCTATTCTCCTAGCGTCTCATCACCCATTTGAGCTGTGTTTCATTTGCAACACTTTCAGACTGCACAGCTTTGACACCCACTGTAGGCAAATTAAAATAAATCATATGTTACCTCTCAGGCAGGTCTTCCCAACATTGTCATAAAAAATACAAACATATTTCTGCTGCTATAATCAAACTATTGCTCACTTTGTTTGGACGGATGGATGTGTAAGGCAATTGATGAGGATTTAGTACTAGTGTGCTTTGGAACTATTGCTGGGTCCACCTGGTGTTTCAATGGATGGAAGACTGTGAGAGAGAGGAATTACATAGAGACGGGGCAGGGTGAATAATCATAGTGGCCTGCCAGGATAGCAGTGTTATTAGACATAAATGATACTGTGCTTCCTCTTCACTCCAGTAACCAGAGTAGGATTAAGTTCCCCCAAGACACTGATCTAATGTCAGCTTGGTAGATATTTTGTCACAGTGGTGAAAGTTTGGATTTGGGGGAGGGTCCACTGATCCTAAATCAGTGCATACTAACAAGACCTACCCAGAGCAGTAACAACAGTCCTATGGCGTTGCTGCCAGATACTAAGGTCAGTTTTGTGTTTTACTTTAACAATGGTTAAGTCATGAATGGCTAAGGTGAAGCTGATTCTAGATATTTTATATTGGAAACTTTGACATGGAGAGGTAACACCAGAGGGACGTCACATCCTGCTTCACAGTGTTTAGGTCCGTTCCTCAGCTAAGGTGAGGTGATGCAAACAACCAATGGGCGAACTCTGCCGGTTCACGCTGGGTTCATAGCTAAAAAAAGTGTCCCAGCGGTCAGGGGAAAATGACGCCGTAGGCGGAAGTAGAGTCACCGCCTGCGTCTGCCGCAAATTGTGCAGTCCTGAAGTTGGTCTCCACTGCCTAGCGCATGCAGCAAAGCTGCTCAATGAACACTGAGTTATATTAATTATTACATGGGAGGTCTGTATTGCAGGCTTTTACCAAGTACCATGTGCTCAGGTGTTAGAAGCCACTAGCCCAAACAATAAAACAAACTTCTAAGCTAATACATGTGCATCCAGGTAAATTTATGTGGGTGAGTCATATAACTGGTATAATAAGCTGAAAATGAACGACACCGACACTGCCTTCCTCTTACCGAAGCATTTTGCTTATATCTGTAATTTTCTGTGATTTTGCTACACACAGTTCCTATAGAGTGTTCTAAAACCATTATTTGGTCAACACTGTAATAGCCTGACTTAACAGTAGTAGCCTATGCATTATGTTGATTCCTGCTATGAAAGTATCTGCCTGTCAGCTGCCGACTCTCACTCCCACTCCAGACTGTGTGCACTCTCCGGACTGTGTGGATGGAGGTGGGAGAGATGCATTCTGAGAAGCACAAGCATATGACCGTTATTCAAAATGCAATTATGGGAAAATACAGTTTTCAAAGTACTACTGTTGTTCTAGTTACAGAGAGAAGTGTCACAGCTTTCTTCGAGTAGGCATATATCATGTATTTCTCACCTCTTAATAATGAGGTCATGGCACCACTTTACAACCGGAGTAGCTCCTCGATCACACGAGAAATGGTATGCAGCATCATCTGGATCTGTGTGCAACAAAAGTTCTACATTCATTTCTGCTAACATTTCTGTCAAGCCGTCTACGCATACAGTTTATAAATCCAACATATGCACTACACAGAACGCACTGCAACTTCCTTTGCAACGCAATGCTGCAAGGCAAATGCAGCTTTCCTTAGGAAATGAATGTACTTTTTGTATACCAAAATGCAATGACGCTGTAGGTGTGATGGAGGCGTACAGTAGGCTGTAGTTAGTATGGTTTTGATGCGCTCCTGTAGAGGAGCCGAGCAGAGTGAGCCATTTGCAGTGAAGGTTCATCAAGTACATCAAGTAACTTAGGCCTAGCGCTGGAAAGTTTTTGTAGGACATTAGCTGATATTTATTGACAGCTTAATCAATTTGCCTACATGGCTATCTAGCAACAATATCACATTTAGAGTTAGCAATCTAGTTCCCACTTCATCAGGTGGTGAATAGTATAGCCTTATAGGCCAATATGCACAAAAGAGTCGGCAAATTCTCTGAAGAGCAAATTCTGGATCCTATTTTGACAAGTTGCACATCAAAATATCAATCATGCATTTCCTGGGTGTGTTACATTAAATAGCTTACTTGTTCATTCATAGTCTACCATCTCAGTTGTCTTACTTGGCACTGGAATAAAATTGTCTATAGCCCTCCCACTTATATAAAAGTAACTGTCGATAAAAAATGTTTTGTTGTTGTCTTTGTTGTTACTGAGCAAAATAGTTAAATTTATTTTGTCCATATTGCCCACCTCTAGCACCTCCCCCAAAAGTATTAATAAGCATAATTTATCACTGATTTATCATTATCCCCCCAAAATGTGTCAATTTATAGCAATATGGAATTTTGTCCATATTGCCCAGCTCTAGTGAGACATTATTTCATGTAATTTAATACATGCTATTAACAAAGTGTGCTCCATTTGAAATGAAAACAAACTTTATTACATAATATAAATGTTTATTCATTTTGACACTAGGGAAATAGGTTGACTCCTATGTTACACAACTGCAGTAATGGTTTCTTTGATTGTCAAGAGCCTTGTGGCTACTGTAGTCTTTTGACTATAAAAAAAACTGGTATCTCTAAAGTGGTCCCAGTTGAGGCAGGCAGCATGCGTGGGAGGGCCAACTGGACATGCGTTTCACCTAGTCGGTCTAGAACTCACCCTCCGTGTTCTTACTCAGATAGGTCTTCTACACCTCATGACCTTCTTTCAATCCAGCGGAGGACTCCCCAAAGTGCTCCTCAGGAGTCGCTAATGGAATTAGCATCTGTCATTCCAGGCCTGTGCCTTCATGTTTCACTCTCTCCCCACAGCCAGCAGAGAGGGAAAAAAAAAACATATTGCTCCCATTATGTCTTCGCGTTTTCCATAGAAATGTACTAATTGTGTTCCGTTGGAGCAGGGAATGATGTAGATGATGGCTTTGGCAGCCTGAGACAGCAGCGCTCCGAGGAGCTAACACTCCAGTGGAGGAGAATAGAAAGGAAAAGGGCATGAAAAACGTTCTAGTTGCTGTTTAGTGAAGACAGCGTTAAACGTTCCTTGGCACTGTTACAATTGTTTAACTGTTCAGTGAGTCAGAAAGGGAGTGTTCTTTTGTGCAGATTTGATTGTTGCTGGTGTTAGACGGATTGCAGCCGAGTACTGCGGAGGCAAACACACACACACACATACATAACACCCATGCACACAGGAACACTCACAGACAGAAACACATACAGACAAGAACACACGCAGACAGGAACCCACGCATGAACACGTGCACATACACACACGCGCACACACACTCACTGACATCTGAAGGACCCCTGGAACATGATGTTTAACAGGCCTTATTGATCTGTGAGTAAATAGCATCTTTGGCATTAAAAGCTGCTTGGCGTTGAGAGAGAGAGCCTGACAACCTGGCCGTGTGAAATCAACCTCTGCACCATCATGCTCTTCCTATAGGTAATTATACAGAGGAACCAGGACATAAATGTTGCCAGATGAGGAGGTCTTGAGGATGGGATGTAAACACTACACTATGCCCACTGATATTCTGCCTATTATAGAGAGAGAAAGGTGGAGGAGTTGTACTACAGCAGCAGAACCTTGTCGAGTGGCTCTCTACACAGAGTGCAAGGACAATCAAGCAAAAAGCACTTTAGAGTTGTGAAAGCACACTTCAACCCAGTGGGGTGAGAGAGTGTGAGAGGGGTCACACAGTGATGCCATGTTTGTGAAGAGCTCAGGTCAAACAACAAGGTTCTGTCCAGGTCTACAAAAACAATCACATACTCTACCAACAACCTTCAAGTAAAAGGTTGAGAGGGTTTATTTTTTTATTTTTTATTTAACCTTTATTTAACTAGGCAAGTCAGTTAAGAACAAACTATTTTTTGATGTGTCTTAAGGATATGGTGAGGAGATAAACAGCAATCAAAATTGCTTTAACACAGTGGGCACACCACATCATTCCAACGTGGATTATTGGGTAATATTTGGATGAGACGTTAATCAATGAGATTACAACCTATATTCACCCTCTCAAAAAGACAGCCAAAAGTTAGTTAAATTGTTATCACTATGGTTTCAACAATCTAAATGCACAACCAATTTAAAATGGAAAAAGAATGTCAGATATTTTGTTTATTTAAACAACAGATTAATGTGTTATCACTGTACTTCATCCAATAGCAGAACCAAATTACCTGGATTTGCAGTGAATATTACATCATTTTTTAATTTTTTTATTTAACGAGGCAAGTCAGTTAATAACAAATTCTTATTTACAATTATGTCCTAAACTCTATCCCGGACGACGTTGGGCCAACTGGGCGCCGCCCTATGGGACACCCAATCACGACCGGTTGTGATACAGCCTAGAATCAAACCAAGGCCTGTAGTGATGCCTCTATCACTGAGATGCAGTGCCTTAGACCGCTGTGCCACCCAGGAGCCCTAAAAGTACATGGTGCAAGTGAACAATGCTATTTGAGATTCTGCACAGACTATTACAGCAATTGTGAAGATCTCCACAGACCGGTGATGACCTATGCATGCTACAGTGCCTTCAGAAAGTGTTCACACCCCCTTGACTTTTTCCACATTTTGCTGTGTTACAGCCTGAATTTAAAATGTATTAAATGTAGATTTATTTTGTCACTGGCCTACATACAATACCCCATAATGTGAAAGTGGAATTATGTTTTTTAATTTATTTTAAGTAAAATTTTGCTTAAGAAGTCACATAATAAGTTGCATGGATTATGTCTGCAATAATAGTGTGATTATTTTGGAGTGTCTACGCCATCTCTGTACCCCACATACTGTATACAATTATCTGTAATGTCCCGCAGTCAAGCAGTGAATTAAAAAAATTAATTCAACCACAAAGACCAATACCTCGTAATGAAGGGCTGCACATTTTTTACTTTTAAACTCAGACAAAACAAAGAAGCTAGTTATAGGTCCCAAGAAACAAAGAGATCTGCTGTCAGATCTGACAATGAATCTCGATGGTTGTACAGTCATCTCAAATAAAACTGTGAAGGACCTAGCTGGACTACTGCAATGATGTACTCTCCAGCTACCCGGATAATGCACTAAATAAACTTAATCTAGTGCTAAATACGGCTGCTAGAATCTTCATTAGAATAATAAAAAATATCATATTACCTCAGCTAGCCTCCTTTTGTTTCTTTTTTTTCTTCCTGTTAAGGCTATGGCTGATTTCAAGGTTTTACTGATAACTTACAAAGCATTATATGGACTTGATCCTACCTATCGCGCTGATTTGGTCCTGCCATACAAACCTACACGTACGCTTCGGTCACAAGATGCAGCCCTCCTCATTGTTCCTACAGTTTCCAAGGAAACTGTTGAAGTCATAGTTGAAGTGTACCTATGATGAACATTACAGGCCTCTCTCATCTTTTTAAGTGGGAGAACTTGCACAATTGGTGGCTGACTAAATACTTTTTTGCCCCACTGTATAAACTTGCTGCAAACTCTTAGTAAACTGTTGGAAAGAATTGTGTTTGACCGAATACAATGCAATTTCTCTGTAAACAAATTAACAACAGACTTTCAGCATGCTTATAGAGAAGGGCACTCAACATGTACTGCACTGACACAAATGACTGTTGATTGGTTGACATAAATTGATAATAAGAAGATTGTGTGAGCTGTACTGTTAGATTTCCGTGCAGCCTTTGATATTATTGACCACGACCTATTGTTAAAAAACGTATGTGTTATGGCTTTTCAACCTCTGCCATATCATGGATCCAGAGCTATCTATCTAATAGAACTCAAAGGGTTTTCTTTAATGGAAGCTTCTCTAATGTCAAATGTGGGCAGCTCTCTAGGCCCTCTACTCTTTTCTATTTTTTCCTATGACATGCCACTGGCATTACACAAAGCATGTGTGTCCATGTATGCTGATGATTCAACCATATACGCATCAGCAACCACAGCTAATGAAGTCACTGAAACCCTTAACAAAGAGTTGCAGTCTGTTTTGGAATGGGTGGCCAGTAATAAACTGGTCCTGAACATCTCTAAAACTAAGAGCATTGTATTTGGTACAAATCATTCCCTAAGTTCTAGACCGCTGACCGCTGAATCTGGTAACGAATGGTGTGGCTGTTGAACAAGTTGAGACTAAATTACTTGGCGTTACCTTACATTGTAAACTGTCATGGTCCAAACATATAGATTCCATGGTTGTAAAGATGGGGAGAGGTCTGTCTGCAATAAAGAGATGCTCTGCTTTTTGACACCAAATTCCAAAAAGTCCTTTGGGCTCTAGTTTTGTCTTATCTCGATTAATGTCCAGTAGTGTGGTCGGGTGATGCAAGGAATGTTAAGCTACAGCTGACCCAGAACAGAGCGGCACATCTTTCTCTTCATTGCAATCAGAGGACGATATAAATACTAAGCATGCCAGTCTCTCTTGGCTAAGAGTTGAGGAGAGACTGACTGCATCACTTATTTTTATAAGAAAAAGGTATGTGTTGAAAATCCCAAATTGTTTGCATAGTCAACAGCGATGACACACACACTTACCCCACTAGACATGCCACCGGAGGTCTTTTCACAGTCCCCAAATTCAAGAAAGCGTACCGTATTATATAGAGACATTATTGCATGGAACTCTGGTCCATCTCATATTGCTCAAATGAACTGCAAACCTGGTTTAAAAAAAACAGCAGATAACAAAGCAACACCTCACGGCACAACGCCTCTCCCCTATTTGACCTAGATAGTTTGTGTGTATGTATTGGTATTGATATGTAGGCTACATGTGCCATTCTAATTATTTTATTTATTTATGTAGTTCTGTCCTTGAGCTGTTATTGTCTATTAATGTTCTGTATTATGTCATGTTTCATGTGGACCCCAGGAAGATTAGCTGCTGCTTTTGCAACAGCTAATGGGGATCCTAATAAAACGCCAACAAAAAAAAGGCACTGGCGTGACGAACCACCCTGGCTGTCTCTGCCTGGCCGGCTCCTCTCTCTCCATTGGGATTCTTTGCCTCTGACCCAATTACGGGAGCTGAGTCACTGGCTTGCTTGCGCTCTCCTATCCTTCCTGTAAAAAGGGCTTTATATATCGGTAGATTGGTAAAAAAAAAAGATAAAGCAGACATTCAATATCTGTCACACCCTGATCTTTTTCACCTGTCTTTGTGCTTGTCTCCACCCCCCTCCAGGTGTCACCCATCTTTCCCATTAACCCCAGTGTATTTATACCTGTGTTCTGTTTTTCTGTTGCCAGTTCATTTTGTTTGTCAAGCCTACCAGCATTTTCCCCCTTGCTCCTGTCTTTTTCTAGTTTCCCCAGTTTTGACCATTCTGCCTGCCCTGACCCTGAGCCTGCCTGCCATTCAGTACCTTATGGACTCTGATCTGGATTACTGACCCCTGCCTGCCCTTGACCTGTCGTTTTGGCTGCCCCTGTTCTAGTAATACACTTGTTACGTCGACACTGTCTGGGTCTTCTCCTGAAATGTGATATCCTTTTGAGCGTGGTGAAGTTTTTAATTCCACTTTGGAAGGTGTATCAATACACCCAGTCACTACAGAGATACAGGTGTCCTTCCTAACTCAGTTGCTGGAGAGTAAGGAAAGTGTTTCGGGATTTCACCATGAGGCCAACTGACTTTAGAACAGTTCCCGAGTTGAATGGCTGTGAACGAACTGAGAATGGAACAACATCTTAGTTATGCCACAATACTAACCTAATTGACAGAGTGAGAAGGAAGCTTGTAGACAAAATATTCCAAAACATGCATCCTGTTTGCAACAAGGCACTAAAGTAATACCGCAAAAAAATGTGGCAAAGCAATTTACTTTTTGTTCAGAACACAAAGTGTTATGTTTTGGAAAATCCAATACAACACATGACTGAGTACCACTCTCCATATTTTCAAGCATAGTAGTGTCTGCATCATGTTATGGGTATGCTTGTAATCGTTAAGGACTGGGGAGTCTTTCAGGATGAAAAATTTACGGAACGGAGCGAAGCACGGGCAAAATCCCAGAGGAAAACCTGGTTCAGTCTAAATTCCACCATACTGGGAGATGAATTCACCTTTCAGCATGGGCAATAACCAAAAACACATCCAAATCTACATTGTGAATGACCAAAGTTAGTATTTTGACTTAAATCCGCTGGAAAATATGGCAAGACCTGAAAATAGTTGTCTAGCAATGATCAACAACCAATTTTACATAGCTTTAAGAATTTTGAAAAAAATATGGGCAAATGTTGCACAATCCAGAAAGCTATAGTCGCTGCCAAAGTATTGACTCAGGAAGTTGAATACTTATCTAATCAAGATAGTTTTCTTTTTCATATGTTAGTTGTGCTTCTACATTGACAGTATTTTGTGTACATTGTGAACAAAAAATGACAAATCCATTTTAATCTTCACGTTGTATAAAGGTTTGGAGACAGGCGCAGGAATACGTAATAGGGTATTTTAATACTCCACCAAAATTACGCAACGTGCCATGAAAGGCCCGGGGACGAAGCCCAAAACAAATACAAAACACACAGGGATGTAACCCAAACAAAAGAGCAAGGTTAAACCTCTAATAAATACACGGGACGAGACCCATAATGACAATTGCACAAATCACGCAGGACAAGAGCCGAAACAACAACACAGGTACTCACAGGTCAAACAGACATGGTAAAAATAACCGACAAGACAATGGTGAACAGGGGGCACATATATACAATTACTAATCAGGGGGAAATAGGAACCAGGTGTGCTTAATTAGACAAGACAGTCCGTGGTTGGTGGTAATGAACCAGTTTAGTGACACCTAGAAGCCGGTGACGTAGAACTCCGGAACTGGTACACGGAATGAGCAGCAGTACTGGAGGGATCGGAGGTGTGTGAATACTTTCTGAAGGCACTGTAGGACTAAATAGCATCATTGGTGATACAGTATATGAGTGATAAAGTATGGTTACATTTCATTTGCTTTGTTAAACCTACCCTTTGGAATGAGATACACAAAGGTAATAGTCAGCGACAAATATCATTGTTAAGCATTGCTGGACTTGGTTTAAACACTGGATGGGAGAACAAAGGTTAGCTGTAGATCGATTAATTCTCCCTTAGGAGGTGCTGCCCAGCCCAAGCGGCTAGAGGGCCGCTAGGTCGACTCCCTAAAGTCAATTGACGCAGCAGTGCGTTGAAATTCTGACATTGGTAAAAATCCAACATATTTTATACAAGGTTTGTCTATGTTGAATTTGGTTACCATGATGACACAATCCTGGCGTTTGAACATTTTTCCTCAAAGCAACAATTTCCTAACTTTGTTAAAATTCCATGTATTTCCCACATAGATTCCACGTCACATTACGTTGACAAATCACGTTGGAACAATGTTGATTCAATCATTTTGTGCCCAGAAGGGTTGGGGTCAATTCCAATTTAATTTGAAATTCCAATTCACTCACAAACAGGAGAATTTACATTGAATTCAATTCGAATTTAAACAATCTTCATGTTATGGAATTGGAATGTTTATACAACATGATTGGGGTCTACCTGTGGTAAATTCAATTGATTGGACATGATTGTGTTGACGCACAGGTCAGGGGAAGGATACCCAAAATAATTCTGCAGCATTGAAGATCCCCAAGAACACAGTGGCCTACATCATTCTTAAATATACGAAGTTTGGAACCACCAAGACCCTTCCTAGAGCTGGCCAAACTGAACAATCAGGGGTGAAGGCCCTTGGTCAGGGAGGTGACCAAGAACTCGATGGTCACTCTGACAAAGCTCCAGAGTTCCTCTGTCAAGATGGGAGAACCTTCCAGAAGGACAAACATCTCTGCAGCACTCCACCAATCAGGGCTTTATGGTAGAGTGGCCAGATGGAAGCCACTCCTCAGTAAAAGGCACATGACAGCCCACTTGGAGTTTGCCAAAAGGAACCTAAAGGACTCTCAGACCATGAGAAACAAGATTCTCTGATAAAACCAAGACTGAACACATTGGCCTGAATGCCAAAGGTCACATCTGGAGGAAACCTGGCACCATCCCTACGGTTAAGCATGGTGGTGGCAGCATCATGCTGTGGGGATGTTTTTCAGCAGCAGGGACTGGGAGACTAGTAAGGTTTGAGGGAAAGATGAACAGAGCAAAGTACCGAGAGATCCTTGATGAAAACCTGCTCCAGAGCGCTCAGGTCCTCAGACTGGGGCGAAGGTTCACGTTCCAGCAGGTTATCAACCCTAAGCACACAGGCAAGACAACGCATGAATGGCTTCGGGACAAGTCTCTGAATGTCTTTGAGTGGCCCAGCCAGAGCCCGGACTTGAACACGATCGAACATCTCTGGCAGTAAAATCACTCAATCACTCAATCACATCCTTCCCAAAATGTCATCAGTTAGCTCTGAGGTTTTCTCCAAGCAAATAAACAACAAGACACCATCATTCTGCACCTGCAGATCTCATTCTGACTCAGAGATAAAGAAAGAAGTGAGAGAGAGAGCAAGAGAAAGAGACAGAGAAAGATTGAATGATGGACTCCTTTTCACCATTGTTTGACTGTGTAGGTTCAATGTGATTGAAAGAGATAGAATGAACATGTTTCAAAGAAATGAATTGACTGGTACACCAGCACATGGGTTCTATGGTCTTGCAGTATTCATGATAGTCTGTTTAATGGACATAAAATGTTTACTTCATTATTATACTTTTCTTCAAATCTGAGCATAAATGCTCCATATAGAAAGTATACAGTAAGATCTCTACAGGTACGTTTTTATGGATTTTACTACACTACAAACAATGTACCTATCGCCAGACATTGGTCTTTTAAGCTTTGTAAGATTCAATGAAACCAGACGAAAGCCAAGTTATCCCTGAGGAGTGAGATGTACCGAGGGCCAGTGCTGACCAAATAAAATCTGTTTATTTTTCAAGTGCACAGGATACAATAGGTGTACAGTACAGTGAAATGCTTACTTGAAAGCTATTCCCCAACAATGCACTGTTCAATATCAAAGGTAAGAAAATAATATCTAATTTTAAAATAAGCTATACGGAGTCAGTACCAGGATTATATCAATGTGCAGGGGTACCGGTGGTAGATGAGGTAGATATGTACATGTGGTAAAAGTGACTGGAAGAGCAGGATAAATAATAAAAAGTAGTAGCAGCGTATATGATGAATGTACAGTTGAAGTCGGAAGTTTACATACACTTAGGTTGGAGTCATTAAAACTCGTTTTTCAACCACTCCACACATTTCTTATTGAATAAAAATATATAAAAAAGCTGGTTGCGAGAATGCCAAGAGTGTTTAAGACTAAGGTGGTTACTTTGACGAATCTCAAATATAAAATATATTTTGATTTGTTTAACATGTTTTTTGTTACTACATGATTCCATGTGTGTTATTTCATAGTTTTGATGACTTCACTATTATTCTACAATGTAGAAAATTGTAAAAATAAAGAAAAACCCTTGAATGAGTAGATGTTTAAAGTAGCCACCCTTTGCTTTGAAGACAGCATGCACCTCTAGGCATGCGTTATTTCATAGTTGTGATGTCTTCACTACTATTCTACAATGTAGAAAATAGTAATAATAAAAAAACAAAATGGCTACCCAGACTATTTGCATTGCCCCCACCCCTTCTACGCTGCTGCTACTCTCTGTTATTATCTATGCATAGTCACTTTAATAACTACCTATGTGTACATATTACCTCAATTACCTCGACACCGGTGCCCCCGCACATTGACTGTACCGGTACCCCCTGTATATAGCCTTGCTATTGCTATTTACTGCTGCTCTTTAATTATTTGTTATTCTTATCTCTAACTTTTTTTGTAGGTATTTTCTTAAAACTGCATTGTTGGTTAAGGGCTTGTAAGTAAGCATTTCACTGTAAGGTCTACACCTGTTGTATTCGGCGCAAATACAATTTGATTTGATTTGACTTCCTGTATTTCAAAGCTCACATCTGAAGTATTTGTATCCAACAATACTGTAGTCAGTGAGATAATCGCAGTGTTTATCTGTTTCATGATAACGATGATCATTTTCACACTAAAGCCTTTAGAATAATCCGTACAGTAGTCACATAATCGTTCTGCCTTAATTTAGCATCATAGATTGCTTATTATTATTTTTTAAATCTATGTTTTGCATGTATTCATGTTTTTATGTTTAAGCTTTCTAAAAGCTTTAGCCCAATTGTTGTTTGCCTCCATTTTTTCCAATCTAGCCTGAAACAGCAGTACACCTGATCATTACTTAACCCTCCAGATGGTTCTTCCTCCTGTTTCTGGCATTACGTACATGGTGTTGCTGTGCATTACGTACATGGTGTTGCTGTGCATTACGTACATGGTGGAAGGTACAACAGAAGGACTGGGTATAGTCAGCTCTGCTGGGCTACGCACAGCCATAATTATCCATTCCTCTCAGTGTGGGTAGTAGAATCAAGGCTGGATTGTGTCAAGGTTGTAGCTACCACCTTAAGATAGATGGTATTTATCTTAGGGTGGTAGCTCTTTTCCCATTTGATCTTCTTTAAAGACACTGAATAAGCCCGTCTGAGATAAATGATGAGGATAAGGCCAAAACCAGACACTGTTTGCTTCTGATGAGTCTAAACACACCCCAGCAAGATTGATGTGTTTATTTTGCAGAATAAAACATTTATTTATTTTTATTTTATTTTATTTAACCTTTATTTAACCAGGAAGGGCTCAACCAGGAAGGGCACATTTTTCAAGAGTGTCCTGGCCAAGATAGGCAGCACCAAGTCATTACAAAAATTACAGACAGACAACATGAAAAACTACAAGTAATCTAGTAAAAACCATTGAATTCACAAGAGTATAACAAAATCAAAAACAGCAAATTAAAAACACTGACAGGTCAGGGAATCAGCCTCAAAATCCTTCATCAGTGATTTAAAAACACCAATCGGGACAAGTTCTTCCAGTTTAAAATTATTTTTTAAGGTGTTCCAAGACAATGGCGCAGAGTACATTAAAGCCCTTTTACCAAATTCATTTCGGACATTTGGAACAGTTAGCAGAATAAAGTCCAGCGAACGAAGAGAGTACCCACCACATTTCTGAACAATAAAAATGCCCAAATAAAAAGGTAGTAAACCCAAAATGGCTTTGTAAATAAAAGTATACCAGTGACTGAGCCTATGATTAGAGGCATCTCCTCTCTGGAAAAGCTACACAGATTGGGGTTTTCTAATCGGGTATGTGTTCTGCAGGGAGGCTGTCCAACAACTACAACAACACAGATTAAAGTACAGTACAGCACTGTTCAATACTGATAAGCAGTGTTGTGTAACCCTTCTATCTATGTCAGACATGTTCATTCATTTGTGAATGTAGTGCAGAGACAGCACGGTGCGTCAATGCTGAGTGCAGAATACCCAGACCTCACAATGAAGCCAAATCCAAAGATTGAAATCATCTCCCGTATACTGTCTAACAACTCACATTGAGTGTGAAACATATCCATCTTAGAGCAGATCATTTCAATAGAAAAACCTAAAAACCTTCTCATAAAAGAAGATGACACATTGTCAGAGAGATTGAGGGCAATGCTGGAGATATGAGTACGCTGATGTGTCCCTAGTTATAGGTTCCAGTTAATTGCAAACTTTTGTTTTCTCCAGCTGTTTTCATGCACATCTTCGCACAGTCAGTTGCGATAAGAAAGAGTCCATCTACAGTAGTAGATGTAGCATGTACCAGTCCACACACTACATTGACACATGCTCACTACAACGTGCCAAAGCTCACAAGACACTGTTATTATTGCTGACCCTAAAAAGCCCATGTTTATTTTTGGTTGGCAGCAATAGTATGCCCGATCTCAGGGACACACAACATGTCACTACTACACAATGCTAAGCTAGCTGCCATCTGTAACACCAGCACCTTGATGAATGCACCTGTGTGCGTACAGTATGACAGAGGTCCCAATGTATGGGTCAGCAACCTTCACCACAGCTGATATCACTACAAACACTCTGATAGAGTGGCATAGGTTGGAAAGCTGGGCCACTATTAGACGACAATCACTCTAAAAACAACCCATTCTGATCACACAGGTCTCAGGGGCCCAGAGGCAGTGTGTCAGTCAGAGACATAAATCTATCTCTCTGGCCCTTAAGCACCACATCTCCACCCAGCCACCAGCACAGCTCTATCATCAGTAAGTCCATATTATGTTGATAATAAGAGGGCAGTGGAGGGAGTAAAGTCTCTCTCTCTCTGTGTATGTGTGTGTGTGTGTGTGTGTGTGCGTGTGTGTGCGTGTGTGTGTGTGTGTGTGTGTGTGTGTGTGTGTGTGTGTGTGTGTGTGTGTGTGTGTGTGTGTGTGTGTGTGTTTGCTCATGCAGGAGAGTGTGTGTCTTTCTCATAAAAACTCTCAGAGACTTATGCTACTCTCTCTGGTGCAGTATGGATCTCCCTCTACCTTGCATACCCTGGCTCATCTAAAACATGTCTGCTAAGCCTAAGTCATCAAGGTAATAGAATTCCTCAGCTATAATTTTGTGTGAACATTATCTTAAATAATTTATTGTTTGGTGCACTGGTTGGCTATACAGTAGTTTACCTTCTTAACTTTAGAACTTACTTTAAATTAGACAGCCAGGTCTTAGGGAAAGCAGGAGGTTTCTATGATCAATGTCTGTCAGTGAAAATGGCCGTGGATGGAATTTTCAGCAAGTTTGAAAAGAGGTCTTTCGTAGAAGTGATTGATGCTGTATTAGTGGTCCTACAACCTCTTTCCCTAATGATCTACCTACCACATGTGACCAAAATGTCACACTTTCCATCAAAATGTGATTTGCTTTGATTTGTAGTGTTTCATTTGCAAGTAGACTAGGCCCTATAGGCTATGCAGTGGGCGGGTGTCCATTCTAATATTCTACTTCATATTTTGATTTTCCTACGCACCTGTGATCTGAGACATTTCTTAAGGAGTCAACTGTTCTAGATCAGCCTGTAATGCTCTTATAAATACTATATACTTCATAACCGTAATCCCCATCAAATCAACCATAACAACCACTGAGCAAATCACCAGTGTAACCAATCTCCTGTTATGGCATTGCTAAACATGGCATGGAAATAATGAACACGTTTGAGCCCCCGAGCAAATGAATTAACATTTATATGTAGAAGCCGAACTTAAACATTGTAGAGGTTTACTCTCCACACTGCAACCATCTGTCTGAGTTTGTGATCCAAAGAGAGGGTTAGAGAGAGAAAGGGATAGAGAGAGTA
The DNA here is from genome assembly GCF_016432855.1 of Salvelinus namaycush. Classification (NCBI taxonomy): domain Eukaryota; kingdom Metazoa; phylum Chordata; class Actinopteri; order Salmoniformes; family Salmonidae; genus Salvelinus; species Salvelinus namaycush. The sequence goes on from NC_052318.1 coordinate 26,045,308, forward strand.
TGAGAGGGAGGGGATGAGACCTAGAGACATAGAAAAGAGGAGAGAGAGAGAGAGACCAATCTGTGCTATTCACTCTGACTCCTAATGAGAAGTCCTGTAGTTTCAGGTCTGCTGTTTTTCCATGCAGGGCCACAGAGCCTGAAGAGCAACAACTCATGGACGGACATGCTAAAATATGACTGGGACAGTGCAGACCACTGAAGGGGGTGAATATAGCCCCATGTCAGGGAGGTTGGGGGTGTGAGGTGGGGGGTCTGTCATCCATCATGGGGTGGCTACAGTAATGGTAGAAAGGGGATGATGAGAAGGAACAAGGCCTTCTGAATAAGAAGTGTCCCAATGAGCTGTAAAATTTATTAATCTGAGCCTGATCATAATCATTTAACCAGAGGAATCAATACCTTCACACAGCCCAGCCTCAACATTCATTAGAACAAAAGCACTAGCAGGACCATTGAAGAAATTATTAATGTGATGATCAATTGGAATAACACAAATACATGCAGGCCAAGCTGGCAATTCTCTTTTTGTTTTCACCTATCAGATTTGCTCAGTGTGTTGATTTTGCCAGCAAGGAGGAGGGACGAGGGGCGTAATGTCTGCCTCACCAGCAAAAAAGTCAAGGTTGATGATTACACACGAATACAATTTCCCTCTGATCGTGGTTTAACTTCTTGCAACTATAGGGGGTGCTGTTTCGCATTAGCATAATTTGCTCTACAGATTAAACTGCCTAGTACTCAATTCTTGCTCGTACAATATGCATATTATTATTATTATTGGATAGAAAACACTCTCTAGTTTCTATAGCCGTTGGAATTTTGTCTCTGAGTGAAACAGAACTCAATCTACAGCACTTTTCATGATAGGGAGTCAGATTTCAGACATCTTGGCCCCTGATCTGGAGTCAGTTTAAAGGTCCGTGTAAATGCTATGGAGAAACAGACACTTCTTACGTCTTCCCCTGGATGTCAGTACGTGATGACGCTTTGAATGGAGTCGATTGCGCAATCAGTGCCTCTATAAATCACCAAATACCGGAAGTAGCGTTCTTTTGGACTCTGCGCTCAACGCAAGAAGGACATCTGACTGGCCTTTTTCCAAGCCTTGGTTTAGCCAGTAATATAGCGCCGGTCATGTTTTTACTCGTAATAGGTGTTAAAAACATCATAAGGTAGTTAATTTAAACCGTTTTATAGCAATTTATATCCGTTTAGTGCGATTTTGAGGCATTGCTTTGTAATACACTTTGAAGCTCCGGGCACGTTTCGGGGTCCCGGTCGTACGTTAGTGGGCATTTCGACGGACAAGTGGACATCTTTCGACCAAAAGAAGATTAGACCCAAGAAAGGATTCATTGGCCAAGATTCTGATGGGAGAACAGCTCATAGTAAGAACAATTTATGATGATAAATCGTGTTTCTGTCGAAAAATGTTATACGCTTATGCCGCCATTTTGTTTGCTATAGCTTCGCTTGGCGCAACCTGTATTGAAAAGTAAGGATAATTTAAAAAATGTAATTCCGCGATTGTATTAAGAATTAAATTGTCTATCAATCGCTGTCCACCCTGTATTTTTTAGTCAAGTTTATGAGTATTTATGTATAAGACTAGATCACTGTCTAATATGGCGCACGACATTTTCTGACCAGCTGGGCTACTTTTATCATTGTCTAACCATGATTTTGGTGGCTAAATATGCACATTTTCGAACAAACTCTATATGTATGTTGTAATATGATGTTACAGGAGTGTCATCGGAAGAATTCTGAGAAGGTTAGTGAAAAAATTAATATATTTTGGCGATGATAATGATATCGCTCTCTTTGGCTTGAATCAGTGCTCGGGTAACGTTTGCATATGTGGTATGCTAATATAACGATTTATTGTGTTTTCGCCGTAAAACACTTAGAAAATCTGAAATGTTGTCTGAATTCACAAGATCTGTGTCTTTCCATTGCTATGTGCTGTGTATTTTTAAGAAATGTTTTATGATGAGTAAATTGGTAATACAAGTTGCTCTCTGTAGTAATTCTAGTCGCTTTGGTGAGATTTGTGATGGTGGCTGCAATGGCAAACTATGATTTATACCTGAAATATGCACATTTTTCTAACAAAACCTATCCTATACCATAAATATGTTATCAGACTGTCATCTGATGAGGTTTTTTCTTGGTTAGTGGCTATCAATATCTTAGTTTAGCCGAATTGGTGATAGCTACTGGTGGAGAGAGAAAATGGTGGACAAAGAAAAATGGTGTCTTTTGCTAACGTGTTTAGCTAATAGATTTACATATTGTGTCTTCCCTGTAAAACATTTTAAAAATCTGAAATGGTGGCTTTATTCACAAGATCTGTATCTTTCATTAGGTGTCTTGGACTTGTGATTTAATGATATTTAGATGCTACTATTTAATTGTGACGCTATGCTAGCGATGCTAATCAGTGTGGGGGGGGGGGTGGGGGGTGCTCCCGGATCCGGGGTTGAGGCTCGTGAAAGGTTAAACTGCACACACGATGGCCTGTCCTTGAAGCAAGAGCAGATTTACAAACACTGACAATACTTTAGTGGTGCTATTGAATCCAATATGTGTGCCTGCAACAAAAGTCTTCACAAAAAAAAGTTTTATTTTCAGTTTATTTTTATTTTTTTTACCCCTTGGGCTCTTGTCTCTGTAGCCTTTCTCTCGCTCATCTGTTATTTGCAACTGTCTGCAATTGTAAATTGTTCACTATACTACATTTTCCATGGACACTAATTAAAAAAACTATGTGGACACCCAATAATTAGGGGATTCGGCTATTTCAGCCACAGCCGTTGCTGACAGGTATATAAAATCGAGCACACAGCCATGCGATCTCCATAGACAAACATTGGCAGTAGAATGGCCTTACTGAAGAGCTCAACGACTTTCAACTTGGCATGGTCATAGAATGCTACCTTTCCAACTGTCACGAATCCCGCTTCCTGAGTCTGTTTTTGCCTGTGTTCTGTCCTGGAGTGTTTTTCCGGTGTCCTGGAACGCACCCTGTCGGGTTGCCGGGCGACGTAGCTAGTTGGGAGATCTCTGATTACCCGCACCTGTATCCCATCAGCTATCTGCACACCTGGTCCTGATCATCACCCCTCCACTTCATAAGCTCTGACCTGACATCCATTCCCTGCTGGATCGTTAGCCATGAACAGTATGTTGTGCCAGCGTATCAGTCTCCAGTTTGATAGAGTTTGTTTTGTTGTTTTGTACGTCTTGCTTGCCTTGAACTTACCTCCGTTTGTTCTGTCTACAGTCATTCACCCGGAACACTCACCCCATTCCTGCATGGTCGTCGGTGGCTTCTGTTACTCCCTTGGATCTGCCTATTCACTCCCATCAACTCACCTCCGCTGCCCGTTCCGCCACCTGGATCTTTCTACCTCTACGTTTAAACTTGTAAATAAATACTCACCTTCGTCCTACTCTCCTTGTCCTGGTCTGCTTCTGGGTTCTACTTTAGAAAACCGTGACAGAACGATCCGGCCAAGGATGAACCCAGCGGACCTGGACTCTGTTTGCCATGCCATTACCCATCAGGAGAAGATATTGGGACAACACAGCACGGCGCTACAGGAGATAGCGTTTTCAGTCCGGAACTTCTCTGCTAGCTTGACGAGTATCCAGGATCAGCTCAGTTTGCCGGCGGATCATCCACCACCTGTTTCACCCCTCTCACCTGCCGCTTCTGGAGCGGTTTCCTTCCGTGAGCCCAAGGTTCCGACGCCTGATAAGTACGAAGGGGATTTGGGAAGATGCCGTTCATTTCTTATGCAGTGTGGTTTAGTTTTTGATCTGCAGCCCTACTCTTACGCCACAGAGAAGGCTAGGATAGCTTTTGTTATTGAACTGCTGCGTGGTAGAGCTCTGGAATGGGCTTCAGCCGTTTGGGAACGACAGGACACCTGCATGGCGTCATACCAGGAGTTCACGGCAGAGATGAGAAAGCTTTTTGACCATCCAGTCCGAGGTAAGGATGCAGCTAAGCGTTTGTTCTCTCTTCGCCAAGGAGCTCGCAGTGTGGCAGACTTTGTGATCGAATTCAGGACATTGGCTGTGGAGAGTGGTTGGAATGAGGAGTCACTACAAACGGCTTTTTACCAGGGGTTGTCGGAGCAACTCAAGGACGAGCTGATCTCCTATCCAGAGCCTAGTGACCTGGACAGTTTGGTTACATTATCTATTCGGGTGGATAATAGAGTCCGAGAGAGAAGGAGGGAGAAGCAGTGGGGCCCGTCCAATCAATCAGCAACTCGGTTACCATTCGGGTCAGGAAGTGGACCAGAACGTGTTGATCATTATTCCCCACACGGGATTAGTGGAGGTGTCTTGCCGCCAGATCCTGAACCCATGCAAGTGGGGAGGCACGGGTTAACTAAGGAGGAGCGCCAACGTAGACGTGAGACCAACAGCTGCCTCTACTGTGGTAGCTCGGGACATTACATCTCCGCTTGTCCTCAGCGCCCGTTAAACGGCCCGGCTCGCTAAGTTTGGGAGGACTTTTAGCGAGCCAGTTTCAACCTCCCAAGAACCCTGTCAGACCCCGTTTTCCTGCAACCCTCATGAATAAGAATCAGAGTTTAGCGATGAACGCTTTTATCGATTCAGGTGCCGATGGCAGCTTTATTGATGCCGACTTGATGGAACAGCTGGGGCTTTCCAAGGAGCAATTGCCGGAAGCCATTGAAGCAACCACTCTGAACGGCAGTAGTCTGGCACGGATCACTATGAGGACTGAACCGGTTAAGATGTTGTTGTTGGGGAATCATTCAGAGGTTATCTCCTTCTTCATTCTGCCTTCGCCCGATGTTCCTCTGGTTCTTGGTTACCCCTGGCTGAGAGAACACAATCCCTCGTTTGATTGGGTGACGGGTAAGGTAACTAGTTGGAGCATTGAGTGTCATGCTAACTGCCTTAGGACTGCCTGTTCTCATGCTGTTCCCAGTCAGGTCAGTGAGTCTGCTCCCCCTGATTTGTCCCTGGTTCCAGAAACCTATCACGATTTGGGTGAAGTGTTCAGTAAGCAGAAGGCTCTGTCACTTCCTCCCCACCGACCTTATGACTGTGCGATTAATCTGTTCCCTGGAGCTGCCTTTCCCAAGGGACGGTTATACAGTATCTCTCGACCTGAGCGTGAAGCCTTGGAGACCTACATCAAGGAGTCTCTAGCTGCAGGTCTCATTCGCCCCTCGTCATCACCCCTGGGAGCAGGATTCTTTTTTGTGAGCAAGAAGGATGGCTCTCTTCGACCGTGTATTGATTATCGGGGTTTGAATGATATTACGGTCCAAAACAAGTATCCCCTGCCCTTGATGAGCTCTGCTTTCGACTCTTTACAGGGTGCTACGGTGTTTACAAAGCTTGACCTACGCAATGCTTATCATCTGGTTCGGATCAGAGAGGGGGACGAGTGGTTGACTGGGTTCAATACACCTATGGGACATTTCGAGTACCAGGTGATGCCGTTTGGACTGACCAATGCTCCTGCTGTGTTCCAAAGTATGGTGAATGACGTGCTGAGAGATATGATTGGTATTTTTGTGTTCGTTTACCTGGATGATATCCTCATCTTCTCGAGGGAGCTTTCCAGCCACGTCCAGCATGTCAAGCAGGTCCTGCAGCGGTTATTGGAGAACCGCCTGTTCGTGAAGGCTGAAAAGTGTGATTTTCACGCCCACACTACGTCCTTCCTCGGGTACATCATCTCCAGGGGAGAGATCAAGATGGACCAAGAGAAGGTTCGGGCGGTTCGGGATTGGGCCCAGCCCGGTACGAGATTGCAGCTCCAGAGATTCCTGGGGTTTGCGAACTTCTATCGGAGGTTTATCCGTGATTACAGCCGGGTGGCCGCCCCTTTAACTGCCCTGACGTCTTGCACCAGAAATTTCTGTTGGACTCCTGAGGCAGACCGAGCATTTCTGAACTTGAAGAGCCGATTCACCAACGCCCCGATTCTCTCTCAACCTGACACTTCCCGTCAGTTTGTTGTTGAGGTGGACGCGTCTGCTGTGGGGGTGGGCGCCATCCTGTCCCAGCGTAGCTCCACTGACGGTAAACTCCATCCCTGCGCCTTCTACTCTTGTCGTCTTTCACCAGCAGAGAGAAACTACGATGTGGGTAACCGGGAGCTTCTCGCTGTGAAGCTTGCCTTGGAGGAGTGGCGCCACTGGTTGGAGGGAGCGGAGCAACCGTTTGTGGTCTGGACTGACCACAAGAATCTGGCTTACGTGCAATCGGCTAGACGTCTCAACTCCCGTCAGGCCAGGTGGGCTTTGTTTTTTGGACGCTTCAATTTTTCCCTGACGTTCCGACCTGGGTCGAAGAACGGCAAGGCGGACGCCTTGTCCCGGATGTTCTCCAAGACGGAGGAGAGTGGGGCCAAGACTGAGACGATTCTTCCCCAGAACTTTGTCGTGGGAGCCGTTACATGGAGGATTGAGGAGGATGTGATGGCGGCCCTTCGGACACAGCCCGGCCCCGGTAACGGTCCACCCGGTCGGTTGTTCGTGCCTGAGTCGGTCCGTTCTGCTGTCCTTCAGTGGTCCCACGCCAGCAAGATAGCTTGTCACCCTGGCGTTGCTCGGACTATGGCGCTACTGCGCAGACGATTTTGGTGGCCTGCCATGGGAGAAGATACTCGGAGGTTTGTTGCCGCTTGTCCTGTTTGTGCGCAGAATAAGAGTACCAATCGGCCCAGCTCTGGGCTTCTTCACCCCCTACCTATTCCCCGGCGACCTTGGTCGCATCTGGCCCTGGACTTTGTCACGGGGTTGCCCTCTTCTGTTGGGAACACGGTCATTCTGACCATTGTGGACAGATTCAGCAAGTTCGCTCACTTTGTCCCCATCTCCAAGCTTCCATCTGCCACTGAGACGTCCGAGATCCTTGTTAGGGAAGTTTTCAGGGTCCACGGGTTGCCCAGTGACATTGTTTCCGACCGTGGTCCTCAGTTTACCTCTGCTGTCTGGAGATCCTTCTGTTTGGCCATTGGAGCTACAGTCAGTCTCACATCTGGATTTCACCCCCAATCTAATGGTCAGGCGGAGAGAGCCAACCAGAAGATGGAGTCCACGCTGCGCTGCCTTGTCTCCTCTGATCCCACCTCTTGGTCCTCTCAGTTACCCTGGGTCGAGTATGCCCATAATACTCTCCCTTCATCTGCCACTGGGATGTCTCCCTTCCAGTGCCTGTACGGTTACCAACCTCCCTTGTTTCCTTCTCAGGAGAGGGATCTCTCGGTTCCCTCTGTCCAGGCCCACATTCGTCGTTGCCACCGCACCTGGCATCGGGCCAGGAAGGCCCTCCTTAGAGTTTCTGACCGGTATCAGATCCAGGCGAATCGTCGCCGTATTCCTGCCCCCGCTTATACCGTCGGAGATAAGGTTTGGTTGGCTACACGGGATCTTCCTCTACGGACTGAGTCGAAGAAACTGTCACAGAAGTTCATTGGTCCGTTTGTGGTGGAGAGAATCATTAATCCTGTTGTGGTTCGACTCAAGTTGCCTGCAACGCTTAGAGTACACCCCACCTTTCATGTCTCCTGCCTCAAGCCGGTTCTCCTCAGTCCTCTGTTGCCTCCTCGTCCTCCTCCTCCTCGGATGATCGGAGGTGGTCCTGCCTACACGGTGCGCCGCATCATGGACTCCAGACGGCGGGGTCGAGGGTTCCAGTATCTCGTGGATTGGGAAGGATATGGCCCAGAGGAGAGGAGTTGGATTCCTCGGCGTCAGATCCTTGATGCTGACCTGCTTCATGACTTCTACCGCCTCCACCCTGGCGCTCCGGGTAGTCCGCCCGGTGGCGTTCGTCGGAGGGGGGGTACTGTCACGAATCCCGCTTCCTGAGTCTGTTTTTGCCTGTGTTCTGTCCTGGAGTGTTTTTCCGGTGTCCTGGAACGCACCCTGTCGGGTTGCCGGGCGACGTAGCTAGTTGGGAGATCTCTGATTACCCGCACCTGTATCCCATCAGCTATCTGCACACCTGGTCCTGATCATCACCCCTCCACTTCATAAGCTCTGACCTGACATCCATTCCCTGCCGGATCGTTAGCCATGAACAGTATGTTGTGCCAGCGTATCAGTTTCCAGTTTGATAGAGTTTGTTTTGTTGTTTTGTACATCTTGCTTGCCTTGAACTTACCTCCGTTTGTTCTGTCTACAGTCATTCACCCGGAACACTCACCCCATTCCTGCATGGTCGTCGGTGGCTTCTGTTACTCCCTTGGATCTGCCTATTCACTCCCATCAACTCACCTCCGCTGCCCGTTCCGCCACCTGGATCTTTCTACCTCTACGTTTAAACTTGTAAATAAATACTCACCTTCGTCCTACTCTCCTTGTCCTGGTCTGCTTCTGGGTTCTACTTTAGAAAACCGTGACACCAACATGTCAGTTCGTCAAATTTCGGCTCTGCTAGAGCTGCCCTGGTCAACTGTAAGTGATGTTATTGTGAAGTGGAAACGGCTAGGAGCAACAGCTCAGCCGCGAAGTGGTAGGCCACACAAGCTCACAGAACGGGACCGCCAAGTTCTGAAGTCTGTCCTTGATTGCAACACTCACTACCGAGTTCCAAACTGCCTCTGGAAGCAAAGTGGTGACAGCGTTACCATGGTGTTGCATTCAAATACATGTACATCGGGACTGTAACATGCTGGCTGAGCTACATACCTCACCCATCTGCAAGAGTGATGTCTTTACAAACCTTCGTTACAGAGATATACAGCTAAAGCAATATGCAAAGCAGAGGGCAAGTACAGATTGATAAAACTAGTCATATAAAACCTTAGCGTGTAGAGGCATCCTCTGTGTACAATATCAATATGCTATAGAAGAGACACACTGAGGCCCTCATCTCCTCTATAGCTCCTGCTCCCTCCATCTCCTGTGGCCTCATTAACACCAGTACAACGTATAGCCTCAAATCGTTATTTGTTGAATAATTAACCTCTTGGGTTTTCCCTCCCTGTCTCACAGATAGCTAATGTAAATCTGTTTACTTTCACTGCCTGGTATCCTAAAGGAGTTTGAGCCTCTCTCTACATTGCTCAGCTTCTCGTGGCAACGCCTCAACACAAACCAGAGAGAGAGAGACTGAGTCCGAGCTGGGAATCTGGAACGTGTGTGTATGGGGCAATAGAGCGATAAAGGCTTATTGGAGCCTTAAGTCTGTAACGCAATTAACTTCACCATCTGCATTGGCCAATGTGCTGCAGCGCAATGCTCTTTTCCATGAGAAGGGATCATATGTGTGTGTGTGATTTTCCAGGCGTACAGTACGACAGCTAAATGCTAATTTGTGCACGCTCTGGCTCTGCATGAAGTGTGCAGCTGTGAGGATGAGAAGCAGCGAGAGTCAGAGGAGAATAGATGCTCCTTGCTGCCCTGAAGAGAGAGAGAGGCCATGGCCACTGATGATGCTGCAAATTACAGAAGCCAAGACAGATCAAGGAAACCTGAGCTAGACAGACAGAGAGAGACAGACAGAGAGACCACTGGGTAACAAATAGATGGGCATGCTGGCCAAGAGAAAAGGAGGGTGTGTATACAAATGCACACAGGCATGAAAATGGCCACGCAAGCACACACACACACACACACACACACACACACACACACACACACACACCAAAATGATCACATTAGGAGCTATATTTGTCCCTAGCTTCATGCAGTGACAGTCAAACACTCAGCATCTTTTAGGATCCCTCCCTCCAAACACCTAGGCTCATGCAATCCCAGGCTGGGAAAGTACGTCTCCTCTGTCTGAACAAGCTGCCATACAGCCCTCGTCCAATCTCCTCCACCAAAGAGAGAAAGCTTTCTGTATACACTCTAGTTCCAAAATGGTTCTTTGGCTTTCCCCATTGGATAATTATTTTTGGTTCCAGGTAGAACCATTTTGGGTTCCATGTAAAACCCTCTGTGGAAAGGGTTCTACGTGGAACCCAAAATGGTTCAACTTGGAATCAAAGGTTATACCTGGAACTAACAAGGGTTCTTCAAATGGTTCCCTTATGGGGACAGCTGAAGAATCCTTTTAGGTTGTAGATAGCACTTTTTTTTCTAAAAGTGTAACGTAGCGCCCGTTACCCCCCCCCCGACCTTACCGTGCATTCAAATGCTTAATCTTGTGACAAAGGGAGTGAGTGGATGAGTCAGTCTTACAGAAAGGTCAAACCGCTAGTTAATCTGCTGTTCCCATCCCCACACTCTGCTCTGCTCCAGCCTGCTGCTTCCCACTGTAAATCCAGCAGTGTCATTGAACCCCAAGCTGGAGGTCGCAATACCAGTCTGCAGCATCTCTCCACAATGTAATGCACGCATTAATAAGCATCATTGAATACTTGTATTCTTATGGGCTTAATAATGACATTTTTCATGTACAGTTCCATGTGAGATGACAGACTAGGAAAGACTGGACATTTCCAAAACTATCCTAATATTTTCTCTATTGTTGTGGCTGTACTCTCGAAAAATGACCGAAAACATTGGAATAAGAATATCTGTTACAGTTTCTTCTCTTTCTTCTACTACGTTATGACTCTGCTGCCTTGTGTGACAGCATTGTTACACATCAGAGACCTAGAGTTATGGCAGCAAATTCCTTCACTCTCACTTGCTCTCTCCTGTCCAGAGTTTTTCTCCCATCATCCCTGTTGTTGTGTGTGAGTGAGGGAGCTGCTAACAGGCTTTTCATAGCGGCTCTCTGAAGCAGCTGGAGAACAGCCCACAGCCTGTCTGTCACGGCCGTCGTCGGAAGGAGACCAAGATGCAGCGTGGTGAACGTATATTTTCTTTTATTTTAGTAAATGTCGCCAACAAAACAACAAATTAAGAAACAACCATGAAGCTTACAGGGCTATAGTGCCACTAACAAAGATAACTACCCACAATCACAGGTGGGAAAAAGGGCTGCCTAAGTATGATTCCCAATCAAAGACAACGATAGACAGCTGTCCCTGATTGAGAACCATACCTGGCCAAAACATAGAAACACAAATCATAGAAATAAAGAACATAGAATGCCCACCCAAATCACACCCTGACCAAACCAAAAAGAGACATAAAAACTGTCCACTCCAGGAGTCCTGCCAAGCTGTCATATGCCCCTCCGCTGCTCCCTTCGCTGTGCTTGTGGATGAAATAGCGGAGCAGAAGTAGCCCAATGGGCCAAGGTAAGGCAAGCTGGGCTCTCTGGATCCATCCACTCTGAATGTAACACTCAGACTGCTGAGCATTGGTATGTATGAGCTTATAAATTAATATGTAGAATATACAAAATGCTGCCGTCTCAATCAGGAAGACCGCGATAAACCTGGTACGGTAGTTTATGTGTATCGTCCGGAATGTTTAGTTATTTCCAGGGTATAGCTGCAACCATTTGAGGACTGTCAAGGAAAGCCTGTATGCTTTGGGTTGTTCTATAGGGAGTGAGATAGATGAAAAAATCAAGAAGAGAAATTCAGCTGCCTCACAGTACAGTTCCTCTGCTGTTGCCTTTTGTCAGTCTATAACTCAGCCAGTCAGTCAGTAAGTGAGTCGGTGATCGTGTGAGACAGAGGTGTGTGTTACCCCTTACAAGGCTGCATCAGACAGGCACTGCGTGCCCCCCCCGTCTCTGTCTCTCTCTCTTTCTCTCTGGTGGCCTCTTTAAACTGCCTTGCCATGATCTCTAGAGCGCTGTGCTTTTCCTCTTACAGCAGCCCCTCACAGACTGAAACTGACATCCCTCCTCCAGACCCATACAGATCAAAAACTCTCCCATTCCATCAAAACTCCTCAGTCCCGCAAGTATGGCCGCTCTGGCTGCCCATCCGCCCGACAACAACAACCCAGACAAATCACAGTGCAGCATTGCCACGTGATACAGACAAAGACAAAACGAACAAAAAAGCAACCAGTCATCAGCGGATTGAAAACAGAGGTGAAGTAAATCCCCACAACACACATGCACGTGAAATGGATGTCAGTGTGCTGCTAACTTTCCCCATGCTGGGCTCAAACCAATGATCCTCTGATCGCAGACACATAGGACCGCCCTCCTTGACAACGTAGGAGCTATCGAAACCATCTGAGCTATCGATAGCTCTATCGCCGACATTTCAATATAGCTGTGGAGTGAGCTTACAGCACATTCTTAACTCCGTTACACACACACACATTCACTGATACCCCACCCCGCAGTGTCTCTGATTGTGCTATTTGTTATTGAGACAGTGTAATGACGTCCCTGGCAGGGTCACAATCCCCTGAGATGCAGTAGGAGAATGATACGGTCAGCAGCCATGGGCTGGGCAATCCCTGAGCTTTAACTTATACTCCTCTGAGGTTTCAAATCCTCCTTCAAAGCAACACTCCTTCAACACTGCTGCAGTCAAATGATTTTCCCTTTGAAAAACAACACCTAAAGCAACAATTTCAGGCTAACGGACACCTTGCACATCTTCATACACAGCATGCAGCTCCTTAGGGAGAACTTTAGAGGATATCTGACTGGGTATTGATGCTCATTCTTCCAAGCCATTTTACTCAGAGTAAAAAAAAAATATATATATATAAAAAAATTACTCATCATTACAGAGGAAAAAAGCAAAGACATCCTTGCTCAGATAATCAAGGACAACTACACCCGGAGATTAAAAAAGCCCAAATGGGGCCCAAAAGGCTCTGAAAAGCTGATAATTACCCAAGCATCCATTAAGTGATGTAAAATGAATGGTCTTCAGTGAGAGAGTAGAAGGCTGCCCCATGACTCATGAGAGAGAGAGAGAGAGAAAGAGCTGCCCTGACCACTGCCTGCCAGAGTCAAAACACAATGACAGGCCGGGAGCAGAGAACAGGGCAGCAAAGAACACTTCACCAGGGAGCTGTGTGAAATACTGAATGAGCATGTCAGGAGGCCCTAAAAATTTGCAGGATTCAGCAGGTTTCCAGTAACAGCCTACCATGAAAATGTTTTGAATACAGAAACGTGGGTGTGGGTGGATGGGTCTGTGTGCGTGCGTGCATGCGTGTGACAAAAGCGATTCACTGTGATATCAGGACACGGAAGGAAATTATGTGAACTGTGTTGCAGCATACAGTTACCACAAAGCACATAGGAATTCATTGTTAATTGTGAAAACATTTTAACTTTATAGAATTTTACTAGAGCCAGCCAGCTGACAAATACAGAGTAGTGGATAGCTAAGATTATGATACTCATATGGATATCAATTACTTGAATATTCTTCACAGAGTAGATGTGCACATCCATACAGCACGATTCTATTAGTGAGAGAATGTAAATTAATATCAAGGTCAGCTTGAGCTAATGAAGGTCATGCTGCTCTGTCCAGTGCTCAAATTGAAAGCCTTATCCTCTAATGCACAGTATATTACTAGGCTCAACCCAGACATAAGTTTGAATACCGAAGGACATTGCTGGGTTTCATGTAACCATGCAGCAGGTTCCATAAAGTAATTACCAATGATCATAGAGTTGGATAGGAATGATGACCCCTATACAAGCACATATCTCTTATAGAGTTATCTGCATGAAATAGAAACGTTATGCCCATAGTGGCGGCCATGACAATGAGCTTAATGAGTGTTTGCTGGAGTTAAAAATACATTGAGTCGTCAATTTCATGCCTGTCAGTTGTGCTGAGAATGCCACAAAACTGGCTTGGATGGCATACATCAACCAAGTGGGATGGAAAGCTAATATGTGGAGAGTGAAAGTGACAACTTCTACTGAGATCATTATAACAACATTATGTTATAGAATTCACACATTTCTTCCCTGCCTAGCTGTGAGATTCAATGCATGTGGACCTATTACAGGCAAAATATTCCCAGATTGGAGTGTAATGGACTTTGGGCAGTACATAGCCTGCTGTAGCATGATAAGCTTCATCAAGGTAGAAGAGAAATGAGAAACGTTTCACAGAAGATTATCAAGCCATATAAAGCACTGTGTGACCCTGATGATTGATCAAAGAGAATGCCGGCCATCTTTAGAGTACCATGATCAACCAGAACATAGGCGTTTCATCGCTGTGTGGGCATGATAATGAACGATGCTATCACTGAGAGACAACTTGGTCCGGAGGTGTGTATGCCTCTACCTCCCTTTGACAAACAGTGATCATTCAGTTGGATGAAATGCGTTTTGTTGAAGCCGTACATACGTTTTTTTTTATACAGATGTAGGATCTTAATTTGACCCAGTTTGCTACCACAGGAAAATAATTAGAATTATTGTGTGGATCATAATTAATGGACATTTTTGAAGGGCAATTTTTTTTGGGGGCAAACCAAGTCTGAAATTTTAAAGTGGAAATTAGGCCTACAAACTTTTGAATCCTTTTAAAACATTGAATACACTACAACCTGTGCAAGAAATGTCAACAATAAGGTGCTCAAATTAAGATGCTATATCTGTAAACACAGCCAAGTCTTTTCTCCATCATGTCTTAGACAGAAGTCCTGGGTGTCATCAGGGTTAATATGCTCGCCAGAGACGCAATCTGATGTGATGCCAACCTTCTGGCTCTTCACCCACATCGACACTACTCACCACAGAGACGTAATTCATTAAGCACATAACAGAGTTCTGCTGGTGTTGGGTAGTAATGTGTACCATCGGAGGGCGGGAACTAATAGAAGTACTAATAGAGTTCTGTGTTGTACATGGTCCGTGGGCTTAATTAAGAGGTGTTTATGACAAAGTACGCAAAGTCACGCTCCTGCGTCAAAAGCCAACACGGTATGAATAATTATGATGGGCTTATATGACTCACTGGTAGAGAGAAATGGAAATTACACACACACACAACACCACCACCACAAAATCCCCTCCCGCTGGATGCTAGGAAAGAGAAACCGAAATGAATCCATCACAGAAGTATATTTGAGCAGAGAACATGAATATGCAGAGGTAAGTGTGTGGTCATGGTATGCTTATTACTGATGAATTTTGACTATACCTTACCTCAGTTCTTAAATCACTGCACTCCAACTGATGCAGTAGGTTTAAATTTGGCACGGAGGCTACAGACAATACTCCTTTCAAACCGTATGGTTGACATATTCAATCAGGTTGTGCTTTTGAAACTCAATTACTGCTTGGGTGTTCAGATGTTTTTATAAAGTCCTTGAATCTTCTTAAACTTTGTCACGATCGTCGTAAGATCATTCGGACCAAAGCACAGCGTGATATGGGTTACACATAATTTATTGACGTGAAACGCATAAAACAATAAAAAAACAAACGATAAAACAAACGATACGTGAAGCTATGGAGCGCTCACAGGCAACTACACATAAGCAAGATCCCACAAAAAACAGTGGGGAAATGGCTGCCGAAATATGATCCCCAATCAGAGACAATGCTAAACAGCTGCCTCTGATTGGGGACCATACCAGGCCAACATAGAAATGAAACAACCTAGATTACCCACCCTAGTCACACCCCAACCTAACCAAAACAGAGAATAAAAAGGCTCTCTATGGTCAGGGAGTGACAGTACCCCCCCCCCCCCCCCCCCCCCCCCAAAGGTGCGGACTCCGGCCACAAAACCTGACTCTATAGGGGAGGGTCCGGGTGGGCATCTAGCGTCGGTGGCGGCTCCGGTGCGGGAGGCGAAGTACCCATTCTGCTCGCGGATCCGCCAGCATTGGTGGCAGGACTTTGCCCCCGCCCAGACCACGGGTCCGGCCATGGAGCCGGGTAGAATGCCGTGCCCGGACTGGGCCTCGGCGCAGAAGAGGGCCCCGGCCATGGAGCTGGGTTGATCACCACACCCGGACTGGGCACCGGCGCCGAGGAAGGCTCCGGCCATGGAGCTGAGTTGGCCGGTGCGGGACTTTGTCCCCGCCCAGACCACGGGTCCGGCCAAGGAGCCGGGTAGAACGCCGTGCCCGGACTGGGCCTGGGCGCAGAGGAGGACCCCGGCCATGGAGCTGGGTTGAACGCCGCACCCGAACTGGGCACCGGCGCCGAGGAAGGCTCCGGCCATGGAGCTGAGTTGGCCGCCATGCCTGGACTGGGCACTGGCGCAGAGGAAGGCTCCGGCCTTGGAGTGGGACTGGATGCCGTGCATGGACTGGACATCGGCGCAGAGGAAGGCTCCTGCCATGGAGCGGGACTGGACGCCATGCCAGGACTGGGCACCGGCGCAGAGGAAGGCTCCTGCCATGGAGCGGGACTGGACGCCGTGCCTGGACTGGGCACCGGCGCAGAAGAAGGCTCCAGCCATGGAACCGGACTGGACGCCGTGCCTGGACTGGACATCGGCGCAGAGGAAGGCTCCAGCCTTGGAGCGGGACTGGACGCCGTGCCTGGACTGGGCACCGGCGCAGAGGAAGGCTCCTGCCATGGAGCGGGACTGGATGCCATGCCTGGACTGGGCACCGGCACAGAGGAAGGCTCCGGCCATGGAGCAGGACTGGATGCCATGCCTGGACTGGGCACCGGCGCAGAGGAAGGCTCCGGCCTTGGAGCGGGACTGGATGCCGTGCCTGGACTGGGCACCGGCGCAGAGGAAAGCTCCGGCCATGGAGCAGGACTGGACACCGTGCCTGGACTGGGCACCGGCGCAGAGGAAGGCTCCGGCCTTGGAGCTGGACTGGACACCGTGCCTGGAATGGGCACCAGCGCAGAGGAAGGCTCCTGCCCTGGAGCTGGACTGGCCGCCTAGCCTGGAAGCTCCAGACCGTTGACCCTCGCTGGAGGTTCCGGAACGTTGACCGTCACTGGAGATTCCGGACCGTGGACCGTCGCTGGAGGTTCCGGACAGTGGACCGTCGCAGGAGGTTCCGGACCGTGGACCCTCGCAGGAGGTTCCGGACCGTGGACCCTCGCAGGAGGTTCCGGACCGTGGACCCTCGCAGGAGGTTCCGGACTGTGGACCGTCGTAGGAGGTTCCGGACTGTGGACCGTCGAAGGAGGTTCCGGACTGTGGACCATAGTAGGAGGTTCCGGACTGTGGACCGTTGAAGGAGGTTCCGGACTGTGAACAGTCGCCGGAAGCTCTGGACTGTGAACTGTCGCTTGAAGCTCTGGACTGGGGACCATCGCCGGAAGCACTGGACTGGGGACCGTCGCCGGAAGCTCTGGACTGGGGACCGTCGCCGGAAGCTCTGGACTGGGGACCGTCGCTGGAAGCTCTGGACTCGGGACCGTCGCCGGAAGCCTAGTGCGTGGAGCCAGCACAGGTGGCACCGGACTGGTGACATGCACTTCAGGGCGAGTGCGAGGAGCAGGCACAGGACGTACCGGACTGGGGAGGCGTACTGCAGACCTGGTGCGTGGAGCCGGCACAGATTTTACCAGACTGATAGCACGCTCCTCAGGACGAGTACGGAGAGTTGACTCAGGTGGCATCAAACAGATAACACAGGGCGAATGTCGTGCATCATACACCAACACAACGACTCTCTCATTTCTCTCCTCCAATTTCTCCATCAACTCACTGACGGTCTCTGACTCTCTCCGTTCACTCTCCTCCAATTTTTCCATCTTCACCCAGATTGATTCACTCCTCGGCTTCGCCGACCACCCCGTGTGCCCCTCACCAAAACTTTTTGGGAGCTGTTCTTTGGGCTTTCGTTGTGGCCACGAACCACGGCGTCGTTGCTGTCTTCCCTTCTCTCCTTGCGTCTGCTTCCAAGGAATGCTTTCGTGTCCTCCCAGTATTTCCTCCCAAGTCCAGGATATCTTATCCTCCTTGATCTCCTCCCAAGCCCAGGATACCTTCTCCTCCTGGGCACGCTGCTTGGTCCTGGTGTGGTGGGATCTTCTGTCACATTCGGACCAAAGCACAGCGTGATATGGGTTCCACATAATTTATTGACGGGAAACGCACAAAACAATATTTTTTTTAAACTATACGTGAAGCTATGGAGTGCTCACAGGCAACTACACATAAACAAGATCCCACAAAAACCAGTGGGGAAATGGCGGCCTAAATATGATCACCAATCAGAGACAACGCTAAACAGCTGCCTCTGATTGGGAACCATACCAGGCTAACATAGAAATAAAACAACCTAGATTACCCACCCTAGTCACACCCCAACCTAACCAAAATAGAGAATAAAAAGGCTCTCTATGGTCAGGGTGTGACAAACTCTGAACAAAGACATTGCCAATAACAGAAGAGGCATCAAGTATTTATATGAATAAGGTAAACCCTTTCCTGAGATAACCATTTATTGAATAACATTATTTAATGACAATGCCACAACTAATAAAAGAGATGTGAAATTAACTGATGTAACCTAGGCCTTGTACAGGCTGTTGTCAACAGCGCATTATGCACTTCATAGGTGCAAGTTGGGAAACATTACGCAGAGTTGACTTTCTGTATGACACTTTATAGACGTCCAAGTAAGAAAAACTGTCTTCAATAAATGTGCGACTGGCTGGCTGTGTGGAGAGAGTGGAGCTTGAGACGGAGCAGAGTAGAGTGCAGCTCCTCTTTGCAGAAGCACACCACTGAGGATATTAGTGTGTCTGCATGGGCACTATAGAGCAGGAGGCAGCAACAGCAGCAGCAGCTTGCCTCCTGTCATCTCCTCCCTATTCACTCTCCAAATCCCTGCAGTATCAGGAAACTCTGCACATAGCCCTTTGGCTAATATGGTCTTTCGGATGACATTTCGGGTGTATTGTCATTGCCCTCCTATATAACTTCACATTTGGAAAATTGAATACAGTGATATTCAATATAGCCTTTATGGCGGGTGCAGTTAATTTTTTTGCTATGGTAGGGTGATTCCTGCTCTGTGGTTTGAGGTTAGCAGAGCTTTAAACCAGAGTTGTTTTGGATGCCAAATTCGTCTGCAGAAATGAATGCTTGGAACAGTGGCTGCAGTGAATATACGTGTGTTGGGCTTTATCTCAGCTTAAAATACATCCAGGGGACCCTTAAGGGTTGCAGCAGCCACCGCCACTGTAGAATTTGAGCAGATAAATGTTTAAAATGCTGACAAAATGTTATTTGTTGACATTTACCCACAGATGGTCCCAGAAGCTTAAAGCATGACAGGATACTATTCACAAGGTTTCTTACTGGTGCCAGAGCAAAGAGATTAAACATTGTCTACATAAAGGACACAGCCCGTTCCAAACCTGCTATACAGCAAATAATTTCCCTTTTCCTCTCTGCCAATATGGGCTTATGTTAAAAAGAAACGAGCCCAAAACAGACAGAAGTCAAGAGCGACTATGAAAGATAGACAAAGTACAGAAAGTTAAGGAAGACAGGGAGAGTGAAAGAACAGTGACACAGTCAGTTTGATGAGTCTAAAACCCCTTCGTATTAGCAAGATAGAAAAAGTATGTGTGAACTTGAGGGAGAGAGAGAGAGCAGGAGCCTCAGACAGAGAGAAAGAGTGTGTGTAAGAGAGAGAGAAATCATGACTTTCACAATCCGCACCATTTGCCACCTGCATGTCCCTGACCCTACTGCTGAGGTGCTCGGAGTATCAATAAGGTCTTTCTCCGCCCTACATCTTTCATTGGAGAGATGTTTTCAGAGCTGAGTTGGAGGATTTTATCATCCTCCCCAAGGGACTTATTTCAGTTTAAAATCATTGATACTGATTACTTGGGGCTGTCATATTGATTTTTAAGATGTATAGTCTGCGAGGTCCCTGGCCTCTTTGTTCGGGTGTAAGCAGTCATTTATTAAACACTTTTTCCCTGACAGGCCTTGTCCAGACCAGCTACAGGCTTTTCTCTGCTTCTCTCCGTATCCACTTTGGACAACATTTACTCTTCACACACCGTCTGACCTTCAAAGAGGGAACTAAAAGCAGCTTGCCGTGCGCCATAAAAAAAGAAAAGAAGTCGCTGTTCACTAGTTTATGAAAGAGAAAAGTCAAGTCTTACAATGGTCAGTGGGTCAAAAGGATTTGAGGCAGACTTAAAAAGAATGGCTCACTGTGAGGGTTGGACGTACAGGGACTCTAGCTACTGACGTCCTACAGTGGCAGAAGCAAGACACTACAATAAGCTACTGATGTGTCATTTGTCTAGACTCTAGGTCATGACAACATTAGTCACCAGAAAGTATTTACTACATACAATAAAGCAAATAGCAAAAACATAAAAAGCACAAAACAAGTTTCATTGGTAGTTTTGAAAGCAGCACGTTGTTCTTTCATATTACGAAAGAGCTATCGCTACTTGCAATGTCTGTTCGAAAGGTTGTCAGAAATGTGTCAATAAAGTCACTTAGGACTGCAAGGTTGCAAGATTCTGAAAGACAACCATAGATGCAGAAATTACATTAAAACAATGTCAATGTCATCTCTTCATACCTCTCTCAGGGTTCCTGGTGTCAATTGTGTAGCATCTGCCTCTTTAGTCATCGGTGGGATTCACCATGTAAAAATGCATTTCCATTAATGGGGTTAGCATTGATCGAGGTTATAACTCCCTATTACCAACACACTGTCAGACACAACAATAACACATCAGGTCCTGGGTCGCAGCTTATAGTCATAGACATGCATAATACATGTGTTATGACAGTGTTCAGTCTTAAATGTCATGTAGACAGTATGCACATCATTATGAGGTCACAGTCCTTGTAGGTAGTCCCCTGTTTCGCTAGCTATTTGACCTGAATTATCTCAGCCTGTAAACTGCATTATAAATGAAGAACACGTACGTCAGTTGTCCGAGAAAGACATTAGCGCACAGCAGCACAATATCACAGGAAATCCAAAATCTGGATGAGAAAACTGGTTTTAAAATATTGAATTCACACTCACTGGCCAGTTTATTAGGTACATCCATCTAGTACCGGGTCGTACCCCCTTTGCCTCCAGAACAGCCTGAATTCTTTGGTGCACAGATTCTTTGAGCTTTCCCAAGATGCTGTTCTGCACGCCACTGTTGTACTGCGCCGTTGTTTGACCGTTTGTGGCCCGCCTGCTAGTTTGCACGATTCTTGCCATTCTCATTTGACCTCTCATTACAAACAACAAGCTGTTTTCGCCCACAGGACTGCTGTTGAATGGATGTTTACTTTGTGGCACCATTTTCGATAAACCGTAGACACTGTCATGTGTGAAAAGCCCAGGAGACCAGACGCTTCTGAGAAACTGGAACCAACGCACCTAGCACCACGCTCAAAGTCGCTTGGGTCACTTGTTTTGCTCATTCTAACGTTCAATCGAACAGTAACTTAATGCCTTGATGCCTGTCTGCCTGCTTTATATAGCAAGCCATGGCCACATTATTCACTGTCTGTAGGAGCAAACCATTTTTGTGAAAGGGGTGGGGTACCCAATAAACTTACCTCTGAGTGTAAATTCTGGATACAAATCTTGGAAACAAATCTGGATAAAAATGATGAATATAAAATCTGGATCCAAATCTTGGAATGCAACATTTTAAGTCATAATGTCAGTATAATTCAAGGCTAACAGTAAATCAGAGCCATAATATGAATATCAGTTCTTACTTACTGCATGTCTTTGAGCCCAATTACAAGTGATGGCAGACTGAAGCTGACAGCTAAATATTCATGTTAATGATGAACATTGCATTGAAATAAATTAATTCCAGGGTCTGTATGGCAGCTGTCAGGCCGTTCAATTAATGAACATTTCCTTTTTATGATGAAGTGAGAGGGGTATTATTGGCGAGCCGAGGCCATTATACAATGATTTCTGATGTGCAATCTCACAGCATGGTGACTTCAGACTGATTGCTCTGCAGGAAGATAATTTCACCCTTTTAACCCTCTTAAGTGAGACTGAGTTATTGCATATTGAGAACATTTCCAGTGGAGGTATTGCAACGTTATTACAACTTTTGTTCGTTGAAAAAGATTAACTAAGTGATCTATTCTTGTAAATGTCACTTCCCCACCCATCAAAACAACCAAACAAAAGTGTATCTGTTGTGTTTGTGGTCTCTGATGCTAAAAGCCTCCACCCTTTACTTTCCTGAATCAACAGGACATAGGGGCATCCGCTCGGCAAAACCATCCATCCATTGCTCACCTAGGATCTGAGTCCTGCTCTCTCAAAAAACATATGAAAATACTTTTTTGGCATTACTGCTATTAGCCCATACAAACACAAGGAACAACAGATAGTCCCCCCCCAAAAAATCGAAAGGAAATTTGTTTTGAAGTGTCTGTCCTATATCTGAGAGATATAAGAAAAATCGAGGAACATTTATTATTATATTTTTGATATGTATTTAACCTCTTATTTTTGGCACTAAACAGTCTCCATATATACTTCTATAAAAAAAATCAACTGGTACTGGGGGACTTTCAGACAAGTCTTGTGAGGCCTGTGGGGGTCGTAGAGCAAAACTGAGAACTGAGAGTCTCCTCCTTCCATATAAATATGCTACAGATGATTTTGTGAGAAGACCGATTTTCAGGATCTTTCATGGTCGGACAAACACCAATCTAGCTTTGTCACCTTTCACTGCAGATGTGGTAGTGCGACATAGGGAGATGGGTGGGACTGGGAGGGCATAGGATCACCCACTTGGCAGCCAGTCCCACCCACTGGAGAGCCAGGCTCAGCCAATCAGAAAGAGTTTTTCCCCACAAAAGGACTTTATTACAGACAGAAATACTCCTCAGTTTCATAAGCTGTCTGGGTGACTGGTCTAAGACGATCCCGCAGGTGAAGAAGCCCGATGTGGAGATCCTGGGCTTGCGTGGTTAAACATGGTCTGCGGTTGTAAGACTGGTTGGACGTACTACCAAATCCTCTAAAACAACGTTGGAGATGGCTTATTGTAGAGAAATTAACATTCAATTATCTGGCAACAGCTCTGGTGAACATTCCTGCAGGCAGCATGCCAATTGCATACTCCCTCAAAACTTGAGACATCTGTGGCATTGTGTTATGTGACAAAACTGCACATTTTAGAGTGACCTTTTATTGTCCCCAGCACAAGGTGCACCTGTGTAATGATCATGCTTCTTGATATGCCACATCTGTCAGGTGGATGAATTATCTTGGCAAAGGAGAAATTATCACTAACAGGATGTCAAATGTGTGCATAACATTTATGAAAAATGTGCTTTTGTGCATATGGAACATTTCTGGGATATTTAATTTTAGCTCATGGGACAAACATTTCTACATGTTGCATTTATATTTTTGTTCAGTATAGATTTTTGCGGGGGTGCGGACATCGACCTTAGGGGTTTTAATCCTCACACAGATGTTTTGTTAGAAGAGGAGTGTGTAAGTTTGAAAGTTCATCTCTTTAGTTAAAATGCCAAACTGTCATGCAGGACATTGTACCTCTGACAGGCAGGTTTGTCAGTATGGCATGTGGCCCAGCCACTGACACTGTGATGGATTGTGGGACAGAAAGCCAGATTGCTGGGGTGTGAGAATCGGGGAGCAGCGCTCCCTCTTCTCTTCTCTTAGTGTGCTCTTAGGTGTCACAATCCTTTTATCCCTGATCCGCAGGTGAAGAAACTGACATTTTCCCCACAGGCCTCTGAAAACGTTTTGAGGGATGCACCTAATAATCGGTTGTCTGACGTTGGGCACTATGAAAGCCTTGCGAACATCCTGTTTTGATGTTTATTAAATGTGAAAATGTCAAAGGTCATCTGTTCTACAGGCCCAGAGTGATTTCTGAGGGTTGTGAGCCACCCTCACCTCAATCACAATCAATCTGCAACTCCTGGAAAAAGTCCCAAACAAGGTGTTGCTGTTGCAAGTTTGAAAATGAGTTTGCGGAGCTCCTGATAGAGAACCCCTATTAACTGAGGCTATATGCATTGCTTACAGTGTGTTTGTCTGCAGTAAATGGCCCAAACTGTTGTGTCTCTTAGCTAATGAGGTTTGTATCTGGGACACAGATGGATATGACACAGGGGCTCCCGAGTGGCGCAGTGGTCTAAGGCACTGCATCTCAGTGCTGGAAGTGTCACTACAGACCCTGGTTCGATTCCAGGCTGTATCACAACCGGCTGTCATTAGGAGTCCTATAGGGCAGTGCAAAATTAGCCCAGCGTCATTAGGGTTTGGCCGGGGTAGGCCGTCATTGTAAAAAATAATTTGTGCTTGACTAGTTAAATAATTAAAAGAGTGCTACTTGGCTGTGTCTGGACAGGGGGGAAGGGAAGGCTGTTGAGGTGTTCTCTCTTTGTGTGTCTGCTTTTCCACAGGTAAAATAAAGGTAAAATACAGGTAAAATAAACACCCAATTTTCATTAGTGGGAAAACACACAAACAACTGTGGCAGAATTCCACACTGTTGTGAGCTACCCAATTCAGAAGCAAGTGTGTGTTTAGCATTAAACAGCTAGGCTAATTAGCCTGCGTTTAGACAGGCAGCACAATTCTGATATTTTTTGCACTAATTGGTCTTTTGACCAATCAGATCTGCTCTGAAAAAAACAGAATTTGAAAAGATCTGATGTGATTGGTCAAAAGACCAATTAGTTGAAAAATATCAGAATTGGGCTGCCTGTGTAAACGCAGCTCTAGTGATGGGTGTACTTTAGGTATAACACATTTTCAGTAACTAAGCAAACACACACACAAGTGGTTAAGTTAAACCTGGCATATGAGGTTAGACAGGAATAGAGTGGGGTGGCAGGTAGCCTAGCGGTTAACTAGCCTCTCAAAGCACTTTATGATGACAGAAGTGAGTGCTACAGGGCAATAGTCCTTTAGTTCAGTTACCTTTGCTTTCTTGGGTACATGAACAATGGTGGACATTTTGAAGCAAGTGGGGACAGCAGACAGGGATAGGGAGATATTGATTACGTCCGTAAACACTTCAGCCAGCTGGTCTGTGATCAAAACAATCTTTAAGCATGGATTCTGAGTGGTCAGACCAGCATTGAATAGACCTTGGCATGGGTACTTCCTGTGTGAGTTTCTGCCTGTAGGAAGGAGGAGGAAAATCGAGTCGTGATCTGATTTGCCAAAGGGAGGGTGGGGGAGGGCCTTTTAGGCATCCCGGAAGGGGGAGTAGCAATGGTCGAGTATTACAGTCAAAGTGTTGATAGAACTTCGGTAGCGTTTTCCTCAAATTTTCTTTGTTAAAATCTCCAGCTACAATAAATGTGGCCACATAAATTGTAATATGTTTGTTTTTTCTGGCTTGGCTTCCCCAGTGATTTTACCCACACACCACTACTTTAGTATTATGTCTTAATACATCCAACATACCAAATATTCACCCACGTAAAATATGTTAATGTACAGTATTGTGTTCTGAACACACTTCACAACATTCTACGATCTTGATCTGTGTCCTTTCATGTCCCACGTGCCTCCTCACTCACCTCTCTTCTATAACTGGGTTTATAAAAAGCTGTTCTCTATTTAGCGCAGTATGCACACTTTAAAGTGTCTCTAACAAAGAAAACTGATACAAATGATTGCTTTGTGCATGTGAACTCTTTGATGTGATGAGTCAGAGTCTCAGGGAGAGAGGCGGAAGAGTCCCAAATGTATGCAACTTTTTGAGGACCATTTGAAGCCAGAGTGCAGCATGACACCAGAGCAGTTCCACACAAGAAACTGAGCCCTACATGGAGCTGACCTAATGGATCGGAAAACAAATAACAGACGAAAGGTGAGAGAGGGGAATAAAAATGAAGGAATGCTTCTGAGGGGTTAGTTAATGAACCATCATTTTACAGAAGCAGTGAATATGTGAGAAAGCCAGCAATGCTCCCCTGTGTGTGTTTCTTTGTGTGTTTGTTTGTCTGACTGTGTGTCTGCTGTGTTTACTATGTGCAGTGGTGCTAAGGAACAAGAGAAAAAATCATATAAAACATAGCCCTTATAGTTAAATAGATCAGACAAAAGGACTTCAGTTTTCGGTTCATATATGTACAGTACAGGCCTACAGGTGCTGTCAAATATATTGGCATCCATGGCACTTTTTAATGTAGTGCAATGGAACAGAATGTTCCGTTTTTTCTTTTCAAAACTGGTTGAATGGCTATTTTTTACCATGTAGGCTCCTGCAACTTACGTACCACAGGTGAGATAAATTACACAGTAAACGAGAATCATTACCTCAAACAAATTAATTAAAAAATATATATATTTAGTATTGCTAGTGTGCAGTTGTAAATCAAACAAATACATGTGTTAACACCAAAGTTATTCATATAAATTTATTGGAGTCCACCTGTGGTAAATTCAATTGATTGGACATTATTTGGAAAGGCACACACCTGTCTATATAAGGTCCCACAGTAGACAGTGCATGTCAGAGCAAAAACCAAGCCATGATGCTGAAGGAATTGTTCGTAGAGCTCCAAGACAGAATTGTGTCGAAGGACAGATCTGGGGAAGGATACCAAAACATTTATTCAGCATTGAAGGTCCCCAAGAACACAGTGGCCTCCGTCATTCTTAAGTGGAAGAAGTTTGGAACCACCAAGACCCTTCCTAGAGCTGGCCGCCCGGCCAAACTGAGCAATCGGGGGAGGAGGGCTTTGGTCAGGAAGGAGACCAAGGACCTGATGGTCACCCTTACAGAGCTCCAGAGTTCCTCTGTGGAGATGGGAGAACCCTTCAGAAGGACAACAATCTCTGCAGCACTCGAGTAGAATGGCCAAACGGAAGCCAATCCTCAGTAAAAGGCACATAACGGCCCGCTTGGAGTTTGCCAAAAGGCACCCAAAGGACTTTCAGACCATGACAAACAAGATTCTCTGGTCTGATGAAATGAAGATTGATCTCGTTGGCCTGAATGCCAAGCGTCAAACCTGGAGGAAACCTGGTACCATCCCTACGGTGACACATGGCGGTGGCAGCATCATGCTGTAGGGATGTTTTTCAGTGGCAGGGACTGGGAGACTAGTCAGGTTCGAGGGAAAGATGAACTGAGCAAAGTACAGAGAGATCCTTGATGAAAACCTGCCCCAGAGCGCTCAGGACCTCACACTGGGATGAAGGTTCACCTTTCAACACGACAATGACCCTAAGCACACAGCCAAGACAATGCAGGAGTGACAATGGAACAGGTCTCTGAATGTCCTTGAGTGACCCAGCCAGAGCCCGGACTTGAAACCGATTGAACATCTCTGGAGAGACCTGAAAATAGCTGTGCAGCGACGCTACCCATCCAACCTGACAGAGCTTGAGAGGATCTGCAGAGAAGAATGGGAGAAACTCCCAAAATACAGGTTTCCCAAGCTTGTAGCTTCATACCCAAGAAGACTCGAAGCTGTAATCGCTGCCAAAGGTGCTTCAACAAAGTACTGAGTAAAGGGTCTGCATACTTATGTTAATGTAATATTAAAGTTTTTATTTTAAATACATTTGCTAAAATTCTACAAATCTGTTTTCGCTTTGTCGTTATGGGGTACTGTCTGTAGATTGATGAGGAAAATCTAATACATTTTAGAATAAGGCTGTAATGTAACAAGATATGGAAAAAGTCAAGGGGTCTGAATACATTCCAAATGCACTTTAACTGTGAGAAACAATTGCAAAAATGTGGATGTATGATAATATCAAGTTTAGGATATAAATTCTTGAAAGCCCCAATGCAGACTTTTTGATGTAATTCTTAAAGCATCACTGTATGTCTAATAAACCACCAAAAACATATTTTTAATAATTAATTTTTGGCCTCTTTTGGGCATTGAAATGTTCAGTCTGATGGTGTGGAGGCGTTAAGAAACACATTTTAAGATATTTACATACACAGCCCTGATTGGCTGGTAGGGTGGTCTAGAGTCCACCCCTTACCCAAATGAACAGTCATTTGTCTATTGTAATCAGATGTCACACTCAGATCTGTTTCACCTGTCTTCGTGCTTGTCTCCATCTCTCTCCAGGTGTTGCCCATCTTCCCCATTATCCCCAGTGTACAGTAGGGCAAAAAAGTATTTAGTCAGCCACCAATTGTGCAAGTTCTCCTACTTAAAAAGATGAGAGAGGCCTGTAATTTTCATCATAGGTACACTTCAACTATGACAGACAAAATGAGAATTTTTTTCTCCAGAAAATCACATTGTAGGATTTTTAATGAATTTATTTGCAAATTATGGTGGAAAATAAGTATTTGGTCAATAACAAAAGTTAATCTCAATACTTTGTTATATACCCTTTGTTGGCAATGACAGAGGTCAAACGTTTTCTGTAAGTCTTCACAAGGTTTTCACACACTGTTGCTGGTATTTTGGCCCATTCCTCCATGCAGATCTCCTCTAGAGCAGTGATGTTTTGGGGCTGTTGCTGGGCAACACGGACTTTCAACTCCCTCCAAAGATTTTCTATGGGGTTGAGATCTGGAGACTGGCTAGGCCACTCCAGGACCTTGAAATGCTTCTTACGAAGCCACTCCTTCGTTGCCCGGGTGGTGTGTTTGGGATCATTGTCATGCTGAAAGACCCAGCCACGTTTCATCTTCAATGCCCTTGCTGATGGAAGGAGGTTTACACTCAAAATCTCACGATACATGGCCCCATTCTTTCCTTTACACGGATCAGTCGTCCTGGTCCCTTTGCAGAAAAACAGCCCCAAAGCATGGTGTTTCCACCCCCATGCTTCACAGTAGGTATGGTGTTCTTTGGATGCAACTCAGCATTCTTTGTCCTCCAAACACGACGAGTTGAGTTTTTACCAAAAAGTTCTATTTTGGTTTCATCTGACCATATGACATTCTCCCAATCTTCTTCTGGATCATCCAAATGCTCTCTAGCAAACTTCAGACGGGCCTGGACATGTACTGGCTTAAGCAGGGGGACACGTCTGGCACTGCAGGATTTGAGTCCCTGGCGGCGTAGTGTGTTACTGATGGTAGGCTTTGTTACTTTAGTCCCCGCTCTCTGCAGGTCATTCACTAGGTCCTCCCGTGTGGTTCTGGGATTTTTGCTCACCGTTCTTGTGATCATTTTGACCCCACGGGGTGAGATCTTGCGTGGAGCCCCAGATCGAGGGAGATTATCAGTGGTCTTGTATGTCTTCCATTTCCTAATAATTGCTCCCACAGTTGATTTCTTCAAACCAAACTGCTTACCTATTGCAGATTCAGTCTTCCCAGCCTGGTGCAGGTCTACAATTTTGTTTCTGGTGTCCTTTGACAGCTCTTTGGTCTTGGCCATAGTGGAGTTTGGAGTGTGACTGTTTGAGGTTGTGGACAGGTGTCTTTTATACTGATAACAAGTTCAAACAGGTGCCATTAATACAGGTAACGAGTGGAGGACAGAGGAGCCTCTTAAAGAAGAAGTTACAGCTCTGTGAGAGCCAGAAATCTTGCTTGTTTGTAGGTGACCAAATACTTATTTTCCACCATAATTTGCAAATAAATGCATAAAAAATCCTACAATGTGATTTTCTGGATTTTTTTTCTCATTTTGTCTGTCATAGTTGAAGTGTACCTATGATGAAAATTACAGGCCTCTCTCATCTTTTTAAGTGGGAGAACTTGCACAATTGGTGGCTGACTAAATACTTTTTTGCCCCACTGTATTTATACCTGTGTTCTCTGTTTGTATGTTGCTATTTTGTTTTATTTGTCACGCCTACCAGTGTGTTTTCCCCTTGCTCCTGTCTGTTTCTAGTCCGTGTTTTCCTGGTTTTGACCTTTCTGCCTGACCTGCCTGCCGTTCTGTACCTTGTCACACCACACAGGATTACTGACCTCTGCCTGCCCTTGACCTGTCCTTTCCCCTGGTCTAGTAATACACTTGTGTTACTTCTACACTCTCTGCATCTGGGTCTTCCCTAAAATGTGGCCCAGATCAGTGTGATGTCCTGATCTGGGCCAAAAAGTCCATCCCACCTGAACAGGCTGAAATTCCAGGCATTTTTTTTCTCAAACAGCTCTTACATAAAAAAGGCATCATTTTCACAATTGTAGTGTTATTATTCATAGTGTAGAAAAAACAGGCAAATCAAAATGTTTAATTGTTTTGTGTAATCACCTGGATTTTTCTAATCTAGGCCGTCACTCTACTGTGATTGTGTTGGTCTGTTACACTAATTTAGGCTAAATCATTATTCACATGTTCTAAACCCCCTACACAGTTTCTAAGCTTTGTTTGAACCACAGAGTTTCAACATAGATGACTTGAAGGGGGATAACTAGGGGCAAATAGACAAACAGAGAAGCCTACAGTCTTCTTCAAAGATTGGAATATTTGAATGGATACAAGAAGGCTCCACGTGGAACAGCACTCCATTCCCTGTAGCCTTTCTGCTCCACTTGCAAAGTCCTCTGTAACATTAAATAGTAAAAAATGGAAAAGTACTGAAATTAAATACTTTGGTTGATGATTAGCTATTAGCATTTCCATTTCTTTAGGAGAAAGGAGGAACTTATTTATTTTCCATTAGATCTTTAAAGACACCTTTCACACTTTAAAACAGTAGGAAACTAGAGTTGCATACTGTTTCTGTGACAACTCCAACTCGTCTAATGACGTTGAGGATTTGTCAATATTTCCATCAGGTGGTGCAGGTAAAATGGAGGCAAAAAAACAATACTAGATGCCCAGTGGCAACATATCTCTCAAGTGCCAATGCAATAATGAAAGTATTCATGAGTGAAGGATTTCAAATTAAGCAGGTTGGTTTTCACAAGCATGCAAATGTCGCAGGGATGTGTTAAATTCACAATACATGTCGATGAATATTCAAATTCAATTGAGCGCAACAAGATTAATGTCACGTGTGCTCCCTCTCCGGCCTCTAGGTCACCAGGCTGCTCGTTATGACACCTGTCACCATCGTTACGCGCATCAGCGCATAATGACACTCACCTGGACTCCTTCACCTCCTTGATTACCTGCCCTATTTATGTCACTCCCTTTGGTTCCTTTCCCAGGTGTTATTGTTTCTGTTTCATGTTTGTGTGCTGTTCGTGTTTCTTGTTTTGTATTTGGTATTTTATTAGAATCCCCATTAACTGTTGCAAAAGCAGCAGCTACTCTTCCTGGGGTCCACACAAAACATGAAACATAATATAGGATGACATAATACAGAACATCATTAAACAAGAACAGGATTATGTTCCATTTATTTGATTAAATATACTCCCTGTACTCGCTTCCCGACTCTCAGTGCACATCGTTACAGAATAACGCCTCACCAAAGGGAAGTGTCAAGGAGTGTTTTTTTTTTGTTTTTTTTATGTTGGAGGTGATGTCGGGTCTTGGTGTCAGTACCGCAGCTTCCTGGAGGCCTTAGTAGGTTTGTTGGAATCCCATGCCTCGGAGGGTTCAACTGGTTTTCATGCCGCAGCGGGATCAATAGGCTCCCGTGCCTCAGCTGGGTGAACAGGTTCCCGTGCCTCAACCGAGACAACCCGGGAGGTCTTAGCCGGCTAATCAGGCACTCACGCCTCAGCCGGTTCGTCAGGTTTCTGCGCCTCACTGGAGGCGACCGGTCCGCTCCTGATCCCTGGGATCGTCCCTGTGGTTGGCGTCCTGCAGCTGGAGCCGCGCACCGGGGAGGGGGTCCTGTCACGTATGCTCTCTCTCTCTGGCGCTCTAGGTTGCCATGCTCCCGCGCCTTAGCAGAGGTGACTGGTCCGCTCCTGATCCCCGGGATTGTCATTTTGGTTGCCGTCCTGGGGCAGAAGCCTCGCGTCGGGGAGGGAGTATTGTCACGTGTGCTCCCTCTCCGGCCTCCAGGTCATCAGGCTGCTCGTTATGGCACACACCTGTTACGCGCATAATAACACTCACCTAAACTCCATCCCCTCCTTGATTACCTGCCCTATTTATGTCCCTTTCTTTGGTTCCTTCCTCAGGCGTTATTGTTTCTGTTTCAGTTTCATGTCTGTGTGCTGTTAGTGTTTCTTGTTTTGTATTATGTTCCGTTTATTTTATTAAATATTCACTCCCTGTACTTGCTTCCCGACTCTCAGCGCACATCGTTACAATTAAGGTCACAGGACCTGGAGTTTTGAGTCTTATGACTTTCACCGTTTTTTAATAAGGTTCAACGGTATCTTGAGTTGGTTTCAACATGTAAATATTAGCATGGATTAATTCATATTCCCCCGAAATTGTTTCATTACCTCACTTTAATTTCCTCATTCCAATACATAAAAATAAAAATAACTCATTGTTTATTTCCCTTATTATGAAATTAGGGGCAGAGCATGCAAATGCTAATATGTATTAATCTTGCATATTAGGAGGGATCACCATTTCGTCTTTTGGAATTGTACTTTAAATGCTCTATTAAAATACAGTTGCCGAAACACATCATATGGAGCTTTATTGTAATTAGATTCAAACTACAAAATAGTTGCAAGGCAACACCTCATTAACATAAACATTAAACAGAATTCTAAAATGGTATAAGCCGTCTTCTGGTCTTAAATTCTAATGGGCAGTCCAACGCTCACAAGTACTGGAACCATTTCTTAATTAAAACTAACAGTTTATTAAGACAATTTTATGTTTGGCTGTCACTTCAGAGGAATACCAATGAAAACTCCCCCGACACACACACACACACACACACACACACACACACACACACACACACACACACACACACACACACACACACACACACACACACACACACACACACACACACACACACACACACACACACACACACACACACACACACACACTGACCTCTCTGCTGGGTGGTGATGGCTGCTGATTTATGGGGGAGTCAGAGGAGAGCAATTCATAAAGAGAAGTGATAGGCAAAGTACCATCTCTGACCTGTGATGTCTATGGTGAGAGTATTGACAAACTCTCAGCACGGAGAGAAGAGACTGAATGGGAATGAACCAAACTGGATGTTTGACGGCATGGCTATCTGTTACAGTCATTTGTTAGGAGTGAAAATCCTGTAGCCTATTACTATGACTCATTTGTAGAATGTCAACGTCACGATTACAGAGCCAGAACAAAAGGAGTACATTGAAACTGCAGCCAACTGGCAAATTTGTAAAGTAGAAGATGAATCCCTTCTGCAGGTCTGTAGATACATATCTACAGACTTCATAAGTTAGAAGAGGAAAAGAGTGAACTGGATCGTTACATAGCCACTGGGGTGCGTGATGGCTTGGACTCCATAAAATGCAACCTCAATGCCGGAGAATTTTCCCATTTAAAAACGGCTCAGAAAGCCATGCACTTCAGAATAGGGTGAGCATGATGAAGACAAATTACATTGGACTTAATGTGGAACTCCCCCACACGCAGCCCCTGCCCTAGCTGTTCCCATAATAAACTGTTAGCTTTTATGACATGGTGCAGCGTGATGGATGATCTATTTCACACCAAGCACTGAAACAATTATTTTGAAGTTTCATCTGAGTCAAAAACACTGTTTAAAAGTTATGTGCTACAGCGTTCTAGCTAAATGTCTAGCTCAAAGAGATAATTTAAATATAAAGTATTTGGATTTTAGGAGCAATCATCTATTGCAGGGGTTGCTGAACCCTAGTTTCCTGGAAAGTGCAGTGAAGTCAGCTTACCTGGATTCTTTGGTGTAAATGAGAAGTCAGTTTGTGGTCCATCTAAAGAGTCAACTGAGGTGACTCTGACTCTCTACTTTTAAAATGTTTTTGGGAAGTTCTGCAGCACAGTAAAACTAAGTAATACTAATAGATCCTATGCTCTACCAGGGACACAGTCCCCCATATTGTACCTGGTCACCTCAGGAGTGGAGATCTCTGATCCTGGAGGGCTGCAGTGTGTGCAGGCTTTTGTTCCAGTCCAACACAT
This sequence comes from Salvelinus namaycush, assembly GCF_016432855.1. NCBI lineage: Eukaryota > Metazoa > Chordata > Actinopteri > Salmoniformes > Salmonidae > Salvelinus > Salvelinus namaycush. Next base: position 26,079,007 of record NC_052318.1, read on the forward strand.
GGCATGTCAGTAATAACTATAGAACTTCCTCTATCTCACATAAGAAAGAAAAAGAGAGAGAGAGAGAGAGAGAGAGAGAGAGAGAGAGAGAGAGAGAGAGAGAGAGAGAGAGAGAGAGAGAGAGCCCCAGACCAGCTTGTGCATAGTTCTAGTATTCTCCTCCGATTCAAATGTTCTCCCAACATCCTCAGCCTCCCCCAGGCCTCTATTGGATGGATGGAAAAAGTGGTACTGCAACACCCAACCTTAAAGCTTTAATAATTTACGAGCAATTAATCAGAAAAATCCTCATGGAGCGAAACAGAATGGTTTCATTATATTTCAGAACTGAGTTGTACATAATGGTGCTCGGCACGATCACAGACCCAATCTGAACTGTTCAATAAAGTGTGCACCCTGATTGACTTTTCCAATAATGTGTCATTAGGCTGTCATTATCAATAATTGCTCTTTTACCTAATTAGGTATTTCCAGCATCGATCAGACAACCAGTCGCTCCCTAAATTAAAATGGAAAGCTATCAAATGGAGAAGGCATGGAGAAAGTGATGAGACAAAAGCTGAAAGGAGGAGGGAGGAGGAGGGAGGGAAAGGGGAAGTGGAGAATAAACTTCCTGACTTTGTACTTTATGGAAAACTCTGTGTTCTCAGTTCTCAGGCCTAATCCTGTTAGTGAGTGGAACCGGCCCTCATTATGATGACATTATCAGCCATTCCACACATATTCTAAACCTTTTTGCCTTTTTCTGAACTCGATTTATGGTGGATTTTTGTAAATGGGTGTTTTCCCCACAAACATTAGAACTGCATCCCACTTCAAAAGCCGCTACAACTCTTTAGAATTTACCACTTTGGGTACATTCTTAAAAGCATTGTGGAATTATCTAGAACCCTGCCCGTGTACGTGGAGGGCTGGGGTATGACTGTAAGCTTAGCTAGCTCTCTTTCAGCGCTGAGCAGCCAAGGCCACACAGCTGTCAGAGAAATGCAAATGGACTGGAGTCTCATGTTGAATACTCACATTCTGGTCACGTGTCACCTAAATGGGTGGCGAGGAATCTGTATGGTGGCAGCGGTGGCAGCTATGAGCATGACAGAAGGATCTTTGTGGGGTTATGTCCTAATTTTAGCTCCGTTTTTGGAGTGTGGGGGTATGGAATGTGGAGAGGAGAGGAGAGGGCAGAATGAAGCTAAAATGTAATAGCTGTTTATTACCCAATCATTAGAACAGAATTCACAAACAAGTGGCGAAATGAGCCGGCCGGCCACGGAGTATCGATTGAAATGAATCCATTGCCTTCTACCTGCTCCTCTCCAGATGAGTCAATTACTCCGATTTGTGGGGACGAGAGCTGTTTAGCGGGATATTTACATTACAACTGGAGGCAAGCACAGCATACCACTGTTCCATCTATTAAAGCCATTTGATGCTCTTTCTGGAAAAGGCCATTTCCCTCTGTCTTTAGAGTCCTTTTCATTTCCCCTGGGACGAAGGCTCACATGCTTCTAAATGGAGAAGGGAAAGTATGAAAGTGAAGATTACGGTCCTAGCTCTGCTGTCAGACAGCAAACAGGAGAAAGGACTTATGGGTTTGAAGTAAAAGCAAATCACAGAGCGACAGCGAAGCTCTAGATTAAGCCTGGAGGCCCTGGGCTTTAGAGCCGGGATGGAGGGAGTAGACAGACTGACAGGTGGACAGCAAAGCCCAGGAGAGAGGAGAGAAGGAAGAGGTAGGGGAGAAAGAGGTGGAGGAAGATGAAGAAGAAGACAGAAGAAGAAGAAGACAGAAGAAGAAAACGAAAACAAGAATGTGACGAGCTAAGTTGTCTTTTCTTGAGTAGTAAAATTGCTTGTCAAAGACAATACAGTTCCAGTTATCATTTGATGTGTGTTCGTCCTTTGATCTCATTATATTGTTACATCCCTCCCTGGTCATAAAAAACATCACAACATTTTTCAGACATATTTACAAGAATGTTAGTTATAGTCTTGAAGTCTGTTTTCTTATCTGGGTGGATATGAATCGAATTAGAACAAGAGCACATCCAATGCCATGCTTTCTCCTTAATCTGTTACCAATTAAAGAACATCTTTATAACAATTCATCCAATGTTTCTGTCATATTACCAAAGATGTGGGTGTTGCACCAGAGTGCGGAATAATTTCATATCCATGGCAAAAGTGCTTTAATTGAATAAAAGGACTGTCAACACACATTAGGCCTACGTGATGTTTTCACACATTCTCTACATTAAATAACACATCTGCTAATTGAAAAGGAAGTTGGAGAATGAACTAAGAGTACCAGACTCGTTAGTTTGCACAATAATATGATATGAACTAAGTTCAGTTCATTGCATTATCTTTCTTGTTTAAACACAGTGTCAGATTGAAAATGGCCACCCTTCCCTCCACTGTCTCAATGTAAAGTACAGCCACCTAGTGCACAGCCCTGTCAAGGTTGGGAGTTTAGAATGCCAAACCACAATGACAAAGTGTTTCCATCCCTATGCTCCCCTCTCCTCCGATTTCCATCCAACACCACAATTAAATATCTCACTCTCACTCTGGCAATTAGGAAACATGGAAAAATTGTGGTAATTCGTGGACAGCTTTGAAACAAGGCAGGGCTGTTAGCAGGAGAAAGAAAGGAGAGATGGAAAAAGAGAGAGAGAGAGAGAGGAGGGGGAGCGAGAGACAGGGAGAGTGAGAAAGAGAGCGAGAGAGAGGGCTGTTTATGAATCTGTTATAGGAACACTGAGGAGATAATTAGTTGAACAGGGGGGACAACTTTATGTTTCCATCTCCCGCCAAGGCCTGACGTAGAAAGTAATTATATCTGTCCCTGTATTTTATCTATCCGCTCCTCCTCTCTTTTCAGATATGGTGGAGTGGGATGTTGGCTCTGTATAGTACGAATGCAACATCTTTCATGTCCTGCTCTCTGCTAAAGAAAACTGTGATGCTCTCAAGTTATGGGATGTTGTCAAAAGTACATTGTTAAATTGTGTACATTAGTCAGTTTTATACATTGTTTAATGATTGTAAGGTGCAAAGAAAGTGTTTGATTACTGTTCTGTAATGATTGGTTTGACTCAGTGAGTGAGATTGCTCTTTCTCTCTATGAGAAACCTTTAAAATGAAGTAATTTCTTGAATAATGTAACCTTATTGATTGATTGAACATGAAATATTAGTGTTTGTCTTCTTGAGTAGTCTCCAATTTGTTTTCTTGAACATTATTTCTATTCACATTTTGTTCACTCCTATTGCATTTTGAAAGATTTTACTTAATGAAAACAATAAGATGGCCTGAATTGTATTTTCACAACAGACACCCAGAAAAGTTATTGCTCTATTTGAAGGACATTCATTGTTTTAATAAATGCCAACAAGGAACTTGCCAACAAGCTACCACACGCAAGACTAGACTGTAGGAGAAGTACCATCTGTCTCGGTCTAGGGGAGAAAATTATAGTTGGTGTCTGAGTCATAAATTCTTGTCCTGACTCCAAGAAGACAACTGTATTGTATGTCCTCTTACATAATTAGGACACTGATTCTGAAAGAAAGAAGTGACACCAGTTGAAATCAATGCATTATGTCCAGCGTTATTCCAAGGGTGCCAAATGTGACTACAATTATGAGCAGATGTATAAATAGAAACTTTTAAAAGTAAACTACAAAATGTGAATTGTTCTCATTAGAAAAAGAGTGCCTTGGGCTACATGCATGGTACATAGGAAGTGTCCCAACTTATTGCAAAAAACAGCAAGGGCAAAAAACATCATGGTTCTGGAAAAGCACAACTCCTTTATCAATGTATTACTACAAAGATATGAAACATTCTGCACATACATGATAACAAAACCGTGTGATTGAGCCAGCCAGGGCTTGAACTCACACCCGACATTTCTTATAGTAGGCTAAAAAATGAGGGGACATGCTTTAGGTGTCTCCAACACTGCGATGTGAACCAAATTATGTAGTAGATCCGTGCTGTGTATTAATAAAGCCAAATAGGGAATAGGGTGCAATTTGGTACAGCCTATATCTACATTCTACTTTAAAAGAACTTGCAGTATTCTACTCACTCAAAGTGAATGAATATGAGGTCAAAATATTAGTTAGACTGGTATTAATTGAGTATTATAAATATGATTGTCTAATTTGGTTTATTCACAAAATAAAATGTTTTTTTTGGGGGGGGAAAGGCTATTTCGGGAAATTTATTTTATTTAGCTATTTTGTCATGGAATTACAACTGACCCTTCGTTTGGGGGTCAGTTGTGTAATGGTGTGTAATGTGTAATGGTGTAACGGCTGTCCTCCTCCTCTTCGTCCGAAGAGGAGGAGTAGGGATTGGACCAAAGCGCAGCGTGGAATGTGGACATAATGATGTTTATTAAAGTAAAGACGAAAACACTTCAACAAACTAAAAAACAAATAAACGATGTAGACAGAACTGAACTTGAGAACTTACAAATTACGAAGAACGCACGAACAGGAACAGACTACATATATGAAACGACAAACGAAACAGTCCCGTGTGGTAGACATACAGACACGGAAGACAACCACCCACAAACAAACAGTGTGAACAACCTACCTTAATATGGTTCTCAATCAGAGGAAACGTAAAACACCTGTCCCTGATTGAGAACCATATCAGGCTAAATGACAATGAACCTAAACATAGAAACACATTACATAGAATGCCCACCCCAACTCACGCCCTGACCAACTAAACACATACAAAAACAAGAGAAAACAGGTCAGGAACGTGACAAATGGTGACTATATGTGTCTCAACCCTCCGACATTACAATCTGCCTATCCAGCTGTAAATAACCTAGACTTTTGGGACAGCGTCAATATATTCTGTGTTTCAGTCACTAACAGAAAATAACAATAACAACCCTCTGTTGGAGAGAGACAGAGAGAGAGCTAAATAGTGTTTGTGTGTGCGTGTGCGTGTGCGTGCGTGTGTGTGTGTATAGTGGGGTAATATTAATCATATACGGTATGTGTTATATATACCTCACATGCGACCTGTAATAAGACTGTAATTATTATGGTCAAAGTCTATTAAACTGAATATCTGACTCCTTAACGAGGGGTGGAAACTCAGGATACTTGACAACGAGGACTCTGAGTCAGCTAATATAAATCTCTATAACTCTGGAACAGTAATGGTACAGGGCAACCCCAAACAGTTTCAGCTGGACTTTCACCTAATCAAAGAATTAGCCCAGCAGGAGAAGCTTTACCTTGAGAAAGATAACCCCACCCCGAGCGGGTCAGACCAGACCTCTTCATTATATAACCCCACAGACGAGCAACCCCAAGCAGAAAGTCAACCTCCCAGCACAGAGTACTACCCTCTCATTGAAATGAAGGACAAATTTACCCAGCTGGAGGTAAGGAAGGTGGAGCTGGAACAGCAGGTGATTACACTCCAGTCAGCACGGATCCAGACAACAGTCCAGCACAACACCCCCTTAACCAGACCCGGAGAGCTGGAGGTGGAGAGAGACATATCTGCACTCTGGACTGTGGTGAGACAACTTCAACAATATAAAAAGCAATAGCAGGACAAGAACAGAGCACTAGAGGAGAGGATCAGACTGCTGGAGGAGAGGTTGAGGGGGATAACGTGTGACAGAGAACAACCCACTAGAGAGGTGGCCACCCCCGCAGAGAAGCCAGCAGAACAGCCCACCTCAGCTCCCGACAAAAGTCTCGACACCACAGCAGAACAGTCCACACCAGACCCTGACCATAGCGCCGACATCACAGCAGAACAGACAAATGAAGAACCCTAAGCCCAGGGGTTCTCACCCCCTCTGAGCCACCCTCCTGACAACCCCCCCCCCCCCCCCCCCCCCCCCCTCCCACACCCACTGAGGACATACACAAGACACAGATTATACTCCTTATGGACTCAAATGGGAAATATATACAAGAAAAAAAAACTTTTCCCAAACACAGTGTGTCTAAACTCTGGTGTACAAACACCCAGCGCGTCCTAGACCTTCTGTCTGAGGACCAACTAGGGTCACCCAGCCACACAATAATACACACAGGCACAAACGACCTGAGAACACAACAGGAAAGGGTGGCCAAAGCACTGAAGGGAGTGATTAAAAAGCTTCTTATACTTTCCCCAATGCACAAGTGGTTTTAACAGAGAAAAATGTCCTCCTGTGTGCTACCTATATCCCCCCACTAGAATCCCCATACTTTAATGAAGACAGCTTCTCCATCCCGGAGGGGGAAATCAATCATTTCCAGGCCCAGGGAGATGTACTAGTCTGTGGCGACCTAAATGCCAGAACCGGACAAAAACCTGACATGAGGCATCACTTGCCAAAGGAACTGAGTAATATTAAGAAATTAAATATATGGAAGGAATGCAGTTTGGAAACCTACCAAAAAATAATTAGGCAAAAACAAATTCAATCCCTTTCAGACAACTTCCTGGGTAAAACGTTCCACTGTAATAGTGCAGGTGTAAACTTGGCAGTAGAAAATCTTAACAGTATATTTGACCTCTCAGCTTCCCTATCAAATCTAAAAATCTGAAATAGAAAACCGAAGAAAATGAGCAACAATGACAAATGGTTTGATGAAGAATGCAAAAATCTAAGAAAGAAATTGAGAAACCTGTCCAACCAAAAACATAGAGACACGGAAAACCTGAGTCTACACCTTCACTATGGTGAATCACTAAAACAATACAGAAATACACTACGGAAAAAGAAGGAACAGCACGTCAGAAATCAGCTCAATGTAATTGAAGAATCCATAGACTCTAACCACTTTGGTAAAATTGGAAAACACTAAACAAACAACAACACAAAGAATTATCTATCCAAAACAGAGATTTATGACAAAACAACTTCTCCAATCTTTTTGGCTCTATAACAAAGAACAAACAACAAAAACATATACATGATCAAATACAAATCTTAGAATCAACTATTAAAGAATACCAGAACCCACTGGATTCTCCAATTACCTTGAATGAGCTACAGGACAAAATAAAAACCCTCCAACCCAAAAAGACATGTGGTGTTAACTTCACTAGGGTAGGGGGAAGCATTCGGAATTTTGGATGAAATGCATGCCCAATTTAACCTGTTGAGGATAGAGGGCGCTATTTACACTTTGGGGGAAAATTGTGCCCATTTAAACGGCCTCGTACTCTATTCTTGCTCGTACAATATGCATATTATTATTACTATTGGATAGAAAACACTCTCTAGTTTCTAAAACCGTTTGAATTTTGTCTGTGAGTAAAACAGAACTCATTTGGCAGCACACTTTCTGACCAGGAAGTGGAAAGTCTGAAAATGATGCTCTGTTCAAGGGCCTGCCTATAAATGGGCATGATACGTATGAGTATACATGCACGTCATACACCTTCCCCTAGATGTCAAGATGAAGTGAGAGAAGAAATGAAGTGTTTATCTTGGTCTGAGGTGGAATATATCCTCTTGGCACGACGAGTCATCCATTTCCTGTTTTCTGGAAAGCGCGAAGGTGGACCTGGAATTGCCTTCTGAGAAGCTGTCGTTATAGGCGACTACTATCTCCGGCTTTGATTTTATTTGATACATGTCACAATATCATCGTAAAGTATGTTTTTTCAATATAGTTTTATTAGATTTTTGAAATTTATTCGGGACGTTAGGCGTGTTGCGTTGTGTGCCTTTGTTCAGAAAGGAGAGCTTCGAGCCACTTGGCCAGTGTGCTTGCTAATTCAAGAGGGAAAAACGATGTTCTAAATCCAAACAACAACTGTTCTGGACAAAGGACCCCTTGTCCAACATTCTGATGGAAGATCACCAAAAGTAGGACCCATTTTGTGATGCTATTTCATATATCTGTCGAACTGTATACTAGTAGTTTTGCGCCCAGATTTTGGGCACTCTCTCGCTATAACGTAAGGTGGATGTCGTAATGAAGATATTTTTAGAATTCTAACACTGCGATTGCATTAAGAACTAGTGTATCTATCATTTCCTATACAACATGTATTTTTTTGTAATGTTTATGAATAGCTATTTGGTCAGAATAGGTGAGAGTCTAATAGAAATATCCGCACATTCTGGGAAAAAGAAGCTACGTTAGCATAATGGATAACCACTGATTTCAGCTCTAAATATGCACATTTTCGAACAAAACATAAGTGTATGTATAGCCTGATGTTATAGGACTGTCATCTGAGGAAGGTTTATGAAGGTTAGTGAAAATTAATATCTTTTGCTGGTTTATTCGCTAACGCTAACGTGCCTATTGCTATCGCTAACGTGCCTTGATGAATGAATGCGGAAGTGTGGTAGGCTATTGTAGTAAGCTAATATAATGCTATATTGTGTTTTCGCTGTAAAACACTTAAAAAATCTGAAATATTGGCTGGATTCACAAGATGCTTGTCTTTCATTTGCTGTACACGATGCATTTTTCAGAAATGTTTTATGATGAGTATTTAGGTATTCCACGTTGGTCTCTATAATTACTCTGGCTGCTTCGGTGCTATTTTTGACGGTAGCTGTGATGGTAGCTGCAATGTAAAACTGATTTATACCTCAAATATGCACATTTTTCGAACAAAACATAGATTTATTGTGTAACATGTTATAAGACTGTCATCTGATGAAGTTGTTTCTTGGTTAGTTTGGTTGGTTCTTGGTTAGTTAGGTTGGCTTTGTGCATGCTACCTGTGCTGTGAAAAATGTCTGTCCTTCTTTGTATTTGGTGGTGAGCTAACATAAATATACGTGCTGTTTTCGCTGTAAAACATTTAAAAAATCGGACATGTTGACTGGATTCACAAGATGTGTATCTTTCATTTGCTGTATTGGACTTGTTAATGTGTGAAAGTTAAATATTTCAAAAAAATATTTTTTGAATTTCGCGCTCTGCCTTTTCAGTGGAATGTGGGAGGAGTTCCGCTAGCGGAACGCCTGGGCCAGACAGGTTAAACGGCCTGATTCTCGGGCCCAGAAGATATGATATGCATATAACTGTTAGATTTGGATAGAAAACACTCTAAAGTTTCCAAAACGGTTAAAATAGTGTCTGTGAGTATAACATAACTGATTTAGCAGGCAAAAACCTGAGAAAAATCCATTCAGGAAGTCGTTTTTTTGTAGTTTTCTATTCAATGCCATTACAGTATCCATTGACTTAGGACTCCGTTTCTATGCCTTCCACTAGATGTCAACAGTCTTTAGAAATAGTTTCAGGCTTGTATTCTGAAAAATTAGGGAACAAGAGCATTCGGAATGACTGGACGCTAAAGTGTCGCAGAGCTTTTTCATGCGCTCGACAGAGAGAGCAATTCTTGTTTACCTTTTAAATTGACAACGTTATTGTCCGGTTGAAATATTATCGATTATTTAGGCTAAAAACAACCTGAGGGTTGAATATAAACATCGTTTGACATGTTTCTATGAACTTTATGGATACAATTTGGATTTTTTTGGACTGCATTTGAGCCTGTGGATTACTGAAGAAAACGCGCAAACAAAACTGAGGTTTTTGTATATAAAGAGACTTTATCGAACAAAATAAACATTTATTGAGTAAATGAATGTCTGCTGAGTGCAACCATATGAATATCATCAAAGGTAAGGGATTCATTTTATCTCTATTTCTGACTCTGACTCTGTTCTACTTAGCTGGTTACTGTTTGTAATGAATTGTCTAGTGGGCTATGTTCTCAAATAATTGTAAGGTATGCTTTCGCCGTAAAGCATTTTTTAAAGCTGACACCGTGGTTGGATTCACAAGACGTTCATCTTTAAACCTATGTAAAATATGTTTTGTTTTCTGAATTTTTATAATGAGTATTTCTGAATTTTAATTTGGCGCCCAGCAGTTTCACTGGCTGTTGAAGAGGTGGGACGCTAACGTCTCACATACCCAAGAGAGGTTAATGGTATCCTCAATGAAATGATCAAATATACAGACAACAAATTCCAATTGGCTATACGAAAACTCTTTAACATCATCCTTAGCTCTGGCATCTTCCCCAGTATTTGGAACCAAGGACTGATCACCCCAATCCACAAAATTTGACCCCAATAACTACAGTGGGATATGCGTCAACAGCAACCGTGGGAAAATCCTCTGCATTATCATTAACTTCTCTAGGATAGGGGGCAGCATTTTCACGTTTGGATGAAAAGCATACCCACATTCAACTGCCAGCTACTCATCCCCAGAAGATAAGATATGCATATTGTTAGTGTATTTGGATAGGAAACACTCTGAAGTTTCTAAAACTGTTTGAATCATGTCTGTGAGTATAACAGAACTTATGTAGCAGGCAAAACCCCGAGGACAAACCATTCAGATTTATTTTTTTGAAGTCACTCTCTTTTCAATGGATTTTCATTGGGAAACCAGATTTCTAAGGGACCTGCTTGCAGTTCCTACCGCTTCCACTGGAAGTCAACAGTCTTGAGAAATTGGTTGAGGTTATTCCTTTGTGTAATGAAGAAGTACGGCCATCTTGAACGAGAGTCACATGAAGTTTCCTGTTAGATAGAAGCGCGTGACCAGAAAGCTAGCTATAGTTGGTTTTAATCCTGTATTGAACACAGATCATCCCGTCTTCAATTCTATCGATTATTAACATAAAAAAATACCTAAAGTTGTATTACAAAAGTAGTTTAAAATTTTTTGGCAAAGTTTACAGGTAACCTTTGAGATATTTTGTAGTCACGTTTGAACCGGTGTTTTTCTGGATCAAACGCGCCAAATAAATTGACATTTTGGATATATATCGACGGAATTAATCAAACAAAATGACCATTTGTGATGTTTATGGGACATATTGGAGTGCCAACAACAGAAGCTCATCAAAGGTAAGGCATGAATTATATTTTTATTTCTGCGTTTTGTGTCGCGCCTGCAGAGTTGAAATATGCTTCTCTGTCTTTGTTTACTATTGTGCTATCCTCAGATAATAGCATTGTTTGCTTTCGCTGAAAAGCCTATTTGAATTCTGACATGTTGGCTGGATTCACAACCAGTGTAGCTTTAATTTGGTATCTTTCATATGTGATTTAATGAAAGTTAGATTTTTATAGTAATTTTCATAGTAATTAATTTGAATTTGGCGCTCTGCATTTTCTCTGGCTTTTTGCCAAGTGAGACAGTAGCGTCCCGACTAAACTCAGATTTTTGCATATAAATATGAACTTTACCGAACAAAACATACATGTATTGTGTAACATGAAGTCCTATGAGTGTCATCTGATGAAGATCATCAAAGGTTAGTGATTAATTTTATCTCTATTTCTGCTTTTTGTTACTCCTCTCTTTGGCTGGAAAAATGGCTGTGTTTTTCTGTGGCTATGTACTGATCTAACATAATCGTTTGGTGTGCTTTCGCCGAAAATCCTTTTTGAAATCAGACATGTTGGCTGGATTCACAACAAGTGTAGCTTTAATTTGGTGTCTTTCATGTGTGATTTCATGAAAGTTTGATCTTTATAGTAATATATTTGAATTTGGCGCTCTGCATTTTTACTGGCTTTTGGCCAAGTGGGACGTTAGCGTCCCACATATCCTAGAGAAGTTGACAGCAGACTCGTACATTTTCTCAGTGAAAACAATGTACGGAGCAAATGTCAAATTGGCTTTTTACCAAATTACCGTACAACAAACCACGTATTCACCCTGCACACCCTAATTGACAAACAAACAAACTAAAACAAAGGCAAAGTCTTCTCATGCTTTGTTGATTTCAAAATAGACTTTGACTCAATTTGGCATGAGGGTCTGCTATACAAATTGATGGAAAGTGGTGTTGGGGGAAAAACATACGACATTATAAAATCCATGTACACAAACAACAAGTGTGCGGTTTAAATAGGCAAAAAAAACACACATTTCTTCCCACAGGGCCGTGGGGTGAGACAGGGATGCAGCTTAAGCCCCACCCTCTTCAACATATATATCAATAAATTGACGCGGGCACTACAAAAGTCTGCAGCACCTGGCATCACCCTACTAGAATCTGAAGTCAAATGTCTACTGTTTGCTGATGATCTGGTGCTTCTGTCACCAACCAAGGAGGGCCTACAGCAGCACCTTGATATTCTGCACAGATTCTGCCAGACCTGGGCACTGACAGTAAATCTTAGTAAGACCAAAATAATGGTGTTCCAAAAAAGGTCCAGTCGCCAGGACCAGAAATACAAATTCCATCTAGACACCGTTGCCCTGGAGCACAGAAAATACCTTGGCCTAAACATCAGCGCCACAGGTAACTTCCACAAAGCTGTGAACGATCTGAGAGACAAGGCAAGAAGGGCATTCTATGCCATCAAAAGGAACAACAAATTCAACATACCAATTAGGATCTGGCTAAAAATACTTGAATCAGTTATAGAACCCATTGCCCTTTATGGTTGTGAGGTCTGGGGTCTGCTCACCAACCAAGAATTCACAAAATGGGACAAATACCAAATTGAGACTCTACATGCAGAATTCTGTAAAAATATCCTCCGTGTACAACGTAGAACACCAAATAATGCATGCAGAGCAGAATTAGGCCAATACCCGCTAATTATCAAAATCCAGAAAAGTTCCATTAAATTCTACAACCACCTAAAAGGAAGCAATTCCCAAACCTTCCATAACAAAGCCATCAGCTACAGAGAGATGAACCTGGAGAAGAGTCCCCTAAGCAAACTGGTCCTGGGGCTCTGTTCACAAACACAAACACACCCCACAGAGCCCCAGGATAGCAACACAATTAGACCCAACCAAATCATGAGAAAACAAAAATATAATTACTTGACACATTGGAAAGAGTTAACAAAAAAACAGAGCTAACTAGAACGCTATTTGTCCCTAAACAGAGAGTACTCAGTGGCAGAATACCTAACAACTGTGTCTGACCGAAACTTAAGGAAAGCTTTGACTATGTACAGACTCAGTGAGCATAGCCCTGCTATTGAGAAAGGCCGCCGTAGGCTGACCTGGCTCTCAAGAGAAGACAGGCTATGTGCACACTGCCCAGAAAATGAGGTGGAAACTGAGCTGCTCTTCCTAACCTCTTGCCCAATGTATGACCATATTACAGACACATATTTCCCTCAGATTACACAAATCCACAAAGAATTTGAAAACAAACCCGATTTTGATAAACTCCTATATCTACTGGGTGAAATACCAGTGTGCCATCACTGCTGCAAGATTTGTGACCTATTGCCACAAGAAAAGGTCAACCAGTGAGGAACACCAATGTAAATACAACCCATATTTATGCTTATTTATTTTCCCTTTTGTACTTTAAGCATTTGTACATCGTTACAACACTGTATATATACATAATATTACATTTTGTAATGTCTTTATTCTTTTGAAACTTCTGTGAGTGTAATGTTTACTGTTAATTTTTATTGTTTATTTCACTTTTGTATATATTATCGACCTCACTTGCTTTGGCAATGTTAACATATGTTTCCCATGCCAATAAAGCCCCTTGAATTGAAATGATATAAAGAAACCTTGGCTTGTTCCATGGCCCATAGTTCTCGAGAGAGAGAGAGAGAGAGAGAGAGAGAGAGAGAGAGAGAGAGAGAGAGAGAGAGAGAGAGAGAGAGAGAGAGAGAGAGAGAGAGAGAGAGAGAGAGAGAGAGAGAGAGAGAGAGAGAGAGAGAGAGAGAGAGAGAGAGAGAGAGAGAGAGAGAGAGAGAGAGAGGCTAAGACCCTTTTATATCCATTTCAGCATGTTTAGATTCAACATTTTAGTTGTTGACCAATAGGATTACTGTTGAGTTCATAAATCTTCTTAAGGCTATCGCATCTGGTGAAATTGGAGGGCGCGCAATTCAAAAATAATAATCGTAATATTAAACATTTATGAACATACAAGTATCTTATATCGTTTAAAAGCTTAAATTCTTGTTAATCTAAATGCATTGTCCAATTTACAATAGGCTTTACAGCGAAAGCATACCATGCGATTGTTTGAGGACGGCACCCCACATCAAAATATTTTTTAACAAGCACAGGCTTCATAAAATCACAAATAACGATTCAATAAATCACTTACTTTTGAAAATCTTCCTCTGTTCGCAATCCCAAGGGTCCCCGCTACAACATGAATGGTCGTTTTGTTAGATAAAATCCTTCTTTATATCCCAAAAAGTCAGTTTAGTTGGCGCCATCGTTTTCAGTAATTCACTCATTCAACTTGCAGACAAAGGAGTGCAAAAACCTACTGCTAAACTTTGTTCAAACAAGTCAAACTATATTTCTATTTAATCCTCAGGTATCCTAAAATGTAAATAAACTATAATATTTAATACGGAAAGAAGTACGTTCATTAGAAAAGTAAAATTAGTAAGCGCGCGTCCTCTTCGTAGCGTGCCAACAGACTGATATTGTACCGGGACTCTGTACAAAAACTCAAAAGTCTGAAACAATGAACAAAGACTGTTGACATCTAGTGGAAGCCATAGAAATTGCAATCTGGGAGCTGGAATTAATTGAACCCATAGCTTTCCATTATAAGAGCCTGGGAGCTCAAAAACAAAAGAATTCTGGTAGTTTTTTCTTTTGGATTTTTGCCTGCCATATCAATTGTCTTATAGTCTCATACATTATTTTAACATTTATACAAACTTCAAAGTGTTTTCTATCCAATGCTACCAATTATATGCATATCCTGGCTTCTGGGCCTGAGTAACAGGCAGTTTACTTTGGGCATGTCAGTCAGGTGGAAATGGAGAAAAATAGACCCTATCCCTAATTCTTCCAATCGGATATCAAACCTACAAGATGCTATCACAACAAAACCTTTGCTTTACAGAAAGAATGGGGGATGTGGGGAGAAACACAGAGAAGGCTGAATTCCTGAGAAGACAATAAAACCTCTTGCATACAGTTGATAAAATAACTTCGGGGGCTGTACCGCCCTACGTGTGTGTGTGTGTGAGTGAGTGAGTGAGTGAGTGAGTGAGTGAGTGAGTGAGTGAGTGAGTGAGTGAGTGAGTGAGTGAGTGAGTGAGTGAGTGAGTGAGTGAGTGAGTGAGTGAGTGAGTGAGTGAGTGAGTGAGAGAGAGAGAGAGAGAGAGAGAGAGAGAGAGAGAGAGAGAGGGAGATAAAGGGGGAGAGAGAGAGATCTTTATTTACACTATAAAATGGATTGCCTCCAACCTATGGTGTGTGGCAAGGGAGCCATACCTGGGGGAAAAAACATCATTTCAAGCTTGAGTGGCCTCTGCACTGTCTTTGTGTCCTGTCAAACGGAAATGCCGGCAGAATACCAACCTCCTCCTCTGACCTTCCTCCATATCTGCTCTGTACATCTGAGTAGTGGATCATACAAGGGTTCTCTGAACACTGGATCCCCCTCCACCACAAAACAATTTAATTAACAAAGGGACACAGTGTTGAGAGGGGAATTAAAGGTGCCTTATCTGATTCATTTAAAATCAACACATATCAAATGACTGCTATTCTTTTGTACCAGTTCTTACCTAATACAGTCAATACTATCCAGAACATGTCAGAATATGCAGTCTGAAAACACCCACTGCCCAGAAACGCAGGGACAGAAACACAGGGTGTGATATCAACATAATTCATGTAATTAGCTTGAATACAGGTTTGATGGATGCTCCGGTTTGTGTGGAAATTAGAAACCCTAGCAGTGAGCCAACAGTGCAACAACAGGGTATTCACAGAAGCTTCCCAGCTCTAGTAGTTGTTTTCTCCCTCTTCCCTATGCGGTCTACTCGTTACCGCCTTGGCATTCAAATGGCCAGCAATTGATTTGCTAAGTGGGCACAGGCTGCACACCTGGACCCACTCCCTAACATGTTTACTCATTGTATTAGGCAACAATAAGCCCAGCCAACCATGGCTGGCTGACTGTGTCTAATAATCACACAGATGGTGACCATGACAAGGGGTTACACCATAATTATCCCAAATGAAGTATTCCCCCAAGGCACTCGGAGGTCACCAGGGAGAGGAATGGTTTTTGTGAGGAAGGAGGAGGAGGATTGGAGGAGAGGGGACCGGAAAAGAGTATCATGGCGGTGCTAATAGCCCACCTGTCTGTCCTCATGCACGCCTTGTTCCTGTCTGACTAAAGTCCTTGTGTGACCACCACCGCGTAATAAAACACAGGCAGTGGTGGCGCCTGGCTGAAAGTTGTCTCAAAATCGAGCTGCGGCGGCAAGTTAGTTTAGGATGCGCCACGTAAGTTAAGAGCCCGAGCTGCAACTACAGTAAAGAGACGAAGGCCCTGACTGTATGGGAATGAAGACAGAATGAAGACACTTGTCCAGGGTATGGTGTTGGCATGCTACCACACGCAACAGGGTGAATCATAGGCTGCTGCTCTCTGGTGATGAAACGAGGATTAACCGAGAATGTCACCCAACACATCCTCTGGGGTGAAAGAGCCCTCGTGGGTAAGCATATTTGAATAAAGTGGGCTCACAACAACAAGCTGCGCTGTGTGCTGTATGAACCTACTCTGAATTGACTGTCTGAAGACTCTGTTGTCCTTGAGGAAAAATAATGTTCGCCTAGTGAGTCATTAAAGACTAAAATTATGGGGGAAAGTTAGCTAACTCCAACTGCTCCAGCAAATGCTATCAATGCCTACACGTACATTTTTGTGTATGTTTTCATTAGCGTTCATAGCTTTGGTCATACATTTCCTGTCTGAGGTTAAAGATTGGAAATATGACTTTTTTCAGAATGCTTTTTTCTTACACTCTGTTGATTGCACCAATACACTTACAACGCAATACCACCACTTCAAGTAATTTAACATGGTCAGAATTAACACAGGGACAAAAGTTATCCTTATGATTGTGTTCTGAGATATTCTGTACACATTCAGATGGGGAAACAGGGTACTGGGCCAAGACAGATAGAAGAGATTGTGCCGAAACTCTTCCATAGCAACAACACTATGTTATTGGAGGACGACATTTGCAATGAATTGAGTGATACCATGCAGAAAATTAGCTGGCCCGATCCAGTCTACAGTCTTTGGGCATATCTGCATATCCCCTTTAAGAAAGTGGTGGAGCAAATATTAATAGTCAAAATATAGACTCTGGTTAATGTTCCAGACAGAAGCAAAAAGAAACACCCACTCTAAAAAATAAGCATATTTCAATATGAATAATGCATTGTTAGGTTATGTTTACCGAGCTCTGTATAGACAGGTACAATAATCCTGTGCAGTTGTTTACCTATTGTGCTAGAAGATGTTAGAGGCCCTTAAACCCTTAGACAAAGCTATTCTACTCAACCAGGCTTAAGATTAGTCCTGTAAAACCAGTGTTCTGCCACAGAATTAAGCTGCAAAACAATATCTTTACACTGGGTACTTCATATGTCCGACCTAGAGTGTGCTTTGTATGTGTTGGAAAATAAGTTGTTCTAAGAGCACTTCTCTTTGTATTGTTTTTGAGAGCTTACCATGTTGGTATAAAAGGCATTAATACTGAAAGTTACCACATAATTGCAAGTGTATTCAGATTGGGGGTGAAATATATATTTAGAATATATCTTTTTTATTTTATTTAACCGTTATTTAACTAGGCAAGTCAGTTAAGAACAATTTCTTATTTACAATGACGGCCTACCAAAAGGCAAAAGTCCTCATGTGGGGACGGGGGCTGGGATTATAAATAAATAAATAAATAAAATCTAAATATTGGACAAAACACACATCACGACAAGAGCGACAACACAACACTACATAAAGAGAGACCTAAGACCACAACATAGCAAGGCAGCAACACATGACAACACAGAATGGTAGAAACACAACATGACAACAACATGGTAGCAACACAACATGGTACAAACATTATTGGCACAGACAACAGCACCAAGGGCAAGAAGGTAGAGACAACAATACATCACACAAAGCAGCCACAACTGTCAGTAAGAGTGTCCATGATTGAGTCTTTGAATGAAGAGATGGAGATAAAACTATGCAGTTTGAGTGTTTGTTGCAGCTCGTTCTGAAAAGAGGAGCGACCCAGGGATGTGTGTGCTTTGGGGACCAAGCATGCTAGATTGGACGATTCTTGCCATTCTCCTTCGACCCCTCTCACCAGCGAGCTGTTTTCATGACGGTAGCAGGAAAAAGTTATAATACGGTGTATCATTCATAAATGCTATCATATACATGTAAACATTCTGAGATGAACCTTTCACTGCATTGAAGACTTCATATAATCTTAGACTAAAAAGATAGCCTAAGGACAGACTGATTAGCTCACAACACATCATCCATCTGCATAACTCAGATCGGGTTTGCTATGTGCCTTTGGGAAGCCTTTTCAAATGGGTGCCAATGTGACTAGGCATACTGTACAACATGATGCGCTACATAGGAGAAGAGGCTGGGACAGATGAAACATCGCCCCAGTCTCTGGGCCTTCCAACATCCATTAGAGGAGACAGAATGTGATGATGAGAGTTATCAACACAATCTGGCCTCACACCCTAACCCAGATACACAGTCTTTCATTTGGTTGTGTCTCATTGACCTGATCATGTCCTTGTTACTCTGTTAGCTTGTTAGAGCAATATTTGAACTGTACAGTGTCCATATTAGGACAGCCTTAGTCTCAGCAGGTCCTAATATGGACACCTTAGAGATGCTTCTTGATTTAACAGGTATGTACATTTGGAAGTAGTTGTAATCTTTCTAGATCCACAATCTTGGATTTATTGATGTAACTTCTAGCTTTGTCTTACTTCAAAAATGAAAAAAAGATCCCTTTGTCCCACAAATACTACCAGACTAATAACATTATGCCTCTCTTCATGCACATTATGTAAGATCGGCTAAATGCTCATTGACCGCCTTAATACCAGATAAATGTTAAAGTGCATCTATCACGTGGATGACTGAAGCTAAGTGAACTCACTAGTTGTAAATGTAAAAAAATTTCATCAAAAGTTTATATCAAATGTACTTTGTGTGTGTGTGTGTGTGTGTGTGTGTGTGTGTGTGTGTGTGTGTGTGTGTGTGTGTGTGTGTGTGTGTGTGTGTGTGTGTGTGTGTGTGTGTGTGTGTGTGTGTGTGTGTGTGTGTGTGCATGGGTATGTGCATGGAATATTTTGTAAGATAATATTTGTAAGGCACCATAACCTATCAGATCAAAATAGGGCTGCTTCTATTATTATTAATAACCAGAATCAGATGCAAAACTATATTTCCAGCTCATGTTCATATAGACCCTGCAAGTATTCAAGTATTCACTAAGAATGCTAGCAGACAGGAAGGACGATGTCTTCATGGTGATATTGTACAGCACACCATTCCTTGCTTACCTATTTCCCATAAGTAACAGTCTAGATTAGCAGACACCCAGGAGTGTTGTGAGGTGTGATGAATTTGGTGGTTGAAGATATCCCTCTAGTGGTGTGGGGCTGTGCTTTGGCAGAGTGGGTGGGGTTATATCCTGCCTGTTTGGCCCTGTCCGGGGGTATCATCGGATGGGGCCACAGTGTCTCCTGACCCCTCCTGCCTCAGCCTCCAGTATTTATGCTGCAGTAGTTTATGTGTCGGTGGGCTAGGGTCAGTCTGTTATATCTGGAGTATTTCTCCTGTCTTATCCGGTGTCCTGTGTGAATTTAAGTATGCTCTCTCTATTTATCTCTTTTTCTTTCTTTCTCTCTCTCGGAAGACCTGAGCCCTAGGACCATGCCTCAGGACTACCTGGCATGATGACTCCTTGCTGTCCCCAGTCCACAACTGCTGCTCCAGTTTCAACTGTTCTGCCTGCGGCTATGGAACCCTGACCTGTTCACCAGATGTGCTACCTGTCCCAGACCTGCTGTTTTCAACTCTCTAGAGACAGCAGGAGCGGTAGAGATATTCTCAATGATCGGCTATGAAAAGCCAACTGACATTTACTCCTGAGGTGCTGACTTGTTACACCCTCAACAACTACTGTGATTATTATTATTTGACCATGCTGGTCATTTATGAACATTTGAACATCTTGGCCATGTTCTGTTATAATCTCCACCCGGCACAGCCAGAAGAGGACTGGCCACCGGTTTTGGCCTTTCTAGAGAGTTTTTCCTAGCCACCGTGCTTCTACACCTGCATTGCTTGGTGTTTGGGGTTTTAGGCTGGGTTTCTGTACAGCACTTTGATATATCAGCTGATATAAGGGCTATATAAATACATTTGATTTGATTTGATGAAATCTGATTATTACTGCACCCTCATACTGTTTCCTCCATCTCTGTCTCTTCTCCTCTGCTCCTACACTATTCCTGCCACTAATACTGCTTGTATCTTAATCAGCACACCGGTTATGACAGCACACCAGTGTGGAGGAAAATCCCAAAATATCCCAAAACTGTGCTAAAGTGACAATCAAAAACCTAAATCAGAAAGGAATCACTTATTTTTCTCTGTCAATGAATGAGGTTCTATTCATAATAAAATTTATAGAGCTTTGATCACCTGAAAAAGCATTATATATCTGGTCCATTCATTGTTTGTATTATTATCATAGTAGCGAATCCCATTCACAAGCCCTGAGAGCCATTGCCTTCCTCCCACACTCAGCAGGTCAGGTCAGATAGATTATCCCAGAATGAGTCCATACAACACCACCACCAGTGGTATCATCACATTCAAGCACAGCTCTGCCGTAACAGACATTGATCTCTGTCTGCCACAGGGGAGATGACTGCTTAGGCAGTTGTCAGGATCAGCAGTACAGTAGATCTCTAAGAACATCAGTCACGACCCATGTATAAACAGGCAGATCCAGGGGGCCTAGACTGACCTTGTACACAGTCTTCCCTGAGATGTTGACAGGCTGCATATCACGGGAGATACACAGGCTACCTCCAACATCATTATTCAATCAAATTAACATATGACACCTTTTTTTATATTAGCATTTATCACAAAATGCTATACAGATACCCTGCCTCAAAACCCCAAAAGAGCAAGCAATGCAGGTGCAGAAGGAAAACTCCATACAGATGTAGGATCTTAAATTGATCACTGTTTTGTTGATTAGAATTTCCCTGCCTAGCAGGAAATGCAAACTTGTAGTGTATTTGAGTTTTAAAAATGCTTCTAAACTTTGAATTTCAGACTTGATTTGTCCTGAAAAATGTATCAACCCCTTCAAAATGTCCATTAATTATAATCCACATAATAATTCACATTTCCTGTTGCTGCAGGATGATTTTCCTGCAGTAGCAAACTGGCTCAAATTAAAATCCTATATAAGTAGAAAGGAACGAATCTAGGAAGAAACCTAGAGAGGAACCAGGCTCCGAGGGTTGGCCAGTCTTCTTCTGGCCAGTCCTGTTCTATCGACTTATCTGCAAGACCAGGGGGGAATTGGGTATGCTTGCCTTGCACTATTCAGCAGCCTATTACTTAGATAGTGGTGATTATGATCATTTCCCAGAGGTAGACTATTAAAGCAAAGGCTTAGCGGGTTGGGTATAATGTAGGGAGGGGACTGCAGGTGTTATGTTGGAGCTATCAGTAAATCAACACATAATGATGTACATAAAGTATCTCATGCCAGTATTCTAAACCTGGCTAATCGTGTAAACCACATTTAAAAAAAATTGTAGTCATGAATTCATGTTTTGCGATAAAATATGTATTTACCCAATGGATTAGGTCTTAAGCAGTCATGCTGCAGATATCATATCTTTCCCCTGTGGTAAATAGCATGATATGTATTCTATATATAAGAAGAGGTGGCAGGGTAGCCTAGTGGTTAGAGTGTTGGTCTAGTAACCGAAAGGTTGCAAGTTTGAATCCCGGAGCTGTCGTTCTGCCCCTGACAAGGCCGTCATTGAAAATAAGAATTTGTTCTTAACTGTCTTGCCTAGTTAAGTAATGGTAAAAAAATATATATATATATTGGAAAATGAGAAGTGTTCCACCACAGCCAGCACATTGCAATTCAAATAACAGTAAACTGTTATTATGGTCAAATTTTACTTAGAATTAATTAATTCACATATTTCTTTCCCAAAATATTTTATATTAGAATTGTTCATCCTGTATGGAAAGTCAGGGTTATCAAACTAAACAGAAACGTTGAATGTCTAATAGTCTCAACAGGCTAGTTAACAATGATATTTGTCACTGACTATTACCATTGTGCTTACTGTATGTGCTATCGTGAGAATGATTGTTGAGAAATGAAGCAAATGAAATGTGACCATATTTTATCACTCATATACTGTATACTCAGAATAACTGTACTATGCATCATTGTTGCCCTAAATGCACACCACAGGATGAGAAAAATTTAAATAAATCCCACCTTAAGCAGAGCTGGACTTGGTTAAAACACTGGATGGGAGAACAACGGGTAGCTGTAGATCGATCAATTCTCCATTAGGAGGTGCTGCCCAGCCCATATATTTTTTGGGGGGGATAGTGGATATATAACCAGGGCCGGCTCTAGGCATAAGCGACATAAGCAGTCGCTTAAGGCCACGGCCGCTAAAGGGCCATGAAGACCATGAAAATTATAGAACATTTTCGATGAATCCAAGGGATTGTAGGCAACTCTACTGTCCTATTACTAATGAATTCGACACATTTTACTAGATAGATTAATAAATTAAACCTGTCGATATGAACAGTCTAGTCTGTAATGTGTGTCATATTTTCTCTCCAGTTGGGATTGTTCCAGTTATGATCAAATACATAACATCACCCTTAGAGAGGGTGACAAGTACAAAGAGAGATTTCTACAAAGAATGGATGCTGTGACAGCAAACAACAACAAAAATTTCTTAGCTTATTGTATAGCTTTAGCTCTGCTATCTGAATTTGACGACGATTGAAGATTATTGATGGAAAGGGGAAATGATAATCTTGGTTCTGACATACACAGACACACACACACACACAAACGCAAGTTTTGCAGGTCCAACAACACATTTAAATACCTCTCACACCCTAGAGTAACCTGTGGTTCATGAGAGAACCGTCATAAATCAGAAGAACATGAATAACCTATTTATTGACACTTTACGTAGTGTCCTGTAATACTTAGTTTGAAGTGAGACACCTTCGGTCATTCATAACACATCCATAAAGACTCTATATCGCATGTCACTGCGAACTCATCACATAAATAATGCTAATCAAACAACAGTGCAGGGCATGCACACTGAATTAAAGTGCAACTACACACTAAAATCAAAGATTCTCAGCTTTTTCCCAGAAGTCAAAAGTAATTCCATGATGTGGTTTAAGCATTGTTGTGAACACAGAAAATCTAATTTTGTTGTTTTTCTATTTAAAAAGTGTGAAGAAAAAACTGGGGGGAACCCTGAAAGTAATACAAGAGAGTAATACAATATAATATGAACAATTTAGCAGACACTTTTATCCACAGCGACTAACTGTCCTGCGTGAATACATTTTTACATATGGTTGGTCCCGGCAATCGAACCCACTATCCTGGCTTTGTAATGCTCTACCAAGATGCATGACAAGGTTATAAAGGTTTTGTGAAGCATCAATTTAATATAATTTATAAAGCCTTTATTAAGTGATGCTTATGCCAACCTCATATTTGACATAGTTGGTGGTTATGTCACACAGTTATACTACATTTTATGAACCCTTTACAGAGCATGACATACGGTTATAGATCGTTTGTGACACATTTATGTAGTGTTTATGAAGGCTATATGAAGGCTTTATGAATTCTGACATTAAACACGTTACTCTTGAACATACACTATACAGATGCAGGATTTTCGCTCTTTTCCTCTCTAGGTATGCACTTCTGTAGTATCCAGGGTCCTGGGACTGCGCTCCTCCTTTCCCCCTCTCCCTTCATCTCCCCCTCCTCGCTGTCTCTAACAGGAGCTGAGGGCATTGTAGATTAGGATCAAAGCTTCACGCTGCCACAGTCACACCACATTGGCGTCAGGTTGGACGGCAAAGCCCATCTGAGTCACGTGCCCTGAGCTGGATTTAGAACATATTTTGGCTTGGGGGCGTTATTTTCACGTCCGGATGAAAAGTGTGCCCAAAGTAAACTGCCTGCTACTCAGGCCCAGAAGCTTGGATATGCATATAATTGGTCGATTTGGATAGAAAACACTCTAAAGTTTCGAAAACTGTTTGAATAAAGTCTGTGAGTATAACAGAACTGATTTGGCAGGCGAAACCCCGAGCACAATCCATCCAGGGAAAACATTTTTTGAGGTCAATCTGTTTTCCATTGTTTTTCTATGGCAAGGCCGTTTTAATAGAAATATTCTTGCAGTTCTTATAGCTTCCACTAGATGTCAACAGTCTTTAGAAATTGTTAGATTTTTTTCTTTGGAGAAATGAAGAAGTAGCCCTGTTATTTTCCTGTGTCACTCCAGGTGCACTCTAATGATTTGGTGCGCACGACCTGGAACATGCTTTCTTTGTTTTCGTCCGGTATTGAACACGGTTTCTCCCGTCTTAAATTTGATCAATTATTTACGTAAAAAAATACCTAAAGTTGTATTACGAAAGTTGTTTGAAATGTTTGGACAAAGATTACAGGCAACTAATGAGATATTTTGTAGTCATGTAGCGTGAGTTGGAACCCGTGATTTTCTGGATCAAACGCGCCGAATAAATGGACATTTTGGATATATAACGACGGAATTAATCGAACAAAAGGACCATTTGTGATGTTTATGGGACATATTGGAGTGCCAACAGAAGAAGCTCGTCAAAGGTAAGGCATGAATTATACGTTTATTTCTGAGTTTTGTGTGCCTGGCAGGTTGAATTACGATTGTCTGTCTTTGTTTGATGGGGTGCTGTCCTCAGATAATAGCACGGTTTGCTTTCGCCATAAAGCCTTTTTGAAATCTGACACTGCGGCTGGATTAACAGCAAGTGTAGCTTTAATTTGGTGTATTACATGTGTGATTTCATGAAAGTTTAATATTTATAGTAATTTAATTTGAATTTGGCGCTCTGCCATTTCACCGGATGTTGTCAATTCGATCCCGCTAAAGGGATTTGATCCATAAAAAGTTTTAAGTGCTGTTTAACCATTCCATCTGTATTATTAATGACGACGGGTCCTGCTGTAGCCAAATTCAGACCGGGTGGCTTGGACCAAGCACTAAATATCTGTGATTCTAATGTGTATAAAATGTTGATGTGAGGGAGTGTAATGTTAGATGTTTGATCTTGTCACATCTGCTCCTGCAACGCCCTCTACTGCTCATCCTGTGTCTCCTTGACCTGCTGCCACTCCACCAGTACTCTCTCCCTCTCCCTCTCTCTCTCTGTGTGTGTGGGCGGAGACAGGTGTGCTGGAGTCAGAGCAGATCCCCACCAGCTGCAAC
The DNA here is from genome assembly GCF_016432855.1 of Salvelinus namaycush. NCBI lineage: Eukaryota > Metazoa > Chordata > Actinopteri > Salmoniformes > Salmonidae > Salvelinus > Salvelinus namaycush. Next base: position 26,104,383 of record NC_052318.1, read on the forward strand.
CTGTTCAATAATCAAGACCTCTACTCGGCCCTGCCACTTCTAAGCTGCCAGATTGTAATCTCTGCTCAGTCAGTCTACGTTTCTAGCCATTTGTTACCATTCAGATCCTGTTATCCTGTTGTGCCTGTTTTCCTTGCCTGATGCTGTTTTCCTCTCCACTACAGTTCTGCCTGCTCTGACTCTGGTCCCTCTCTCCAGTCCCATGTCTCGTCATCCTGCTACTCTGTCCTGGAATCCCCACTCTACTACTCCCTTGGATTCCCCTCCGGACCTGTTTACCCTGTCTCAACCCCTCTCGCTCGAGTCTCAGCCTCCGCACCTGGTTTCCAGCAACCCGCCCGAGTTTCCCCTGACCTGCACTCCATCTCCCCCTGTGTTTTAATAAATACCTTGGTTACTTAATGCCAGTCTCCTTGTCTGAGTCTGCTCTTGGGTTCCCCTGTTCCACTCCACGTAACAGTACGATCTGGCCAAAGAGATGAACCCAGCAGACTCTGCTACTCTTCACCAAACCCTCGTCCGACAAGGCGCCCTGCTCGAGCAACATGACCAAGCCCCGAAGACCCTTCTGGAGCACATCAAGGAGTTTTCACAGAGCATGTCTGACCTACAGGGCTGACCCTTCTCCTCCAAGACCTTCTCCTCTGCTCCGTGAGCCGTTTGTTCCGACTCCCCAGCGTTACGATGTCAACCTCGGAGCTTGCAGAGCATTTTTGGTACAATGTTCACTAGTATTTGAGCAGCAGCCATACTCTTATGCTAGCGAACGAGCCAAGATTTCCTTTCTGATTGGCTGCCTCCATGGAGCAGCGCTTTCCTGGGCCATGCTGGTGTGGGAGATACAGTCCCCCATCTGCTTCTCCTACTCCAGATTCACGGAGGATGAAGAAAGTCTTTGACCACCTGGTCTGTGGTAAGGATGCCACTAAACGACTCCTGTCCCTCCGTCAAGGCTCCCATAGTGTTGCTGAGATGGCATGTGAGTTTTGCACCCTCGCTGCTCAGTGCGGCTGGAATGAGGAGGCCCTTCAGGGAGCATTCCGGAACGCGCTCACTGAGACCCTCAAGGACACCCTCAAGGTGTCCAGGGATGAGCCTAATGGACTTGATGAACTCATCTCTCTCGCTATCCGCATTGACAACCGTCTCCATTAGCGTCAAAATGAGAGAATAGGTCGGGTTGCATGTCCCATAACATCTGCTTCAGTGCCCTTTCCTCCTTCTCTGACTGCATCCCATTCCCATGCTCGTCCAGATCCTGAACCCATGCAGCTCGGCCGGGCCCGTCTCTCCAGAGGAGAGGCAACAACGAATCGGCGCTAGGAGCTGCCTATACTGTGGCCAGGTTGGTCACTTTGTTTCCACTTGTTCCCTGTGTCCAGCAAAAGAGGGGGCTCGGCAGTAGTGGGGGATATACTGTTGAGCCAAATCGCCTGCCCATCTTCCCCCAGACCCCTGCTTGAAGGCAACCTTGTGTGGTAGAGCCACACAAGCTCTAGCTGCTCTCATCGATTCGGGTGCCGACGAGAGCTTCCTGGACCGAGGTGTTGTTACCCAGCCTGGACACTGTCCCACTCGATTCACCCCTCGATGCCAACGCTCTCAATGGACAGCTCCTTGCCTTTGTCTGTGAGAGAACTGTCCCTGTCATCCTGAGTCTCTCTGGAAATCACCAGGAAAATATCAGTTTCCACATAATCGACTGTCCTTACTCTCCTCTCGTTCTTGACCATCCATGGTTAAAGCTACACAACCCACAGATTGACTGGACCGCCGGAAAGGTAAGCACTTGGAGTTCATTTTGTCACTCTAATTATTTACATTCTGCCCTTCCCCCTGCCTTGTCTGTGCCCTAGTTCATTCCAGAACCTCCGGACCCGTCATCAGTTCCTCCCGAGTATCACGATCTAGCTCCTGTGTTCAGCAAGCACCACGCCATGTCGCTACTGCCTCATCGGCCATACGACTGCGCCATTGACATCCAGCCTGGAGCTTCTCTCCCTAGTAGCCGGTTGTATAACCTCTCTCATCCCGAGCAAGAGGCTATGGAGAGGTACATCCAGGATTCTCTGGCTGCAGGACTTATCAAGCCATCTTCCTCCCCGGTGGGTGCTGAGTTTTCTTTGTGAAGAAGGATGGGTCACTGAGGCCGTGCATGGACTTCCGTGGGCTGAATAATATCACTGTTAACTTCTACTTCCTCCCAATCCCGGGTCCGGGAGCACCCCCATCAGTAAAAAAAGCTGACTAGCATAGCCTAGCATAGCGTCACAAGTAAATACTAGCATCTAAATATCATTAAATCACAAGTCCAAGACACCAGATGAAAGATACACATCTTGTGAATCCAGCCATCATTTCTGATTTTTAAAATGTTTTACAGGGAAGACACAATATGTAAATCTATTAGCTAACCACGTTAGCAAAAGACACCACTTTTTTTACTCCACCATTTTTTCCTGCATAGGTAGCTATCACAAATTCGACCAAATAAAGATATAAATAGCCACTAACCAAGAAACACTTTCATCAGATGACAGTCTGATAACATATGCTATACAATAAATATGTTTTGTTAGAAAAATGTGCATATTTCAGGTATAAATCATAGTTTACCATTGCAGCCACCATCACAACTCTCACCAAAGCAACTAGAATAACTACAGAGACCATCGTGTATTACCTAATTACTCATCATAAAACATTTCTTAAAAATACACAGTGTACAGCAAATGAAAGACAAACATCTTGTGAATCCAGCCAATATTTCAGATTTTCTAAGTGTTTTACAGCGAAAACACAATATAGCATTATATTAGCTTACCACAATAGCCAGAAACACAACACCATTTACCAGCAGCAAAGGTTAGCGATCGTAACAAACAGGCAAAAGATATATAATTTTTGACTAACCTTGATATTCTTCATCAGATGACAGTCCTGTAACATCATATTACACAATGCATATAGGGTTTGTTCGAAAATGTGCATATTTAGCGGCACAAATCGTGGTTATACAATGTGATTAGTGGCCAAACTTCAAGCAATCTGTCCGGCGCCATCTTGGAGAGGCACCTATTCTAATCAATAAGTAATCATAAACTTGACTAAAAAAATACAGGTTGGACAGCAAATGAAAGATACATTAGTTCTTAATGCAACTGCTGTGTTAGATTTTTAAAATTAACGTTACTACGCATACAGCGTGCGCTAAAGCGAGACCGCACCGAAATTCATGGCGGAATTATTTTTTGACATTTGTCAACATAAATACGAATTAACAGCATAAAGACTGCTTACAATTTGCTGAGCTTCCATCAGAATCTTGGGCAAGGTGTCCTTTCTCCAGAACAATCGTCTTTTGGTTGAAAGATGTCCTCTTCTCCTGTAGAAATAGCAGCTAACGCTAGCCATCCACCGGAGAGGTGTCCAACTCGCGATAGCGCAAGACAAAGAAATTCCAGAAAATCGCAATAAACTGATATAAACTGCTATAAGTCGGTTTAAATTAACTACCTTATGACGTTTTTAAGACAAAAATCAAATTAAATCAGAGCCGGAGATATAGAACTGCTAAAACGAAAGCTTTTCAGGACGCCATTGTGATGTCCCTCTTGCGCCAGGCGCCCCGTTGAAAAGAACTGTACTTCCGTTCCATGAGCTTTTATAGTGCCCCAGATGGTGCAATCCACTCCATTCAAATTCTCACCGCTTACTGACATCTAGAGGAAGGCGTATGCAGTGCATGTAGCCCCATAGCTTACATGGGGACTTATAAACTGACCCTAGAACATTTCAGAAATCTCACTTCCTGACAGGAAATGTGCTGCAGAATGAGTTCTGTTTCACTCAGAGAAATAATTCAAACGGTTTTAGAAACTAGAGAGTGTTTTCTATCCAATAGTAATAATAATATGCATATTGTACGAGCAAGAATTGAGTAAGAGGCAGTTTAATTTGGGAACAAATTTTTACAAAGTCGAAATGGCGCCCCCCTATTGACAAAAGGTTAAAACCTCTCTGGGATCGTTCAGGGTGCTAGCGTCCCACCCCGCCAACAGCCAGTGAAATTGCAGGGCGCCAAATTCAAAACAACAGAAATCTCATAATTAAAATTCCTCAAACATACAAGTATCTTATACCATTTTAAAGGAAATCTTGTTGTTAATCCCACCACAGTGTCCGATTTCAAAAAGGCTTTACAGCGAAAGCACCACAAACGATTATGTTAGGTCACCGCCAAATCACAGAAAAACACCGCCATTTTTCCAGCCAAAGAGTGGAGTCACAAAAAGCTGAAATATAGATAAAATTGATCACTAACCTTTGATGATCTTCATCAGATGACACTCATAGGACTTCATGTTACACAATACATATATGTTTTGTTCGATAAAGTTCATATTTATATCCAAAAACCTCAGTTTACATTGGTGCCATGTTCAGAAATGCCTCCAAAACATCCGGAGAAATTGCAGAGAGCCACATCAAATAACAGAAATACTCATCATAAACTTTGATGAAAGATACAGTGGGGCAAAAAAGCATCATTTGCAAATAAATTCATAAAAAATCCTACAATGTGATTTTCTGGATTTTTTTTCTCATTTTGTCTGTCATAGTTGAAGTGTACCTATGATGAAAATTACAGGCCTCTCTCATCTTTTTAAGTGGGAGAACTTGCACAATTGGTGGCTGACTAAATACTTTTTTGCCCCACTGTACATGTTTTACATAGAATTAAAGATAAACGTGTTCTTAATGCAACCGCTGTGTCAGATTTCAAAAAAGCTTTACGGCAAAAGCACAATATTCAATAATATGAGTACAGCGTTCAGCCACAAAAGCAAGCCATACAGTTACCCGCCAAATTGTGGAGTCAACAAAAGTCAGAAATAGCATTATAAATCTTCACTTACCTTTGCTGATCTTCGTCGGAATGTACTCCCAGGACTCCCACTTCCACAAGAAATGTTTGTTTTGTTCGATTACGTCCATATTTATGTTCAAATACCTCTGTTTTGTTCGCACGTTTAGTTCACTATTCCAAAGGCGCGATCGCAAAATCCAGACAAAAAGTCAAAAGAGTTCCATTACAGTTTGTAGAAACATGTCAAACGATGTTTACACTCAATCTTTAGGGTCTTTTTATAATATATCTTCAATAATATTCCAACCGGACAATAGCGTATTCATTACAGAGGAAAAAGAAGGAACGGCGCGCCCGCGTCACCACGCAGTAAACTCATTGGCCACAACTTAGTCCACTTGTTGAAACAGCTCTTATTCGACCCCCTTCCACAATAGAAGCCTCAAACAACTTTCTAAAGACTGTTGACATCTGCTGGAAGCCTTGGGAAGTGCAATCTGGCCCCATAGACACAGCATATTGGATAGGCAATCACTTAAATGAAACTACAAACCTCAGATTTCCCACTTCCTGGTTGGATTTGTCTCAGGTTTTCGCCTGCCATATGAGTTCTGTTATACTCACAGACATTATTTTAACAGTTTTGGAAACTTTAGAGTGTTTTCTATCCAAATATACTATATGCATATCATAGCTTCTGGGCCTGGGTAACAAGCAGTTTACTCTGGGCACCTTATTCATCCAAGCTACTCAATACTGCCTCCCTTTCCCAAAGAAGTTAAGAATAAGTACCCCTTGCCACTCATCAGTGTCGTGTCTTTGCTATCGTTAAATTGAAGACTTACTAGTTTTTATCATAGATTCCTATAATTAGGGATTACGCGATCACTTGAGTAATAACGTAATTCATTAACTATGAATTCGAGGGCACCAGGGAAAGTCATTAGATTACAAAGTTATCATTTCCCAATATAACCTTTCAGATATTTTCATATTTGATCAATAGTCCTCTAATTAATGATTGATTTACTCTACCTTACGTCAGTCTCATTCCAAACGTCGTAAATCGCTGATCTGCACGAACCCAGTCTTCACTATGAGTCATCCATACATCAATTGTCTTAAATCATTTATTTATTACTAACTAATTAATTCACAGAAATGCATAAACAAACAAACTTAAAATAAAGTAGTTACATGAAATGGGAGAAAATATGCCCTAGTGGGCTAAACCGGCATGGCGGCTGTTAGACAAAGGGAAAGTTGCGTTCGACTAAGAATTCACTACAGAGTCCATAACTATAACAATTGACATGCTAATCCTTACACATGAACGCTCACTCATTCGGGAACAATTGCAATCAATATATATATAGTTACGTCCAGTGTGTGTTTCGTTGGAGAGAAATTCGTTTTGGTTGTGGATTGTTCAGAGTGTCATTCGTAATAGAATGGATGTTTCGGCGGTTGTCTTTCTTCGCGTTCAATGATACCGAATTCCTAGCTGCAGACTAGAAGTCAATATCAAAGACTTGTTATGATTCGTATAAGAGTTTTAACCACGTGGGATGGTTAAAAGATTCAGCAGTCTGGTCTCAAACCTTTGTCCTCTCGTGATTGAGAGAAACATGGTCTAAATGGTAATTTCTTAAAGTTGGCTTTTATTCAGATAGCAGAGAGGGGTGGTTCCATGGTCTCTGACCCAACTGGCTCAGGGGCGGTCCTTGGATTTAGTTCAAATACAACAGGGAGTTGTAGTTTTCTTCATTAAACAGTTCAAAATCATATTACACAATTATACAAACAGTATCATACTCACTCATTCATTTTATACAACACACAGATGTAAACCTCATATCTGAGGTTATTATATAAACAGCGGTATGGTAATGTGGTCCCACAGTCTCACATGAGTTTCCCACGTGGTGACAAATGGACCGGTTCATAGCTGGACTGTCCACCGATATTTCATACTTTTGCAGGAATATGAAATATGTTCGTACCCCAAGTTCTGTGAGGTGGAAGAGAATTCCTTTGTCCTGAAAGTTTACCCTCTGTCTATAATATGAGGAGATCTCCATGAGGAGATTCTCAGGAATTTACGACATCTCTCTGTGATCACCGCATGGGTTGTGGTAGGAAAGGGAGAGGCAGAGAGAGGGGGATGGGGTTTGAAGTACCCAAGCAGGCAACATCATGACATCAGCTCTGCTTTTTCCCCCCTCCATGGTGCCACTGTGTTTACCAAACTCGACCTCTGGAATGCCTACCACCTTGTCCGCTTAAGAGGGGGACAAGTGGAAGACTGCGTTCAACACACCACTTGGTCACTGAGTATTTGGTCATGCCTTTTGGTCTTACTAACGCCCCTGCTGTTTTCCAGAACCTAGTCAATGACGTGCTGAGGGATGTGATTGGATTCTTCGTTTTGTCTATTTAGATGACATCCTGATTTTTCCCCCAAGGATCCTGAGGCTCACCAGCAACATGTTCTTCAATGGTTGTTGGAGAAAAAACTTTTTACAGGGACAGTTACGTACAGGGACAGTTACGTATGGACCCCACCAAGGTCATGGCAGTCACAGACTGGCCTGCACTCTCCAACCTGAAGCAGCTACAGCGTTTCCTGGGGTTTGCACATTTTTACAGCCGTCTGGTAGCATTCCTGGAACTCAAGCATTGCTTCACCTCTGCTCCGGTCCTTACTCAGTCCGACTCAGAACTCCAGTTCATCGTGGAGGTGGACACCTCTGACACCGGGGTAGGAGCTATTCTGTCTCAACGTTCCCACTCTGATCAGAAGGTCCACCCATGTGCATTCTTTTCCATAAGCTCTCACCTGCAGAGAGGAATTTTGACATCGGAAACTGGGAACTCCTGGCAGTTAAAACTTCTTCTGGCTGCAAGCCCGAGGCCGCCCACAATATGACAACAGCCACTTCAAGTGCAGGGCGCGAAATTCAAAATATATTTTTTAGAAATATTTAACTTTCACACATTAACAAGTCCAATACAGCAAATGAAAGGTACACATCTTGTGAATCCAGCCAACATGTCCGATTTTTAAAATGTTTTACAGCGAAAACAGCACGTATATTTATGTTAGCTCACCACCAAATACAAAAAAGGACAGACATTTTTCACAGCACAGGTAGCATGCACAAAGCCAACCTAACTAACCAAGAACCAACCAAACTAACCAACAAACAACTTCATCAGATGACAGTCTTATAACATGTTATTCAATAAATCTATGTTTTGTTCGAAAAATGTGCATATTTCAGGTATAAATCATAGTTTACATTGCAGCTACAATCAGAAATTGCACCGAAAGCAGCCAAATACCTAAATACTCATCATAAAACATTTCTGAAAAATACATAGTGAACAGCAAATGAAAGACAGGCATCTTGTGATTCCAGACAATATTTCCGATTTATTAAGTGTTTTACAGCGAAAACACAATATAGCGTTATATTAGCTTACCACAATAGCCAAAAACACAAGCCATTTCCCAGCAGTAAAGGTTAGCGATCGTAACAAACCAGTAAAAGATATAGAATTTTTGACTAACCTTGATATTCTTCATCAGATGACAGTCCTATAACATCAGGTTATACATACACTTATGTTTTGTTCGAAAATGTGCATATTTAGAGCTGAAATCAATGGTTATACATTGTGCTAACTTAGCTACTTTTTCCCACAACGTCCGGATTTTTTTCTGACACTTTTTCTGACACACATATTCTGACCAAATAGCTATTCATAAACATAACTAAAAAATACATGTTGTATAGGAAATGATAGATCCACTAGTTCTTAATGCAATCGCCGTGTTAGAATTCTAAAAATAACTTCATTTCGACATACAGCTTCGGTATAGCTAGAGTACCCAAAAGCTGGGCGCCGACGACTAGTTCACATGTACGACAGATATATGAAATAGCATCATAAAATGTTTCCTACTTTTGCTGATCTTCCATCAGAATGTTGTACAAGGTGTCCTTTGTCAAGAACAATCGTTGTTTGGATTTAGAACGGCCTCTTTCCCTCTCGATTTAGCAAGCACACTAGCCAAGTGGCACGAATCTCTCCATGTCAACAAACGGAAGAGAACGGAACACGGCAAAACTCCCGAAAAAATTTCAATAATCTGATTAAACTATATTGAAAAAACATACTTTACGATGATATGGTCACATGTATCAAATAAAATCAAAGCCGGAGATAGTAGTCGCCTATAACGACAGCTTTTCAAAAGGCAAATCCAGGTCCCTCTTCCCGCCTTCCTGAAAACAGGAAATGGGGGACACGTCATTCCAAGAGCTGTAATTCGAGTCCAGATCAAGCTACACAGTCCATTTCTTCTCTCACTCCTTGTCGACATCTAGTGGAAGACGTATGAAGTGCATCTAAACTAATAAATAACAAGGACTTTAATAGGCAGCCCCTAGAACAGAGCCTCAATTTCAGACTTTCCACTTCCTGTCAGGAAGTTTGTGCCAAATGAGTTCTGTTTGACTCACAGATATAATTCAAACGGTTTTAGAAACTAGAGAGTGTTTTCTATCCAATAGTAATAATAATATGCATATTGTACGAGCAAGAATTGAGTACGAGGCCGTTTGAAATGGGCACCTTTTATCTGGCTACTCAATACTGCCCCTGCAGCCCAAACAGGTTAACTTCTAGTTCCTCCCAAACCCGGATCCGGGAGCACCCCCATCAGTAAAAAAGCTGACTTTTTATCTGGCTACTCAATACTGCCCCTGCAGCCAAAACAGGTTAAGCTGGCGCTGGAGGAATGGAGTCACTGTCTGGAGGGCTCTGTAACCCCCTTCATCGTGTGGACTGACCATAAAAACCTGTCCTAAATCAAGACCACCAAACGTCTGAACTCCCGACAAGCCAGGTGGGCCTTGTTCTTCAGTAGATTCAATTTCACACTCACTTATTGCCCTTGATTTGAAGAATACCAAGCCTGATGCCCTCTCTCGCCAGTTCACCACCAACAACACGGGTACCGAGCCAGAAGCCATTGTGCCATCCACCTGCATCGTTGCCGCCATCACCTGGGAGATCGAGTCCCGTATCCGCTAGGCTCAGCAGAACCAGCCTGACCCGGGTAACGGTCCTAGTAATGCTCTGTTTGTTCCAGATTGTGTTCGCTCTGATGTTCTTCAGTGGGGCCATTCTACTCACCTGTCACCCTGGTATGAACCGGTCCCTCACCTTCCTGCGTCAGCGCTTTTGGTGGCCCACCATGGAGTGAGATGTCCGGGAGTTTGTCTCAGCCTGTTCGGTTTGTGCCCAGAACAAAACCTCCACTAAACTTACTTCCGGTAACCTCCACCCTCTTCCCATACCCAGTCGCTCCTGGTCACACATAGCTTTGGACTTCGTCACTGGCCTTCCCCCATCTAACGGTAACTCCGTCATCTTCACCATTATTGACATGTTTTCCAAAATGGCTCATTCCAAGCTCCCGTCCTCCAGGGAGACTGCGAACCTGTTAGTATCCCATGTGTTTTGTTTGCATGGCATGCCCACGTTTCCGACAGAGGACCTCAGTTTACCTCCCAGGTATGGAGATCCTCCTGTTCAGCTCTTGGTATCAATGTCAGTCTTTCTTCTGGATATCACCCCCAGACCAACGGCCAGACTAAACGGGCCAACCAAGAGATGGAAACTGCCCTGTGTTGCATGACTTCTGATAACTCTTCCTCCTGGAGTACTCAGCTACCCTGGGTTGAACATGCCCACAACACCCTCAACAATGCCTCATCAGGTATGTCACCCTTCGAGTGTGCTCTGGGTTACCAACCCCCCTTGTTCCCTACCCAAGAGGTTGAGGTTGTGGTTCCCTCTGTCCAGCATCATCTGCGCCGTTGTCACCGTACCTTGAGGAAGGCCCAGGCTGCCCTTCATGACTCCGACAGGACCCAGTCCCAAGCCAACCGTCGCCGGGCCTCAGCTCCAGTCTACACCCCGGGTCAAAAGGTATGGCTCTCATCGAAGGACCTGCCTTTGAAACTGGCATCAGATAAACTTTCCCCCCGGTTCATTACTTACTTACTTACTGACTTTATTGGCCCCATGGGGAAATTTTGTTGCAGTGTCATGTACACATTTAAAGTGGCGTTTTAAATACAAAACAAAATTGACAATGCAACTGCTGGCCTTACTGAGTCGATAGGAACATTAGCCAAAGCCATTTATGAGGGATATTACACCTGGCACAAATTATTGTCTAGTTCTGTTTTTCCTGCCGAGGGGTGCTCTATACCTGCGCCCAGAGGGGAGTAGTTCAAAGTCCGGGTACAGGGGGTGGCTTGGGTCTAAAATTATTTTGTGAGCCGCGGAGGGCCCTGACCTCAAAGATCTCATCCAGGCCTGTCTGTTAGACTCCAAGTACCTTGCTTGCTGTGGTGATAATCCTTCTCAGCATATTTCTCTGGCTGACATTGGCATTGCCAAACCAACAAACAATACAAAAAGTTAAAATACTCTCAATGAAAGATTTGTAAAACAGAGTCAGTATAGTACAGTCTACATTAAAAGATCCCAGATTTTTGAGAAAGTACAGTCTATGTTGGCTCTTTTTGTAGATCAGATCTGTACATTTACTCCACTGAAGCTTATTGTCCAAGATGACACACAGGTATTTGTATTCCTCTACAATCTCTATATTCTGACCTCTGATAGATGTTGCAGAGGTAGGTGTTGTACACTTCCTGAAGTCTATGCACATCTCTTTGGTCTTGTTGGTATTGAGGACCAAGTGTGATTCCTCACGCCACTCTACTAAGTCATCTAGGACCGGGCCATGATGTTCCTCATAGTCATGCATCAGGCTGATCACGGCAGTGTCATCAGCGAACTTAACGAGGTGTCTGTCAGGATGGGAATTAGTACAACTATTAGTGTACAAGATGTACAGGAGTGGGGACAAAACACATCCCTGAGGAGATCCTTTATTGGTATTGCGTATGTCCGACACGTAGGGACCTAATTTGACTCACTGTGAGCGTTGGCTCAGGAAGTCCAACAGCCACAAAACCAGCCCCCCATCTAAGAAGAAGTCCCGAATGAGTCTCTGTACCAGAATGTAGGGCTGGATTGTGTTGAAGGCAGAAGAAAAGTCAACAAACAGAACCCTAAAATGGGATTTTACATCTTCTAGATGTCTATAGACCATGTTAAGGAGGGTAAAAATGGCATCATCAACTCCTCCGCTCGGCTGATAGGCACACTGAAATGGGTCGAGAAGCATCTGGGTGACGCTGAGAATATGACTTTCACAAGTTTCTCAAGGCATTTCATTACTAAGGATGTCAAGGCGACAGTCATTCAGCACAGAGGGATTAGATGCTTTAGGAATTGGTATAATTATTGAGTTTTTCCACAATACTGGCATGTGCTGCTGGTCGAGTGAGGATTGGAAAATGTCTGTAAAAACACCAGCCAATTGTTCAGCACAGTGCTTTAACACATGTCCACTTATTTTGTCTGCGACTGGGCTTTTGTATGTGTTACATCCCCTGAACAACTTTAGAACATCAGATTGTTTAACAACAACTCTCTCAAACATCTGTAATGATGCTTCCATTTGTTTTACCTCTGACACAAAGTTGTCTGATTCAAATCTTGAGAAGACAACATTCAGTTCATTAGCCATGTTCTGGCCCTCATATCTCCCAAGGTCAGCACTGGTTTTTCCCCTGCCTATGTGGGCGGCACTAGCCATGGATTTAATCCCTTGCCAGGCCAGCCTTGCGTTTCCTGAGGAGAGGGTCCTCTCCACCCTTTGCTTGTATGCCTCCTTGTCCACCAGTATAATGTCTTTTGATCTCACGTTGTACATCTCTTAAATGTTCTACAACAAAGCTTTCTTAGTGTCCAACAAGCATCCTCTACTCTTAACCTTGTTCTGAACACCTCCAACACACCTCTTCCCACAGGTGTTACTACAACCTCTGAGGGTTTAGAGCTTGAGGTAGTAACCTCATACAAGTACTTGGGAGTATGGCTAGATGGTGCACTGTCCTTCTCTCAGCACATATCCAAGCTGCATATCCAAGCATATTCACTCCTCTTTCACCCCTGCTGTCAAACTAACCCTGATTCAGATGACCATCCTACCCATGCTAGATTACGGAGAAATAATTTATAGATAGGCAGGTAATGATGCTCTCGAGCGGCTAGATGTTCTTTACCATTCGGCCATCTGATTTGCCACCAATGCTCCTTTTAGGACACATCACTGCACTCTATACTCCTCTGTAAACTGGTCATCTCTGTTTACCCGTCATAAGACCCACTGGTTGATGCTTCTTTATAAAACCCTCTTAGTCCTCACTCCCCCCTATCTGAGATATCTACTGCAGCCCTCATCCTCCACATACAACACCCGTTCTGCCAGTCACATTCTATTAAACATCCCCAAAGCACACACATCCCTGGTTTGCTCCTCTTTTCAGTTTGCTGCAGTTAGCGACCGGAACGAGCTGCAACAAACTGTACATTTTTATCTCAATATCTTCATTCAAAGACACAATCATGGACACTCTTACTGACAGTTGTAGCTGCTTTGTGTGATGTATTGCTGTCTCTACCTTCTTGCCCTTTGTGCTGTCTGTACCCAATAATGTTTGTACAATGTTTTGTGCTGCTACCATGTTGTGTTGCTACGATGTTGTCATGTTGCGTTGCTACCATGCTGTGTTGTCATGTGTTGCTGCCTTGGTATGCTGTTGTCTTAGGTCTCTCTTTATGGAGTGTTGTGTTGTCTCTCTTGTTGTGATGTGTGTTTTGTCCTATATTTATATTGTATTTATTTTTTATTTTAAATCCCAGGCCCCGTCCCCACAGGAGGCCTTTTGCCTTTTGGTAGGCCGTCATTGTAAATAAGAATGTGTTCTTAACTGACTTGCCTAGTTAAATAAAGGTTAAATTAAATAAATAAATACAAAAATAATCCTCACTGTGCATGGGGACAAGATACAGTACACTTGCGTCCGATATGCAAGTTAACCACTTTTTTGCCCTAAGAAGTGGTAAGTGGTATATATAGTGCATTCGGAAAGAATTCAGACCCCTTGACTTTTTCCACATTTTGTTACGATATAGCCGTATTCTAAAATGTATATAAAAAAATTCTCATCAATCTACACACACATCCCATAATGACAAAGCAAAAACCGATTTTTTGAATTTTTGAAAATCTATTAAAAATCAAAAAATTGTTTGCATAAGTATTCAGACCCTTTGCTATGAGACTTGAAATTGAGCTCCAGTGTTTCCATTGATCATCCTTGAGATGTTTCTACAACTTGATTGGAGTCCACCTGTGGTAAATTCAATTGATTGGACATGATTTGGAAAGACACACCTGTCTATATAAGGTCCCACAGTTGACAGTGCATGTCAGAGCAAAAACCAAGCCATGAGTCCGTAGAGCTCCAAGACAAGATTGTGTTGAGGCACAGATCTGTGGAAGGGTACCAAAAACGTCTGCAGCATTGAAGGACCCAAAGAACACAGTGGCCTCCATCATTGTTAAATGAAAGAAGTTTGGAGCCACCAAGACTCCCCCTATAGCTGGCCGCTAGGCCAAACTGAACAAGAGGGAGAAGGGAGGTGACCAAGATCCCGATGGTCACTCTGACAGAGCTCCAGAGTTCCTCTGTGGAGATGAGAGAATCTTCCATAAGGAAAACCATTTCTGCAGCACTCTACCAATTAGGCCTTTATGGTAAAGTGGCTAGTTGGAAGTTTGGAGTTTGCCAAAAGGCCCATAAAGGACTCAGACAATGAGGAACAAGATTCTCTGGTCTGATGAAACCAATTTTGAACTCATTGGCCTGCATGCCAAGCGTTACATCTGGAGGAAACCTGGCACCATCCATACAGTGATGCATGGTGGTGGCAGCATCATGCTTTGGGGATGGTATTCAGTGGCAGGGAATGGGAGACTAGTCAGGATCAGTGGAAAGTTGAAAGGAGCAAAGTACAGAGAGATCCTTGATGAAAACCTGCTCCAGAGCGCTCAGGACCTCAGACTAGGATGAAAGTTCACCTTCCAACACGACAACAACCCTAAGCACACAGCCAAGACAACGAAGGAGTGGCTTCGGGACAAGTCTCTGAGTGTCTTTGAGTGGCCCAGCCAGAGCCCGGACGTGAACCCAATCAAACATTTCTGGAGAGACCTGAAAATAGTTGTGCAACGACGCTCCCCATCCAACCTGACAGAGCTTGAGAGGATCTGCAGAGAAGAATGGGAGAAACTCTCCAAATACAGGTGTGCCAAGAAGACTCGAGGCTGCAATTTCTGCCAAAGGTGCTTTAACAAAGTACTGAGTAAAGTTAGATTTTTAATACATTTGCAAAAATGTCTAAAAACCTGTTTTCGCTTTGTCATTATTGGGTATTGTGTTTAGATTTATGATAATACTTTAATCTAATAAATAATTTAATCTATCTCAGAATAAGGCTATAACATAATAAAATGTGGAAAAATTCAAGGGGTCTGAATACTTTCCGAATGCACTGTATATACAGTACCAGTCAAAAGTTTGGACACACCTACTCATTCAAGGGTTTTCCTTTATTTGTACTATTTTCTACATTGTAGAATAGTAGAGAAGACATCAAAACTATCAAATAACACATATGGAATCATGCAGTAACAAAAAAACTGTTTAAAAAATCTAAGTATATTTTATATTTGAGATTCTTCAAGGTAACCACCCTTTGCCTTGATGACAGCTTTGCACTGTCTTGGCATTCTCTCAACCAGCTTCAAGAGGAATGCTTTTCCAAAAGTCTTGAAGGAGTTCCCACATGTGCTGTGCACTTGTTGGCTGATTTTCCTTCACTCTGCGGTCCAACTCATACCAAACCATCTAAATTGGGTTGAGGTCGGATGATTGTGGAGGCCAGGTCATCTGATGCAGCACTCCATTACTCTCCTTGGTCAAAAATCCCTTACAAAGCCTGGAGGTGTGTTTTAGGTCATTGTCCTGTTGAAAAACAATTGATAGTCCCACTAAGCACAAACCAGATGGGATGGTGTATCACTGCAGAATGCTGTGGTAGCCATGCCGGTTAACTCGAATTAACTTGTCCTCTGCAGCAGAGGTAACTCTGCTTGATGGTTTTGCAACTGCATTTGAAGAAACTTTCAAAGTTCTTGAAATGTTCTACATTGACTGACATTCATGTCTTAAAGTAATGATGGACTGTCTTTTCTCTTTGTTTATTTGAGCTGTTCTTTCCATAATGTGGACTTCGTCTTTTACCAAATAGGGCTATCTTCTGTATACCGCCCCTTACCTTGTCACAACACAACTGATTGGCTCAAACGCATTAAGAAGTAAAGAAATTCCACAAATTAATTTTTAACAAGGCACACCTGTTAATTGAAATGCATTCCAGGTGATTACCTCATGAAGCTGGTTGAGTGAATGATAAGAGCGTGCAAAGCTGTCATCAAGGCAAAGGGTGGCTACTTAGAAGAATCTCAAATCTAAAATATATTTTGATTTGTTTAAGACTTTTTTGGTTACTACATGATTCCATATGTGTTATTTGATAGTGTTGATGTCTTCACTTTTATTCTACAATGTAGAAAATTGTAAAAATAAATACAATCCCTTGAATGAGTAGATGTGTCCAAACTTTTGACTGGTACTGTATATGTACAGAGTATCCCTTATGAAGGCTAGAAATGATTATGGCAGCTCTATGGTGTCCATATTAGGACATCATAAGAGTCACAAGGAGTTGGTGTGCTAATAGGGACACTGTACAGCTCAGGTTTTTGAATACAGAAGAACCCAATCAGTCTAGTGGACACTTCTTTCTGTGTGATCATGTGTAATTAATTATCAAATAGATTGTGTACGGTACCATCCTATCAATATTGACATGACATGGACATTGTATTAATTTAGTCCCAATTCTGTTGAGGTAAACTTAAAGTTCATCTATACATGAATTCTCAAAGAACAACATCAAACTTTATCCCCTTTCCCTCCTACACCAAAGTTATTCTCATCAATTAAATGTGGGTGCTAAAATGATGAGGCTCCCCAGTGGGTTGTGGCGCAGCCGCTGCCTTGACAGTTTTATCTGAATGTAGAGCCTGCAAGAGATAGAAGGCTCTCTGTACACTGGTAACCAGTGGAGACCGCAGTCAAAGGAAGTTCCTTATCACCTCACTGTTTATACAGTGCAGGCTATAAGATAATTCCCCCTAGTAAGAAATGACATTATTTAGTATTCGTAAGGGAAGCACCAGCAGATAGGGCTCCCTTATCAATGTCCTGTGCTGTATTAGACGTAACCTAGTATTAAATCACTTGGCTTTTCTGCCAAGACAGAATATTAGCATTTTAAATAAATTGCAAACCCTCTTTTTTTCTCACTCCATATATTCATCATCTTGCTGAGTGCTCTCTCCAGTGAGCCTCGAAATGGACTAGATAATGCAAAAAAGTCTATCTAGCTGTATGCGACTGTGCTACAACTGTGATTTCACAAAAATATTGTCAAAAATCACGAGCAAACAGTCCATTATTAAGATGAAAATACTCAAATAGTACAGCAAAGATGTAAATAGTCAAATAGAGCAGCAACAGCAACACAAATAAAACCAGACAACTTGATTAACTTGATGTCCTTAAAAATGTCAAGATAAGCTGACAATGTGTATACCATATAACATACGACAGTATGTGAGAGTACTGTATGTGCGCTCATTTGTACTCATTATGGTCAAGGGGCTGTGTTTGATGTGGTACAACATGCTCTATATAGATAGAGCTTTAACATCCCTGTCTTGTCTGTCCATGATAAAAGGGCTCCGGCCTCCAGCCATTGACTAATCTTTTGATACTGAGAGATTATGTTAGATATCAATCACATGAGCTCCTTTTATCTCCAGACTCATTGTCCTTTGTTAAAAAATAATGATCCTACAACCTATTCATTCAAATGAGAAGAGTGTACAAAGCAGGCCTTCCATAAAAGGAATGGCAGTTTGAAATCATTCAGAAAAACAATGCTACAACTCATCATGCATGAAGAGATTGTCAGCAATCAAGAGTTCATGTGTTACAGCTGTATAAACACATTTCACTAAATGGCCCATATAGTGAATACCTCGAAATGGTCCAGAGAGCACTCTTCAAAGAATGTGTTGATGAAGAAGTGGTCCATGACAAACATGTTGTAAACTTCCATCAAATATGTATAAGACAAGTGGTGTTCTTTAAGTTGAAGTACTATTGAAAAAGGTAAAACAGTTGAAAACAAGGCATTTTACACCAAACAAGACACGTATGAATTTCCATACCTTTTGGAATTTAAATAAATCATAATTTGATAGATCTATTGGGCCTAGGTCTATTGAGGTTCTAGGGTTCACAAATGATGGAACACAAGTTTAGAAATGGAAGGTCAGACAGATTGCCTCTGATTGTAAGCCAAGTCTGCAATCACTGTTTCCAACTGGGTGTTATGCTCTTACATGATTACAGGTGACAAGATATAATTAAATAAACACTGAAATAGGATTAACGGGGCCAAAACAAAAATATCCCAAGCCCCTCGTAATGATTCCAAAAACAGCATACAATATTGCAGAATGTTATGATGACCCGTGAAGCAATCCTTCTGTGAGCCAGTAGCTAAATCCAGTCCCCAGCTTTTTTATTTTATTTTATTTTTATTTCACCTTTATTTAATCAGGTAGGCCAGTTGAGAACAAGTTCTCATTTACAACTGCGACCCGGCCAAGATAAAGCAAAGCAGTGCGACAAAATCAACAACACAGAGTTACACATAAACAAACGTACAGCCAATAACACAAAAGAAAAGAAAAATAGAAAAGTCTATGTGCAGTGTGTGCAAATGTATAAAATTAGGGAGGTAGGCAAAAAAATAGGCCATAGAGGTGAAAATAAGTACAATTTAGCATTAATACTGGAGTGATAGACGTGCTGATG
Source organism: Salvelinus namaycush (assembly GCF_016432855.1). Classification (NCBI taxonomy): domain Eukaryota; kingdom Metazoa; phylum Chordata; class Actinopteri; order Salmoniformes; family Salmonidae; genus Salvelinus; species Salvelinus namaycush. The sequence continues at coordinate 26,123,268 of NC_052318.1, forward strand.
ATGATGTGTAAGTAGAGATACTGGGGTGCAAAAGAGCAAGAGGGTAAGTAATAATATGGGGATGAGGTAGTCGGGTGTGCTATTTACAGATTGTCTGTGTACAGGTACAGTGATCGGTAAACTGCTCTAACAGCTGATGCTTAAAGTTAGAGAGGGAGATATAAGACTCCAGCTTCAGAGATTTTTGCAATCGTTCCAGTCATTGGCAGCAGAGAACTGGAAGGAAAGGCGGCCAAATTAAGTGTTGGCTTTGGGGATGACCAGTGCAATATACCTGCTTGAGCGCATGCTACGGGTGGGTGTTGCTATGGTGACCAGTGAGCGGAGATAAGGCGGGGCTTTACCTAGCAAAGACTTATAGATGACCTGGAGCCAGTGGGTTTGGCGACGGATATGTAGTGTCCCGCTCCCGAAATGTGCACTGACACTGACGGAGTGGGACAGGTGGCGGAGGCTGGAATAGATGCTATGGCTGATTGATAAAGAGCCACGGGTGTTGCCGGGCTGGCACTCAGTCAATGATGCTCTCTGTGGCCTCTGCCTGCAGCCAGGGGGAATGGCCAGGTCACAGTACCTCCTTCAGGTTGACTACCACAACACTCATCACAAACACTCTTCGCCCGCCTCCACTTTCCTCCACCATACGAGTGCTCGTGGGAAGTTTTTGTTGTGGTCCTGCGTGTAGGATGGTGGTTGCCACGGTTACAGCTAATGGAGTTCTGGGTACGTCAATGGACAGTGGGCCAGCTTGTCTGGTCGCTTTCCGAAATGTAGACATTAGCGCCCAGCACCAAGGTTAGGACCTCTGCATGAGATCTCCCACAGCTGAAGTTGATCAACGTGCAGTGGCTCTATTTGGAGTATCATTATTGTGGTTGATGCACTTCTGGTGCAATCTGGGCAGTTTTGAACACAATTATTAATATGAAATCATGTGGCATGTGAGTTACAGAACTGTACGAACCACCAGATGTCCATCGCTAGCAGGTTTATGGAGCCATTCTTCTTCTGTCAGAGTTGAGATCAGAAGTGTTAAATGTCACTCTGACAGACTGGTCTCACTCCTCACACAAAAAAAGTATCTGCCATAAAGGCAGCTTTTGTGAAATGGTGGAAGACTTCAAAAACTGTGATTCAGCACTAGTCCCTTTTCACACATTAATTTAATATGTTTTCCTGTCTGAGTGAACTCTGTTATTAATCAGTCCATTCAAATTGGTTCAGAGGATTGACAAGCAGGAACATTATTAGACCTAAGTGGTAGCATCTCTGGCCTCAGTTTGAGGCAATGAATTTCATCTGCTGATACAACTGGTTAAATCTAGCGTTTTCTCAGAAGTAGTTATGACAGGATGGGTGGTGTTATGACAAATCTGCGGTGCCAGTGGAGCTAGAGTAACCAACATTTGTGAGGGGAAATACAGATTTCTAAGATGCCTGCAGAAAACAAAATTCAACTGATAAAACTGCTAGCCTTTTAACTTTAACAAGTTATCATATTTTGCTGAATTGTTGCTCTTTTTCATCTAAGAAACCAATTACCTAAGACCAAGGCATAGTACCAGCCCAACAGTTAAAGCACATGACTAATTCAGTCACTCTAGTACTTGTCTCAATAGCCTTTAAAATGACTCTTAAAGGCAACATCTCTAAATTAACACTTTTAAACTCTTCAAATCAATGTTACCTTGCTAATGGGTACAGGATATTATCTACTACCATTGGCCGTACTTTTGAAACTCCTCCATTTAAAACAAGCAACTTACCACATTTTCTTAAAAGTTAGTGGTGATCAATGTGAAACTCATTGTGAATACCAATGCTGTTCAAATGGAGACCCTCTAGATGTCAACTTTGCAAGAGGAACTACAGCATTGATCCCTTTTTCGCAGTTCCCGCTTCTGTTTCAATCAAAGCTGTCTGTCTTGTGTGTAGACCTTTTGTAATCGATATCCAAACGGAACTTATTTGAACTCTGTGATTTTATAAGCTTTCCAAATCTTCGATTAAATGAGTGACACATCATGTTTTGATGTACTGTAGAATGATAGAAAATATGTATCCAATTAGTAGGTATAATCTAAGTGGTAAAAATGTATTTATTTATTTTCAAGTATGCTTTTTGCTTGCTGTGTTCCCAACCTACAATTAATTAACTTATGGCTCTTTGATAATAGCAAATCAAACATCAGTCAGACATGGAGTACATGCCCAAATATACTATAATTAGTTCCCCTTTGAAAGTTGTTCCAAGAACTATTGCTTCTTAATATTTAATACTGTTTTTCTTTCAAGAGCCTGCTCTGTGTTTAAATTATTGGTTTTCTATCTCTCTTTTCTCCAACAGTAAAGTAGATTGGCTTCAAATTCATCTATAAAGAGAGATTAAGAGAGACAGTTCATAATGGAAAGGTGTGCATTGGGATTAAATCTTACCAGGTCGAGGGCTAAAGTGCAGATGATTCATTGAAGGGTAGTGTTGAGGTGAGGGAATGGCAAGTAAAGAAAAAGAGATCACAAGAGCAGACAACCTTTGTCATACATACATACTAGATTCAGCCACGGGGCAATTTTCTCTTGAGCAGATGGTTGGGGTGCCGGAACATAATAACAAATCATTTTTAGACTGCAAATTGACAACAAGAAGTCCAAACAGATATAATATTTGGCTAAAACATGATTGTTTCAAAACTTGCTTATATTTGTATACGATCACGCTTCTCTCTATTATGCATGGGAATTCTTCCCCAAAAAATGTAAGTAACTTGGAGCTGATATTCTGGTAACACCCCCTTTTGCCCTCAAAACAGCCTCAATTCGTCAGGGCATGGACTCTACAAGGTGTCCACAGGGATGCTGGCCCATGTTGACTCCAATACTTCCCAGAGTTGTGTCAAGTAAGCTGGATGTCCTTTGGATGGTGGACCATTGTTGATAAACACAGAAAACTGTTGAACAGATTCAACACTCAAACCGGTGCGCCTGGCACCTACTACCATATCCCGTTCAAAGGCACATTCACCCTCTGAATGGCACACAGACACAATCCATGTCTCAACTGTCTCAAGGCTTAAAAATCTTTTTTTTACCTGTCTCCTCCCCTTCATCTCCACTGATTGAAGTGGATTTAACAAGTGACATCAATAAGGGATCATAGTTAAAACCTAGATTCTACTGGTCAATCTATGTCATGGAAAGAACAAATGTTCCTAATGTTTTATACTGTCATGACTGTCCCCGTAAGGATTCAAATAGGTCAGGTCAGCTTTCCAATAAATTACTTCAACCAGACCCTCTCTCACCCACAGAGGGGGGGTTGACAGCTCACACCCTGTGTTGAATCAAGGACAGAACATTCAGCTATCTCCCTCTCCAATGTTCACCACAGGAATGTGCCTTTGTCTACACCGAAATGTTTCTGTCGAAACTCTAACGCGTTCTGAAGCGAATACTTGAACAATATTTCTAACATAGAACGTGGGGAATGGTCAGAGGTGATCTAAAGAATAATATTGTAATTTTGATTGTTATTTTGTGATGTAATTAAAAATGTTATAAAGGAAATACTGTAACTTGAAAAGTATACACGCTATATGTGTGAAGTGTCCATCCGATGCGTCGTGCATGAAATACGAAAAATGATAAAAGTGTTTTTGTTAAGAGATTAATGTGATTTTAGAAACTATAACAGGAAATTGTTTCTATAACTTTGTACAAGTCAGTAGTCATCAGACCAGAGAGACGTTTAGCTGCAGCTGCACATTTAGAGTGGTCTAAACTTTGAATCTCAACACGCGGTAGAGACGATAGTCGCCTGCTGGACAATCAATGGTACGGCTGATTAACTTCTTGAGGGCAGGGGGCAGCATTTTCACTTTCGGAAAAATAGCATGCCAAAATTCAACTGCTTGATATTCATCCCCAGAATATAAGATATGCATATTATTAGTAGATTTGGATAGAAAACACTCTGAAGTTTCTAAAACTGTTTGAATCATGTCTGTGAGAATAACAGAACTTATGTAGCAGGCAAAACCCTGAGGACAAACCATTCAGAATTTGTATTTTTTTGATGTCACTGTCTTTTCAATGAGGTTTCTTAGAGACACCAGATTTCTAATGGACTTGCTTGCAGTTCCTACCGCTTCCACTGGATGTCACCAGTCCTTGGAAATCGGTTGAGGTTACTCCTTTGTGTAGTGAAGAAGTAGGGCTATCGTAAATGAGGGTCACATGAAGTAAATTTTTTGAGAAGAGGCACGTTACGAAAAAAGTTGCGTCAGTTTGTTTTCTTTTTGTATTGAACACAGATCATCCCGTCTTCAAATTGATCGATTATTAACGTTTAAAAATACCTAACGTTGTATTACAAAAGTAGTTTGAAATGTTTTGGTAAAGTTTACATGTAACTTTTGATATATTTTGTAGTGACTTGGCGAAAGTTGGAAGCTGTGTTTTTCTGGATGAAACGGTCCAAATAAATTGACATTTTGGATATATATCGACGGAATTAATCGAACAAAAGGACCATTTGAGATGTTTATGGGACATATTGGAGTGCCAACAAAAGAATTTCGTCAAAGGTAAGGCATGATTTATATTTTATTTCTGCGTTTTGTGTCGTTCTTGCAGTGTTGAATTATGCTACTCTCTTTGTTTACTGTTGTGCTATCATCAGATAATAGCATCTTATGCTTTCGCCAAAAAGCCTTTTTGAAATCTGACATGTTGGCTGGATTCACAACGAGTGTAGCTTTAATTTGGTATCTTACATGTGTGATTTAATGAAAGTTTAATTTTTATATCATGTTATTTGAATTTCGCGCTGTATTTTCCCTGGCTATTGGCCGGTGTGCGTCCCACCTGCCCCAGAGAGGTTAACTGTCTTAAGTATGTTATCTAGAAAAGCGAATTTAAGTGGGACCATTCTACTACTCTTTTCAAATCTCCGTAGTATGCTACTCTCATCACTCCACTGAGAACCATCGACACGGCTGGCTAGCCTATCTTAAAATAAGCATATTCCGTGTAGTTCTGTTCAGGGCTACACGACAAGTCACCAGATACCGGACTGCTGAAGAGGAGAACAACAGCAGAAGATGCGTGTGGACCCCTTTAGACAATCAGAGCATTACAAGCGTGCCGCGGAAAGGCCCAACCAACCCCCTTTCCAAGAAGGCCTTGTTTGAACAGAAATATACGAAGAAGCAAGACATTTACACGTAAATACATTCATGATTTCTTACTCCAAACAGGCGGCGGTTCATGTGCTAAGTATATGATTACTGTGAGATTAGTTTCTAAATGTACCAAAGTATTATGTTTCTGTCCCTCTTTCTCACTATCTCCATGTCTTTTGTAACAAGCAGCCATATTGTTGTCAGTCTGCTAGGGACCTGTTTCTAATGTACTAAGTGCGTATGTTGATCCTGGGTTACCATATCTCTGTGTCATACTGTATACTTCACTGGGTCACTCTCCACATCTGGAATTCGCTCAACTCTCCACAGCTTCCTTCGTACTGTCGGAGCACTTTGTTTAAAATAACATACCAGTAAAAAGACAGTTACAGTGCATTCGGAAAGTATTCAGACCCCTTGACCTTTTCTAGATTTTGTTACGTTACAGCCTTATTCTTAAACGGATAGCATTTTTTCCCCTCCTCAATCTACACACAGTAACCCATAATGACGAAGAGAAAACTGTTTCTTTTTATTTTACCCCCCCAATTATTTATTTTTTAAACACAAATACCTTATTTACATAAGTATTCAGACCCTTTGCTATGAGACTTGAAATTGAGCTCAGGTACATCCTGTTTCCATTGATCATCCTTGAGATGTTTCTGCAACTTGATTGGAGTCCACCTGTGGTAAATTCATATGATTTGCTAAGGGCTCCCAAGTGGCACAGCGGTCTAAGGCACTGCATCTCTAGTGCAAGTGGCATTACTACAGTCCCTGGTTGAAATCCAGGCTGAATCACATTTGGCTGATATTGGGAGTCCCATAGGCTGGCGCACAATTGATCCCAGGGTTGTCCGGGTTTGTAAATAATAAGAATATTGATACCTTGACTTTGTCTTGGGCCTAAAAACACTTGTGCCAATATACCCTCCAAACACTGGCTTCTCGGGCACTATCACCTAATTAACTGTTGTACTGTAGCCTATTCCATCTTCAGTTCTGCAGTTGGCCTTGGTGAAAACATTTCCAATCTTTCTTAGACTCTGTGGTATTTTGTAGGAGTGGAAAGAAATATGTTATTGGCATGCAGGCTCTTGCTAGACTTGCCACTGAGTGTAGAAAATATTCAACATTCACAAGAGGCGTCAGAAACGCGAACTGTTAACAAGCCAGCTAAAGTTAAATTGGAATGCCTGGTTCCATAAGAGTATTTGTCATGGCACTAAACAGAAATATTTTTGGTGATGGGAAAACCCAGAAAGGAAAATTAACTTTTTTCAAATGTTAGGGCAAATGCTAAATTATAAATCTTATGTTTAGTAATATTGTGTTATTTGGTTTCTCTCGTTCAGGTGAGTGGCGACAACAACAAAAAGTATTTCTGACTCACCATGAGGAAAAGTAGGTTTTTATAAGATGCAGGCATCATTCTGAGATGCAGCTTTGATATGTACAGTCCATTCTGTAAATTCACTGGATCTGTTGATAGTTAGACAGAGGAATAAATAGGGCTACCTTTGTCCAATAGCACTGCCTTTACACCAAATGGACAAAAGTATGTGGACACCCTTCAAATTAGTGGATTAGGCTATTTCAGCCACACCTATTGCTGACAGGTGTATAAAATTGAGCTAACAACCATGCAATCTCCATAGACAAGCATTGGCAGTATAATTGCCTGCACTGAAGAGCTCAGTGACTTTCAACGTGGCACCGTCATAGGATGCCACATTTACAACAAGTCAGTTAGTCAAATAACTGCCCTGCTAGAGCTGCCCCGGTCAACTGTAAGTGCTGTTATTGTGAAGTGGAAACTTCCAGGAGCAACAACGGTTCAGCCGCGAAGTGGTAGGCCACACAAGCTCACTGAACGGGACCGCCGAGTGCTGGAGTAGATAGAGCGTAACAATTAGCTGTCCTCGGTTGTAACACTCACTAATGAGTTCCTAACTGCCTCTGGAAGCAACATCAGCACACAAACTGTTCATCGGGAGCTTTACGAAATGGGTTTCCATGACCGAGCCTAAGATCACCATGCGCAATGCCAAGCTTCGGCTGGAGCGGTGTAAATCTCGCCGCCATTGGACTATGGACCAGTGAGAACGCGTTCTCTGGAGTGATGAATCTCGCTTCACCGTCTGGCAGTCCGATGGGGTAATCTAGGTTTGGCGGATGCCAGGAGAATGCTACCTGCCCTAATGCATTGTGCCAACTGTAAAGTCTGGTGGAGGAGGAATAATGGTCTGGGGCTGTTTTTCATGGTTCAGGCTAAGGCCCTTAGTTCCAGTGAAGGGAAATGTTAATGCTACAGCATACAATGACATTCTAGACTATACTGTGCTTCCAACAGTTTGGGGAAGGCCCTTTCCTGTTCCAGCATGACAATGCCTCCGTGCACAAAGCGAGGTTCACAAAGAAATGGTTTGGAAGAACCTGACTGGGCTGCACAGAGCCCTGACCTCAACACCATTGAACACCTTTGGGATGAATTGTAACGCAGACTGCGAGCCAGGCCTAATTGCCCAACATCAGTGCCCGACCTCACTAATGCTCTTGTGGCTGAATGGAAGCAAGTTCCCTCAGCAATGTTCCAACATCTAGTGGAAAGCCTTCCCAGAAGAGTGGAGGCTGTTATAGCAGCAAAGGGGGGACCAACTCCATATTAATGGCCATGATTTTGGAATGAGATGTTCAATGTCCACATACTTTTGGCCATGTAGTGTATCTAATATAAATAAAACACAGGATGGTTTCACAATCAATATACCAAATGGTTAGTTACATCCTCTGCCAGAAAAGGCTACAATACATTATGAAAGAAAAACAACAAACAGTTAGTTTGATTGATTTCATCGTAATACTGTTCTGTTCTTAATACCGTCCTCTCTCTCCCTTACTCCAGCACATCTCCCATAATTCTAGCATCCCAACATTTATCAGCCATCTTGATGGTAATACATTAATTCAAATGAAAATAAGGCATGAAAAACTGACAGCCTGACTAATCTATATGTAGAGTACATCTCTGACTGAGTCAGCCTATCCGCATCTGTCTGCATGCCTTAGGTAAGAGGGGAATAGCATCACAACAAACATCCGTCACTAGCCAGCCAGATAGAGGCTGAGGCTGACCCTCTTGACCCTTGACCTGAGGGGACCTGATGGGTCACTAACTCTGGTAGAATATTAATTCTATGAAATTTCTAATGGAGTGCACTGAACATCACACTCACCAAGGAGAGGAAATGTTATTGAGCAGAAAAAAATGATAAATTGCATTAGCTATTAATCATGTATGAGACTTTTAGAGATCTCCATGTGTGATTGATAAACTCAATAAAAAAATTAACATAACTTTTTCAGGACCCTGTCTTTCAAAGATAATTTGTAAAAATCCAAATAACTTCACAGATCTACATTGTAAAGGGTTTACACACTGTTTCCCATGCTTGTTCAATGAACCATGAACAATTAATGAACATGCACCTGTGGAACAGTCTTTAAGACACTAACAGCTTACAGACGGTAGGCAATTAAGGTCACAGTTATGAAAATTTAGGACACTAAAGAGGCCTTTCTACTGACTCTGAAAAACACCAAAAGAAAGATGCCCAGGGTCCCTGCTCATCTGCGTGAACGTGCCTTAGGCATGCTGCAAGGAGGCATGGGGACTGCAGATGTGGCCAGGGCAATAAATTGCAATGTCCGTACTGTGAGACGCCTAAGACAGCTGATCGTCCTCGCAGTGGCAGACCACGTGTAACAACACCTGCACAGGATCGGTACATCTGAACATCACACCTGCGGGACTGGTACAGGATGGCAACAACAACTGCCCGAGTTACACCAGGAACGCACAATCCCTCCATCAGTGCTCAGACTGTCCGCAATAGGCTGAGAGAGGCTGGACTGAGGGCTTGTAGGCCTGTTGTAAGGCAGGTCCTCACCAGACATCACCGGCAACAACGTCGCCTATGGGCACAAACCCACCGTCGCTGGACCAGACAGGACTCGCAAAAAGTACTCTTCACTGACGAGTCACGGTTTTGTCTCACCAGGGGTGATGGTCGGATTCGCGTTTATCATCGAAGGAATGAGCGTTACACCGAGACCTGTACTCTGGAGTGGGATCAATTTGGAGGTGGAGGGTCCGTCATGGTCTGGGGCGGTGTGTCACAGCATCATCGGACTGAGCTTGTTGTCATTGCAGGCAATCTCAATGCTGTGTGTTACAGGGAAGACATGCTCCTCCCTCATGTGGTACCCTTCCTGCAGGCTCATTCTGACATGACACTCCAGCATGACAATGCCACCAGCCATACTGCTCGTTCTGTGCATGATTTCCTGCAAGAGAGGAATGTCAGTGTTCTGCCATGGCCAGCGAAGAGCCCGGATCTCAATCCCATCGCGCACGTCTGGGACCTGTTGGATCGGAGGGTGAGGGCTAGGGCTAGGGCCATTCCCCCCAGAAATGTCTGGGAACTTGCAGGTACCTTGGTGGAAGAGTGGGGTAACATCTCACAGCAAGAACTGGCAAATCTGGTGCAGTCCATGAGGAGGAGATGCACTGCAGTTCTTAATGCAGCTGGTGGCCACACCAGATACTGACTGTTTATTTTGATTTGGATCCCCCCTTTGTTCAGGGACACATTATTCCATTTCTGTTAGTCACATGTCATATGGATGGAACTTGTTCAGTTTATGTATTAGTTGTTGAATCTTGTTATGTTCATACAAATATTTAGACATGTTAAGTTTGCTGAAAATAAACGCAGTTGACAGTGAGAGGACGTTTCTTTTTTTGCTGAGTTTAGTTGGAGGGAAAGAGGGGACGGTGTTAGCCATTGTTTCATACTGTGCTTGAGCTGTCTCCCCCTGCATTTAAACAAGGATACGCTCTCCCTCTCCGCTAATTGCTTGTCAAGCAAGAAGGGATGGCAGCTCTTCTGACAGAAATGTTATGCTATTGCTTTGTTAAGTGACAGAACTGTATGACAATATTTCCCTTCCGTTTCTCAAGTGAAGTGTGTGTTGGTTAACTTTCCCTAACATTAGTGTGAAGTTTATACTGATTGATTGAAATCAATGATTGTACTGCTGACATTGTGCCAAACTCTATACCCATAAATGAATACCTGTAGTAGACATAATGACCTGGAAGATGAACCAACATTAAAATGAATTCCTTCTTACAGTGTATATGATAGCAAAGTGCAACATTTATGACGTAACACTTGCAAAGATGAAACAGATCTAAAATAGCATGACAATATTCCATATGATGTTGGATAACAACATGTTCTCTGTGTGCTGTACTGTACCTACATTATGAGGTATAGTTATAGTAGTTCCACTGTATTACGTTTCATATTTGATATACACCCCAACCAGACTAATGGCTGCATTCAATCAGAATTGCAGAAGTATCGCGAAAGTTCCGCTTTAACTTCTTTGGGATAGGGGGGCGCTGTTTTCACTTTGTAAAAAATCGTTCCCAAATTAAACTGCCTCGTACTCATTTCTTGCTCGTACAATATGCATATTATTGGATAGAAAACACTCTCAAGTTTCTAAAACTGTTTGAATTATATCTGTGAGTAAAACAGAACTTTTTTTGCAGCAAACTTCCTGTCAGGAAGTGAAAAATCTGAAATCGAGGCTCTGTTCCAGGGCCTTCCTATTCATTTGCTTGAAATCTATGGATATACATGCACTTCATACGCCTTCCACTAGATGTCAACAGGCAGTGAGAGGTGAAATGGGGTGTATAGCTTGATCTGAGGTCAAACGAGAGCTCTTGGAATGACATGACCCCAAATTTCCTTTGTTCAGCAAGGCGCGGGAAGGACATCAGCATTGGCTTCTGAAAAGCTTTCGTTATAGACGGCTAATATCTCCGGCTTTGATTTTATTTGATAAATGTGATAATATCATCGCAAAGTATGTTTTTTCAATATAGTTTTATCAGATTATTGAAAGTTTATCGGGAGTTTTGGCTTTTTCCGTTCTCTGCGTTTGTTGACGATGGACAGCTTCGCGCCACTTGGCTAGCTTTGGTTGCTAATTCGACAGGATAAGAGGACATTCTAAAACCAAACAATGATTGTTCTGGACAAAGGACCCATTGTACAAGATTCTGATGGAAGCTCAGCAAAAGTAGGAACCATTTATGATGTTATTTCGTATTTCTGTGGAAAATGTTTAGTATTATTTTCCGCCCTCATTGCAGGCGCTGTCTCGCTATAACGTAAGCTGTATGTCGTACTAAAGTTATTTTTAGAATTCTAACACGGCGATTGCATTAAGAACTAGTGTATCTTTCATTTGCTATCCAACATGTATTTTTTAGTAAAGTTTATGATGAGTTATTTGGTCAGATTAGGTGAGTGTCAGAAATATATCCGGAGATTCTGGGAAAAAGTTGCTACGTTTTCACAATGTATAACCACGGATTTCAGCTCTAAATATGCACATTTTCGAACAAACCATATATGTATTGTGTAATATGATGTTATAGGACTGTCATCTGATGAAGATTGTGAAGGTTAGTGAATAAATTTATATCTTTAGCTGTTTTTTTCGCTATCGCTACCTTTGCGTTGAATGAATGCGGTTGTGTGGTTGGCTATTGTAGTAAGCTAATATAATGCTATATTGTGTTTTCGCTGTAAAACACTTAAAAAATCTGAAATATTGTCTGGATTCACAAGATGTTTGTCTTTCATTTGCTGTACACCATGTATTTTTCATAAATGTTTTATGATGAGTATTTAGGTATTTCACGTTGGTCTCTGTAATTGTTCTAGCTGCTTCGGTGCTATTTGTGATTGTAGCTGCAATGTAAAACTATGATTTATACCTGAAATATGCACATTTTTCGAACAAAACATAGATTTATTGTATAACATGTTATAAGACTGTCATCTGATGAAGTTGTTTGTTGGTTAGTGACTAATTTTATCTCTATTTGGTCGGTTTTGTGCAAGCTACCTGTGCTGTGAAAGAAATGTCTGTGCTTTTTTGTATTTGGTGGTGAGCTAACATAAATATACGTGGTGTTTTCGCTGTAAAACATTTAAAAAATCGGACATGTTGGCTGGATTCACAAGATGTTTATCTTTCATTTGCTGTATTGGACTTGTTAATGTGTGAAAGTTAAATATTTCAAAAAAACTTCCCAGTAGCAAAAGTTAGCGATCGTAACAAACCAGTAAAATATATATATTTTTTGACTAACCTTGATATTCTTCATCAGATGACAGTCCTATAACATCAGGTTATACATACACTTATGTTTTGTTCGAAAATGTGCATATTTAGAGCTGAAATCAGTGGTTACACATTGTGCTAACTTAGCTACTTTTTCCACAACGTCTAAACAGCAACGATATTTTTCTGACACGTTTTCTGACACACATATTCTGACCAAATAGCTATTCATAAACATAACTAAAAAATACATGTTGTATAGGAAATGATAGATCCATTAGTTCTTAATGAAATCGCAGTGTTAGAATTCTAAAAAATAACTTCATTACGACATCCAGCTTCGGTATAGCTGAGTACCCCAAAGTTGGGCGCCGGCGACTAGTTCACATGCACGACAGATATATGAAATAGCATCATAAAATGTTTCTTACTTTTGGTGATCTTCCATCAGAATGTTGGACAAGGTGTCCTTTGTCAAGAACAATCGTTGTTTGGATTTAGAACGTTCATTTTCCCTCTCGATTTAGCAAGCGCACTAGCCAAGTGGCGCGAATCTCTCCATGTCAACAAACGGAAGAGAACGGAACACGGCAAAACTCCCGAAAAATGTTCAATAATCTGATGAAACTATATTGAAAAAACATACTTTACGATGATATGGTCACATGTATCAAATAAAATCAAAGCCGGAGATATTAGTCGCCTATAACGGCAGCTAAACAGAAGGCAATCCATGTCCCCCTGCGCGCTCTCCAGAAAACCGGAAATGAGGGACACGTCATACAAAGAGCTTGTATTCCACTTCAGACCAAGATAAACACGAAATGTATTCTCTCACCGCCTCTTGACATCCAGGGGAAGGTGTATGAAGTGCACGTATACTAATACGCATCATGCCCATGTATAGGCAGGAAGTAGAACAGAGCATCGATTTCAGACTTTCCACTTCCTGGTCAGGAAGTTTGTGCCAAATGAGTTCTGTTTGACTCACAGATATAATTCAAACGGTTTTAGAAACTAGAGAGTGTTTTCTATCCAATAGTAATAATAATATGCATATTGTACGAGCAAGAATTGAGTACGAGGCCGTTTGAAATGGGCACCTTTAATCAGAGCTACTCAATACTGCCCATGCAGCCATAAAAAGTTAACTAGTAAATAGTAGCCTACAGCAAAGTGTGTTTAAATAATTTCTAACTTGTTAACAATTTCTGATGGTTAGTTTTTGCTACCATGGGGGTTTTAGCTTGCTTGAGAATGCTAACTGAGGAGTGTTAATTCACCTGTTTCCATACATGTTTCATTTAAAACATTCATCTTACAAAGGAGTTGTTTAATCTAACTGCTGAACTATTTATCTGTACATGGAATTGTATTTGTTGTTTTTTTTACTCATATTTTTCTAAATTTTACAGGAAAATGCCACGGACACTATCTGATGTGTGGAGACATTTCACTGCAGCTCATGTAGAAGGAAAAGTTGTGTACATTTGCAAATACTGTGCCAAATCATATCTGAAGAATGCAACAAAGATGCAGAATCATCTGGCCAAGTGCATAAAGTTCCCTGGTCGCTCACAACAAGCAACCTCTGACAAAAGTTCCTCTACGTCTATTCGAGGTGAAAATGATGAATCAGACACCTTATCGATAGCAACAGCTCATGGTCCTTCTGGAGTCAGAAGTTTTTTTGACTCAATGGAGGAACGTACTGTAGTCAGAGAAATGCTGATGAATGTCTTGCTCGAGCTGTGTATTCAACTGGTTAACCTCTGATGCTCACAGGCAATGTCTATTGGAAGAGACTTCTGAGTGTTCTTCACCCAGCATACACCCCTCCAAACAGACATGCTTTATCTACTCATTTGCTGGATGCGGAGTTCAAGTGAAGGTCAAGCAAATCATAGAGAAAGCAGACTGTATTGCGATCATCTCTGATGGGTGGTCTAATGTTCGTGGACAAGGAGTAATTAACTACATCATCTCCACCCCTCAACCAGTATTCTACAAGAGCACAGACACAAGGGACAACAGACACACCGGTCTCTACATTGCAGATGAGCTGAAGGCAGTCATCAGTGACCTTGGACCACAGAAGGTATTTGCACTGGTGACAGACAATGCTGCGAACATGAAGGCTGCTTGGTCTAGTGGAGGAGTCCAACTCTCACATCACACCCATTGGCTGTGGTGCTCATTTATTGAATCTGCACCTGGAGTCCAGGTGAGTCTTACACGGAACCCAAACCGGCTGCTCGCGTGCGCCATTGTGCATAAATGTATTTTGTCCCCCTACACCAAGCGCGATCACAACACGCAGGTTAAAATATCAAAACAAACTCTGAACCAATGTCATTAATTTGGGGACAGGTCGAAAAGCATTAAACATGTATGGCAATGTAGCTAGTTAGCTTGCACTTGCTAGCTAATTTGTCCTATTTAGCTAGCTTGCTGTTGCTAGCTAATTTGTCCTGGGATATAAACATTGAGTTGTTATTTTACCTGATATGCACAAGGTCCTCTACTCCGACAATTAATCCACACATAAAACTGCCAACCGAATCTTTTCTAGTCATCTCTCCTCCTTCCAGGCTTTTTCATCTTTGAACTTATATGGTGATGGGCAACTAAACTTTCATCGTATTACCACGACCACCGGCTAAACGGAAAGGTTTCCACCTCTGAATATTCCCCAAAATGTGCAACCCTACTCTAGAGTAAAGACAATTATTATCTATTCAAAATACATCATTTTGTAACACAAGCACATTTACAGTTCCCACCGGGAAGGCAAAATAAGTCTATTGAAAAACCATTTGAGCTGCAGAGATGAAGCAAAGCGTGCATAGCTGCAGTTTACAGTTCAGCTTTCATTATTTACTTCCCTGTTGGGGGCAAAAATTTAACTTGTATTATAAAAGAAAATACATACTGTGCCTTCAGAAAGTATTCTCACCCGTTGACAGTTTTAAAGTGGGATTAAAATTGATTTAATTTACATTTTCTGTAAATGATATACTAAAAATATTCTGTAACATCAAAGTGGATTTTTTTTCATAGCAATTGTAAAATATTTATGAAATATAAAACACTAATATATCTTGATTCGATAAGTATTCACTGAGCCAATACATGTTAGAATCCTCATTGGCAGTGATTACATCTGTGAGTCTTTCTAGGTAAGTCTCTAAGAGCTTTGCACACTTGGATTTTATAATATTTGCAAGTTGGTTGTTGATCATTGCTAAACAGCCATTTTCAAGTCTTGACATAGATTTTCAAGACGATTTAAGTCAAAACTGTAACTAAGCCACTCGGGAACATTCAATGTTGTCTTGGTAAGCAACTCCAGTGAATATTTGGCCTTGTGCTTTAGGTTATTGTCCTGCTGAAAGGTGAGTTTGTATTCCAGTGTCTGTAGGAAAGCAGGCTGAACCAGGTTTTCATCTAGGATTTTGCCCTTCCTTTAGCTCTATTCCGTTTCTTTTCATCATAAAAAACTCCCTAGTCCTTGCCGATGCATCCACCACCATGCTTGACAATATGAAGAGTGGTACTCAGTGATGTGCTGTGTTGGATTTGCCGCAAACGTAGCTCTTTGTATTCAGGTCCTGAAGTCAATTTCTTTGGCACTTTCTTTCCAGTTTTACTTTAGTGCCTTATTGCAAACAGGGTGCATGTTTTGGAATATTTACTGAAAAAATAGGAACGCAACACGTCAAGTGTTGGTCCCATGTTTCATGAGCTGAAATAAAAGATCCCAGACATTTTCCATCCGCCAAAAAGCTTATTTCTGTCAAATTTTGTGCACACATTTGTTTACATCCCTGTTAGTGAGCATTTATCCTTTGCCAAGGTAGACGAAGACGAACCGGTTCAACATGTCACGGAGAATATCATTAACCAGAGCCTGGAACCCAGCATGGGCGTTGGTAAGGCCAAATGGCATTAACAGATACTCGTAGTGACCGCTGGTCGTGTTGAAGGCAGTCTCCCACTCGTCTCCTTCCCGTATCCGCACCAGGTGGCAGGCATTCCGAAGTTCCAGCTTGGAGAACATGGTGACACCCTGAAGCGGCTCGAAGGCCAAGGAGATGAGTGGTAGCGGGTAGCGGTTCGTCACTGTGATGTTGTTGAGACCCCGGTAGTTGATGCACGGGTACCGGCGGGGGAGACAGAAGGACGGATGAACTCTGCAGCTAGGGAGTCCTCAATGTAGGTCTCCATAGCCTTGGTCTCCAGACCCGACAGAGAGTACAGTCATCCCTGGGGGCGGAGTGGTGCATAGGAGAAGGTCAATCTCGCAGTCATAGGGGCGGTGCGGTGGAAGCGGAGTGGCCCGGGCCTTACTGAACACATTCCCGGAGGTCCTGGTACTCCGCGGGAATGGCGAAGAGGTCGGGGGCTACTTCCGAGCCCCTAGGAAGACGTCCCAAGGCAGGCTGCGCTGACTTCAGGCACTGACATGGCAGAACAGGCTCCAACCCATGATGGCACTAGCAGACCAGTCAATAAGGGGATTGTGTCGCTGGAGCCAAGAGAATCCCAATACCATGGGAACCTGAGGAGACTTAATGAACAGGAATTTGATTGTCTCGCTGTGGTTCCCTGATACCCGTAGGTTGATGGGGGTGTTATTGCAGAGCAGTCCGAGGGGAAGGAGGAGGGCTGCAGCACGATGATGAGGGAACACTGAGCGAGGTGCCCGACTCTCCATCTAAGCGTTCCAGGGGAGGTAAGCGGGGTTCCTGGGAAACCGGGTGGCCGTGGAGGCGGCACTGCTAACAGCCGTGTTACTGAGGGGCTGGGAGGTTACCGTCGTGGTAGGCTGCCTAACAGGCAACCAGCAGAATTGCTCCAGCAATGTGTTCAACACTCGGTCATGGCGTTCGGCCAAGGTCTGGAACCCTTCCATAAGACCATGTAGTAACTCCTTGTGCCTTCCGATGGTGGCTCCTTGGAAGGAGATGGCGTTGCGGAGCCGGTCCGAGTCTGCTGGATCAGTCATGGCCAGTTCGTACTATCACGTTTTAGGGAAGACCCAGATGCAGACAGTGTCAGTAATCGAGATCAGAGTCAAAAGGTACAGAACGACAGGCAGTCTCAGGGTCAGGGCAGGCAAAGGTCAATAAGCCAGGGCGGTGTGACAAGGTACAGAACGGCAGGCAGGCTCAGGGTCAGGGCAGGCAGAATGGTCAAAACTTGGAAAACTAGAAAACAGGAAAAGGTGAAACAGATCAGGATGTGTTAGCCTCGAAGCGAGCATAGAAATAATTTAGCTCGTCTGGTAGGCTTGTGTCACTGGGCAGCTCATGGCTCTGCTTCCCTTTGTAGTCTGTAATAGTTTGCAAGCCCTGCCACATCCGACGAGCGTCAGAGCCGGTGTAGTACGATCACTGTGGGGACGACGTCATCGATGCACTTATTGATGAAGCCAGTGACTGATGTGGTGTACTTCTCAAAGCCATCAGAGGAATCCCAGAACATATTCCAGTCTGTGCTAGCAAAACAGTCCTGTAGCTTAGAATCTGCTTCATCTGACCACTTTCTTATTGACCGAGTCACTGGTGCTTCCTGCTTTAATTTTTGCTTGTAAGCAGGAATCAGGAGGATATAATTATTGTCAGATTTGCCAAATGGAGGGCGAGGGAGAGCTTTGTATGCTTCTCTGTGTGTGGAGTAAAGGTGGTCTAGAGTTTTTTTCCCTTTGGTTGCACATTTAACATGCTGGTAGAAATTAGTTAAACAGATTTAAGCTTCCCTGCAATAAAGTCCACGGCCACTAGGAGCGCCGCCTCTGGATGAGCATTTTTCTGTTTGCTTATGGCTGTATACAGCTCATTGAGTGCGGTGTTAGTGCCAGCATCGGTTTGTGGTGGTAAATAGACGGCTACGAAGAATATAGATGAAAACTCTCTTGGTAAATACTGTGGTCTACAGTTTATCATGAGATACTCTACCTCAGGCGAGCAAAACCTTGAGACTGCCTTAGAGTTCGTGGACCAGCTGTTGTTTACAAATATACATAGACCGCCACCCCTTGTCTTACCAGAGGCCGCTGTTCTATCCTGCCGAAAAAGCGTAAAACCCGGCAGCTGTATGTTATTCATGTCGTCGTTCAGCCACGACTCGGTGAAACATAAGATATTACAGTTTTTAATGTCCCGTTGGTAGGATAATCTTGATCGTAGGTCAAGATTTTATTTTAAATGATTGCACGTTGGCCAATAGAACGGATGGCAGTGGGGGTTTACTCGGTCGCCTACACATTCTCAGAAGGCAGCCCAACCTCCGCCCCCTTTTTCTACATCTTTTCTTCATGCAAATGACGGGGATTTGGGCCTGTTCCCGAGAAAGCAGTACATCCCTCACGTCGGACTCGTCAGACTCGTTAAAGGAAAAAGCTTCTTCCAGTTCAAGGTTAGTAATCGCTGTTCTGATGTCCAGAAGTTATTTTCGGTCATAAGAGACGGTAGCAGCAACCTTATGTACAAAATAAGTTTAAAAAAATAAGTTACAAAATAGCACAGTTGGTTGGGAGCACGTAAAACGTCAGTCATCCTCTCCTGCACCATTCTACCAATCCTTTTTGAGGGAGTGTGCTATTGGCATGCTGACTGCAGGAATGTCACCAGAGCTATTGCCAAATAATTTAATGTTAATTTCTCTACCATAAGCCGCCTCCAACATTGTTTTAGAGAATTTGGCAGTATGTCCACCGGCCTCACAACCTCAGACCACGTGCGTGATGTCATGTAGGCGAGCGGTTTGCTGATGTCAACATTGTGAACAGAGTGCCCCATGGTGGCGGCGGGGTTATGGTATGGGCAGGCAGAGGCTACGGACAATGAACACAATTGTATTTTATCAGTGGCAAATAGAATGCACAGAGATACCGTGACGTGATCCTGAGGCCCATTGTCGTGCCATTCAATCCCTGCTATCACCTCATGTTTCAGCTTGATAATGCATGGCCCCATGTCGCAAGGATCTATACACATTGCATACTTACCAGACATGTCACCCATTGAGCATGTTTGAGATGCTCTGGATTGACGTGTATGACACCGTGTTCCAGATGGTCACACCAAACCAGATACTGACTGGTTTTCTTATCCATACCCCTACTTTTTTTTAAGGTAACTGTGACCAACAAATGTATATCTGTATTCCCAGTCATGTGAAATCCACAGATTAGGGCCTATTTAATTTACTTCAATAGACTGATTTCCTTATATGAACTGTAACTTTGTAAAATCTTTGAAATTGTTAGACGATGCATTTATATTCTTCAGTATACAATGTTGTTGATCCATCCTCAGTTTTCTGCTATCACAGCCATTAAACTCTATAACTGTTTTAAAGTCACTATGGCCTCATGGTGAATCTCTGAGTGTCTTCCTTCCTCTCCGGCAACTGAGTTAGGAAGGATGCCTGTATCTTTGTAATGACTGGGTGTATTCATACACCATCCAAGGTGTAATTAATAACTTCACCATGCTCAAAGGGATAATCAATGTCAGTTTTTTTTACCCATCTACCAATAGGTGTCCTTCTTTGCGAGGCATTGGAAAACCTCCCGGGTATTTGTGGTTGAATCTGTGTTTGAAATTCACTGCTCAATTGAGGGACCTTACAGGTAATTGTATGTGTGGGGTACAGACATAAGGTAGTTATTCAAAAATCATGTTAAATACCGTTATTGCATTATTGAGTGAGTCCATGCAACTTATGTGATTTGTTAAGCAAATGTTAACTCCTGAACTTATTTAGGGCGGCCATAACAAAGGGGTTGAATGCTTATTGACTCAAGACATTTAAGCTTTAAATAAAAAAATATATATATAATCTTTCGAAAAACATAATTCCACTTTGACATTATGGGCTATTGTGTGTAGGCCAGTGACGTAAAAATCGCAATTTAATCAATTTTAAATTTAGGCCGTAACACAACAAGATGTGGAAAAGTCAGGGCTGTGAATACTTTCTGAAGGCACTGTAGTTGTTACTGACAGCCACTGGA
Organism: Salvelinus namaycush; assembly: GCF_016432855.1. Classification (NCBI taxonomy): domain Eukaryota; kingdom Metazoa; phylum Chordata; class Actinopteri; order Salmoniformes; family Salmonidae; genus Salvelinus; species Salvelinus namaycush. The sequence continues at coordinate 26,143,686 of NC_052318.1, forward strand.
AAATTCAGAGTCAGTGTTTCTGGATGTTGCTCTCCGCTAGTATGATCAAAGCTTGTACGAAAAGCAACTTTAGAATCAATACATACCACTACAATTACATGTGACAGTTTTCATTACATCCTACATATTGATTAACCACTTCAATGTTTCTATCATTTTACAGTCTGACCATTCCGTCAGTAATGTAGGCCCATCCTAATCATGTGGAGCCCCTCAGGTTACTAAGCAACAATGCAACCTATGTGCTGTCGCCAGGGTTGGAGAGTAGTTTATTCAAATCAAATCAAATCAAATCCAATTTTATTTGTCACATACACATGGTTAGCAGATGTTAATGCGAGTCTAGCGAAATGCTTGTGCTTCTAGTTCTGACCATGCAGTAATATCTAACAAGTAATCTAACAATTTCACAACTAGCTTATACACACAAATGTAAAGGAATGAATAAGAATATATACATAAAGATATATGAATGAGCGATGGCCAAACGGCATAGGCAAGATGCAGTAGATGGTATAGAGTACAGTATATACATATGAGATGAGTAATGTAGGGTACGTAAACATTATATAAAGTGGCATTGTTTAAAGTGGCTAGTGATACATTTATTACATACATTTTTCATTATTGAAGTGGCTAGAGATGAGTCCGTATGTTGGCAGCAGCCACTCAATGTTAGTGATGGCTGTTTAACATTCTGATGGCCTTGAGATAGAAGCTGTTTTTCAGAGTGTAACGGTTTACCTCCTCTTCAGACGAGGAGTATGAAGGATCGGACCAATGTGCAGCGTGGTAAGTGTCCATTTTAATTTATTAAAACTGAACACTAAAAAATACAAAATAACAAAGTGAATGATACAAACGAAAATCGAAACAGTCCCGAAAGGTGCAAACACAAAACAGGAAACATTCACCCACAAAACACAATAGAAAACAGGCTACCTAAATATGGCTCCCAATCAGAGACAACGACTGACACCTGCCTCTGATTGAGAACCATACTAGGCCAAACACATAGAAAATTACCTACAGAACAAAACATAGAAAAACAACATAGAATGCCCACCCCAACTCACGCCCTGACCAAACTAAAATAAAGACATAAAAAAGGAACTAAGGTCAGAACGTGACAGTACACCCCCCCCCCCCCCAAAGGTGCGGACTCCTGAACCTATAGGGGAGGGTCTGGGTGGGCATTTACCGCGGTGGCGGCTCTGGAGCGGGACGTGGACCCCACTCCACCATAGTCTCGGCCCACTTATGTGGCACCTTAGGAGTAGCAACCCTCGCCACCGACTCCGGATTGGAGACCCTAGTAGAGGGCACCACTGGACTGAGGAGTGCCTCTGGACTGAGGGGCTTCTCTGGACTGACGGGCGCCTCTGGACTGACGGGCGCCTCTGGACTGACGGGCGCCTCTGGACTGACGGGCGCCTCTGGACTGACGGGCGCCTCTGGACTGACGGGCGCCTCTGGACTGACGGGCGCCTCTGGACTGACGGGCGCCTCTGGACTGGCGGACTGGCGGGTGGCTCCGGCAGCTCCGGACCGGCGGGCGGCTCCGGCAGCTCCGGACCGGCGGGCGGCTCCGGCAGCTCCGGACCGGCGGGCGGCTCTGGCTTGGAGAGAGAACCTGGAGGGAGGAGACGGAGAGACAGCCTGGTGCGTGGGGCTGCCACAGGACCCACCAGGCTGGGGAGACCTACAGGAGGCCTGGTGCTTGGAGGAGGCACCGGAAGGACCGGGCTGTGGGGGAGCACTGGAGCTCTGGTGCGCAGCCTTGGCACCACTCCTCCAGGCTGGATGAGCATTTTAGCCCGGACCCTCCAGAGTGCAGGCACAGGTTGAACCGGGCTGTGGGTGAGCACTGGAGATCTGGTGCATACCACTCGCACCTCTCCCTTAGGCTCATTGCCCACATTCGCCCGGCACGGGCGGAACGCAGGCATAGGACGCACTGCACCCTCCCAGCGCCCCGGAGACACAGCACGCAGAGCCGGCGCAGGATACCCTGGGCCGAAACGCCGTACCGGAGACCAGACACGCTGAGCCGGCACAACACGCCCTGGCTGGATGCCCACACTCGCATGGCACTTGCGGGGGGCTGGCCTATAGCGCACCGGGCTATGAGCGCGTACTGGCGACACCGTGCGCTTAACCGCATAACACGGTGCCTGACCTGAACACGGTGCTGCTTACGATAAGCACGAGGAGTGGGCTCAGGTCTCCAACCTGACTCTGCCACACTCTCCGTGTACCTCCCCCCCATATTTTTGGGAGGGCTGCCTCTCGTGCCTGTCGCGCTGCCGTGCTGCCTCCTCATATCGCCGCCGCTCAGCTTTCGCTGCCTCCAGTTCTTCCTTGGTGCGGCGATATTCCCCAGCCTGTGCCCAGGGTCCCTTACTGTCTAGTATCTCCTCCCATGTCCATGAGTCCAGAATCCTCTGCTCCTGTTTACCACGCTGCTTGGTCCTTGGTTGGTGGGTGATTCTGTAACGGTTTTCCTCCTCTTCAGACGAGGAGTATGAAGGATCGGACCAATGTGCAGCGTGGTAGGTGTCCATTTTAATTTATTAAAACTGAACACTAAAAAATACAAAATAACAAAGTGAATGATACAAACGAAAATTGAAACAGACCCGAAAGGTGCAAACACAAAACAGGAAACAATCACCCACAAAACACAATAGAAAACAAAATATGGCTCCCAATCAGAGACAACGACTGACACCTGCCTCTGATTGAGAACCATACTGGGCCAAACACATAGAAAATTACCTACAGAACAAAACATAGAAAAACAACATAGAATGCCCACCCCAACTCACACCCTGACCAAACTAAAATAAAGACATAAAAAAGGAACTAAGGTCAGAACGTGACACCGAGAGCCTACATATAATCAGTTCCATGTAATCTGATTACAAAAAAAACTATCTGTAATCAGTTTAGTTACCAGCAAAAATATGCCAAACGTAGTCAATAGGCAATATTATATTCACTAGGTTATAGATAATGCCTAAAGTGTATGCTTCTAATAAAATTATAATAAAAACTAAGCAACTTGTTTTAAATATGCTATGCTAAACACAGCTAGAGGCACCATAATTGCCACCCATAAATGTATAATACAGACAAGACAACTTAGACTATGGAGGGTTTTACGTAATATATACTAACCCTAAAATAGGCCCTGTTATAACAATCATGTAGCCAATCTAGTTTTTGTTATTGGCTTCAACATGGAAATATTAATCTACACACATTGCATTCGCATTTCTAAAATGCACTACATGCCTGAGCCATGGAAAATTGGACATTGCCCAAACATTATAAGGTTAGCCTACCATCGCCGTTGATTTGGCCTATTAGTAACTTTGCCACGAGAAAGGTAAACAAACTAACAGGAAAATAGGCTAGGCTACAAGCAGATTCAGCACCAAGGACAACAATCAGCATTTCTGTGATTTGACAGTTAGGTCCAACAGATGAAAGTGGAAGATGTAATTGTTTAACAAAATTATTAAGGAATAACTTGATGTTCCTAAATAGACTTCCTACAGTCACTGACACCTTTCATTCAATAGGCATCGCACATAGGAACAACAAGTCCAAATTTACAAAGAAAAAACGGGAATATCTGTTGCTGCTTGTGATATTTAAATAAAACATTGGTTATAGGCTACTGATTAGGCTCCCCTGGCTGGCAAAATCATTGTCATAACCAATTGCGTTACCGCTAAGACCTGCTTTTGGTAAGTCTTAAACATTACCAGTAGCGCTGCTTGAAATTGGCACATTAGCACACATTTTTAACGCCAGCCGATAATGGATTCCCAAATGCGTTTGATATAGTATTTTTGTCTTCTTCTAATGCCTCTTAAGGGGAAAGTTATTAGATTACATGACTGATTTTGGGTAATCCAAAAGTTATGTTACTGATTACAATTTCGGACAGATAACTATTAACGGATTACATTTAGAAAGTAACCTACCCAACCCTGGCTGTGGCTAATGCTTCTATACTGTTGTTGACATGACATGTCATACTTTTCCTTGACTGTAAGGAGGGATCCCCTCCAGCTCCAGACCACAGTCCATGTAACTCTAGGTACATAAGAGTGTCTGTGCAGAAGCAGAGGAGAGGAAGTCTTTGTCAGGGAGGCAGTGAGATGTCAGTGCTCTAAAGCAGATAGTTTGTTCCCTCCACTGGAGCACAAGGCACCTGCCAAGAGGAAACCTGACCTCCTCTAAAGGGTATCTTGTTAGGTCATTAGCTGAAATAATTGATTATTTATACCCAGATCAGAGATGCCCTTGATAACTGGTGATTGATTAATACGGTGCCAAGGACTGCCTGGCAAACAGTGTTTTCCTGATCACACGATGGATGGAATTGGAAAGGAGGAGCAGATGCTAATGGGAAAATGTTGAGGTGGTTAACTAGATGGGCAAATTCAGAGCTTTGTTTTAAGATTCTGTTTGGTGATTTAAAAGCATTCACAACTTCTTGCCAGAGGTTATCTGCACTCAGCCACCACCTTTCTGCAGTACATCTCATGAAAGCCCCGGCTATCTCCGTCCACAGCGTGAATTTAAATAAGACCATCAAACAAGGTCGTAATTCTCCTTTTATCTGAGCCCACACGCTCGCCACTGATGACCCCCGGAGCATATACCGAATTCTCCCATTCAGGAGAGCAGCAGGGGTAAATAAATTAATAAATTAATATTTAGGAGCCTAGGTAGCAGATATTAAAGGGCAGGGATGGACAGGTTGGGACATGGAGAGTGTTGGTTCACGCCCGGCCTCATTATTTAGTGACCAAGTGTGACTCCAGTGTCTTACATATGCATACAGTGCCTTCAGAAAGTATTCACACCCCTTGACTTTTTACACATTTTGTTGAGCTATAGCCTGAATTTAAAATGGATAAAATTTAGATTTTTTTGTAACTGGCCTAAACACAACAACCCATAATTTTTACAAAATGTATTAAAAATGAAAAGCTGAAATGTCTTGAGTCAATAAGTATTAAACCCCTTTGTTAGTTAAGGCAAGCCTAAATAAGTTCAGGAGTAAACATGTGCTTAAGAATTCACATAGTAAGCATGGACTCCATGTGCAATAGTGTTAAACATGATTTTTGAATGACTTCCTCATCTCTGTACCCCACACATACAATTATCTGTCAGGTCCCTCAGTCAAGCAGTGACTTTCAAACAAAGATTCAACCACAAAAGGCCAGTGAGATTTTCCAATGCCTCGCAAAGGAGTGCACCTATTGGTAGATGGGGTAAAAAATACATAAGCAGACATTGAATATCCCTTTGTGCATGGTGACGTTATTAATTACACCTTGGATGATGTATCAATACACCCAGTTACTACAAAGATACAGGCATCCTTTCTAACTCAGTTGCAGGAGAGGAAGGACACCGCTTAGGAATCTCACCATGAGTCCAATGGGGAATTTAAAACCGTGTGTAGATGGGGTTTAGATGGGCGAGAAAAAAGGCGTCCCACCTCTTCAACAACCAGTGAAACTGCAGGGCGCCAAATTCAAAACAGAAATCCCATAATTAAAATTCCTCAAACATACATGTATTTTACACCATTTTAAAGATACACTTGTTGTAAATCCAGCCACAGTGGCCGATTTCAAAAAGGCTTTACGACGAAAGCAAACCAAACGATTGTTAGGTGAGTGCCTATTCACAGAATAACACAGCCATTTTTCCAGCCAAAGAGAGGATTCACAAAAAGCAGAAATATAGATAAAATTAATCACTAACCTTTGATGATCTTCATCAGATGACATTCATAGGACTTCATGTTACACAATACATGTATGTTTTGTTCGGTAAAGTTCATATTTATATCCCAAAATCTGAGTTTACATTGGCGCGTTACGTTCAGAAGTTCCAAAACATCCGGGGATTTTGCAGAGAGCCACATCAATTTACAGAAATACACATTATAAATGTTGATGAAAATACAAGTGTTGTGCATGGAATTTTAGATGCACTTCTCCTTACCCTTTTATGGCAGCATCCCGCTACCGGGATCGATATGACAACAGCCAGTGATAGTGCAGGGCGCCAAATTCAAACAACAGAAATCTCATAATTAAAATTCCTCAGACATTCATGTGTCTTATATCATTTTAAAGGTAATCTTGTTGTTAATCCCACCAAAGTGTCCGATTTCAAATATGCTTTTCAGCGAAAGCACTACAAACGATTATGTTAGGTCACCGTAAAACCACAATAAGCACAGCCTTTTTTCCAGCGAAAGATAGCTTTCACAAAAACCAGAAATAGAGATAAAATGAATCACTAACCTTTGATGATCTTCATCAGATGACACTCATAGGACTTCATGTTACACAATACATGCATGTGTTGTTTGATAAAGTTCATATTTATATAAAAAAATCTGAGTTTACATTGGCGCGTTAGATTCACTAGTTGAAAAAACATCAAGTGATTTTGCATAGCCACATCGTTTCAACAGAAATACTCATCATAAATGTAGATGATAATACAAGTTATACACATGGAATTATAGATATACCTCTCCTTAATGCAACCGCTGTGTCAGATTTCAAAAAAACTTTACGGAAAAATGAACCATGCAATAATCTGAGAGCTCAGAACAATAGCCAAATTAGCCGCCATGTTGGACTCAACAGAAACCAGAAAATACATGACAAATGTTTCCTTACCTTTGATGAACTTCATCAGAATGCAGTCCTAGGAATCCCAGGTCCACGATAAATGCTTGATTTGTTCGATAATGTCCGTTATTTATGTCCAATTAGCTACTCCCTAACCAAAGTCTCAAAGCGCGTCCACTATAACGTGACAAAATGTCCAAACGTTCCGTTACAGTCAGTAGAAACATGTCAAACGATGTACTGAATCAATCTTTAGAATGTTGTTAACATACATCTTGAATAACGTTCCAACCGGAGAATTACATCGACTTCAATTGACCGATGAAACGGAGCTCACTCTCACGTGAACGCGCCAGTTCAATGCGTGGGCACCTCATGGAAGTGATTACTCATTCCTGTCTCCTTCGGCCCCCCTTCACATTAGAGTCATCAGACAAAGTTCTATTGACTGTTGACATCTAGTGGAAGCCGTAGGAAGTGAAAACCCATCCATATCTCTCTGTATTTTCAATGAGAGCTTGGTTGAAAATCTGGCACCCCCAGAAAATATCCAAACAGGAAGTGGAACTTCTCAGGTTTTTGCCTGCCATATGAGTTCTGTTATACTCACAGACATAATTCAAACAGTTTTAGAAACTTCAGAGTGTTTTCTATCCAATATGAATAATAATATGCATATATTAGCAACTATGACATAGGAGCAGGCCGTTTACTCTGGGCACCTCTGTGCACCTTTCATCCAAGCTACTCAATACTGCCCCTTCAGCCATAAGAAGTTAATGCAACCGCTGTGTCAGATTTCAAAAAAGCTTTACGGAAAAAGCAAACCATGCAATAATCTGAGGTCGGCGCTCAGAGCCCAATCAAGACAAAAATATATCCGCCATATTATGCAGTCAACAGAAGTCAGAAATAACATTATACACATTCACTTATCTTTGATGATCTTCATCAGAATGCACTCCCAGGAATCCCAGTTCCACAATAAATATTTGTTTTGTTCAATAATGTCCATCATTTATGTCCAAATTCCTCCTTGTTGTTCTCGCGTTCAGTACACTTTCCAAACTCACGACGCGCGGGCAAGTCCAGCGGAAAGTACGGACGAAAAGTTAAAAAAGTTATATTACAGTCCGTAAAAACATGACAAACGAAGTATTGAATCAATCTTTAGGATGTTTTTAAGATAATTCTTCAATAATGTTCCAACCGGAGAATTCCTTTGTCTTCAGAAGTGCGATGGAACAGAGCTCGCTCTCACATGAACGCGCATGGTCAGCGCATGTTCAGGTCATGGTAGACCTTACTCAATCCCCTCTCATTCGGCCCCACTTCACAGTAGAAGCATCAGACAAGGTTCTAAAGACTGTTGACATCTAGTGGAAGCCTTGGGAAGTGCAACATTACCAATATCCCACTGTATCTTCAATAGGAGCTGAGTTGAAAATCGACCAACCTCAGATTTCCCACTTCCTGGTTGGATTTTTTCTAAGGTTTTTGCCTGCCATATGAGTTCTGTTATACTCACAGACATCATTCAAACAGTTTTAGAAACTTCAGAGTGTTTTCTATCCAAATCTACTAATAATATGCATATCTAGTTTTTATGGCTGAGTAGCAGCCCGTTTACTCTGGGCACACTTTCCATCCGGACGTGAAAATACTGCCCCCTACCCAAAGAAGTTGAATCAATTTTTAATTCTGGCTGTAACACAACAAAATGTGGAATAAGTCAAGGGGTATGAATAATTTATGAAGGCGCTGTAAGTCATCTTCATACTCCTGATCACCTGACCTATCAAAGGCAGCTAAACTAATAATAAATCAATGAGGTTTTGGTGCTATACGATTCAAGTAACAATATTAACATGAAAGCAGACAGAAAAGTCTCAGCTATTGTTAGACTGATGCTTCCAGATGCACACATTTTTGTTTGGTATACCTTTAGAGGGAAAGTTGCCTCACCTAGGAGACACACTCTGATTCTTCTCTTGACAGCATGTGTTATTTTTCCACCACTGTCTAACCTGTCAAGGTCCCACCAAAATATGATTTCTTTAGTTTGTGCTTGGTGCACACACCAGCAAACTTCCAATTATCTAAAACGTGGGGGAAGAGAACACCATTGATAAATCTAAGGGCCGTCTGACAATGAGATATTTCATGAGGTGATTCTTTTTTCCTCTTCTCGCCTCGCCACAATTTTCCTGAACCCCATCCTTCCTTATCTTCCTCATAATTCTCTCTCCTTCACTCCCCCCCTGACTATATTCTCTCTTTCTTTAGAAGACAGACACATAGCTTGGGGAAACAGTGAGTTGCCAGTGGTGCTGAGAGGAGCAAAAACGGTTCTAATTGTCTAGCTGCGGAACACCGTTTGTGTCTACTGTCTCTCCGTCAGTAATCCGGCCTGCCTTTTCACATCCCTGCCCTGGAAACAACGCCCCATCAACGGAACACAGTAATTAAGCCACTCTTTGACTGTCTGGTGGAAACGTGCCTGTCACGTGACTTTGTGCCCTGTGAGGCATGGATGACATGAGCTACTGGGAGATTTAATTTACATACATAGTACTATTGCCACAGAGCACACAACACACACTTGCAACCCGTATTGTGTTGCAAATGATACTTAGACCACCACACTATTATATTTATTTATTTGATATTAATAAGGAACAGTTCCAAAGCACCAAAGTGACTATATCATAGGATCGGCCATCAGAAAGTTAAAATGGATTAAATTGAGATTTTTGGTCACTGGCCTACACACAATACGCCATAATGTAGAAATGTTTACAAATGACTTAAGTATGAAAAATTGAAACGTCTTGAGTCAATATGCAACCCCTTTGTTATGGCGAGCCTAAATACGTTTTTTTTTGGGGGGGGGGGGGTTAAGATGGTCATAGCTATTTGACTTAGAGTTTTAGGTGGCCTTTAGATAAAAAGTATATATATGTTGAATTTGGCCTTTGCTACTATAGCCCATAGAAACGCACTGCATAGCACATTCATTAATAGCAAAAAATAAATCATTAGGAATAAGATTTTGAAGTGTCTGTCCCATATCTAGGAGATATAAGAAAGCTCAGAGATACAAGAAGCCCTTATTTAACCCCGTGGGGCTTGTGGAGAACAGAGTTTGATCTTTCCCTAAAATGATCAGAAACTCAGCAAGAAAAGAAACGTCCCTTTTTCAGGACCCTGTCTTTTTCAGGACCCTGATAACTCGTAAAAATCCAAATAACTTCACAGATCTATATTGTAAAGGGTTTAAACACTTTCCCATGCTTGTTCAATGAACCATAAACAATTAATGATCATGCACCTGTGGAACGGTCGTTAAGCTTACAGACGGTAGGCAATTAAGGTCACAGTTATGAAAACTTAGGACACTAAAGAGGCCTTTCTACTGACTCTGAAACACACTAAAAGAAAGATGCCCAGGGTCCCTGCTCATCTGCGTGAATGTGCCTTAGGCATTCTGCAAGGAGGCATGAGGACTGCAGATGTGGCCAGGGCAATAAATTGCAATGTCCGTACTGTGAGACGCCTAAGACAGTGTTCCAGTTCCTACCAAGATCCAGCAACTTCGCACAGCCGTTGAAGAGGAGTGGGAAAAACATTCCACAGGCCAGTCACAATCAACAGCCTGATCAACTCTATGCGAAGGAGATGTGTCGCGCTGCATGAGGCAAATGGTGGTCACACCACATACTGATTGGTTTTCTGATCCACGCCCCAACCTTCTTTTTTCTGTGACCAAAATATGCATATCTGTATTCCCAGTCATGTGAAATTCATAGACTAGGGCCTAATGAATGTATTTAAATTGACTGATTTTCTTATATGAACTGTGATTCAGGGGTAACATTAAAACAGAATGACATCTCCAACATTAGACAACTGTCACGATCGTCTTGCTGAGAGAGAGTGGACCAAGGCGCAGCGTGTGCAAAATACATTCTCTTTTATTTTAGAGAAAGGAAAAAAACACGCAACGAACACTTTAACAAACTGAAACAAATCAACAAACGATCGTGAAGCTATAGACGTAAGTGCACACACAAGCTACAAACGTACAACATAGACAGTTACCCACATTAACCTAGTGCCTATACTAAACACAAACCCATCTACTCTACTTAACCCCCTAAACCATACAACCACCCTAGACAATACAAAAACACATACCTTCCCCATGTCACACCCTGACCTAACTAAAATAATAAAGGAAACAAAGAATACTAAGGCCAGGGCGTGACAACAACTATACTGAAAACCCAAACTAAAATAACTGAAATAATTCAATAGTCGGATTAATTGATAAATAAAATAGCAGTGCAGATTGCACTCTTTTGTCAAGTGCAGAGGTGTATTATAGGTAATGAATGGGCAGGGGTGTCAAACTTATTCCATGAAAGGCCTAGTGTCTGCTGCTTTTTGCTCTTTCCATGACGTAGACTGACCAGGTAAATTCAGATGAAAGCTATGATCCCTTATTGATGTCACTCGTTAAATCCACTTCAATCAGTGTAGATGAAGGGGAGAAGAGACAGGTTAAAGAAGGATTTTTAAGCCTTGAGATAATTGAGACATGGTTTGTGTATTTGTGTCATTCAGAGGGTGAATTGGCAAGACAAAATATTTAAGTGCCTTTGAATGGGGCATGGTAGTAGGTACCAGCAGTGTCTAGAACTTCAACTCAATATTATGTTCCTAATGTTTTGTACACTCAGTGTATATTAGTTTCATAAATATTTGACAAATGTTAGAATTTTTCTTCCACTTTGACATGAGTATTTTGTGTAGATCGTTGACAAAAAATTACAATTAAATACATTTTAATCACACCTTATAAAACATAACACAACAAAATGTGGAAAAAGTGAAGTGGTGTGAATACTTTCTGAAGGCACTGTAACTAATGGTCATTGAATGTGGATGTCTCACTACAACATCTAATTTGAAAGACTGCATCTCCACCAGGGCAGTGTCCTGCGGTACTGGGTTATGGTATAATGACATTCAATATGGTCTAGTGAGAAGTGATCCACCTTTCCATCAGCATTCTGTTGTCCTCAATAGGTCTCCCATCCAAGCACTAACCCGCCCTCCCCTGCTTAGTGCTGCTGCACTGAGTGGCAGGGTGGTACGGCTGCAGATTATTTTATCATAATAATGGTCATAATGGGGCCTTGTGTTCGTTCATAAATATTGCATTATGTATTTACATGAACTGCTATTTACATGAATGGTTTGTGAGTCATGCGATTGTCATATTTCTCTGGTCAGCTTTCTGCTGAATAATTATCATCCACATAAAGAATAACAAAATTAGCATTTCCGATTTTCTTCCTCCTGTGACAATGTAGAAAATAAATTGTTAGTGTGACCTGGGGCTTTTGTATGACTCAAGACTGTGTTGGCCCACTGAGCTGAAGCTGAGGCATTAACTCTCTTAGCTGAAATGACTCTTCTAAAAGGCAAGGCTACTCATCACACAAGAGTAGATCACTGAACCTTTGCTATGTTAGGTCCAAAAGTCTACTTGATTGGCTTGAAGTGCTCAGACCTGGCCAGACTCAACACCTCTCCAAATGTTTCACCTCCATCCAGGTTAGACCACAAAGCAGGCAGCCAGCACAAACACAAAGAGGAAGAGTGTGCACTCTTCCCAAGTGGGACCTTCAGGACAAAGAAAATGTGTTGAAGGACAGTGAGGGAGATGAAGAGACATCAAACAGGCTTAAGCCAGGAGCCAAGAAAACAAAGACAGGGGCTGTAAAAGTGAATCAAGGATAAAAGAGAGACATCATTTCCCAAGCGTGACAACATAATTGAGGGAGGAAGCTTGCATCAGCCTAGGGGCTGTCTACCCTATGAGAGAGAGACCTGCAGAGAACCTAAATAAAACATTACACACCCAAGCACCTCTTTCTCTCTCCTTGTCACGTTCTATCGCTCTCTCATTCTCTCTTTTTCTATCTTCCTCTTCCTCGCACACACACACCTAGCCGCTCAATGTGCTAATATGAAGATTTTCGATGTCCTAAAATGATATGTTTCAATGCAAATTAAAGGGCGAATAAAAGTCACGAGCAGCATAACTGTTATAACAAGATTATTTGGATTTTAACAACATTCAAATTAAGTGTGTCATTGTAACCTTATTTTAGATGCTTCTGGTGAACTGTACAGTAGGTTGCAGGATTTTGCGACAAAACCACTGCCAAACTGATGCATTCTAGATAATGTTTTGGTTTGTTGCTATCTAGCTGGCTAGGCAGCTTATATAATTACCACAACATCTGACAACATTTTGAGTTTAACCGTAGCCAACTTTTTATTCACCATAACAGGAAAATTATTACAAGGTAATTATACACAAATGATTTACAAGTCTGGCGAACTGCGAAGTTACTGTTATGAATGTAAAGAAATGAAAGAAGTGCATTGCATTCTGTTTTATCAGCGGAATTTAAAACTTGATCAATGCTGCTTGCTGCATCAGGTTACCCTGTCAACAGTTGCAAAAAAGTTGAATGTCTCTTGCTCAGTTGCCGCCTAAGAAACATGTATTTAACCACACATTTTTGTCACTAAACAGTCTCCATATATACAGTACTACTATTTTTTTTGACTGGTACCGGGGGACCTTCAGATGAGTCTTCTGAGGCCTGTGGGTGCCCTAGAGCAAACAACCGATATGTACGTGTTCATGATTTCAGAGAGTGTCATTACAGAGAGTGTCACCATTAGTGTGTAGCCCAAACTGGTCGGATGCTACAGACAGAAGTTGGCAGATCAGCTGTACCACCTTCGGACGAGTCACAAGACGCATATTCATGAGTCTAATCTTTCCATAGAGGGGTAATAATAGTTTGTAGGCCAAACTGTTTGGACGCTACAGACGATTGTCATGACTGTCCTGTGAGGATCAAGATGGGTCAGATCAGCTTTGCAGTGGATGACTTCGGCCAGACCCCCTCTCACCTACAGAAGGGGGGAGAGGGGAACTGGTGGGGGGTTGACAGTTCACACCCTGTTGTAAATCATGGATTAGAACTTTCAGCTATCTCCCTCTCCAAATTCACACAGGAATGTGTCTTGTTCACAGACGTTTTCCCGCCTAAACTCTAACACGTTCCAAAGCGAATACTGGAACAATATTTCTAACATAGAATGTGGGGAATGGTCAAAGGCGATCTAAATAATTATAATGTCATATGGGTTGTTATTTTGTGATGTCATTAAAAATATTATAAAGGAAATACTGTAACTTGAAAAGTATATACACTACATGTATGAAGTCGCCATCCTCCCCGTTGTGTATGAAATATGAAAAATGTTAAGAGGGATGTGATCTTAGAATCTATAAGAGGATATTGTTTCTATAACTTTGTACAAGTGAGTAGTCATCGCCCCCTTGAGTGACATCAGAGAGCGTGTCAGCCTGACCAACTGCCCCTTTTGAAGAACTGTATAAATTGAGGGGTTAAGAATGAACATATCAGACCAGAGAGGCATGTAGCTGCAGCTCACGTCCAAAGTGGTTCGAACTCCACACCCCTACCTTTTTTAAAAGTTATGTGACCAACAAGTGCATAACTGTATTCCCAGTCATGTGAAATCCATAGATAAGGGCCTAATGAAATCATTTAAATTGACTAATTTCTTTATATGAACTGTAACTCAGTAAAATCTTTGAAATTGTTGCATGTTGCGTTTATATTTTTGTTCTGTATATTTATCATAGCGATTCAACATTAAAACAGAAAAATATGTCCAACATTAGACAACTATACTGAAAACCCAAACTCAAATAACTGAAATAATTAATTAAATTAATGAGAGAATAGTCAGATTAACTGATAACTAAAATAGCAATGCAGATTGGACTCTTTTGTTAAGTGCAGAGGTATATTATAGGTAATGAATGTGTAGGGCAGGGGTTTCAAACTTATTCCATGGAAGGCCTAGTGTCTGCTGGTTTTTGGTTAAGACTTAGACAACCAGGTGAGGAGAGTTCTTTACTAATCAGTGAACTTTATTCATCAATCAAGTACAAGGGAAGAGCAAAAACCCGCAGACACTCGGCCGTCAGTGGAATGAGTTTGACATGTGGTGTAGGGGACTTCTGAAATTCTACAGACTTTGGTGTCGCAGCAGAAAGAGCAGCATAGCCTAAATCTGGAGGTTGTGAGTTCAAATCCTAGGTGGGGTTATACTGAAAAGTCAGTACTAAGTGATCATGTCAAATGTAACCATATTGTCATTGATTAAAGGTTTTTACACTATTTTAGCTGAACAGCATACCACTTATCTTAAAACCACATCTTAAAACCCCCATACAATTTCATTATTTTATTTATAATAGTTTGGGACACCTGGGACCATCACGTGACAAAAACCTCCAGGGGACCATGACACAACATTCCAAGAACCTCCTAAAAACGTCTTTGGGAACCTCCCCGGGGAAAACCAGGAACGAGACAAAACCTTCAGGGGACCATGACACAATGTCCCAAGAAAGTCCTAAAAACATCCTTGGGGACTTGCCTGGGACAAACTGGGAACAAGACAAAACCTACAGGGGACCTTGGCACAACGTCCCAAGAACATCCTAAAAACTTCCTCGGGGATGTCCCTGAGGCAAACTGGGAACTAGACAAAACCTACAGGGGACTATGACACAACGTCCCAAAACCTTTTAGGGGATCCAAAAACATCCTACAAATTTTCCAGGGACAGATCGGGAACTATAAAAATGTCCCCCAGAGAACATTCCCTTGGGAACATCACGTCCTAAGGACTAGTAAAATGAAAGTCCTGAGAACATCCTAAAAAGGTCCTTACATGGTCCGGGGAATGTACAGGGAACTAGACAAAGGTCCCCTAGAGAACATTCCCTTTGGACCATCACACAATGTTCTTAGAATGTTCTCAGAAAGTCAGTGGGATAACGTTGAGCCGAAACCCTCAAGGGACCTAATGGGAAAGTTACCAAATGTCCTCAGGACGTCCCCTGTTTTTTCTGGGCAGCAACCTTACCTTAGGTCCAGCGCCAGCTCTGTCTTGCCTCCCTTGGGTCAGTGAGCCCAAGTGGATTATTATGTTCAAATGGTGACGAAAACAAATATATACAAAAATGAAAACTACAAGCAGGCATGCCTAAACTAAAGATTCAAAACCAAAGTGAAAGGCCTCATGGCCACCAAACAAACCAGCAGCCTCACAACTTGCAACTTCGGACACTGACTGATGATAATCTTAATTGGCTGAACCAGATATACTTATCAAGGCTTCCTGGTTTGGTCATGGTTGATGCTGCCACCTGGGGGATGGAGTGTGGAATCCTGGTAGCGTGGGTTGCCCCCCCATACCATAACACGGTGAAAAGCTCTTAATCTCTCTAATCATTCCTCCCATGGATGCACCAAGCTCCTCTCTAATTGGAGCCCAAATTATTTTCCATTTTTTAGGGAGGAGGTGGGGTAAGGACACCGGTACAAGTCAACAGAAGCAATGGAAGCAATTTACAAGTGCCATGTGCAATGCCATGGGCAACGGCCAGAAGATAAGAAAATCAGGGGGTTAGAGAGCTTGAACCATGGTGTATTATTCATGCCAAAAAAACTTAATAATGAATAACTGGATTCCTAAGTGAATGTTGGTCAAGAAATTAAGCATTGAGGCAAGTATTAGAGGCATTATATGCAGACAAAGGTCCTTTACACAGAATGAGGATTTTACTATACAATATAATAACTCCACACGCCCGCACGCACGCACACATGCACACACAATCATATAAGTCGATTATGGTAGTTGGCAGCCAACTCTGTTCTTAATGCTCTGTCATTTTGTAATAGCCTAAATGTTTCCTGAAGGCCATAGACGAAACAATTCCTTTAAGATGGGATTTTTGTCCCTGGAGATTTTGTGAAAAGGCACCAGAGCCCGAGGGATTTGTATAGTTTGACTAAACACAGGCTGGTGGCCAATCAAAAGCTTCATACAACTGCAGCTAAAAGTGGTCTCACTCAGCAAGAGAAGGCAAACACAGACCCTGCCCCAACATACACGCACACCCTCCAGCAGGACTTGTCTCTAAATGAATGTGTCTGTGTAACTGTTAATGTGCCAGTGTGTGTGGAGACCAGATTCCATTAGTCTGAGAAACCCCAAGGGCTGCTGGGACACAAATGATGGTTATATGGTGTGTGCGTGTGTGTGTGTGTGTGTGTCTAAGCTAAAGTTTGGAGTTTTAATATTTTAGTGGAGGAGGGAGAGAACCATTCAAAGACAGGATGAGGTGGGATGAATGAATACTCACCTTAGTCAGTTAGCAGAGGCAGCAGATCAGTTGAACTCTAGAAAGGCAGTGTGAGTGCATAATCCTCGCAGAGCTCTCTCTCTGGTTCGACATCAGTAACCGCGGCGCTGCTGCTATTGCTAGCTGGTACTGATGATGAGCCACCGACAGCAGAGGCAGTAATGCTACTGGTTTAAGTTATAGCTAGGCTAATGCTAGTGGTTGTTGAAGTGCTAGCTAGGCCTGGGCCTATCTCTGGGCTCGTCGTCTTGTCCTTTGCCTCGACGACGATGGCAGTATTAACAGTCTTGATACTAAAGAAGTGTGTTAACTTAAGTCATTTTTCTGTTAAAATCTTCTGCCTTTGTTTTTATTTTCTTCGCCCCGCTTTGAAAGAACTTCATTGCTGCAGCGTTACTTTCAAAGAAAGTCACGTTTGCAATCATATCGTGTGAAACAATGCACAGGAACTCTTTCAGGGTTATTAAGTATACTTGTTTCTACTAATGTAAGAAAAACTTGGATTATATTAATATTGATATGAAATATAAACTACCGTTCAAAAGTTTGGGGTCACTTAGTGTCAAGTTGTCTAGGTGTTATAATTATTTCAGCTCTGCCCAAACTTGAAAATGGCTTGCTCAACACGTGAAGGATGCAAAGGGACAACTCAATTCCTTTCCAGTGTTTTATTATGGTTTTGATGCCATTTGTTGAATATGTTGAAACAGTTGATTTGTTGAATAGAGTAGTTGAATGATAGAGGAATAAGGAATAGGTTGATAACCTTAAACAGAGAATAAACATGCATTATTTTACACAATAAACAATGCATGACACAGCAACAAAGCATGGCTTTGAATAAAGTAAACGTTTAAACAATTTAATCTAGCACTTCAAGCAATTACTTCTGCAGTCAGAAAATATCCACAACAAAAGAAGTCACCACTCCTACCAGAATTAAACATGTAAATTGTGCTAAGCACTGCATGCAACATAATAAATAATTCCAAACATTACATACCAGTTGCGTCTTTAGGGTTAAACAATGAGCTGTTTGTATGTTGAGGACCCAAGCAAAGCTAAGCCCAAACATGTTATACCCATGCTTATCTGCCAGGTGCGCATGTAAAAGTAGTCCCTCCAGAAATCCTGGCTCAATTTTTTAGTTCCACCCGTGTTTTGGGTTATCTGCCCTCTTGAGGCCTGGAGTTCTTAAAAGGAAGAGCTGCCATTGTGCTCATGTTTTGAGTGTTCTGTTTTTTGACGCAACACTTAGAAATATCCTTGTAGCGTCCCGGAGTCGCCTCTTCACTGTTGACCTTGAGACTGGTGTTTTGCGGGTATTATTTAATGAAGCTGCCAGTTGAAGACTTGTGAGGTGTCTGTTTCTCAAACTAGACACTCTAATGTACTTATCCTCTTACTCAGTTGTGCACCGGGGCCTCCTACTCCTCTTTCAATTCTGGTTAGAGCCAGTTTGCGCTGTTCTGTGAAGGGAGTAGTACACAGCATTGTACGAGAACTTCAGTTTCTTGGCAATTTCTCGCATGGAATAGCCTTCAGTTCTCAGAACAAGAATAGACTGACGAGTTTCAGAAGAAAGTTATTTGTTTCTGGCCATTTTGAGCCTGTAATCGAACCCACAAATTCTGATGCTCCAGATATTCAACTAGTTTATGAAGGTCAGTTTTATTGCTTCTTTAGTCAGGACAACAGTTTTCAGCTGTTCTAACATAATAGCAAAAGGGTTTTCTAATGATCAATTAGTCTTTTAAAATTATAAACTTGGATTAGCTAACACAACGTGCCATTGGAACACAGGAGTGATGGTTGCTGATAATGGGCCTCTGTATGCCTATGTAGATATTTCATTTCGTGTTTGACCACCCTCCAGAAGGCCGAGCGGTGGGAGAACGACTATTCCATCTCAGGCAGGAGAAGAGGAGTGCCCAGGATTACGCGCTGGAGTTCCGGACCTTGGCAGCAGGATCTGGGTGGAACGACAGGGCCCTTATTGACCACTACCGGTGTAGTCTCCGGGAGGACGTCCGCAGGGAGCTAGCGTGTCGGGACACCGCTCTGCCCGCGGGCGTTCGGAGAGGGTCCTGTGCGTTCCACCACCCAGCACTTCCGCTCCCATTCCGATGGAGTTGGGAGGGGCTGGGCCGAGGGGTACCGGAGGAGGGGGCTCTCCCTGCACCAGCTGTGGTCGGAGAGGACACACGGCCGATCGGTGCTGGGGGGGTCCGTCTGGGAGTTGAGATTGCAGGCGGAACGCTTCTCGATCACCCCAGGTGAGTCAGCACCAAACTCACCCAGAACCCCCTGTTGGTCACATGTTTGTCTTAATTTTTTTTCTTACATCTTTTCCCTCTTCCCAGCATAGGGCGCTAGTCAATTCAGGCGCAGCTGGGAACTTTATGGATCGCGGACTCGCTCTTAAGTTAGGTGTTCCGCTTGTGCCGATAGATTCTCCCTTTCCCGTGCACTCCCTAGATAGCCGGCCATTAGGGTCAGGGGTGGTCAGGGAGACCACGGTTCCCCTGGACATGGTGACGCAGGGGAATCACAAAGAGCGTATCAGTCTTTATATTATTGATTCGCCTGCGTTTCCAGTGGTGCTAGGGATTCCCTGGCTGGCCCGGCACAATCCTAAAATTTCGTGGAGACAGGGGGTTCTCCAGGGGTGGTCAGAGGAGTGTTCTGGAAGGTGTTTGGGAGTTTCCATCGGTGCCACGTCGGTGGAAAGTCCAGACCAGGGACTCCCGAGTATGCCGATTTGGCAATCGCTTTCAGTAAAAAGAAAGCGACTAAATTACCACCTCATCGACCGGGAAGAGATTGTGCGATAGATCTCCAGGTAAACGCTGCGCTTCCCAAGAGTCACGTGAACCCATTGTCCCAGGAGGAGACGGTGGCTATGGAGACATATGTCACTGAGTCTCTGGGACAGGGGTAAATTCGGTCCTCCATCTCACCCATCTCCTCGAGTTTCTTTTTTGTGAAGAACAAGGAGGGAGATTTGCGTCCGTGTACTGATTATAGAGGTCCTAATGCCAATCCAGTGCGGTTTAGTTATCCACTACCTCTCATTGCTACGGCAATGGAATCATTTCACGGAGCGCAGTTCTTCATAAAACTGGATCTCAGGAGTGCGTATAGTCTGGTGCGTATTTGGAAGGGAGACGAGTGGAAAACCGCATTTAGTACCATCGGGCCATTATGAGTACTGCGTCATGCCGTATGGGTTAAAACTTCTTGTCAATAGGGGGAGCTGTTAGCACTATTTTTTTTTTGGTGCTGCCAAATTAAACTGCCTCGTACTCAACTCTTGCTCGTACAATATGCATATTATTAATTCTATTGGATAGAAAACACTCTCTAGTTTCTAAAACCGTTGGAATTATATCTGTGGGTGAACCACAACTCTTTCTGCAGCGAAATCCATGACAGGAACTGCGAAGGTCTGAAAACGAAGCTCTGTTCTCAGATCAGTTTAAAGGTCTGTATGTATCCTATGGGTCGACATGAACTGCACCCGCCTTCCCCTGGATGTCAGTAACCAATGAGAAGTGGAATGGACTTTCTACGTAGCTCTCAAAGTTTATAAAAGGCCAAGGAACGAGGAGAGCTCTCTTTTCGACGCTCGCCATTACGCAAAGAAAGACCTCAGGATGACATTTTGAAACGCTCAGTTATCGACATTAGATATATCCGTCTGTAATTTAATTCGATATAGGTGTTAGAAACATCATAACGAAGCTATTTTAAACCGAGTTATATCAGTTTATGCGAGTATATTGCTATTTTTCGGAATTTCCTCAGTATTGCGTTTTGAGGATTTGGGCATGTTGGGGCAAAATAGCTATTGTTAGCTGCTAAATCTGAAGTTGAAGGCGACGTTTTACAACCAAGCAACGATTATTTTGGACAAAGGACCACTTGGCCAAGATTCTGATGGAAGCTCGTCCAAAAGTAAGAGCTATTTATGATGTTATTCCGTATTTATGTGGAAAAATGTAAACGCAATAATGGCGACTAGTGCCGCCATTATTGCGGCACTAGTCTGGCTGTAACGCACACTGTATGTCTAGTAACGTTAATTTTAAAAATCTAACTCAGCGGTTGCATTAATAACTAATGCATCTTTCATTTCATGTCCAACCTGTATTTTTTTTGTCAAGTTTATGAATAGTTTTCGATAAGATTAGGTGCCTTTCCAAAATGGCGACGGGCAGATTGCTTGATTTTTTGCCCACTAATCACGTTGTGTAACCACGAATTGTGCGGCTAAATATGCACATTTTCGAACAAACTATATGCATTGTGTAATATGATGTTACAGGACTGTCATCTGAAGAATTCTGAGAAGGTTAGTGAAAAAATTAATAGCGTTTGGTGGTTTCTAACGTTATTGCTATTTTTGGCTTGAATCAATACTACTGTGTGACTGACTATTGTAGTAAGCTAAGATAACGCTATATTGTGTTTTCGCTGTAAAACACTTAGAAAATCTGAAATATTGGCTATATTCACAAGATCTGTGTCTTTCATCTGCTGTACGCTGTGTATTTTTAAGAAATGTTTTATGATGAGTAATTAGCTAATACACGATGGTCTCTGTAGTTATTCTAGTCGCTTTGGGGAGAGTTGGGATGGTGGCTGCAATGGTAAACTATGATTTATACCTGAAATATGCACATTTTTCTAACAAAACATATGCTATACAATAAATATGTTATCAGACTGTCATCTGATGAGGTTGTTTCTTGGTTAGTGGCTATTTATATCTTTATTTGGACGAATTTGTGATAGCTACTGATGCAGTAAAAAACTGATGGAGTAAAAATAGTGGTGTCTTTTGCTAACGTGGTTAGCTAATAGATTTACATATTTTGTCTTCCCTGTAAAACATTTTAAAAATCAGAAATGATGGCTTTATTCACAAGATCTGTATCTTTCATTTGGTGTCTTGGACTTGTGATTTAATGATATTTAGATGCTACTATTTACTTGTGACGCTATGCTAGCTATGCTAGTCAGCTTTTTTACTGGTGGGGGGTGCTCCCGGACCCGGGTTTCTGAGGAAGTAGAGGTTAAAGAATGCTCCAGACGTTTTCCAATCCTTTGTAGACGACATTCTCAGGGACCTGCACGGGCAGGGAGTGGTTGTTTATATCGATGACATTCTGATCTACTCAGCCACTCACGCCGCGCATGTGTCTCTGGTACGCAAGGTGCTTGGTAGACTGCTGGAGCATGACCTATATGTCAAGACAGTAGATCAACTGTAGATTATTTCACATTGATATCACAGTAGCAGGGGGTTAAGAACAGTAGATCAACTGTAGATTATTTCACATTGATATCACAGTAGCAGGGGGTTAAGAACCCATCACACCTACTCCATACCAGCTCCCCTCTGTTCTCCAAACGAGCCGTCTCCTTTCTGGGTTATCGCATTTCCACCTCGGGGGTGGTGATGGAGGGTGACCGCATTAGGGCCGTGCGTAATTGGCCCACTCCGACCACGGTAAAGGAAGTGCAGCGGTTTTTGGGTTTTGCCAACTACTACCGGATGTTTATCCGGGGTTTTGGCCAGGTGCGCCCGTGTTGGCGCATCCGGACCCCTCTCTAGCATTCATAGTGGAGGTGGACGCGTCCGAGGCTGGGGTAGGTGCCGTGCTATGACAGCGCTCGGGTACGCCACCAAAACTCCACCCCTGCGCTTTCTTCTCGAAGAAGCTCAGCCTAGCGGAGCGAAACTATGATGTGGGGGACCGGGAGTTGTTAGCGGTGGTCAGTGCTCTGAAGGTGTGGAGACACTGGCTTGAGGGGGCTAAGCACCCCTTTCTCATCTGGACCGACCACCAGAATCTGGAGTATATTCGGGCAGCTAGGAGACTGAACCCACGTCAGGCAAGGTGGACCATGTTCTTCACCCGATTCCGGTTTACTTTATCGTATATACCGGGCTCCCAAAACGTAAAGGCGGATGCACTGTCCCGTTTTTACGACACGGACGAGCGGTCCACCGAACCTACTCCCATCCTTCCCGCCTCAAGGCTGATAGCACCAGTGGTGTGGGAGGTGGACTCGGACATCGAGCGGGCGTTACGGGCGGAACCCGCTCCTCCTCAGTGTCCGGCGGGGCGGAAGTACGTGCCGCTTGGTGTTCGGGACAAATTGATTCAGTGGGCTCACGTCCTACCCTCCTCGGGTCACCCTGGGGTGGGGAGCCTTCGGGGGAGGTATTGGTGGCCTACCTTGGCTAGGGACGTTAAGGTTTATGTCTCCTCCTGTTCGGTATGCATCCAGAGTAAGGCTCCTAGGCACCTTCCTAGAGGGAAGTTACAACCCCTCCCCGTTCCACAACGGCCTTGGTCGCATCTATCCGTAGATTTCCTGACCGATCTTCCCCCGTCTCAGGGGAACACTACGGTTCTGGTGATTGTGGATCGGTTCTCTAAGTCCTACCGTCTCCTCCCGTTGCCCGGTATCCCTACAGCCCTGCAGACTGCGGAGGCATTATTCACCCACGTCTTCCGGCACTACGGGGTGCCGGAGGACATCGTTTCTGATCGGGGCCCCCAGTTCACGTCCCGAGTATGGAGGGCGTTCATGGAGCGTTTGGGGGTCTCGGTCAGCCTGACCTCCGGTTATCACCCCGAGAGTAATGGGCAGGTGGAGAGAGTGAACCAGGAGGTGGGTAGGTTTCTGCGGTTGTATTGCCAGGACCGGCCAGGGGAGTGGGCGAGATACATCCCCTGGGCCGAAATGGCCCAGAACTCACTACGCCACTCCTCTACTAACGTGTCCTCCTTTCAGTGTGTATTGGGGTACAAGCCGGTCCTGGCACCATGGCATCCGAGCCAGACCGAGGCTCCTGCGGTGGAGGAATGGGTGCAGCGCTCCAAGGAGACATGGAGGGCCGTCCAGGAATCCCTCCAACAAGCTAGTGGACGGCAGAAAAGGGGTGCTGACCGCCACCGCAGTGAGGCCCCCGTGTTTGTACCGGGGGACAGGGTCTGGCTCTCGACCCGAAACCTGCCCCTCCGCTTGCCCTGCCGGAAGCTGGGTCCGCAGTGTGTAGGGCCCTTCAAAGTCCTGAGGAGAATAAACGAGGTGTGTTATCGATTACAACTCCCTTCCTATTATCGTATTAACCCCTCGTTTCATGTGTCTCTTCTCAGGCCGGTGGTAGCTGGTCCCCTGCAGGACGGTGAGGTGCTGGAGGTCCCTCCTCCCCCTCTGGACATCGAGGGGTCCCCGGCGTATACGATATGGGCCATTCTGGACTCGAGATGCCGGGTGAGGGGCCTGCAGTACCTCGTGGACTGGGAGGGGTACGGTCCGGAGGAGAGGTGCTGGGTACCGGTGGGGGACATTTTGGATCCGTCAATGTTGAGGGATTTACATCGCCTCCATCCGGATCGCCCTGCACCTCGTCCTCCGGGTCGACCTTGAGGCCGGTGTCGGCGCGCTGTGGGAGCCGCGCGTCGGGGGGGGGGGGGGGGGGGGGGGGGGGGGTACTGTCACGACTTCAACCGAGGCAGGCTCTCCTTCCCGTTCGGGTGGCGCTCGGAGGTCGTCGTCACCGGCCTACTAGCTGCCACTGATCTTTTTCCTCCCCCTCATGTGTTCATTGGTTACACCTGTTTTGTGTTTGTTCGTAATTAGTTGGGCTTTATCTGTCAGCCGGCCCGCCCGTTTCTTTGTGCGGGATTGTTTTATTGTAAGCTTGGTGTTTGTTAGTCTGACGTTACGTGTTTGTGTTTGCATTGCAGTGTGCATTTTTCTGAACTGTTTTCGTTCCCCGTGTCTGGGGCAGTTTATTGGGAGCACCCAGTGTCAAGTGGGGTAGCCGTTGTTTATCAGTGGTTCATTAAATGAACGTGATCATTGTATCCTCTGTCTTCCTGCGCCTGACTTCGCACTCCGACACCCAGTCCTTACATATATTTCCTTTGCAACTTTGAAGCTATCTGCAGATTTTGCTGCTGCTGAACCAACCTGCTGAAGCAAGACCGGAAAAGAGCAGTGAGCTGAGCCTCGAGCAGAGAATGGGGGGCCTCGAGCGGAGAAATTATTGTATTATTATTTATTACTAATATATATATATTTTATTATTATGCCCAGTTTACCTGGCCCCTGATGATATGAGACGTGAAGCAATTTCCTCTTCTTCC
Source organism: Salvelinus namaycush (assembly GCF_016432855.1). Classification (NCBI taxonomy): domain Eukaryota; kingdom Metazoa; phylum Chordata; class Actinopteri; order Salmoniformes; family Salmonidae; genus Salvelinus; species Salvelinus namaycush. The sequence continues at coordinate 26,168,879 of NC_052318.1, forward strand.
TAATTGTAAGTCCGCCACTGTTCATGCTCTTATTCTGTGTGTGTTTGACATGGAAGGGGGGATTGTATACACATGAATCCCATGTGTGGACTACTATACATGACAAGGTGTCAGTGGATGGAACTGGAAAAATATTATTTGAGAAGTTATTAGCCAAACAAACTCTCTCTAAACACACACTAAAAGCTACAGTTTAGCTTTGCCTTTGTTTAATACCAATTGTTGGCTTCATTTTTCCAAGATGCATGGGGTGTTTGTTTCAGCATATTAGACCTTAGTGCTGTGTAGGTTTAATAATAATGACATAATGCTGATGCCAGATCAACCTTTGCTTGACTTTTGATTGAGTGCTATTATAACGGGTAAGTAGTCTCACCCCGTAAAGAATCGGGCTGAGTGCATTCAAAACATATTAGCAATCAATTTTGGCACTATTGCACATCAAAATGGAACTCAATATTAGGCAGTGTGTATTTATAGATCTGCAGAGACGTAAACTTTTGAGGGAGAGAAATCAATCTGTCAGCGCCAGAGCTACTTTCAAGTGACAGTTTGCAGAGCTAACTGGAACCCCAGGGGCTAGAGGCAGAGGAACAGAGAGAGAGGGAGGGAGGGAGAGAGAAAGAGGGGGGAGATAGGGAGAGAGAGAGATATTGAGAGACAGGCTAAAACTGTGGCCAAAGGACACATTGGTTTACCCAATATATTATTGGGAGTTTATATATAAAGTGTGCGACTCTATTTATTTTTATAGCCTACAGTTTACTCGCCTTTAGTCAGCACCTCTACTAACTTTTTGGGGTGTGCGCCAGCTCATGCTTTTCAAAGGACAGCTGAAACCAACACAAACCAGCACCGTCTCTGGCATGACGTTGCCATGTGAAAGGCGTATAGAAAGTCAAACAAAGTGCAGAAGATCATACAGGTAATTGCCAAAATAATGGAGACACTTCAGTAAATGAGGGCTAAAGTATATTGAAAGCAGGTGCTTCCACACGTGTGGTTCCTGAGTTAATTAAGCAATAACATCCCATCATGCTTAGGTTCATGTATAAAAACAGACAGAAGAGGCGAAGTGAGAGGGTTAACTGGGCCCAAAATCTGTGTTCTCCAACAGGTGGCATCTTTTTTTTCCTTTTTTTTTACGAAGCAAGGAGTTTATATATAGAGGTCAATGAGAGGGTATCGAATTTGGTTATCAAAAAATCTAATGGCTTATTTGCTACATGTGTCTTATTTGATCGAATAGAAGTTTTGTAATGATTAGGTTGTTACGAGTGTACTGACATAAGTAGAACAACAGATTTTTACCTTGTTAGTTCAGGGATTTGATCTAGAAACCTTTCGGTTACTGGCCCAACTCTCTAACCACTAGGCTACCGGCTCTCTAATTGGCTAGAGCTGACAAGGTAAAAATCTGTCGTTCTGCCCCTGAACAAGGCAGTTAACCCACTGTTCCTAGGCCGTCATTGTAAATAAGAATTTGTTCCTAACTGACTTGCCTAGCTAAATAAAGGTTAAAAAAAACACCATATTATGGAATTTCTTGTGGAAGAATGGTGTCGCATCCCTCCAATAGAATTTGGATGGTGTGTCAATACACCCAGTCATTACAAAGTTACAGGCGTCCTTCCTAACTCATTTGCTAGAGAGGAAGGAAACTGCTCAGGGATTTCACCTTGAGGTCAATGGTGACTTTAAAACACTTACAGAGTTTAATGATAGAAGTGATAGGAGAAAATGGAGGATGGATCAACAACATTGTAGTTACTCCAAAAAACGAACCAAATTGGCAGAGTGAAAAGAAGGAAGCCTGTACAGAATACACATATTCCAAAGCATGGATCCTGCTTGTAACAAGACAACAAGTAAAACTTTAAAAAATGTGTCATAAAATGTACTTTATGTCCTGAATACATGATGTCCTTGAGGAGCAGATTCAATGCATGAGAAGCACAGCCAATGGGTGTGTTGTGAGGGTAGGACTCCTCCACTTTAGAACAAGCAGCCTTCATGTTTGCAGCATTGTCTGTCACCAGTGCAAATGATTTCTGTGGTCCAAGGTCACTGATGACTGCCTTCAGCTCATCTGCAATGTAGAGACCGGTGTGTCTGTTGTCCCTTGTGTCTGTACTCTTGCAGAATACTGGTTGAGGGGTGGGGATGATGTAGTTAATTATTCCTTGCCCACGAACATTAGACCACCCATCAGAGATGATTACAATACAGCCTGCTTTCTCTATGATTTGCTTGACCTTCACTTGAACTCTGTTGAACTCCGCATCCAGCAAATTAGTAGATAAAGCATGTCTGGTTGGAGGGGTGTATGCTGGGCGAAGAACATTCAGAAATCTCTTCCAATACACATTGCCTGTGAGCATCAGAGGTTAACCAGTTGCATACACAGCTCGAGCAAGACATTCATCAGCATTTCTCTGACTACAGTACGTTCCTCCATTGAGTCAAAAAAACGTCTGATTCCAGGAGGACCATGAGCTGTTGCTATCGATAAGGTTTCTGATTCATCATTTTCACCTCGAATAGAAGTAGAGGGACTTTTGTCTGTGGTTGTTTGTTGTGAGCGACCACGGAACTTTATGCACTTGGCCAGATGATTCTGCATCTTTGTTGCATTCTTCACAAATGATTTGGCACAGTATTTGCAAATGTACACAGCTTTTCCTTCTACATGAGCTGCAGTGAAATGTCTCCACACATCAGATAGTGCCTGTAGCATTTTCCTGTAAAGATTAGAAGAAAAAAAAAGAAGAAAAACCCAAATACAATTCCATGTACAGATGAATAGTTAAGCAGTTAGATTAACCTGTTTGGGCTGCAGGGGCAGTATTGAGTAGCCAGATAAAAGGTGCCCATTTCAAACGGCCTCGTACTCAATTCTTGCTCGTACAATATGCATATTATTATTACTATTGGATAGAAAACACTCTCTAGTTTCTAAAACCGTTTGAATTATATCTGTGAGTCAAACAGAACTCATTTGGCACAAACTTCCTGACCAGGAAGTGGAAAGTCTGAAATCGAGGCTCTGTTCTACTTCCTGCCTATAAATGGGCATGATACGTATTAGTATACATGCACTGCATAGACCTTCCCCTGGATGTCAAGAGGCGGTGAGAGAATACATTTCGTGTTTATCTTGGTCTGAAGTGGAATACAAGCTCTTTGTATGACGTGTCCCCCATTTCCGGTTTTCTGGAGAGCGCGAGGTGGTACCTGGATTTGCCTTCTGTTTAGCTGCCGTTATAGGCGACTACTATCTCCGGCTTTGATTTTATTTGATACATGTGACCATATCATCGTAAAGTATGTTTTTTCAATATAGTTTAATCAGATTATTGAAATTTTTTCGGGAGTTTTGCCGTGTTCCGTTCTCTGACTTTGTTGACGATGGAGAGATTCGTGCCACTTGGCTAGTGTGCTAGCTAAATCGAGAGGGAAAGTGGCCGTTCTAAATCCAAACAACGACTGTTCTGGACAAAGGACCCCTTGTCCAACATTCTGATGAAAGATCAGCAAAAGTAAGAAACATTTTATGATGCTATTTCATATATCTGTTGTACATGTGAATTAGTCGTCGGCGCCCAACGTTTGGGTACTCTAGCTATACCGAAGCTGGATGTCGTAATGAAGTTATTTTTTAGAATTCTAACACTGCGATTTCATTAAGAACTAATGGATCTATCATTTCCTATACAACATGTATTTTTTAGTTATGTTTATGAATAGCTATTTGGTCAGAATATGTGTGTCAGAAAAAGTGTCAGAAAAATATCCGGACGTTGTGGGAAATAGTAGCTACGTTAGCACCATGTGTAACCACTGATTTCAGCTCTAAATATGCACATTTTCGAACAAAACATAAGTGTATGTATAACCTGATGTTATAGGACTGTCATCTGATGAAGAATATCAAGGTTAGTCAAAAATTATATATCTTTTACTGGTTTGTCACGATCGCTAACTTTTACTGCTGGGGAAGGGCTTGTGTTTCTGGCTATTGTGGTAAGCTAATATAACGCTATATTGTGTTTTCGCTGTAAAACACTTAATAAATCGGAAATATTGGCTGGAATCACAAGATGCCTGTCTTTCATTTGCTGTACACTATGTATTTTTCAGAAATGTTTTATGATGAGTAATTAGGTATTTGACGTTGGTGTCTGTAATTATTCTGGCTGCTTTTGGTGCAATTTCTGATTGTAGCTGCAATGTAAACTATGATTTATACCTGAAATATGCACATTTTTCGAACAAAACATAGATTTATTGAATAACATGTTATAAGACTGTCATCTGATGAAGTTGTTTGTTGGTTAGTTTGGTTGGTTCTTGGTTAGTTAGGTTGGCTTTGTGCATGCTACCTGTGCTGTGAAAAATGTCTGTCCTTTTTTGTATTTGGTGGTGAGCTAACATAAATATACGTGGTGTTTTCGCTGTAAAACATTAAAATAATCGGACATGTTGGCTGGATTCACAAGATGTGTACCTTTCATATGCTGTATTGGACTTGTTAATGTGTGAAAGTTAAATATTTAAAAAAAAAAATCTTTTGAATTTCGCGCCCTGCACTTGAGCTGGCTGTTGTCATATTGTGGGCGGCCTCGGGCTTGCAGCCAGAAGAAGTTAAACAACTTCGTTTAAAGATAAATGTTTTAAAATGAAACATGTATGGAAACAGGTGAATTAACACTCAGTTAGCTCAGTTAGAAGGCTCAAGCAAGCTAAAACCCACATGGTAGCAAAAACTAACCAGCAGAAGTTAACAAGTTAGAAATGATTTTAACACACTTTGCTGTAGGCTACTATTTACTAGTTAACAAAAAATTGTGTATGTCTTATAAAATATATACACCCCACCCAGTATTGTAATCAAAACTTACCAGAAAGCATGTAGTCCTTGGCTCAGACAGTGTAGTAGTGTGGGATCAATAGCATCTCATTAGTGTGCAAGAACTTGAGAATCAGCTGTACATGTGATGGAAGAGTGCACTGCACATGTGATGGAAGAATGCACTGTGCATGCAGAGGGTTGCAATTCCATTGAATTGGGGATAAATTAACAAACATATGCCACAAGAACTAGAATTGTCTTATGTGTGTCCCACAAAAAAGGTTCACTGTTATAAGCTAACTTATAGCAAAATTCCCCAAATTCCAGGGCTTAAATTTTCCAATCCTTTTCATCCCTAAACATAACTAAATGTTTAATATGTCAAGGGCTATGAATACTTTCTGAAGGCACGGTATATCCGCCTATCACACCTACAATGACAGTCTTGCACACACACACGCTTACATTGCTTAGGGATAGCCCCCTTTTTTCAATTTTCGCCTAAATGTCAAACCCAAATCTAACTGCCTGTAGCTCAGGCCCTGAAGCAAGGATATGCATATTCTTGGTACCATTTCAAAGGAAACACTTTGAAGTTTGTGGAAATGTGAATTGAATGTAGTAGAATATAACACAATAGATATAGTAGAAGAAAATACAAAGAAAAAAAACAACCTGTTTTTTACCACCAAATGCAAGAGAATGGTCACTGTTATAGCCATCACTCTGGTTGTAATTCCGATAGTGTCCACAAGATGGAAGCAGTGTATGTGCAAAGATGGATAACTTCAAGAATGACTGAACCTCAAGACTTTTAGTGTGAAGTCCCCAGGTACATTTGGGCAAATCGTGAAGGAGACATTCGCATTCATATTCCATTTTTCTGCAAGAATATCGTCAAATCTGTATACTTGGACTTTGATTTAGCTTTCCAAGCATTAGTAGCCATATTATAAGTTTAACATTTACAAAACAAACAGTTTTCATAACTTCATAACTCTGAATATCCTTATAATTTTTGTCCAAAATGAAAAGGCATGCTGTCGTACAAGGTTAGTAGCTACATTTTACGACATATACATGGTTTCCGGATACTCCCATAAAGCCCAGCTCATTGGCTTTGTTTGACCCCAATTGGTGCTTATTTGACAAAGATACAGTCGTTCAAGTGATGGCCGCCCGTGTCATCCGCCTGCCATGAAGGCGTCGCTCTCTGACCAAATATGGTGTCCTATAGGATATACTACACCCCTAATAAAATAGTGAAGACTTGTTATCTTCTAGGATCTCTGAGGAATAGATACGAATGTGATTTGACTCGTTGAAACAACATTTAGGGTGAGATTTTCACAGATTCCTTTCTTTGCAAATTGAACGAGTAGAAATACAACATCGATCGTACATGCTATATGGACCTTTGAAGGATATGAAAAATGATTTTTTTCTAACAAAATGACACTTCATGTTATCTCTGAGACCGTTTAGATGATAAATCAGAGCAAGATTTCAGAATGTAAGTACTATTATTATTTATCCTGCTACCAGTCATTTATCCAAATCCCCGCCTACATGTATATATCTACCACAAACTACTCCAGTGTCCCTGCATTGTAAACGTGGTATTGAAACTGACCCTGTATATAGCTTCCACGATTATTTCTTATTTCACATGTTTTCTTTATTATATATGCATATTTTGTTATTAGTTATACTATTTTGATATTGATTACTGCACTGTTGGTATAGTATACAAGTTAAGCATTTCACTGTACTTGTGCATGTGACAATAAACTTATACTGTGAATGAGAAAGAAGTGTGCATATACAGTACCAGTCAAAAGAATGGACACAACTACTCATTCTAGGGTTTTTCTTTATTTTTGCTATTTTCTACATTGTAGATTAATAGTGAAAACATAGAAATTATGAAAAAACACATATGGAATCATGTAGTAACCTAAAAAAGTGTTAAATCAAAATATATTTTAATATTGAGATTCTTCAAAGTAGCCACCCTTTGCCTAATGACAGCTTTGCACACTCTTGGCATTCTCTCAACCACCTTCATGAGGTAGTCACCTGGAATGCATTTCAACTAACAGGTGTGCCTTGTTAAAAGTTAATTTGTGGAATTTCTTTCCTTCTTAATGCATTTGAGCCAATCAGTTGTGTGTCAATTTTATGGCAAGAACAGCTTAACTTCTTATGGTTGCAGGGGCAGTATTGAGTAGCTTGGATGAAAGGTGCACAGAGGTGCCCAGAGTAAACGGCTTGCTCCTCAGTCATAGTTGCTAATATATGCATATTATTATTAGTATTGGATAGAAAACACTCAGAAGTTTCTAAAACTGTTTGAATTATGTCTGTGAGTATAACAGAACTCATATGGCAGGCAAAAACCTGAGAAGTTCCACTTCCTGTTTGGAATTTTTCTGAGGCTGGTAGTTTTTCAACCAAGCTCTCATTGAAATTACAGCGAGATATGGATGAGTTTTCACGTCCTACGGCTTCCACTAGATGTCAACAGTCAATATAACTTTGTTTGATGACTCTGCTGTGAAGGGGGGCCGAGGGAGACAGGAATGAGTAACCAAAGCCATGAGGTGACCACGCTTTGACCACGCGCGTTCAGGTGGGAGGCAGCTCCGTTCCATCGCTCAACTGAAGTCAATGTAATTCTCCGGTTGGAACGTTATTCAAGATGTATGTTAATTTCTCTAGGGTAGAGGGCAGCATTTTCACGTTTGGATGAAAAACATACCCAAATTCAACTCCCAGCTACTCATCCCCAGGAGATAAGATATGCATATTATTAGTAGATTTGGATAGAAAACACTCTGACGTTTCTAAAACTGTTTGAATCATGTCTGTGACTATAACAGAACTTATTTAGCAGGCGAAACTCCGAGGACAAACTATTCAGATTTTTTTTTTGAGGTCACTGTCTTTTCAATGGATTTTCATTGGGAAACCAGATTTCTAAGCGAATTGCTTGCAGTTCCTATGGCTTCCACTGGATGTCAACAGTCTTGATAAATAGGTTGAGGTTATTCCTTTGTGTAATGAAGAAATACGGCCATCTTGAAGTCGAGTCACTCCAGGTGTCGTGTTTGATTGAAGTGCATGTCCAAAAGGCATGCTACATTTCGTTTTAATCCTGTATTGAACACAGCTCATCCTGTCTTCAATTCTATCAATTATTAACGTTAAAAAATACCTAAAGTTATATTACAAAAGTAGTTTGACATTTTTTGATAAAGTTTACAGGTAACCTTTGAGATATTTTGTCGTCACGTTTGAGCAAGTTGGAACCTGTGTTTTTCTGGATCAAACGCGCCAAATAAATGGACATTTTGGATATATATCGACGGAATTAATCGAACAAAAGGACCATTTGTGATGTTTATGGGACATATTGGAGTGCCAACAACAGAAGCTCGTCAAAGGTAAGGCATGAATTATATTTTTATTTCTGCGTTTTGTGTCGCACCTGCAGGCTTGAAATATGCTTCTCTCTCTTTGTTTACTATTGTGCTATCCTCAGATAATAGCATCGTATGCTTTCGCCGAAAAGCCTATTTGAATTCTGACATGTTGGCTGGATTCACAACCAGTGTAGCTTTAATTTGGTATCTTTCATGTGTGATTTAATGAAAGTTTGATTTTATAGTAATTTTCATAGTAATTAATATTAATTTGGCGCTCTGCATTTTCTCAGGCTTTTTGCCAAGTGATACAGTAGCGTCTTGCCTAAACTCAGATTTTTTATACAAATATGAACTTTATCAAACAAAACATGCATGTATTGTGTAACATGAAGTCCTATGAGTGTCATCTGATGAAGATCATCAAAGGTTAGTGATTCATTTTATCTCTATTTGTGCTATTTGTGGCTCCTCTCTTTGGCTGGAAAAATGGCTGAATTTTTCTTTGAGTTGGTGGTGACCTAACATAATCGTTTGTGGTGCTTTTGCTGAAAAGCCTATTTGAAATCGGACACCTTGGTGGGATTAACAACAATATTACCTTTAAAATGGTATAAGACACATGTATGTTTGAGGAATTTTAATTATGAGATTTCTGTTGTTTGAATTTGGCGCCCTGCACTTTCACTGGCTGTTGTCATATCATCCCGTTACCGGGATTGCAGCCATATGAAGTTAACTAAACAGAGAAACAACAGTCAATCATTACTTTAAGACATGAAGGTCAGTCAATCCGGAAAATGTTAAGAACGTTTTTTCAAGTGCAGTCGCAAAAAACATCCAGCGCTACGATGAAACTGGCTCTCATGACGACCGCCACAGGAAAGGAAAACCCAGAGTTACCTCTGCTGCAGAGTATAAGTTCATTAGAGTTATCTGCACCTCAGATTGCAGCCAAAATAAATGCTTCACAGAGTTCAAGTAACAGACACAACTCAACATCAACAGTTCAGAGGAGACTGAGTGAATCAGGCATTCATGGCTGAATTTCTGCAAAGAAACCACTACTAAAGAACACCAGTAATAAGAAGAGACTTGCTTGGGCCAAGAAACAAGAGTAATGAACATTAGATCAGTGGAAATTTGTCCTTTGGTCTGATTAGTCCAAATTTGAGATTTTTAGTTCTAACCGCCATGTCTTTGTGAGAAGCAGAGTAGGTGAATGGATGATCTCCGCATGTGTGGTTCCCACCGTGAAGCATGGAGGAGGAGGTGTGATGGTGTGGGAATGCTTTGCTGATGACACTGTCAGTGATTTATTTAGAATTCAAGGCAGACTTAACCAGCATGGCTACCACAGCATTCTGCAGCGATACGCCATCCCATCTGGTTTGTGCTTAGTGGGACTATCAATTGTTTTTCCACAGGACAATGACCCAAAACACACCTCCAGGCTGTGTAAGGGCTATTTGACCAAGGAGAGTAATGGAGTGCTGCATCAGATGACCTGGCCTCCACAATCACCCGACCTCAAGCCAATTGAGATGGTTTGGGATGAGTTGGACCACAGAGTGAAGGAAAAGCAGTCAACAAGTGCTCAGGATTTGTGGGAACTCCTTCAAGACTGTTGAAAAAGCATTCCTCATTAAGCTGGTTGAGAGAATTCCAAGAGTGTGCAAAGCTGTCATCAATGCAAAGGGTGGCTACTTTGAAGAATCTCAAATCTCAAATATATTTTGATTTGTTTAACACTTTTTTGGTTACTACATATGTGTTATTTCATAGTTTTGATGTCTTCATTATTATTCTACAATGTAGAAAATAGTAAAAGTTAAGAAAAACCCTTGAATGAGTAGGTGTGTCCAAACTTTTGTCTGGAACTGTACATGGAATTACATGAGTGAAACTGAGATAAAAGGTCTTGGTTAAAGAGAGAGAGAAAAAAACCTGCATTGACAAATGTTCCCATAAAGCCTGCAATATGCCCACAGGGATTTGTCGACGTTTTCAATAATTATCCATTTCTCATCCCTCCATTCCTAGATATTTTAATTTAGTCCACTGAAAACCAAGAGTTAAGAAAATGAAATCTCAGAAGCTCATTAGTCAAAGCAGCCATCCATTCAACAGGTAAATATCGCCATCGCTCATAAAGTCAATATTATCCATGAAGCCTGACAGCATTAGTATCACGATACATATTTCTTTAGCTTTTTCTGCCCTCCAGTATACAACAAAATATACACATGAGCTTGCAAATGTAGGCTACTTACATAGTAGAATGTTGGAATAATCAGGCATGTTAAAAAGTAGCATCTAAATTCAGAAAACAAATATTACCCAGATGCTGCCAATGCTGCCAACGCAACTGCTGTTCCAGTCCCCTTGCTGGGAGAATCTGCATTAAAATGATATGCTGCATTATTGTGCACTTAACTGCGTGCCAGAGGCACTTGTGCTGAGTTTGTTATACCAGAGAATTCAGTGGCTCACGCCTGGAGATGGAATAATTTATGAATTTGCTTCCTGACTCATTTAATTTTCTCCACAACTCAAAGGGCCCCCATGTCTGGTTTCCTCATCCCTGTAAACGGTACCAATGGCACACTAAGCAGCAACATACACACAGACACACACACACACACACACAAATGCACACATAGACACATACATACACACACACGCCTGCACAGGTCGTGGCTGGATAAGCACTGGCTATTATCAAAGCCAGATTTTCTTAAAAATAAACCTGATGAAACCCAAGTTCATCATACAACAGCTCCAACAACCACAGTGACATAGGCTATTAACTGCAATTTACACAAATCTTTCACCAAATGTAAATATCAATGTACAGTAGCCAAAATACACAAGCGATAAAGTGATTCCGCCAGCAGGAGCAAAAAATATTTTTGCTATGTCAGATTGTTAGTGCAATTCTCACATATAAACTTAATTGGGAGGAAGGATGTTTGACATGCTTTTGACATTTGTATCACAAACAATATTTTTTTAAATCATGATGAAAGTTGCCATTTTAGGCCCTTTTTAGACCTACTGTATACTGTACATGTCTCCTGTAAGACCCTATGATCTGTGAACCATACATGATACAGACAAAATCTTGGTGTCATTATACTTCTTATAGTATGCTCTCAAATATGCAGTATATATAGATTCTGAAAAAAAAGTACATTCATTTATTCAATATAAAAAATATTAATATGAATATCTCAAAACTACCCTTTCTGATTTATCTTATTTTTAGACATGTTGTTTGTAACAATATTATACTCTTCAAACACGTTGTACGGTGTGCGTACTGGCGGTAGAGAAGTCAGGCGCAGGAGAGCAAAGACTGTGTTCCAACGGCGCAGTTTAATGATAAAAATCACCGTGAACAAAACACAATAATCATAATGGGACAAAACCCCAGACATAACGTGCACAAGCACTTACATAAAACAATACCGGACAAGGACATGTGGGGAACAGAGGGTTAAATACTCAACATGTAATTGATGGGAATGAAACCAGGTGTGTGGGAAGACAAGACAAAACAAATGGAAAATGAAAGGTGGATCGGCAATGGCTAGTAAACAGTCGACGTCGACCGCCGAACGTCGCCCGAACAAGGAGAGGGACCGACTTCGGGGGAATTCGTGACACACGTCAAATTTCCAAGGTGGGCTCTCATATTTTAAACATAGAAATGTACATTACAGTCAACCAGTCACATTATGGTCATTAACCACTCACAGCCCTGCTTAAGGATTGCACATTCATCAAAGAGAGAAAGAGCTCCCTTTGAATCAATTTCATATTCACTGTGTTGGTGGTGCTGATCAAATGTATCATACATTCAGAATTAGCAGAGCCCGCTCTGGAAATGTACTGTATATTGTTCCAAACAATATGTCTTAAAGGCCCCGTGCAGTCAAACATGTGATTTACCTGCGTTTTATATATACAGTGGGGAGAACAAGTATTGGATACACTGCCGATTTTGCAGGTTTTCCTACTTACAAAGCATGTAGAGGTCTGTAATTTTTATCATAGGTACACTTCAACTGTGAGAGACGGAATCTAAAACAAAAATCCAGAAAATCACATTGTATGATTTTTAAGTAATTCATTTGCATTTTATTGCATTCCTTTTTATCCCAGTCCTTTTTCCACAAAACTTCATCTAAAATTGTTGAACGAGTTTCCTGTAAACAATAGATATTATATTCCTTCTCTTTTAGCCAGGTAAATACTGATTGTCTTTTCTTATTATCTGCTAACATGGAACACAAACCAGCTGCGCGCGTGCGCCATCGTGCATCCATTTATTTTGTCCCCCCCACACCAAACGCGATAATGACACACATTTTAAAATATCAAAACAAACTCTGAACCAATTACATTAATTTAGGGACAGGTCAAAAAGCATTAAACCTTTATGGTAATTTAGCTAGCTAGCTTGCACTTGTCCTGGGATATAAACATTGAGTTGTTATTTTACCTGAAATGCACAAGGTCCTCTACTCTGACAATTAATCCACACATAAAACGGTCAACCGAATCGTTTCTAGTCATCTCTCCTCCTAGGCCTTTTCTTCTCTTGACTTTATATTGCGATTGGCAACTTTCATAAATTACGTGCATTACCGCCACCGACCTCGTTCGTATTTCAGTCACCCACGTGGGTATAACTAATGAGGAGATGGCATGTGGGTACCTGCTTCAATAAACCAATGAGGAGATGGGAGAGGCAGGACTTGCAGCGCAATCTGCATCAGAAATAGAACTGACTTCTATTTTAGCCCCTGGCAACGCAGACACTAGTTGGCGCGCGCGAGCAGTGTGGGTGCAATAATTGAATAATATAGATTTCTACATTTATTTTGCAACGCTCGTGCATGCGACGCGAGCGGTGTATTCAGCTTGTAAGCCATTACAATTATAACTGGCTATACTTATTTCACCATAATGAGACACAAGTTTAAATTCTATTTATCTTTTTAATATATGTTTGTAAACACACCATTAAAAAGTAACATGATGATTGAGTGTCTATATAGCTGTTCCATGATATTTGCATTGCTACTAAGTAAACCTCCAATTGGTCCCCACTATTCCACCCTCTAATACCCCTCTTCATCCCGAGTTGGGTTGTCATCCCAATGCCCGGCAGACCACCCCCGACCCCCCGGATCCCAAGGCGGAGAGACCCGGACCCATCCTTTGAAAAGAGGACACAGTGCCACAAACAGAACAGAAACAGATCAACCGCCAAATGCATTTCCATCGCCTTCCCCTCGATTTGTATTATATACAGTAATAAAAGAAAATATATACTGTATATACGTACATATTTATATATATTTTTTCATCCTGTTTATCTTATTTTCCATAATTAGCTATTCATATTTGTAGTAATGTACAAAGCCAAGTTTGCACATCTACAAAGTTTGCACCCATTTCTATCAGTAGAGAATAAAAAAACAAATACAACGCTAAAAACATGAATTCTTGACAGGTGCTTACTTAGTTTTCATTCAAACAAACCAATCATTCAGTCGAGAGAGATACAGTTGTTTTGTCATAAGACAGGGTCTGTGATTGTCCTCAGACAGACAATGGAAGCAGATAGGTACATTGAGAACCAGACAGAGGACAATTAAAGTGTGTTTTCTATGTTCTTTCCTAAATCCAAGGATACCGGCTTCATCTGTGAGCATTCAAAAAACAAAAAAGGACAACTCCTCTTATTATTTAATCATAATGGTTTCGCAAACCCCCATTAAGTATGTATTCACATTTATTTGAGACTTGCCTTCTGGTGCTTAGTTTCCTCCTCCGAGCCCTGCATCCAGCTTAGGGGTTTGTTCTTGCGGGACTTCAAAAGAAATGCAATAATTTTTTATATATTATGTAATTATTTAACTGGGTTTTATGGTTGTACATTTTTAAACACAAATGCATGTGGAGTCCCACCAATTAGAGGAGGTCTGGTTGCCTGTTCATTAGTCAAGGCAAAGTCAGCTTCCAGTTTACTCTGCCCTCAAAGCACAGTTGATATCTACTCCTCACACGGCCCAAACATGATTCAATACTACAGTAAGATGGGCTCCCAGGTGACGCAGCGGTCTAAGGCACTGCATCTCAGTGCTAGAGGAGTCACTACAGACCATGGTTCAATTCCAGGCTGTAACACAACTGGCCGTGATTGGGAGTCCCTTAGGGCGTAGCACAATTGGCCCAGTGTCGTCCTTAGGGTTTGGCCGGGGTAGACCGTCATTGTAAATAAGACTTTGTTCTTAACCGACTTGCCGAGTTAAATGAAGGTTAAAAAGAAGAAAACACAATAACAGACAATGTAGGCCTACCCAGAATAGACTGCTTTTCAAGCTCACTGACAATAACATACTTCTTTTTTTTTATTACCCAAAAAAGAAGACCAAATATTTCCAAAAGGCTGGCTCAGTCACAGTCTGTTCCAGGGATAGGAAGTGCATTTTATTCATATCATCAACATCATATTCCTCCTTTTATGACACACACAGAACTTTCTGAATGTAACAAGAACACTGAGTAGTGAGGTCAGATATGTAAAAGGGTTTGAGTTGTTTGAGGGGCAATTCTGTATTGAATGGTGAGAGGCAAGGGTATCTTTGCTGTATTTGACATTTAATAAAGTTGTAAGACTTTCAGGTGATGTCCTTTTCAATCTAATGCGCTTACTCTGTTTGTGTGTGTTTGTGTATGTGTGTGCATGCTTATGTATGAACAGTCAGACAGGGAGCTGTTGAAATCGAAACAATTTACCTACCATGATGTAGTATGCATCATCAAAAGGTGTAAATTCCATCTCAAACACTTTCCACATTTCTGTAATCACAGCATCTTCTACACTCACCCCAACAATATCATAATCCAGTAGGAACCTCAGCGTTGCACTGCACTGAGCAGCACCTGCTGCTCTATAACATCCCAAATCAAACTTTGTGTCAGTATTTTACATAAATAATTATCTGCTTCTGTGAGCAGCAATGTTCCCTCTACTGTATCTTTCTAGCGCTGGACCAATGCTAAAGACGGAGGCACAGCGCAATCTTATCTTCAGCAGGTGAACAAAGTAGCTAATTCTGTCTGTCAATTGATTTCCTCCAGACACATGGAGGGATTTCTCTTCAGTGGCCGGGTAGGATACCAACTTGCCCCCCAGCGCTCATTACACATTCATTCCCAGTGAAATGTAGTAGTTTTGGGGATAGATTCTCTCCCTCCGAGGCCAGGCACACCAGGCAGTTGCAAGCCACAGAATAGGTGTATATGATCACACATGACTCCCCTCTGGGCATATATGCATCCTGCACCGGGTGAACTCCATACAGAAGGGAACTGTGGGATATGCATCAGGCCAGCATTCATGTGTGTATGTGTGTCACTTAAAGTACAGAGAGATCTCTCACTATCAGAGAGTAACGGAAGAAGGCATAACCAATATTAATCCACCTCTCTCTTCACCCGACCGTCTCATTCTAGTAAGTAACCCCTCTCCTTTTTGCACTGAGAGAGGATTCTTTCTGGCGAGACACTATCACATAGTGTCCAAATGAGAAAACATTCAACACAGTGACAAAAAACACGAGCCCGAATCTCCAAATACTCATTGTAAGAAACTATTCAGTCACCTAGAGTAAGCACCCTTCTTCTCAAGTACCATGTAATCTGCATCCATTATCAAATGATTCACAGTATTTTAATTTGACTCCTGACTTGATAAAAGTACCATGTGTGTGCTGAGATGAAATGCTAAAGTATTATTTATGTTCACTGCAATAAAGCAGCAGATTTGAAGCTTTCCAGACTGAAACTGACTTCTCATCCTGCATGTGGAAGAATTAGACGTTTTTGGGATTGTATCTATGTCACCATTCATCTGTGTCAATGAGCTGGTCATAATCCTCTCTAACAGTACCGAAGACTGTAGTCCAAGTGTAAGTGGGACATTTCTTCTTTTTAAATAAGACAATTAAAAACTAACCATACATCAAACTGCACAACATTTGGCAAACCTCTCCCTTTGATCAAAATGTCACTGCGTGTGATAATTTCCTGAAGAAGAGAACAGTTATTTCAACAGTAAGCAGTGCAGAAAACAAACAAACCAAAAAACACATGATAAAGTAAAGCAAGAACCTACCTCTTAGTCAGATGCCAAAAATCACAGTCTTGGACAAGTCAGAAAACCATAGAGCTGATGAGCAGCCAGTGTTTCTTTTCTTTCGGTTTGGCGTCTAAGAAGGAATTCCTTCTAATGTATATCTACAAAAGCATGGAATCCAGCAGCGGACTGTGCTCCATGGGGCTCTAGAGCAGCAAGGCTGTCATTGCCTCCGGTGGCTGTGCAGGGCTAACTGTTAGGCAGGTAGAACTGAAACAGGAGGATACAAGTGCTCAACAGTAGTCCTCTTTTCTGTGGCTTGGGCAGGAGAGGGAGAACTGAGCATCTTTTTGTGATGTAGAAATCCCAGTGTGAACACCGCCACGCGCCTTTAATCCTCACACGTTTTCAAAAGCAGGTAGGAGATTAAGAAGGTTGGGTAGCATCAACATTGTTCTTCCTAAAGCAGCAACCTCTCTCTTTCCCCCACATCCTTCTGTGCCTCTTTATTTATTTGTGACTGGAGCTATGAGAGAGAGTGTGTTTGTTTGTGTGTGTGAGAGAGTGTGTGTGCGAGAGAGAACAGGGAAAGGCAAGAGAGGGAGTGAGAGGAGGGGAGTAGGAGAGAACGAGGGAAAGCGAGAGTGTGAGCAGGAGAGAGAGAAGCAGGAGAGAGAGCGCAACAGAGAGAGAGCAGGAAAGAGCGAGGGAGGAAGAACGCTTGCACTGTCAGTGACAACATTAGCAGCGCTGAGTAGGTGGAGTTTTCTTTGCAGCAGAGAGGATCATGATTTGAAATCCAAAAGGAGGAAAGAGAGAGTGAGAAAGAGAGAGAGAGAGAGTGAGAAGGACAGAGAGAGAGGGGGAGAGTGAGAGATAGAGAGAGAGAGAGCGATAGAGAGAGAGAGAGAGAGAAGCTAGAGGGTGAGAGAAGACTGGATGGAAGAGGAATAGAAAGGCAGGATGAGAGAGAAGGAGGTGTAGAGGTTAAGGAAACACACAAGAGGAAGTGAAAGGATGAGAGAAGTGAGAGTGCGAAGGAAGAAAAGAAGGCAGAGAGAATTAACCTTTACCGAACCTCAACCCCGGATCCGGGATCACCCCCCACCCCCCCCACACTGATTAGCATCGCTAGCATAGCGTCACAATTAAATAGTAGCATCTAAATATCATTAAATCACAAGTCCAAGACACCAAATGAAAGATACAGATCTTGTGAATAAAGGCACCATTTCAGATTTTTAAAATGTTTTACAGGGAAGACAAAATATGTAAATCTATTAGCTAACCACGTTAGCAAAAGACAGCACTTTCCTAACTCCATCAGTTTCTTACTCCATCAGGTGCTATCACCAATTCGGCCAAATAAAGATATTGATAGCCACTAACCAAGAAAAAACCTCATCAGATGACAGTCTGATAACATATTTATTGTATAGGATAGGTTTTGTTAGAAAAATGTGCATATTTCAGGTATAAATCCTAGTTTACAATTGCACCCACCATCACAACTCGACTAGAATAAATACACAGAGCAACGTGTATTACCTAATTACTAATCATAAAACATTTCTTAAAAATACACAACTCACAGCAATGGAAAGACACAGATCTTGTGAATTCAGACAATATTTCAGATGTTCTAAGTGTTTTACAGCGAAAACACAATAAATCGTTATATTAGCATACCACATATGCAAACGTTACCCGACCATTGATTCAAGCCAAAGAGAGCGATATCGTTATCATCGCCAAAATATATTAATTTTTTCACTAACCTTCTCAGAATTCTTCCGATGACACTCCTGTAACATCATATTACAACATACATATAGAGTTTGTTCGAAAATGTGCATATTTAGCCACAAACAACCGTGGTTATACAATGACAATACTAGCAAAACTAGCCTGAAAATGTCGGACGCCATCTTTCACAGTGATCTTGTCTCATGGATAACTATTCATAAACTTGACTAAAAAAATATAAGTTGGACAGCTATCGAAAGACAAATTAGTTCTTAATGCAATCGCTGAATTACATTTCTAAAATTATCCTTACTGTGCAATACAGGGTTCGCCAAGCGAAGCTATACCAAACAAAATGGCGGAATATGCGTTTAAAATTTTTCGACAGAACAACGATTTATCATCTTAAATATTTCTTACTATGAGGTGATCTTCCATCAGAATCTTGGGCAATGTATCCTTTCTTGGGTCTAATCTTCTTTTGGTCGAAAGATGTCCTCTGTCCGTCGAAATGCCCACTAACGTTCGACCGGGACCCCGAAACGTGCCCAGCTCTTGGATGGGCGTCACATAGAACTGCCTCAAAATCGCACTAAACGGATATAAATTGCTATAAAACGGTTTAAATTAACTACCTTATGATGTTTTTAACACCAATAACGAGTAAAAACATGACCGGCGATATATAAGTGGCTAAACCAAAGCTTGGAAAGAGAGGAGGTCCAACGTCCATCCTGCGTCAGGCGCAGGGAGCAAAGGGACGGTACATCCGGTCTTTGCCGTTTTATACAGGCACTGATTGCGCAATCGACTCCATTCAAATTGTCACCACTTACTGACATCTAGAGGAAGGCGTGGGCAGTGTTTGTATCCTCATAGGATTTACAGGGACTTTAAAACTGATCTGGAACCAGAGGCCAAGATAGCTGAAATCTCACACACTGGGAGGAAAAGTGCTGTAGAATGAGTTCTGTTTCACTCAGAGACATAATTCAAACGGCTATAGAAACTAGAGAGTGTTTTCTATCCAATAATAACAATAATATGCATATTGTACGAGCAAGAATTGAGTACTAGGCAGTTTAATCTGGAGAGCAAATTATGCTAATGCGAAACAGCACCCCCTATAGTGGCAAGAAGTGTTTCCAGCTGTATTGAAGTTGGAAAATTGCCTGCATGATTCCCACTAGAGGTCATACACATTGATTAGAATATTTAAAGGAACACACACTGCATTTAAGAGCCAGTCGGAGAGGGAGGCTCAGCCAGAGTCAATCAATATCATTCATGAAAAGGTTATCGTTGTTCATTGTTTCATGAAAATAGAAGTGGATATGAAGTTGTATTACTCCATAGGCAATTGGGTTAATTTGAATAGGGGTACAATGGAGTTTTCCAGTTAAAAGACTAATCTGTACATGCAATTAAAGGCAGGGTTGTCTGATGGTAACTATCAATCAATATTAATGGGGTTTGGAGCTGAAGACAGATTATCTGGTAAACACTGAGTGTAAAAATATTAGCTCTTTCTGTGACATGGACTGAACAGGTGAATCCAGGTGAAAGCTGTGATCCCTTATTGATGTCACTTGTTAAATCCACTTCAATCAGTATAGATGAAGGGGAAGAGACAGGTTTATTAAGAAGGATTTTGTAGCCTTGAGACAATTGAGGCATGGATTGTGTATGTGTACCATTCAGAGGGTGAATGGGCAAGACAAAATATTTAAGTACCTTTGAACAGGGTATGGTATTAGATGCCAGGCGCAACGGTTTGTGTGTCAACAACTGCAATGCTGCTAGGTTTTTCACACTCAAAAGTTTCCTGTGTGTCAATAATGGTCCACCATGCAAAGGACATCCAGCCAACTTGACAACGGTGGGAAGCATTGGAGTGAACATTGTCCAGTATCCTGGTGTGGAACGCTTTCGACACCTTGTAGAGTCCATGCCCCAAAGAATTGAGGCTGTTCTGAGAGCAAAAGGGGGTGCTACTCAATATTAGGAAGGTGTTCCTAATGTTTTGTAATCTCAGTGTAGATCTGCTACTCAATAACACTTAACTCAATAACATTGTCCCAGACACACTCCATGACTGACACCAATGAGATCATTACTGCAGATTTATTTTTGTGTAACTACAAAACAATACATTCTCATGAGACCTGTTGAAAAATACGTTTTTGGCTGTCTGACGTCAAGAATAACTCCACTCACATTACTAACATGACATGGTATAAATCATTCTTGATCTATTCAGTGATGCCTGGTACCAAGGTCTGACTCCTGATGCCATAATGAGGCCAATGTAACAGCCTAATAGTGTAGGCAAATACATACACATGCATGCACACACACATACATGACATACTGGAGCAGACACATACAGTGCATACTGTACACACACACACAAACACACACACACACACACACACATACATGACAGACTGGAGCAGACACATACAGTACATACTGTACACACACACACACACACACACACACACACACACACACACACACACACACACACACACACACACACACACACACACACATACACACACATAACAGACTGGAGCAGACACATACAGTACATACTGTACACACACACACACACACTATAAAACACATACAGCTGAACAGACGTACACGTACAATCCCAGTCACGAAGCCCTCACTTCGCCCCAGGCAGGAGGGTGGATATGGCTAAAAACTGCCACAGACAGTTTATTCACACACACACACACACACACACACACACACACACACACACACACACACACACACACACACACACACACACACACACACACACACACACACACACACACACACACACACACACACACACACACACACACACACACACACACACACTCTCTCTCTCTCTCTCTCTGGGCCATTTTCAAACAAACAAACAAAAATTATATTTTGGATGGGACCTAAAGCAGGTGCCTGTGTCCCTTTGACTGAAGATTTTGGGACTCCAAGAATGGAGGCAATAAGTTATCATCATACAACACCCCCCTCCCCCTCACTTCCCATCCAACTCAATACAATTTTTCCAGTAATTCTTGGCTCCATCCCCATGGGGCCCGTAGCTAAAGTACAAATTAATAAATTAACTCAGGCTTCTTACTTCCTCTGACACCCGGACAGAAACTGTCCCATCATTGGCAGATATAATATGGACACTTTAGACAGCCCTGTAGAGAACCAACGTCGGCCTGGAACCACAAAGATGTGTTTGTACGCGTCCCATTGAGGATGTGGGTCCCTAAGGTCCACCAGAGCTGTAGGCGATGTGTGCCAAGCATGTGTCAATTTGTATCACGCCAATTGGCACAAAGAGAAAGACACATACTCTAGATACTGGAACTGGATAAGGGAGGGACGGGGTTGATGTGTTTCCAACCCACAGTACGCCAAGGATGGAGACAATAATGAAGAATGGAGCAACCATGTTCGTATGGGGGGCACACTGGGACACTTTTATATTTGTTGTAATTTTATACCTCTCAATGCGGAATGTATTTACATCCAGAAATCTTTGGCTGGTAGGCGCAGTGTTCTAAGGCACTGCATCTCAGTGCAAGAGGTGTCACTGCAGTACCTGGTTCGAATCCAGGCTGCATCACAGGCTGGGAGTCCCATAGGGCAGAGCATAATTGGCCCAGCCTCGACCGGGTTTGGCCAGGGTAGGCCGTCATTGTAAATAAGAATATGTTTTTAACTGACTTGCCTAGTTAAATAAAGGAAAAATAAAACTTTAAGTTCACCATTCCACTATGAAAACAGATATAGCCCGCAAATCTGATAAGCAAAATTCCACCACCATCTTCCAACAATGGACTTTCTCCCGTTGTTATGTATGTATACATTATAAGCAGAATATTCATAAACTAATCTAAATGCAGCAATGCATCCCACTTGAAACACAAGACATTATAACATCACCTTCAGTGATAAATAAATGGAGACAGATGGAGAGAATGCCTTAAAGGCCAACTGTTCTCTCTGCACTGTTTCAATGAGAAGATGTTTATCAATCTATTTTCATAATAGTTCAAGATGCTTTGGTAGTGTCCAGTCAGTGCGAATTAAATCAAAGGTACAGTACACAGTGTCTGTCTGTCTGGGCTGGGCTGGGAACAGATTGTCCTGTCTCAGCTAGCAACCTGGTCTCAGACGTAACATAGTAAAAGTAAATCCGGGACACTCCAAATAGTATGATATGTTACGTTTCATATGGTACGTATTAATTTGAGGATGACCATCAATCATTTCGTGTCATATGTTACGAATTACAATTAGTATTGTACAGTATGTTAGGAATTGCAATTCGTATAATATGTTACGAATTTGCAAAACGTATGATATGTTATGAATTCCAATTTAAGGTTAGGGTTAGGAGTTAGGTTAAAGGGTTAAGAGGTTAGGGTTACCTAACATTCTAAGTAGTTGCATTAGTTCAAAGGAAGCAACCTTTGGGTTGCTAGACCTTCACATTATACGCCCATCCCTTCATCCACCCAACCACTCACCCACAATAAACACTCTGCCACCATGCTACAGACAGCCATGGTACACATGATACAAGTGGGTTAAGGAGGATTCGGCAATGTATGAGCAAAATGAAGTGTGAACCCATTAAATGGCTAATCAGAAACGGATAATGACAATGTTATCTTCATCACAATTGCCCAAAACATCTCATGAGGGTAATAATTGATACGTAAAACAGTTCAATCAAAAGACTGCATGTATGTAGTCGGATGAGTACAGGGATGAGGGACACAGTTTTTTTTATTATCTCTAACTGTTCAAACATCAGCACAGATGAAAGGCACTGATGAATAATGCAGGCTGACTGAGAATGCTGTTCTTCCTTCCAGACTACATTGCGTTATTATTTATTAACACAGAATTTACATGTATCTTCATCTCAATGCCAAGACAACATACCAAGTACGTAAAGTGTTGCTTTTCCTAGTCACTTATATTACATTATATAGTCCATCATCCTGCATTAACATTCATTGGTCCAGTCTCAGCCAAATGTGCCGTAATAGTAAAAATGATCATGTGACTGACTCTCTCCCCTCTAGCCTATGTCATGCACTGTTAACTTCTCTAGGATAGGGGGCAGCATTTTCACGTTTGGATGAAAAGCATACCCAAATTCAACTGCCAGCTACTCATCCCCAGAAGATAAGATATGCATATTGTTAGTAGATTTGGATAGAAAACTGTTTGAATCATGTCTGTGAGTATAACAGAACGTATTTAGCAGGCGAAACCCCGAGGACAAACCATTCAGATTCTTTTTTTTGAGGTCACTCTCTTTTCAATGGATTTTCATTGGGAATCCAGATTTCTAACTGACCTTCTTACAGTTTTTACCGCTTCCACTGGATGTCAACAGTCTTTAGAAATTGGTTGAGGTTTTTTCCTTTGTGTAATGAAGAAGTACGGCCATTTTGAACGAGGGTCACTTGTTGTGTACTGTTTGTTAGAGGCGCGGGACCAGAAAGCTAGCTACAGTTTGTTTTAATCCTGTATTGAACACAGATCATCCCGTCTTCAAATTTATCGATTATTAACGTTAAAAAATACCTAAAGTTGTATTACGGACACTTTGGCTGGATTTACAACAGCTGTAGCTTTAAAATACTTGTATGTTTGAGGAATTTAAATTATGGGATTTCTGTTGTTTTGAATTTGGCGCCCTGCAGTTTCACTGGCTGTTGATGAGGTGGGACGCTACCGTCCCACATACCCTAGAGAGGTGTTAAGGATCAGACCCTTTCTTTCAATTTTCGCTTAAAATGACATATCCAAATCTAACTGCCTGTAGCTCAGGACCTGAAGCAAGGATATGCATATTCTTGATACCATTTGAAAGGAAACACTGAAGTTTGTGGAAATGTGAAATTAATGTAGGAGAATGTAACACATTAGATCTGGTAAAAGATAATGCAAAGAAAAAAACGTTATAATTATTTTTTTTTTATTACAATTATCTTTGAAATACAAGAGAAAGGCCAAAATGTATTATTCCAGTCCAGGAACAATTTAGATTTTGGCCACTAGATGGCAGCAGTGTAGGTGCTACGTTTTAGACTGATCCAATGAACCATTGCATTACATTACATTACATGTTTTTTCTCGCCTGAATGACATGAATCTAGGATTACAGAGACTCTCCGCAACTATATTCAATGTCTGGGACATAGAGGCTATGTTTAGGAAGTTGGAGCTCTGTCTGCATTAACTTCTTGCAGCACGGATCCCTTATACAGGATCATTTTCCTAAACAACCGCTGAATTGGCAGCGCTCCAAACTCAAAAATAATACTAAAAATATTTATAATCATGGAATCACAAGTGAAATATACCAAAACACAGCTTTGCTTGTTGTTAACCCACCTATGGTGTCAGATTTTGAAAATATGCTTTACAGCGAAAGCAATCCAAGCGTTTGTGAGTGTATCAATCACTGCTAGAAAAGCTAGCCTTAAATTAGCTTGGTCACGAAAGCAATAAAATTAATCGCTTACCTTTGATAATCTTCGGATGTTTGTACTCATGAGACTCCCAGTTACACAATAAATGTTATTTTTGTTCGATAAAGATTAGTTTTATAACCAAAATCCGCCATTTCGTTTGCGTGTTATGTTCAGAAAACCACATGCTCGTTCCGGCCCTGAAAGGCAGACACAAACTCCAAAAAGTATCAAATTCAAAAATATTACTAAAAATATTTATAATCATGAAATCACAAGTGAAATATACCAAAACACAGCTTAGCTTGTTGTTAATCCACCTATGGTGTCAGATTTTGAAAATATGCTTTACAGCGAAAGCAATCCAAGCGTTTGTGAGTTTATCAATCACTAGACAAAGAACAAAAGAATAGCTAGAACAGTTAGCCTTAAATTAGCTTGGTCACGAAAGTCAGAAAAGCAATACAATTAATCGCTTACCTTTGATAATCTTCGGATGTTTGTACTCACGAGACTCCCAGTTACACAATAAATGTTATTTTTGTTCGATAAAGATTAGTTTTATAACCAAAAATCGCCATTTGGTTTGCGCGTTATGTTCAGAAAACCACAAGTTTGTTCTGGTACTGACGGGCAGACGAAAATTCCAAAAAGTATCCGTAATGTTCGAAGCATGTCAAAGGTTTTTTATAATCAATCCTCAGGTTGTTTTTAACATACATAATCGATCATATTTCAACCAGACGGTAAACTGTTCAATTCTACAGAGCTAGAAAATGTCGAGCCAAATCTCTCCATCGCAGGAACCAATCAAAGGACACCTGGTCATCCACTGACGCGTTTTGATAAATCTCGCTCATTTTTCAAAATAAAAGCCTGAAACTATGTCTAAAGCCTCGTCACAGCCTGAGGAAGCCATTGGAAAAGAAATCTGGTTGATACGCCTTTAAATGGAGGAGGGGCAAACAATGGAACAAGGATTTTTTTTTTTTTTTAAAGCACTTCCTGGTTGGAGTTCCTCAGGTTTTCGCCTGCAAAATGAGTTATGTTATACTCACAGACAATATTTTGACAGTTTGAGACTTTAGAGTGTTTTCTATCCTAATCTGTCAATTATATGCATATTCTAATATCTGAGCTTGAGAAATAGTCAATTTACCTTGGGAACGTTTTTTTTCCAAATATAAAATTTCTACCCCCTAGCTTCAAGAGGTTTTAACAAAGACAACACACAGGTCTTTCCATCATTGTATGATTTTTTTGTGTGTAAATGAACTCAAGCTTACAGACAATGTCAAATGTGATTTTGCGAAGCACCTGAGTGAGTTGGGTGCGCAATTACGCAGGTACTTTCCTGAAATGGATGACACAAACAACTGGATTCGTTATCCATTTCATGCCCTGCCTCCAGTCTACTTACCAATATCTGAACAAGAGAGCCTCATCGAAATTGCAACAATTGGTTTTGTGAAAATTGAATTTAATCAGAAGCCACTGCCAGATTTCTGGATTGGGCTGCGCTCAGAGTATCCTGCCTTGGCAAATTGCGCTGTTAAGACACTGATGCCCTTTGCAACCACGTACCTATGTGAGAGGGGATTCTCGGGCCTCACTAGCATGAAAACTAAATACAGGCACAGACTGTGTGTGGAAAATTATTTAAGACTGAGACTCTTTCCAATATGACCCAACATTGCAGAGTTATGTGCATCCTTTCAAGCACACCCTTCTCATTAACCTGTGGTGAATTATTCACAATTTTCGACGAACTAATAAGGTTTCATTAGTAAGATGGTTAAATAAAGAGCAAAATGATTTATTATTATTTGTGCCTTGGTCCTATAGGAGCTCTTTGTCACTTCCCACGAGCCAGGTTGTGACAAAAACTCACACTCATTCTTATGTTTAAAAAATATATCGTATAGTGTGTGTGTGGCAGGCTTACAATGATGGCAAAAAACAACATATGAGAGTGCGTTGACCCTGGTGCTAGAGGGGGTACACAGCTGGAGGTTGAATGTTTGAAGGGGTACGGGACTATAAAAAGTTTGGGAACCACTACCGTAGAGGATAAGTATTCAACCCCCTGAGTCAATACATGTTAGAATCACCTTTTGAAAGCGATTACAGCTGTGAGTCTTTCTGTATAAGTCTCTAAAAGATTTCCACACCTGAATTGTGCAACAT
Source organism: Salvelinus namaycush (assembly GCF_016432855.1). Taxonomy (NCBI): domain Eukaryota; kingdom Metazoa; phylum Chordata; class Actinopteri; order Salmoniformes; family Salmonidae; genus Salvelinus; species Salvelinus namaycush. The sequence continues at coordinate 26,195,750 of NC_052318.1, forward strand.
TTGCCTATTATTCTTTTCAAAATGTTTCAAGATGTCACGCCCTGGCCATAGAGAGGCTTTTATTCTCTATTTTGGTTAGGCCAGGGTGTGACTAGGGTGGGCATTCTAGTTTCTTTATTTCTATGTTTTCTATTTCTTTGTGTTTGGCCGGGTGTGGTTCTCAATCAGAGGCAGCTGTCTATCGTTGTCTCTGATTGTGGGAAGTTGACTTTTGTTTAGGGCACATAGCCTTTAGCTTCACGGTTTGTTTTTGTAGTGTTTATTGTTTTGTTCGGCGTCATTTTGTTTAACCTTTTCTCAATAGGGGGTGCTGTTGGGACTTTGTAATAATTACGTTCCCAAATTAAACTGCCTCGTACTCAATTCTTGCTCGTACAATATGCATATTATTATTACTATTGGATAGAAAACACTCTCTAGTTTCTAAAACCGTTTGAATTATTTATCTGAGTGAAACAGAACTCATTCTGCAGCACATTTCCTGTCAGGAAGTGAGATTTCTGAAATCGAGGTCCCTGTTCTAAAGTCAGTTTATAAGTCCCCATGTAAGCTACGGGGCTACATGCACTGCATACGCCTTCCTCTAGATGTCAGTAAGCGGTGAGAATTTGAATGGAGTGGATTGCACAATCTGGGACACTATAAAGGCTCATGGAACGGAAGTACCGTTCTTTTCAACGGGGCGCCTGGCGCAAGAGGGACATCACAATGGCCTCCTGCAAAAGCTTTCGTTTTAGCAGTTCGATATCTCCGGTCATGTTTTTATTCGTTATAGGTGTTAAAGACATCATAAGGTAGTTAATTTAAACCGACTTATAGCAGTTTATATCAGTTTATTGCGATTTTCCTGGATTTCTTTGTGACGCGCTTTCACGAGTTGGACACCTCTCCAGTGGGTGGCTATCGTTAGCTGCTATTTCTACAGGAGAAGAGGACATCTTTCAACCAAAAGATGATTGTTCTGGAGAAAGGACACCTTGCCCAAGATTCTGATGGAAGCTCAGCTAATAGTAAGCAGTCTTTATGCTGTTAATTCGTATTTATGTTGACAAATGTCAAATAATAATTCCGCCATGAATTTCGGTGCGGTCTCGCTTTAGCGCACGCTGTATTGCGCAGTAACGTTAATTTTAAAAATCTAACACAGCGGTTGCATTAAGAACTAATGTATCTTTCATTTGCTGTCCAACCTGTATTTTTTTAGTCAAGTTTATGATTACTTATTGATTAGAATAGGTGCCTCTCCAAGATGGCGCCGGACAGATTGCTTGAAGTTTTGGCCACTAATCACATTGTATAACCACGATTTGTGCCGCTAAATATGCACATTTTCGAACAAACCCTATATGCATTGTGTAATATGATGTTACAGGACTGTCATCTGATGAAGAATATCAAGGTTAGTCAAAAATTATATATCTTTTGCCTGTTTGTTACGATCGCTAACCTTTGCTGCTGGTAAATGGTGTTGTGTTTCTGGCTATTGTGGTAAGCTAATATAATGCTATATTGTGTTTTCGCTGTAAAACACTTAGAAAATCTGAAATATTGGCTGGATTCACAAGATCTGTGTCTTTCATTTGCTGTACGCTGTGTATTTTTAAGAAATGTTTTATGATGAGTAATTAGGTAATACACGATGGTCTCTGTAGTTATTCTAGTTGCTTTGGTGAGAGTTGTGATGGTGGCTGCAATGGTAAACTATGATTTATACCTGAAATATGCAAATTTTTCTAACAAAACATATGCTATACAATAAATATGTTATCAGACTGTCATCTGAGGAAGTTGTTTCTTGGTTAGTGGCTATTTATATCTTTATTTGGTCGAAATTGTGAAAGCTACCTATGCAGGAAAAAAATGGTGGACAAAAAAAGTTGTGTCTTTTGCTATCGTGGTTAGCTAATAGATTTACATATTGTGTCTTCCCTGTAAAACATTTTAAAAATCAGAAATGATGGCTGGATTCACAAGATGTGTATCTTTCATCTGGTGTCTTGGACTTGTGATTTAATGATATTTAGATGCTACTATTTACTTGTGACGCTATGCTAGGCTATGCTAGTCAGCTTTTTTACTGGTGGGGGTGCTCCCGGACCCGGGATTGGGAGGAAGTAGAAGTTAATAAAAGGAAAATGTACGCTCGCCACGCTGCACCTTGGTCCTCTTCTTTTCACGGCCGTGACACAAGCTCTGTCAAATTGGTTGTTGATCATTGCTAGACAACCATTTTTGCCATACATTTTCAAGAAGATTTAAGTCAAAACTGTAACTCAGCCACTCAGGAACATTTACTGTCTTTGTAAGCAACCCCAGTGTAGATTTGGAAGGTGAATTCGTCTCCCAGAGTCTGGTGGAACTAAACCAGTTTTTCCTCAAGGATTTTGCTTGTGCTTAGCTATATTCCATTTATTTGTTATCCTGTAAACTCCCCAGGAGTTTTACAATTACAATCATACCAATAACAAGATGCAGCCACCACTATGCTTGAAATTATGGAGAGTGGTACTCAGTAATGTGTTGTATTGGATTTCCCCCCAAAATACCACTTTGTATTCAGGACAAAAAGTTAATTGCTTTGCCACATTTTTTGCAGTATTACTTTAATGCCTTGTTGCAAACAGGATGCATGTTTTGGAATATTTGTATTCTGTACAGGCTTCCTTATTTTCACTCTGTCAATTAGGTTAGTATTGTGGAGTAACTACAAAGTTGTTGATCCATCTTCAGTTTTCTCCTATCACAGCCATTAAACTCTGTAACTATTTTAATGTCACCATTGGCACAAGTTGAAATCCCTGAGCTGTTTCCTTCCTCTCCAGCAACTAAGTTAGGAAGGACACCTATGTCTTTGTAGTGACTGCGTGTATTGATATACCATCCAAAGTGCAATAAATAACGTCACCATGCGCAAAGGGATATTCAATTTCTGCTTTTTTTATTTTTAGCAATCTACCAATAGGTGCCCGACCTTCTTTACAGATAATTGAATGTGTTGGCTACAGAGATGAGGTAGTCATTAAAAAAAATAATGTTAAACACTATTATTGCACACAGAGTGAGTCCATGGAACTTATTATGTGACTTTTTAAGCAAAGTTTTTCTCCTGAACTTATTTAGGATTGCCATAACAAAGGGGTTGAATACTTATTGACTCAAGACATTTCACCTTTTACTTTTTTATTAATTAGTAAAAAAATCTAAAACATAATTCCACTTTGACATAAGGGGTATTGTGTGTTGGCCAGTGAAAATAAATCTAAATTTACCCCATTTTAAATTCATGCTATAACACAACAACATTTTGAAAAAGTCAAGGAAGGAGTGTGAGTACTTTTTGAAGGCACTGTATTTGAAGAATACATTACATGAATACACACTGTGAAAAACAGCATAAAAGAAAAATGATCGTCTTGGCCTTCCTTTGACACCGAGTGTTGAAAGTGTCCTGGAGAGAAGGCAGCATGCTCTCGTTGATGCGTTGGTCTGACCGCACCAAATCAAATCAAATCAAATTCTATTTGTCACATGCTTCGTAAACAAATGGGTTTAGACTAACAGTGAAGTGCTTACTTACGGGTCCTTTTCCAACAATGCAGCATTAAAGATAATACAAATAATAATAATAGAAATAGTGACACAAGGAATAAATAAACAGTGAATAACAAATACGAATAAATGAGACAAAAAAGCATGGCTATGTACTGTATAGGGAGTACCATGTACTGTGTACAAAGTGTCACAGAAAGTGTGTGTGTGTGTGTGTGTGTGTGTGTGTGTGTGTATCTTATGTTATCATTTAGCTTGTTAGTAAATAAATAATCAAATCAATTTGTGTGGTACGGAATGATTAGTACGACTCAGGTTTGTACAGAAGTCAACGATGTTCAGCATGAGACTGATATGAGGAAATTGTGACTTGTATGATATCTACAGTTGAAGTCAGAAGTTAACATACACTTAGGTTGGAGTCATTAAAACTCATTTTTCAACCACTCCACACATTTATTGTTAACAAACTATAGTTTTGGCAAGTCGGTTAGGACATCTACTTTGTGTGTGACACAAGTCATTTTTCCAACAATTGTTTACAGACAGATTATTTCACTTATCTGTATCACAATTCCAGTGGGTCAGAAGTTTACATACACTAAGTTGGCTGTGCCTTTAAACAGCTTGGAAAATTCCAGAAAATGATGTCATAGCTTTAGAAGCTGTTGATATGCTAATTGACATAATTTGAGTCAATTGGAGGTGTACCTGTGGATATATTTATAGACCTACCTTCAAACTCAGTGCCTCTTTGCATGACATTATGAGACAATCAAAATTAAACAGCCAAGACCTCAGAAAAAAATTGTAGACCTCCACAAGTCTGGTTCATCCTTGGGAGCAATTTCGAAATGCCTGAAGATACCACGTTCATCTGTACAAACAATAGTATGCAAGTATAAACACCATGGGACCACGCAGTCATCATACTGCTCAGGAAGGAGACGCGTTCTGTCTCCTAGAGATGAACGTACTTTGGTGCGAAAAGTGCAAATCAATCCCAGAACAACAGCAAAGGACCTTGTGAAGATGCTGGAGGAAACAGGTACAAAAGTATCTATATCCACAGTAAAACGAGTCCTATATCAACATAACCTGAAAGGCCGCGCAGCAAGGTAGAAGCCACTGCTCCAAAACCGCCATAAAAAAGACAGACTACAGTTTGCAACTGCACATGTGGACAAAGATTGTACTTTTTGGAGAAATGTCCTCTGGTCTGATGAAACAAAAATAGAACTGTTTGGCCATAATGACCATTGTTATGTTTAGAGGAAAAAGGGGGAGGCTTGCAACTAAGAACACCATCCCAACCGTGAAGCACGGGGGTGGCAGCATCATGTTGTGGGGGTGCTTTGCTGCAGGAGGGACTGGTGCACTTCACAAAATAGATGGCATCATGAGGAAAAAACAATTATGTGGATATATTGAAGCAACATCTCAAGACATCAGTCAGGAAGTTAAAGCTTGGTTGCAAATGGGTCTTTCAAATGGACAATGACCCCAAGCATACTTCCAAAGTTGTGGCAAAATGGCTTAAGGACAACAAAGTCAAGGTATTGGAGTGTCCATCACAAAGCCCTGACCTCAATCCAATAGAAAATTTGTGGGCAGAACTGAAAATTATTGTGCGAGCAAGGAGGCCTACAAACCTGCCTCAGTTACACCAGCTCTGTCAGGAGGAATGGGACAAAATTCACCAAACTTATTGTGGGAAGCTTGTGGATCGCTACATGAAGCGTTTGACCCAAGTTAAACAATGTAAAGACAATACTAATTGAGTGTATGTAAACGTTTGACCCACTGGGAATGTGATGAAAGAAATAAAAGCTGAAATAAATAATTCTCTCTACTATTATTCTGACATTTCACATTCTTAAAATAAAGTGGTGATCCTAACTGACCTAAGTCAGGGAATTTTTACTAGGATTAAATGTCAGGAGTTGTGACAGAGTTTAATGTATTTGGCTAAGGTGTATGTTAACTTCCGACTTCAACTGTATATGTTCTTGAGTTAATTCGGGAGACGGTAACTCAATAAATAAACTTTTCCCGTGGTGCCCCAAATTCCTAATGAGTTAATTGTTACAATATTAATTTAATCGAGTAATAATTAAGTGTAGTAGTTAATTATTTGATAAATAGCAGTCATCGCGTTAATGATAATCACGTCACGACAGCAGTTGCACTAGTATTCAGACCCTTTACTCAGTACTTTGTTGAAGCACCATTGGCAGCAATTGCAGCCTCGAGTCTTCTTGGGTATGACGCTACAAGCTTGGCACACCTGTATTTGGGGACTTTCTCCCATTCTTCTCTGCAGATCATCTCAAGCTCTGTCAACTTGGATCGGGAGCGTCGCTGCACAGTTATTTTCAGGTGCCTCCAGAGATGATCGATCGGGTTCAAGTCTGGGCTCTGGCTGGGCCACTCAAGGACATTCAGATACTTGTCCCCAAGCCACTCCTGTGTTGTCTTGGCTGTGTACTTAAGGTTGTTGTCCTCTTGGAACGTGAACCTTTGCCCCAGTCTGAGGTCCTGAGCGCTCTGGAGCAGGTTTTCATCAAGGATCTCTCTGTACTTTGCTCCGTTCATCTTTGCCTTGATTTTGACTAGTCTCCCAGTCCCTGCTGTTGAAAAGCACCCCCCACAGCATGATTCAGCCACCACCGTTCTTCACCGTAGGGATGGTGCCAGGTTTCCTCCTGATGTGACGCTTGGCATTCATGCCAAAGAGATTAATCTTGGTTTCATCAGACCAGAGAATCTTTTTTCTCATGGTCTGAGTTTCTTTAGGTGCCTTTTCGCAAACTCAAAGCGGGTTGTCATGTGCCTTTTACTGAGGAGGGGCTTCCGTCTGGCCACTTGCATAATTGGTGGAGTGCTGCAGAGATGGTTGTCCTTCTGGAAGGTTCTTCCATCTCCACAGAGTACTCTAGAGCACTGTCAGAGTGACCATCTGGTTCTTGGTCACCTCCCTGACCATGGCCCTTCTCCCCCGATTGTTACATTTTGCCAGGGTAACCAGCCCTAGCAAGAGTCTTGGTGGTTCCAAACAACACACATTTAAGAATGATGGAGGCCATTGTGTTCTTGGGAACCTTCAATGCTGCACAATGTTTTTGGTATACTTCCCCAGATCTGTGCCTCAACACAATCCTGTCTCGGTGCTCTTCGGACAATTCCTTCAACTTCATGGCTTGGTTTTTGCTCTGACATGCACTGTCAACTGAATGCTAGTAAAACTAAGTGCATGCTCTTCAACCAATTGCTGCCCGCACCTCCCGCCCGACCAGCATCACTACTCTGGATGGTTCTGATCTAGAATATGTGGACAACTACAAATACCTAGGTGTCTGGTTAGACTGTAAACTCTCCTTCCAGACTCACATTAAGCATCTCCAATCCAAAATTAAATCTAGAATCGGCTTCCTATTTCGCAACAAAGCCTCCTTCACTCATCCCGCCAAACTTACCCTCGTAAAACTCCTACCGATCCTTGACTTTGGCGATATCATTTACAAAATAGCCCCCAACACTCTACTCAGCAAACTGGATGTAGTCTATCACAGTGCCATCCGTTGTATCACCAAAGCCCCATATACTACCCACCACTGCGACCTGTATGCTCTCGTTGGCTGGCCCTCACTACATATTCGTCGCCAAACCCACTGGCTCCAGGTCGCCTATAAGTCTTTGCTAGGTAAAGCCACACCTTATCTCAGTTCACTGGTCACCATAGCAACACCCACCCGTAGCACGCGCTCCACCAGGTATATTGCACTGGTCATCCCCAAAGCCAACACTTGCTTTGGCCGCCTTTCCTTCCAGTTCTTTGCTGCCAATGACTGGAACGAATTGCAAAAATCTCTGAAGCTGGAGTCTTACATCTCCCTCTCTAACTTTAAGCATCAGCTGTCTGAGCAGCTTACCGATCACTGTACCTGTACTCAGCCAATCTGTAAATAGCACACCTGACTACCTCATCCCCATATTATTACTTACCCTCTTGCTCTTTTGCACCCCAGTATCTCCACTTGCACATCATCATCTGCACATCTATCACTCCAGTATTAAAATATTTGTATTTTTTAAATTTATTTTGTGTTATTGACTGTACTCTGTGTTGTTTCGTCACACTGCTTTGCTTTATCTTGGCCAGGTCACAGTTGTAAATTAGAACTTGTTCTCAACTGGCCTAACTGGTTAAATAAAGGTGAAATATATTTTTTAAATAAAAAACAGTGGGAACTTATATAGACAAATCATGTCCAATCAATTAACTTTTTACCACAGTTGGTCTCCAATCAAATCAAATCAAATTTATTTATATAGCCCTTCTTACATCAGCTGATATCTCAAAGTGCTGTACAGAAACCCAGCCTAAAACCCCAAACAGCAAGCAATGCAGGTGTAGAAGCACGGTGGCTAGGAAAAACTCCCTAGAAAGGCCAAAACCTAGGAAGAAACCTAGAGAGGAACCAGGCTAAGAGGGGTGGCCAGTCCTCTTCTGGCTATGCCGGGTGGAGATTATAACAGAACATGGCCAAGATGTTCAAATGTTCATAAATGACCAGCATGGTCAAATAATAATAATCACAGTAGGTGTCGAGGGTGCAGCAAGTCAGCACCTCAGGAGTAAATGTCAGTTGGCTTTTCATAGCCGATCATTAAGAGTATCTCTACCGCTCCTGCTGTCTCTAGAGAGTTGAAAACAGCAGGTCTGGGACAGGTAGCACGTCTGGTGAACAGGTCAGGGTTCCATAGCCGCAGGCAGAACAGTTGAAACTGGAGCAGCAGCACGGCCAGGTGGACTGGGGACAGCAAGGAGTCATCATGCCAGGTAGTCCTGAGGCATGGTCCTAGGGTTCAGGTCCTCCGAGAGAGAGAGAGAAAGAAAGAGTGAAAGAGAGAATTAGAGAGAGCATACTTAAATTCACACAGGACACCGGATAAGACAGGACAAGTACTCCAGATATAACAAACTGACCCTAGCCCCCCGACACATAAACTACTGCAGCATAAATACTGGAGGCTGAGACAGGAGGGGTCAGGAGACACTGTGGCCCCATCCGATGATACCCCCGGACAGGGCCAAACAGGAAGGATATAACCCCACCCACTTTGCCAAAGCACAGCCCCCACACCACTAGAGGGATTTCTTCAACCACCAACTTACCATCCTGAGACAAGGCCGAGTATAGCCCACAAAGATCTCCGCCACGGCACAACCCAAGGGGGGGCGCCAACCCAGACAGGAAGATCACGTCAGTGACTCAACCCACTCAAGTGACGCACCCCTCCTAGGGACGGCATGAAAGAGCACCAGTAAGCCAGTGACTCAGCCCCTGTAACAGGGTTAGAGGCAGAGAATCCCAGTGGAGAGAGGGGAACCGGCCAGGCAGAGACAGCAAGGGCGGTTCATTGCTCCAGAGCCTTTCCGTTCACCTTCACACTCCTGGGCCAGACTACACTCAATCATATGACCCACTGAAGAGATGAGTCTTCAGTAAAGACTTAAAGGTTGAGACAGAGTCTGCGTCTCTCACATGGGTAGGCAGACCATTCCATAAAAATGGAGCTCTATAGGAGAAAGCCCTGCCTCCAGCTGTTTGCTTAGAAATTCTAGGGACAATTAGGAGGCCTGCGTCTTGTGACCGTAGCGTACGTGTAGGTATGTACGGCAGGACCAACTCGGAAAGATAGGTAGGAGCAAGCCCATGTAATGCTTTGTAGGTTAGCAGTAAAACCTTGAAATCAGCCCTTGCCTTAACAGGAAGCCAGTGTAGGGAGGCTAGCACTGGAGTAATATGATCCAATTTTTTGGTTCTAGTCAGGATTCAAGCATCCGTATTTAGCACTAACTGAAGTTTATTTAGTGCTTTATCCAGGTAGTCGGAAAGTAGAGCATTGCAGTAGTCTAACCTAGAAGTAACAAAAGCATGGATTAATTTTTCTGCATCATTTTTGGACAGAAAGTTTGATTTTTGCAATGTTACGTAGATGGAAAAAAGCTGTCCTTGAAACAGTCTTGATATGTTCGTCAAAAGAGAGATCAGGGTCCAGAGTAACGTTCACAGTTTTATTTGAGACGACTTTACAACCATCAAGATTAATTGTCAGATTCAACAGAAAATCTCTTTGTTTCTTGGGACCTAGAACAAGCATCTCTGTTTTGTCTGAGTTTAAAAGTAGAACGTTTTCAGCCATCCACTTCCTTATGTCTGAAACACAGGCTTCTAGCGAAGGCAATTTTGGGGCTTCACCATGTTTCATTGAAATGTACAGCTGTATGTCATCCGCATAGCAGTGAAAGTTAACATTATGTTTTCAAATGACATCCCCAAGAGGTAAAATATATAGTGAAAACAATAGTGGTCCTAAAACGGAACCTTGAGGAACACCGAAATGTACAGTTGATTTGTCAGGGGACAAACCATTTACAGAGACAAACTGATATCTTTCCGACAGATAAGATCTAAACCAGGCCAGAACTTGTCCGTGTTGACCAATTTGGGTTTCCAATCTCTCCAAAAGAATGTGGTCAGATGCACGAGGACAGATGCAGAGCCTCGGTCTGACGCCATTAAAAGGTAATTTACCACCTTCACAAGTGCAGTCTCAGTGCTATGATGGGGTCTAAAACCAGACTGAAGCATTTTGTATACATTGTTTGTCTTCAGGAAGGCAGTGAGTTGCTGCGCAACAGATTTTTCTAAAAATGTTGAGAGGAATGGAAGATTCGATATAGGCCGATAGTTTTTTATATTTTCTGTGTCAAGGTTTGGCTTTTTCAAGAGAGGCTTTATTACTGCCACTTTTAGTGAGTTTGGTATACATCCGGTGGATAGAGAGACGTTTATTATGTTCAACATAGGAGGGCCAAGCACAGGAAGCATCTCTTTCAGTAGTTTAGTTGGAATAGGGTCCAGTATGCAGCTTGAAGGTTTAGAGGTCATGATTATTTTCATCATTGTGTCAAGAGATATAGTACTAAAACACTATATCATATAATATAATTTTCATGAAATCACAAGTCCAATACAGCAAATGAAAGATAAACATCTTGTGAATCCAGCCATCATTTCCGATTTTAAAAATGTTTTACAGCTAAAACACAATATGTATTTCTATTAGCTAACCACAATAGCCAAACACACAACCGCATATTTTCACCATGTTTCCACCGCATAGGTAGCTTTCACAAAACCGACCAAATAGAGATTAAATGAGTCACTAACCAAGAAACAACTTCATCAGATGACAGTCTTATAACATGTTATACAATACATTTATGTTTTGTTCGAAAATGTGCATATTTGAGGTATAAATCATAGTTTTACATTGCAGCTACCATCAAAAATAGCACCAAAGCAGCCAGAATAATTACAGAGAGCAACGTGAAATACATAAATACTCATCATAAAACATTTATGAAAAATACATGGTGTACAGCAAATGAAAGATAAACATCTTGTGAATCCAGCCAATATTTCCGATTTTTTAAGTGTTTTACAGCGAAAACACAATATAGAATTATATTAGCTTACCACAATAGCCAAACACACAAACGCATTTATTCACCGCAAGGTAGCTTTCGCAAAAATCAGCAAAAGATATAAAATTAATCACTAACCTTTGGACAACTTCATCAGATGACAGTCTTATAACATCATGTTATACAATACAATTATGTTTTGTTTGAAAATGTGCATATTTATAGCTACAAATCCTGGTTATACATTGTGAATACGTAGCATCGATTCACCAGAATCTCCTGAGATATTTTGGACACTCACCTAATCTGACCAAAGAACTCATCATAAACTTTACATAAAAATACTTGTTGTATGGCAAATGAAAGATACACTGGTTCTTAATGCAACCGCTGTGTTAGATTTTTTTAAATAACTTTACCATAACATACAGCTTGCGTTATTGTGAGACAGCGCTCACCAAAACGGCGGAGAATAGGAGTCAACATTTTACACAGAAATACGAAATAACATCATAAATGTTTTCTTACTTTTGCTGAGCTTCCATCAGAATGTTGTACAAGGAGTCCTTGGTCCAGAATAAATCGTTGTTTGGTTTTAGAATGTCCATTTCTTCTGTCGAATTCGCGCCACAATGCTAGCCAAGGTTGCTAACATTCCCATCCTCTCTTGGTGCAAAGAACGGAAAACTCCAAAAGTCCCAATAAACGTTGAATAAACTGATAAAACTCGGTTGAAAAAACCTACTTTATGATGTTATTATCACATGTATCAAATAAAATCAGAGCCGGAGATATTCGCCGTGTATACCGAACGCTTTTCAGAAGACATTGTGGAGCTCCTTCGCGCACCGTGGAAAACTGACAAAATGGCTGACCTGTCACTCCAAAAGCTCTTATTCGGCCTCAGATCAAGCTAGACATCCCATTCCACCTTCCACTGCTTGTTGACATCTAGTGGAAGGCGTATGAAGTGCATGCATATCGATAAATAAAAGCCAGTTGAATAGGCAGGCCCTGAAACAGAGCCTCGTTTTCAGATTTTTCACTTCGTGTATGGAAGTTTGCTGCCAAATGAGTTCTGTTTTACTCACAGATATAATTCAAACAGTTTTAGAAACTTGAGAGTGTTTTCTATCCAATAGTAATAATAATATGCATATTGTATGATCTAGAATAGAGTACGAGGCCGTTTAAATTGGGCACGATTTTTTCCAAAGTGAAAACAGTGTCTCTGTGTCTTTGTCAACAAGTGTCTCTGTCAACAAGTGTCTCTCTTGATCCTAGGTCCTGGCAGAGTTGTGCAGACTCAGGACAACTGAGCTTTGGAGGAATACGCAGATTTAAAGAGGAGTCCTTAATTTGCTTTCTAATGATCATGATCTTTTCCTCAAAGAAGTTCATGAATTTATTACTGCTGAAATGAAAGCCATCCTCACTTGGGGAATGCTGCTTTTTAGTTAGCTTTGCGACAGTATCAAAAAAAAAATTCCGATTGTTCTCAATTAAGTTGGAAAAATAGGATGATCGAGCAGCAGTGAGGGCTCTTCGATACTGTATGTGTCCCCCAAAAAATAAAAAATCCTGAGCTTTCTTATATCTCCTAGATATAGGACAAACACTTCAAAAAATTATTCCTTATGATATATTTTTAACTGTCTTTTTTACCATTCATGAATGTGGTGCTATTCTATGCGTTTCTGTGGGCTGTATTAGGAAAGCTAATTGAATATTTTATCAAAAAAATGTATATATATATATTTCTTTTACACTTAAAGGGGTCCTAAAATTCAAAATCAATAGCTAAATGATCCATGGTATTTCCATTTTAAAACAATTCCATATGTTAGCTCAGTACCCTCTTCCACTTTGACAATCCTGAATATTTTATGTAGATTTTTTACAAAAATGACAGTTCAATCCATTTTAAACCCACTTTGTAACACACTTAAAAGTGAAGAAATCCAATGGGTCTGACTTTTGCAAGGCAATGTATCTTCTGACAATCTTTTGCTGCTTCTTCAGAAAACTGCCCAATCAGTGAAACCTCAACAGTGATAAATCAGCAGTGACTTGTCACAGAGTCACTGCCAAAATTGTGGGACTTTCACAGCTTTTTCAGTAAAACCCTATTATAGGACATGTCCTCAGCGCTACCTAGACCATCCAAAGACTAACCGTGTTGCCATGGCAGATCACAGATCACACACACACAGAGCCAAACCTCCGAATGAACCCTTGTTTCAAACACAGGCCCTCTGACCATTTCAAACACTCAAAATGGCGATAAATAGCAGATGTCCTTTGGTAAACCTTGACTGGATTTGTGTCTGCCAGGGATATTTTTTTGTGTTTCCTTCCCCTGTCATATATGGACATCTCCCGTTCTGAAAGGTAATGTCCCAGGCATAACAGCTGAAAGAGAGGAAGGTCAGGCCAAACTCAGCTGTCTGGGCTTTGCTCCCGAGTGGCGCAGCGGTCTAAGGCACTGCATCTCAGTGCTGGAGGCATCACTACAGACCTTGGTTTTATCCTGGGCTGTATCACGACCGGCCGTGATTGGGAGTCCCATAGGGCGGTGCACAATTGGCCCAGCACTGTCCGGGGTAGGCCGTCATTGTAAAATAAGATTTTGTTCTTAAGATGGCCACCGCCACCACCTGTCAGTCGCTCATCTGCCGTTGCTTGTTCATGTCCGTGGTAGAAATTTGGCAGTCGTTCCTCGTCGTCTGTTGTCATCAAGCGTCTGTGGCACCCAGTCCAATAAAGGCGACAGAGGGGGGAGAGAAAAACATGCATGAGCAGGGAGCCATTCTGAACATAAGTATTAGACCACACTGACACGTTTAATCCCCCTCTGGCTGCAAGGTTATCAGTGGCTGAGTTTGCCATGATCCCGGTGGTAGAGGCGACAGTAGTTCGACGTGGTCTTCCTCCTCCAGCAGCCGCCCAGATGTGAGCTGGGAGCTCCATTGTAAGGGGCTCAGGTAGCTCGTTAGTCAATCAGGCCCAGGTGTGGCAGACCTGGGCCAACTCCTGTCTCCAAGGAGACCAGCCAAGGGGGCAGAGTCTAAAATAAATCAATTAGGAAACTCAAGAGGGAGAAACACATCAACCCAGAGAAAATCATGTAAAAGTATATAATAAGGCACATACTAGTTAGGTTTCCATACAATTGGCAAAAGATTTTCATGCACATTTTTCCATCAGTGGTTCTTCCACCAAACAGACTGATAAAAATCAGTCCGTGATGACGAAGTGCACATAAAATGTACTTTTTCGCTGAAGTTTTCATGTAATGAATAAAAATCTAAAGTTCAATGTGTTTCCATCGAATTTTCAACACTACCAATAGTTGTCACAAAAACTGTTGCGTTATATATCAAATTATCAATATGGTAATTGTCTGTCTTGCAAGTGTGTTTCCTCATTCATTAATTCATGTACATGTGCCAGCAGCCGACAACATGAGCTAAAGATATAATTCGAATCCATCTGCACCGCTTTCCATTCCTCCTTAGGCACTCACTTCTGACATCAGACTGAGTTGTGAGTCAGTAGAGGTCCTATTTTACAACCTCTACCTTTAAATAGTCTACTGGCCCAGTCTGTCTGCTAACTGAATCAGGGTTTTGACTCAATGGTGTACAGTTATGAAGAGATGTGACTTTTTCATAGCAGGTTAGGAGAACTTATGCAGCAGGTTAGGATCATTTGTTTAAGGTTAGGAAAAGGGTTAGGGTGTCACACCCTGGCCTCTGTTATATTGATTTTCTTTATTAGTTTAGTTAGGTCAGGGTGTGACATGGGGGATGTTTGTGTGTTTTGTCTAGTTTAGGGTGTGTGTATTGTTTAGGGGGTTGTGTATAGTGTATGGGGTTGTGTTCAGTATAGAGGTTTAGGAAAGTCTATGGTTGCCTGGTTTGGTTCTCAATCAGAGACAGCTGTTTATTGTTGTCTCTGATTGGGAGCCATATTTAAGGCAGCCATAGGCTTTAGGTGATGGTGGGTAATTGTCTATGTTGTACGTTTGTAGCTTGTGTGTGCACTTACGTTTATAGCTTCACGATCGTTTGTTGTTTTGTTTCGTTTTTGTTATAGTGTTCGTTGCGTGTTTTTCCCTTCTCTAAATAAAAGAGAATGTATTTTGCACACGCTGCGCCTTGGTCCTCTCTCTCACCCATAAACGATCGTGACATAGGGTTAGCTAAAATGTTCTCCTAACCTGCTATGAAATGTCACAACCGTGAAGCATGGTGATATTTTTATTTATTTAACCTTTATTTAACTAGGCAAGTCAGTTAACCTGTTTGGGCTGCAGCCCGACACCGGTACACTTATGACAACATCCAGCTCAAGTGCAGGGCGCGAAATTCAAAAGATATTTTTAAAAAATATTTAACTTTCACACATTAACAAGTCCAATACAGCATATGAAAGGTACACATCTTGTGAATCAAGCCAACATGTCCGATTTTTAAAATGTTTTACAGGGAAGACACAATATGTAAATCTATTAGCTAACCACGTTAGCAAAAGACACTACTTTTCTTACTCCATCAGTTTTTTACTCCATCAGTAGCTATCACAAATTCGACCAAATAAAGATATAAATAGCCACTAACCAAGAAACAACTTCATCAGATGACAGTCTGATAACATATTTATTGTATAGCATATGTTTTGTTCGAAAAATTTGCATATTTCAGGTATAAATCATAGTTTACATTTCAGCTACAATCAGAAATTGCACCGAAAGCAGCCATAATATTTACAGACACCAACGTCAAATACCTAATTACTCATCATAAAACATTTCTGAAAAATACATAGTGTACAGCAATTGAAAGACAGGCATCTTGTGATTCCAGACAATATTTCCGATTTATTAAATGTTTTACAGCGAAAACAAAATGTAGCGTTATATTAGCGTAGCCACAATAGCCAGAAACACTTGGGCGCCTACGACCAGTTCACATGCACGACAGATATTAGAAATAGCATCATAAAATGTTTCTTACTTTCGGTGATCTTCCGTCAGAATGTTGGACAAGGTGTCCTTTGTCCAGAACAGTCGTTGTTTGGATCTGGAACGGCAAATTTCCCTCATCATTTAGCATGGGCACTTGCCAAGTGGCACGGATCTCTCCAACGTCAACAAAGTCAGAGAACGGAACACGGCAAAACTCCCGAAAAAATTTCAATAATCTGATTAAACTATATTGAAAAAACATACTTTACGATGATATGGTCACATGTATCAAATAAAATCTAAACCGGAGATGTTAGTCGTCCATAACGACAGCTAAACAGAAGGCAAATCCATGTCCCCTTTCGCGCGCTCCAGAAACAGGAAATGGACGGTCACGTCATACAAAGAGCTTTAATTCCACCTCAGACCAAGATAAACACGAAATTTCTTCTCTCACCGCCTCTTGACAACCAGGGGAAGGTGTATGAAGTGTACGTAGACTCTTACGTATCATGCCCATGTATAGGCAGGAAGTTGAACAGAGCATCGATTTCTGACATTCCACTTCCTGGTCAGGAAATGTGCTGCAGAATGAGTTCTGTTTCACTCAGAGAAATAATTCAAACGGTTTTAGAAACTAGAGAGTGTTTTCTATCCAATAGTAATAATAATATGCATATTGTACGAGCAAGAATTGAGTACGAGGCCGTTTGAAATGGGCACCATTTAACTGGCTACTCAATACTGCCCCTTGCAGCCATAAGAAGTTAACTTCTTGGCGCACAGATCCCGATTAAGGGATCATTTTCGTAAACAACCGCTGAATTGGCAGCGTGCCAAACTCAAAAATAATACTAAAATATTTATAATCATGGAATCACAAGTGAAATATACCAAAACACAGTTTAGCTTGTTGTTAATCCACCTACGTGTCAGATTTTGAAAATATGCTTTACAGCGAAAGCAATCCAAGCGTTTGTGAGTTTATCAATCACTAGACAAAACAGTAAGAACAGCTAGCCCCAAATTAGCATGGTCACGAAAGTCAGAAAAGCAATACAATTAATCGCTTACCTTTGATAATCTTCGGATGTTTGCACTCACGAGACTCCCAGTTACACAATAAATGTTATTTTTGTTCGATAAATATTAGTTTTATAACCAAAATCTGCCATTTTGTTTGCGCGTTATGTTCAGAAAACCACATGCTCGTTCCGGCCCTGAAAGGCAGACACAAATTCCAAAAAGTATCAAGTTCAAAAATAATACTAAAAATATTTATAATCATGAAATCACAAGTGAAATATACCAAAATACAGCTTAGCTTGTTGTTAATCCACCTATGGTGTCAGATTTTGAAAATATGCTTTACAGCGAAAGCAATCCAAGCGTTTGAGTTTATCATTCACTAGACAAAGAGCAAAGAATAGCTAGAACAGTTAGCCTTAAATTAGCTTGGTCACGAAAGTCAGAAAAGCAATACAATTAATCGCTTACCTTTGATAATCTTCGGATGTTTGTACTCACGAGACTCCCAGTTACACAATAAATGTTATTTTTGTTCGATAAATATTACCTTTATAACCAAAAATCGCTATTTGGTTTGCGCGTTATGTTCAGAAAACCACAAGCTCGTTCTGGTACTGAAGGGCAGACGAAAATTCCAAAAACTATCCGTAATATTCATAGAAACATGTCAAAGGTGTTTTATAATAAATCCTCAGGTTGTTTTTAACATACATAATCGATCATATTTCAACCAGACGGTAAACTGTTCAATTCTACAGAGCTAGAAAATAGTTTTTTTTTTTTAAAAGCACTTCCGGATTGGAGTTCCTCAGGTTATCGCCTGCAAATTCAGTTCTGTTATACTCACAGACAATATTTTGACAGTTTTGGAAACTTTAGAGTGTTTTCTATCCTAATCTGTCAATTATATGCATATTCTAATATCTGAGCCTGAGAAATAGTCCGTTTACCTTGGGAACGTTATTTTTCCAAATATAAAAATTCTGCCCCCTAGCTTCAAGAGGTTTTAATGACCCTCCAGCAGCATGAACTGTGTGGTGGCCTAGCATTTTCAGTACCTGTTTGTGACATATCACAATGCAAATTTAAATATTGCCACAAATGTTTTTCTACGTTTCCCTCCTTTTATATTCATCAGCTCTGACATTAACATGGACAGAGTATCTGTTATTCTGCTAGCAGCTAACCTCAACTAGCCTCCGAGCTGCTAAGGGCTGACATGTGGGGGCAGCAACTTAATGAAACAGTGTCAGGCTAACGCTGCCGCTAATGTTAACATAGGCTAGCATTGTGGCATGATGCTGATACTGCTGCATGGCCCCTGCTTTGCTGTATTACACCACCGACGCTTCCTGGGCAGGAGAATAAAGGCTGCTGTCTGTAATTCAATGAGCCAAGCTCTGGCTCCCTGGCCCTGGAGCAGCGTCTGACTATTAGTAAGAGTGGCAGCAGAGGCTCCTCTTGCTAGCGAGGACAGGCTGATTCTCACACTGCTGAGGCAGAGGGAGAGGAAATGTGATGTGTAGTACAGAATGTGATTTGTTTTATGATTTATGAATGTGGTGAATCTGCTCTATAAGATGGAATACAGTATGGCATAGGTATTAGCATTGCGAGTTCACCGATAATGAATGGGTAGAATAGCCATTTTAATATACAGTTTCTCATCAAAGTCCTTCTTCCAGAGGTTGACAACCAGGTGTCTCCTTATGCCTCAACACACTGTATGCATCAACACACTGCATTATACATCTCTATCAATTATGCTTAATTTCAGGTCTCTCACATTATTACAATGGGATGAATCACAACACTGAAGAGAGGACTGAATTGCAGATATTTTGTTATACCCTACACTTTTGCAACGGCCTATTCCGAAATAAAGTGTCCACTCCATCCAATCAATGCAGAAACTCTACTTTCTGCAATGATTGAATTATGGCCACAGTTCCATGTGAGTTTGTTTCAGACCACAGACCTAACACCCAGCCACATTCATTGAACTGGATGTTGGTACGTTCAGATTGTGCTGATTCTGTTCTTTTGCCCTGTCAGCTGTCAGTGGCTGGGCTAGTGCCGGCCAATATCAGTTAGGCTTTTTTCAGACGAGGCATTCTAACGAGGGTTACCCGTCAGGGTCCATTTATCTTACACATGTAGTGAATTGGCATGGCTCTGGATTTTCTGTCCCCGTTTTTCCTATGGGTATTCAATTCCCCCACAACTGTCTGCCAGAGGAGGAGTGAACTGGGGCATTGGGTCTTAATTGGATATACATAAATGCATATACTCTATGTATGTACAGTATGGACGCACACATGTTCGCATAACACACACACACAAACATACTTTAAAATGCACATATACATGTGTACACACAAAAACACACGCATATACACACATGGATGTACACATACAGACACACCTCACAAATCCGCAGAAGAGCAAAGCTTTTAATCACACTGTATAAGAGATGTCAAAACATATCAAAGCGTTAATAATATCCCCATGCCTCCAGATAAACATAATATTATAAAAGAGATTATGGATGGCTATTACACATGTGGAGAGATAATCCCTAGATTTTCACAGCCTGTCATGACAAGTCACAACCATGCCTATGGTCGCTTTATGTTAGATGTGGATTGTATCTGCATTGAGGGATTTTGAAAAATAGATTCATAGAAAAAGTGAAATTTAAGAAGTGGAGGAGAACAAAACAACCTATGTTTACAGCAGTTCTGTCGATGTTTAAAAGAAACAAAGTTGCCTGTGTTGACTTTATTCCCACTAAAAGTCACTTCAGTCTGTTGCCATTTATTGCCCAGGGCTTGGTAAGAAAATGTGGGCAGATAAAAGCTGTAAAAAGTGACACTCTAGAGGAAAATGACTCCCCTGTGAAGGTACAGTAGCAGTCTGCTGCTTGACCTTGATAGCAAATACTGCATTCTCAAATAAATATTCAGTGAGTAAGGAGTGATGGTGCGAGCCTCCTCGCCGTGAGATCCCTCCCAATGTGTTCTCCAATCTCATAAAACATTTTAGAAAAATGCTCAGTACCTATTGAAAGGTATTAAAAACAAGGGTGCCAATAATTTTGACCCCTACCTTCCTGAGAATTTTTTTTAAAACTTGTTAATAAACAAAATCTCTTTCTCTGAGCAATTGTATTAGTATACATTTTCCATTTATTGTTGCATACAATATGGCCCAGTATTTGAATAATTTATTTTATACAGTCATTTTTCTCATCTTTATCAAGGTAGTCATTTCAGACCCCATTGTATGTGAACCAAACATACGTGATCGACCGACTCGATTCGGTCTTATGTAGCAAGATTTGAAATTGTGCTTTTTATGGTGAGACTCAGAGCTAGAAAATTGCATATCATACACTACAGTTGAGGAACAATGGGAAAGTAATTCTGCTTTGAAAGTAACTTGTAACCTCACTTTTGAGAAAATGGCCTTTGAATGTTTTGGTACCTACTGGAGAGCTCTTCTTTGTCTCGCACCATCACTCATTCAGCATCGTTCACACCCTCTTAAGTTTTATCACAACCCATCTCTTTAAGGGTTGATCCGAACATTCTGTCCTAACAACAGCAGTCAAGCACCCAAGCTAACTGGCTAACGTTGGCTAGCTACTTCCGGACACAAATGAGACAACAGCTCAATCTGACCATGTTCCTCACCCTAGCAGAGCTGGTAAGGCTGTTTTTATGTTATCCAGTTGGTGACTGCAACTGTGCCGCTGGCAACAATTGAGGCTTTTTTGCCAACGTTTACTGACACCGGCCATATTCAACAGGTGTTGAGTGTTCGTAAATGCGTCAGTTATTCTGTGCTCTGGCACACTCAGATGAGAGTGCTCTGAATTCAAAGTAGATAGCCAGAGCGAATTTACCAGCTACGTCTATCAACAGCTGTCGTGTCGCAGTTGCATCATGAACATTGTATTGAAATGGATACTTGCCATAATCCCAACTCATGACGTTACTACCCTGCATGAATATGCAGGTAGCTAACCAACCAGGTTCAATGTTAGCTAGCTAACATTATGCTATAATTAGCAAAGCAAATGGCTCTGAGATACGGATAATATTACTACACAGATCATACACGTAACGTTAGCTAGCGAGCCAGCTAATGTTAGCTAGCTAACAGTACACTTTTACTTGAAATTAAAATGACTTTCTGACAAAATTAGAAACGTGTAATATCTTGAAAATGTAGCTAGCTAGACTATCTTACCCGTATACATGGGTGGACGCTTCTCCCTCTCTGTCAAGATGCCATGGTTGCCCTTAATTTTAAGATGTAATCCGGAGACAGGTGTTTTCTCTATCTCCTTAGCTATCATACTTTAATTCCACTGAGTTCTCGGTCCTCCAGAAAGTGGAGAGCAACACTTACACAGAGCTACTACCCGTTATATATTTTTGTAAAGCCGCATTAGACAGGAGTACCTACACATGCTGACCAGCTCAAATAGACTGAAGCGTGGCAGACCAATCCAAACTCATTTCTCGGCATGTCCAGCCCACTCATTATCTCAGCCAATCATGGCTAGCGGGAAGGTTGCTGACTTTTTCTGTGGCGAAATCAACTAAGCTCGTTATTTAACAATCGTATTCGTATTTACAGATGGCATAAAAGTTTGTTATTAAGGCAAATGAAAGTTCACATGTTCCATTTTGATAAAATAAAAAGTTTACATTCAAATGGCTCTCTTGTGAAGTAGTGACGCGCGACATACGCCTAGTCTCCTGAAATGGGTCACATATACTGTAGGGTTCCCACTTTGGGTTGCAAAATTCTGCAAACTTTCCATAAATTCCCTGGTTTTGCAGAAATCCTGGTTAGAGGATTCCAGATTTCCTACTTATTCCCTCCTAATTCCCGAGAATCCTCCATCTGGGATTTCAGGAAAACCAAGGAATTGGTTGGTGTGGTCCCCCACTATATCGGAGCACATTAAGAACCAGTGTATCTTTCATTTGCCATACAACAAGTATTTTTATGTAAAGTTTATGATGAGTTCTTTGGTCAGATTAGGTGAGTGTCCAAAATATCTCCGGACATTCTGGGGAAATGTTGCTACGTATTCACAATGTATAACCACGATTTGCAGCTCTAAATATGCACATTTTCGAACAAAACATAAATGTATTGTATAACATGATGTTATAAGACTGTCATCTGATGAAGTTGTCCAAAGGTTAGTGATTAATTTTATCTCTATTGCTGGTTTTTGCGAAAGCTACCTTTGCGGTGAATAAATGCGTTTGTGTGTTTGGCTATTGTGGTAAGCTAATATAATTCTATATTGTGTTTTCGCTGTAAAACACTTAAAAAATCGGAAATATTGGCTGGATTCACAATATGTTTATCTTTCATTTGCTGTACACCATGTATTTTTCATAAATGTTTATGATGAGTATTTATGTATTTCACGTTGCTCTCTGTAATTATTCTGGCTGCTTTGGTGCTATTTTTGATGGTGGCTGCAATGTAAAACTATGATTTATACCTCAAATATGCATATTTTCGAACAAAACATAAATGTATTGTATAACATGTTATAAGACTGTCATCTGATGAAGTTGGTTCTTGGTTAGTGTCTAATTTTATCTCTATTTTGTCGGTTTTGTGAAAGCTACCTATGCGGTGGAAACATGGTGAAAATATGCGGTTGTGTGTTTGGCTATTGTGGTTAGCTAATAGAAATACATAGTGTTTTCGCTGTAAAACATTTAAAAAATCGGAAATGATGGCTGGATTCACAAGATGTTTATCTTTCATTTGCTGTATTGGACTTGTGATTTCATGAAAATTATATTATATCCCTGTCCCGTTAGGCTAGGCTATGCTAGTCAGCTTTTTTGATGAGAAGGATCCCGGATCCGGGAGGGTGATGAAGTAGAGGTTATTTAATGCTAATTAAGTTTGTTAGGTTTT
This sequence comes from Salvelinus namaycush, assembly GCF_016432855.1. NCBI lineage: Eukaryota > Metazoa > Chordata > Actinopteri > Salmoniformes > Salmonidae > Salvelinus > Salvelinus namaycush. The sequence continues at coordinate 26,218,756 of NC_052318.1, forward strand.
CTTTCCTTATTCCCTAGAAAATAGGGAATAGGCATTTGTTTTTGATAGATACTGGGGCTGCCAATATTGTTTGGGGCAATTAGACTTCAGGAAGCTAATCAAAAGAAGCCTGAGAAAATGATAAATACATGGGACATTCCTAACGTTTAGGACACCATGCATACTATGATGACTGGGCTGTCACCTCACACAAAAAACACACCTTTCTCCGTACTCATATGACATTTCATTGCTTATTTGTTAATACATATTTGTGCACAGGAAGTGCAGTGAGTATACCAACACAGAGAGCAGCAGCAGCGTACTGGCTCCTCTCCTGCAGATGCCCTTTGATGAGTGATATGTGTGATTATGGCCCATGCCCCAGAGGTTTCCCTCACTCTCGTCTCCCTATGCACAGTAATTTGTTTCTCACCAAGTAATTAAGCATCCTGGGTGAGGAGGCCTGCTGTTAAGGAACACATATCTCATTACAGACAGAGGACTATATCCCTCCATCTCCCAACTTCTTCCACCTCTCCTGGTATATGAGAGAGAGAGAGAGAGAGAGATCAATACAGCAAGTGTGTGTGAGAGAGAGAGAGACCCCAGCACTACCGTCCTGGTTGGCTGTTGCTGAAATGTACCTGGATGAACTTGGCTGACACTGATTTCAAATAGAATTTGGAAAAGGGTGCATTTTTATGATTCTAGGGAAAATGTGTTGTGGTATCAACTGCACTCAGACAAACTAGAACAGAATGTCCCTTAGAGACAATGAATTGACATAGAATTGACAATATGGCAGATGACCATGAAACAGAAGGGGAGAGAGCCTTAGGATGCTCTGATGCAGCTGGGAAACAGAGATAAACATACTGAATACTGTTTACAGTGCTTTGATACATTCTAATGAAGACAGTCTCTGAAACATGACTTACTGCTCTGAAACTGGAGAGCATTACTGTATTGTTGAATCAGGTCAAAGTCCCACAAAACATGAATCAGCAACATTTGTATAGTATAGTATGTCAATGGTAGATCTTTACTTTATGTTCTGTCTTAAAACAAAATGTGTAACCAGCCATTTGCTTCCGGCCATGTAAGAGAGAGCATAGTTCCTGGTGTTCCCCTCATCTGCTCCTGACGTTGAGTTATGGATCCTTGTTCTACAGTGCATTTGTTAGCCTGCAACACAGGCACACGCACGCACACACAAACACAGAGAAAAGCAACCCACATACACACAAATTCAATGTTTGTGGATTATGATTATCACTTCACCTGCAATGAACCTGATGCTGAGATGTTGAGAGCATGCCGTCTCCTTGGCCTGATCTACTATTCAGTTGTAACATATTGAAGTGGAGTTACTTGGCCCTACTTCACGTCTCCTTTCACAAGGAAAAGAGCGACAGAGGAGAACCCACCGCCCCCCTCTGAGTCAGTCAGTGTTCCTGGGCAGGGTCAGGCGAGAGTTACTGCCTTCCTCATTCTGGATGTTTTCACCGGGATTTTATTTGTCACACAGGGTCCCTGTTTTTTCTTTCTTTCAATAGACGGCAAACGATGGTCTGGATGGAAGGAGCGGGGAAAAGATGGAGGGATGGTAGGTTGGAGGGATTGAGGGGACTGTGTGTGTGTTTGTGTGTGAAAGAGAGAAAGCAGAAGGGGGCTTGTTGGTTCTATTTAGAGAAACATATTAGGAAATCTCTAAAGTGAGTTTCATTCAAAACAGTTGTTTACAGTGGCAACGCCTCTGGATATAGACACATGACAGACTGTGTCTGTGTGGCTTTTACATATGTGTAACTGTGTCATGACTATGATTAATGACTCATTAAAGACACACAGTTATCCCCAAGGGAAGGTGATCAAGACTGTGTATGTAAGGGTGTGAACTGGCGGCAGAAGTCAGACGCAGGAGAGAAATAACTGTGTTTCCAGCGGCGCAGTTTATTTACAAAACCCACCGGAAAACATAATAATAAAAATCAATGGGTAACATAACCCGACGCACACCAGTACAGACGTACACATACACTTACAATAAACAATCACAGACAAGGACATGAGGGGAAACAGAGGGTTAAATACACAACATGTAATTGATGGGATTGGAACCAGATGTGATGGAAGACAAGACAAAACCAATGGAAAATGAAAAGTGGATCAGCGATGGCTAGAACACCGCCCGAACAAGGAGAGGGACCAACTTCGGCGGAAGTCGTGACAGTGTACAAGGTGTTTTATAACGACACAGGGCAAGACCCAGATGCAGATACAGGAGGCAGATGGTTCGAGTCTCTGATATTTATTAATATACAAGGCGCAGGCAATACACTGGGGATAATGGCGAAGATGGGGGACACCTGGAGGGGGGTGGAGACAAGCAAAAAGACAGGTGAAACACATCAGGGTGTGACATGTTCAGTAGCTGTGTTTGTACAGTTCTGGGTTTATACTGTACGTGTGACAGGTACTACATTTGTAACCATCTATTTTGAACCAAAATATAAACGCAACTTGTAAAGTATTGGTCCCATGTTTCATGAGCTGAAATAAAAGATCCCATACATTTTTCATACACACAAAAAGCTTATATCTCTGAAATGTTGTGCACAAATTTGTTTACATCCCTGTGAGTTAGCGTTTCTCATTTGCCAAGACAATTCATCCACCTGACAGGTGTGGCATATCAAGAAACTGATTAAACAGCATGACCATTACACGGGTGCACCTTGTGCTGGGGACAATAAAATGCCACTCTAAAATGTTTTTTTTTCTTCACACAACACAATGCCACAGATGTCTGAAGTTTTGAGGAAGATTGCAATTGGCATGCTGACTGCAGGAATGTCCACCAGAGCTGTTGACAGAGAATTGAAGGTTAATTTCTCTACCATAAGCCTCAACGTTGTTTTAGGGAATTTGGCAGTACACCCAACCAGCCTTACAACTGCAGACCACTTGTAACCTTGCCAGGCTTCTTCACCTGCAGAATCGTCTGAGACAGCTGATGAAACTCAGATGAATTTATGTCTGTAACAAACCCCTTTGTGGGGAAAAAAAACATTCTGATTGGCAGGTCCTGGCTTCCCAGTTGGTGGGCCTATGCCCTACCAGGCCCACCCTTCCACATGACTGCGTCCATGCCTAGTCATGTGAAATCCATAGACTAGGGCCTAATGAATTTATTTAAATTGACTGATTGTCACGCCCTGGCCTTAGTATTCTTTGTTTTCTTTATGTTTTTTAGTTAGGTCAGGGTGTGACATGGGGAATGTATGTGTTTTTGTAGTGTCTAGTGTAGTTGTCTAGTTATGTCTATGGCTGCCTAGATTGGTTCTCAATTAGAGGCAGCTGTGGTTCATTGTCTCTGATTGAGAGCCATATTTAAGGCAGTCATAGGCATTGGGGTTTTGTGGGTAATTGTCTGTGTCTATGTTCTATGTTGCATGTGTGCACTTAGTTCATTTATATAGCTTCACGTTCGTCTATTTGTTGTTTTGTTTCGTTTTTCTTCTTAATAATAAAGAGAAGATGTATTTTTCACACGCTGCGCCTTGGTCCACTCTCTCACCCTTAGACAGCCGTGACAGAATTACCCACCTAAATCGGACCAAGCGGCGTGTCAAGCGGCAACAGGACCCACCTACACAGGATTTCTGGACATGGGAGGACGAATTGGATGGTAAGGGACCTTGGGCTCAACCAGGAGAATATCGCCGCCCCAAAGCTGAGCTGGAGGCAGCGAAAGCCGAGAGGAGGCGATATGAGGAGGCAGCACGGAGGCAAGGCTGGAAGCCCGTGAGTACTACCCAAAAATTTCTTGGGGGGGGGCTTAAAGGGAGTGTGGCGAAGTCAGGTAGGAGACCTGCGCATACTCCCTGTACTTACCGTGGAGAGCGAGAGTACGGGCAGACACCGTGTTACGCAGTAGAGCGCATGGTGTCTCCTGTACGCGTGCATAGCCCGGTTCGGTACATTCCAGCTCCACGTATCGGCCGGGCTAGATTGAGCGTTGAGCCGGATGTCATGAAGCCGGCCCAACGCATCTGGCCACCAGTGCGTCTCCTCGGGCCGGCTTACATGGCACCAGCCTTACGCATGGTGTCCCCAGTTCGCCTACATAGCCCGGTGCGGGTTATTCCACCTCCCCGCACTGGTCAGGCGACGGGGAGCATACAACCAGGTAAGGTTGGGCAGGCTCAGTGCTCAAGGGAGCCAGTACGCCTGCACGGTCCGGTATTTCCGGCGCCACCTCCCCGCTCCAGCCCAGTACCACCAGTGCCTACACCACGCACCAGGCTTCCAGTGTGTCTCCAGAGCCCTGTTCCTCCTCCACGCACTCGCCCTATGGTGCGTGTCTCCAGCCCGGTACCACCAGTTCCGGCACCACGCACCAAGCCTCCTGTGTGTCCCCAGAGTCCTGTGCGTCCTGTTGTTGTTCCCCGCACTAGCCTGAACGTGCGTGTCCTTAACCCGGTACCTCCAGTTCCGGCACCACGCACCAGGCCTACAGTGCGTCTCAGCCGGCCAGAGTCTGCCGTCTGCCCAGCGGCGCCTGAACTGCCCGTCTGCCCAGCGGCGCCTGAACTGCCCGTCTGCCCAGCGGCGCCTGAACTGCCCGTCTGCCCAACGGCGCCTGAACTGCCCGTCTGCCCAACGCCGTCTGAACTGTCCGTCTGCCAAGCGCCGCATGAACTGCCCGTCTGGACTGAGCCTTCAAAGCCGCCCGTCTGCCATGAGCCTGCAAAGCCGCCCGTCTGCCATGAGCCTTCAGAGCCGTCCGCCAGACAGGAGCCGCTAGAGCCGTCCGCCAGACAGGAGCAGCCAGAGCCTTCCGCCAGACAGGAGCAGCCAGAGCCTTCCGCCAGACAGGAGCAGCCAGAGCCTTCCGCCAGACAGGAGCAGCCAGAGCCTTCCGCCAGACAGGATCAGCCCGAGCCTTCCGCCAGACAGGATCAGCCCGAGCCTTCCGCCAGACAGGATCAGCCCGAGCCTTCCGCCAGACAGGATCAGCCCGAGCCTTCCGCCAGACAGGATCAGCCCGAGCCTTCCGCCAGCCATGACCAGCCAGAGCCTTCCGCCAGCCATGACCAGCCAGAGCCGTCAGCCAGCCATGACCAGCCAGAGCCGTCAGCCAGCCATGACCAGCCAGAGCCGTCAGCCAGCCATGACCAGCCAGAGCCGTCAGCCAGCCATGACCAGCCAGAGCCGTCAGCCAGCCATGACCAGCCAGAGCCGTCAGCCAGTCCGGAGCTGCCGCCCCTCAGTCCGGAGCTGCCGCCCCTCAGTCCGGAGCTGCCGCCCCTCAGTCCGGAGCTGCCCCTCATTCCGGTGCTGCCCCCTAATCCAGTGGGGTTAATTTGGAGGGTGGCCATTTGGAGGAGGCTACCAAAGCGGGTATTGACAATGGTGGAGTGGGGGCCACGTCCCGCACCCGAGCCGCCGCCATGATGGGGCCCACCCCGGACCCTCCCCTTTCTATGTCAGTTTGTGTGGTCGGAGTCCGCACCTTTGGGGGGGGGGTACTGTCACGCCCTGGCCTTAGTATTCTTTGTTTTCTTTATGTTTTTTAGTTAGGTCAGGGTGTGACATGGGGAATGTATGTGTTTTTGTAGTGTCTAGTGTAGTTGTCTAGTTATGTCTATGGCTGCCTAGATTGGTTCTCAATTAGAGGCAGCTGTGGTTCATTGTCTCTGATTGAGAGCCATATTTAAGGCAGTCATAGTCATTGGGGTTTTGTGGGTAATTGTCTGTGTCTATGTTCTATGTTGCATGTGTGCACTTAGTTCATTTATATAGCTTCACGTTCGTCTATTTGTTGTTTTGTTTCGTTTTTCTTCTTAATAATAAAGAGAAGATGTATTTTTCACACGCTGCGCCTTGGTCCACTCTCTCACCCTTAGACAGCCGTGACAGAATTACCCACCTAAATCGGACCAAGCGGCGTGTCAAGCGGCAACAGGACCCACCTACACAGGATTTCTGGACATGGGAGGACGAATTGGATGGTAAGGGACCTTGGGCTCAACCAGGAGAATATCGCCGCCCCAAAGCTGAGCTGGAGGCAGCGAAAGCCGAGAGGAGGCGATATGAGGAGGCAGCACGGAGGCAAGGCTGGAAGCCCGTGAGTACTACCCAAAAATTTCTTGGGGGGGGGCTTAAAGGGAGTGTGGCGAAGTCAGGTAGGAGACCTGCGCATACTCCCTGTACTTACCGTGGAGAGCGAGAGTACGGGCAGACACCGTGTTACGCAGTAGAGCGCATGGTGTCTCCTGTACGCGTGCATAGCCCGGTTCGGTACATTCCAGCTCCACGTATCGGCCGGGCTAGATTGAGCGTTGAGCCGGATGTCATGAAGCCGGCCCAACGCATCTGGCCACCAGTGCGTCTCCTCGGGCCGGCTTACATGGCACCAGCCTTACGCATGGTGTCCCCAGTTCGCCTACATAGCCCGGTGCGGGTTATTCCACCTCCCCGCACTGGTCAGGCGACGGGGAGCATACAACCAGGTAAGGTTGGGCAGGCTCAGTGCTCAAGGGAGCCAGTACGCCTGCACGGTCCGGTATTTCCGGCGCCACCTCCCCGCTCCAGCCCAGTACCACCAGTGCCTACACCACGCACCAGGCTTCCAGTGTGTCTCCAGAGCCCTGTTCCTCCTCCACGCACTCGCCCTATGGTGCGTGTCTCCAGCCCGGTACCACCAGTTCCGGCACCACGCACCAAGCCTCCTGTGTGTCCCCAGAGTCCTGTGCGTCCTGTTGTTGTTCCCCGCACTAGCCTGAACGTGCGTGTCCTTAACCCGGTACCTCCAGTTCCGGCACCACGCACCAGGCCTACAGTGCGTCTCAGCCGGCCAGAGTCTGCCGTCTGCCCAGCGGCGCCTGAACTGCCCGTCTGCCCAGCGGCGCCTGAACTGCCCGTCTGCCCAGCGGCGCCTGAACTGCCCGTCTGCCCAACGGCGCCTGAACTGCCCGTCTGCCCAACGCCGTCTGAACTGTCCGTCTGCCAAGCGCCGCATGAACTGCCCGTCTGGACTGAGCCTTCAAAGCCGCCCGTCTGCCATGAGCCTGCAAAGCCGCCCGTCTGCCATGAGCCTTCAGAGCCGTCCGCCAGACAGGAGCCGCTAGAGCCGTCCGCCAGACAGGAGCAGCCAGAGCCTTCCGCCAGACAGGAGCAGCCAGAGCCTTCCGCCAGACAGGAGCAGCCAGAGCCTTCCGCCAGACAGGATCAGCCAGAGCCTTCCGCCAGACAGGATCAGCCCGAGCCTTCCGCCAGACAGGATCAGCCCGAGCCTTCCGCCAGACAGGATCAGCCCGAGCCTTCCGCCAGACAGGATCAGCCCGAGCCTTCCGCCAGACAGGATCAGCCCGAGCCTTCCGCCAGCCATGACCAGCCAGAGCCTTCCGCCAGCCATGACCAGCCAGAGCCGTCAGCCAGCCATGACCAGCCAGAGCCGTCAGCCAGCCATGACCAGCCAGAGCCGTCAGCCAGCCATGACCAGCCAGAGCCGTCAGCCAGCCATGACCAGCCAGAGCCGTCAGCCAGCCATGACCAGCCAGAGCCGTCAGCCAGTCCGGAGCTGCCGCCCCTCAGTCCGGAGCTGCCGCCCCTCAGTCCGGAGCTGCCCCTCATTCCGGTGCTGCCCCCTAATCCAGTGGGGTTAATTTGGAGGGTGGCCATTTGGAGGAGGCTACCAAAGCGGGTATTGACAATGGTGGAGTGGGGGCCACGTCCCGCACCCGAGCCGCCGCCATGATGGGGCCCACCCCGGACCCTCCCCTTTCTATGTCAGTTTGTGTGGTCGGAGTCCGCACCTTTGGGGGGGGGTACTGTCACGCCCTGGCCTTAGTATTCTTTGTTTTCTTTATGTTTTTTAGTTAGGTCAGGGTGTGACATGGGGAATGTATGTGTTTTTGTAGTGTCTAGTGTAGTTGTCTAGTTATGTCTATGGCTGCCTAGATTGGTTCTCAATTAGAGGCAGCTGTGGTTCATTGTCTCTGATTGAGAGCCATATTTAAGGCAGTCATAGTCATTGGGGTTTTGTGGGTAATTGTCTGTGTCTATGTTCTATGTTGCATGTGTGCACTTAGTTCATTTATATAGCTTCACGTTCGTCTATTTGTTGTTTTGTTTCGTTTTTCTTCTTAATAATAAAGAGAAGATGTATTTTTCACACGCTGCGCCTTGGTCCACTCTCTCACCCTTAGACAGCCGTGACACTGATTTCCTTATATAAACTGTAACTCAGTAAAATCGTTGAAATTGTTACGTGTTGCGTTTATATTTTTGTTCAGTATATATAGGAAATAAATACATGCAAGAAATAAATAATTTAGGGTTAACATGTGGTCTTATCTCCTGAAAGTTATGTACAAGATGGGTGTCCTGTCTTGTCTGGTACAGTACACTGCCATGCGTTGAGCTCCGAGACGGACAGCTCTGTCATTGAATTGTGATATTAACAATGTGTGTCTCTCGTGACAAAGGACATTGTACAATATACCGACAGTTGCTCTCTCTGAGCCAATTCAAACTTACCCTGTCCTCTCCTGTCAGCATCCTGCTTCAAACGCTGGTGTGGTGTGGTGCTAGATCATACAAACTCTCACACACACACACTCATGCAAGCACACACACTCATGCAAGCACACACACACACACACACACACACACACACACACACACACACACACACACACACACACACACACACACACACACACACACACACACACACACACACACACACTATATGCAATAGTGCTGGACCTAATCAGGTTTTAGACTTGAGTATAATCAAAACACATACGGGGAGAGCAGTTGTTCCCATTCTGTGACAGCTGGTAATTTTCCTGGAGAGCAACTAAAGCATTCGTTTCAATTAGCAGAGAGTGGTTAAGCAGAGTAACCACGCAGTCCAATAAGGCTAAGGACATGTTAACATGGAGCCCAGATGAAAAATGACACTGCAGGTAAATTAAACCATGTTGGATTTGAGATTGAAAAGCGGAACTAAATTAATTATTGAGGGAGGCTCTGGACATTCTCTGTGTCTTGGGAATGAAATGTGGTGGGAGTAACTAATAAAAAATTGGCCTGAAGGCTCTTTCTAGTGCCTGTAAATAAAAAATACATCACCATAACGCTGACAGACGCCTTGGAGTAAATAAGGGGGAGGAGAGCAAGGCCATTATCCATATATGACCTCAATGGATATAAGGTTCAAGACCATGGGGGATATTAGATTAGCAGGCTCTTACCACAGACTGCCACTTTGAAGACAGGGTTGTGGCTTTGTTGCTCCAGACTCAGAGTGTAGTAAGTTACATGTAGAGTTGAAGGGGAAGGGGAACTGAAGGGGAATGTGTGAATGGAAGTCTTTAACCCATTTTATTAACCTGTTTGGGCTGCAGGGGCAGTATTGAGTAGCCAGATAAAAGGTGCCCATTTCAAACGGCCTCGTACTCAATTCTTGCTCGTACAATATGCATATTATTATTACTATTGGATAGAAAACACTCTCTAGTTTCTAAAACCGTTTGAATTATATCTGTGAGTCAAACAGAACTCATTTGGCACAAACTTCCTGACCAGGAAGTGGAAAGTCTGAAATCGAGGCTCTGTTCTACTTCCTGCCTATAAATGGGCATGATACGTATTAGTATACATGCACTTCATAGACCTTCCCCTGGATGTCAAGAGGCGGTGAGAGAAGAAATGTAGTGTTTATCTTGGTCTGAGGTGGAATACAAGCTCTTTGTATGACGTGTCCCCCATTTCCGGTTTTCTGGAGAGCGCGAGAAGGTACCTGGATTTGCCTTCTGTTTAGCTGCTGTTATAGGCGACTACTATCTCCGGCTTTGATTTTATTTGATACATGTGACCATATCATCGTAAAGTATGTTTTTTCAATATAGTTTAATCAGATTATTGAAATTTTTTCGGGAGTTTTGCCGTGTTCCGTTCTCTGACTTTGTTGACGATGGAGAGATTCGTGCCACTTGGCTAGTGTGCTTGCTAATTCAAGAGGGAAAGTGGCCGTTCTAAATCCAAACAACGACTGTTCTGGACAAAGGACTCCTTGTCCAACATTCTGATGAAAGATCAGCAAAAGTAAGAAACATTTTATGATGCTATTTCATATATCTGTCGTACATGTGAATTAGTCGTCGGCGCCCAACCTTTGGGTACTCCAGCTATACCGAAGCTGGATGTCGTAATGAAGTTATTTTTTAGAATTCTAACACTGCGATTTCATTAAGAACTAATGGATCTATCATTTCCTATACAACATGTATTTTTTAGTTATGTTTATGAATAGCTATTTGGTCAGAATATGTGTGTCAGAAAAAGTGTCAGAAAAATATCCGAACGTTGTGGGAAATAGTAGCTACGTTAGCAGAATGTATAACCACTGATTTCAGCTCTAAATATGCACATTTTCGAACAAAACATAAGTGTATGTATAACCTGATGTTATAGGACTGTCATCTGATGAAGAATATCAAGGTTAGTCAAAAATTATATATCTTTTGCTGGTTTGTTACGATCGCTAACTTTTGCTACTGGGGAAGGGCTTGTGTTTCTGGCTATTGTGGTAAGCTAATATAACGCTATATTGTGTTTTCGCTGTAAAACACTTAATAAATCGGAAATATTGGCTGGAATCACAAGATGCCTGTCTTTCATTTGCTGTACACTATGTATTTTTCAGAAATGTTTTATGATGAGTAATTAGGTATTTGACGTTGGTGTCTGTAATTATTCTGGCTGCTTTCGGTGCAATTTCTGATTGTAGCTGCAATGTAAACTATGATTTATACCTGAAATATGCACATTTTTCGAACAAAACATAGATTTATTGAATAACATGTTATAAGACTGTCATCTGATGAAGTTGTTTGTTGGTTAGTTTGGTTGGTTCTTGGTTAGTTAGGTTGGCTTTGTGCATGCTACCTGTGCTGTGAAAAATGTCTGTCCTTTTTTGTATTTGGTGGTGAGCTAACATAAATATACGTGGTGTTTTCGCTGTAAAACATTTTAAAAATCGGACATGTTGGCTGGATTCACAAGATGTGTACCTTTCATTTGCTGTATTGGACTTGTTAATGTGTGAAAGGTAAATATTTAAAAAATATATATTTTGAATTTCGCGCCCTGCACTTGAGCTGGCTGTTGTCATATTGTGGGCGGCCTCGGGCTTGCAGCCAGAAGAAGTTAATTTACATCAGAATAATGATTTGACCATTCAGTTGAATGAACCGTCCTGAAAAGTGGACCACATTTCATATGCATTAGCACCTACCTTTTTAAATGTATTTCTATGTCTTATAAACAGTGCTTTGACATGTTACTAACAACAACTTAAAAAACTGACATACAGTACATTAAGTCTCTTTGATAAACAGCAATGCAAATACCCTGGTGATTTTTGAAATTGTATGATCTTTCAACTCGATAATTTGTGTGTGGTCTAAAAGGAAACGCTTATTTCGCATATTACGTCTCAGAGCTAAAATGTGCTTATCTTTTACAGCGTTCCGTGCACCATGCATTTTGATTAAGGAAATTATGCGTGCATTGATCCAGCGTATTGACGTGCTTACAGTAACAACTGAATCGAAATTAAAAAAGTTAATTAATACGATGAGGTATCACCATATGCCAATATTTAATGATGCAAAAAAGGAGTGTGCTTGGAAAGTCGAGGTAAACTAAGTGATTATCCTAAACAAAAAAAAATACAAAGGAATGATTTTAGGCAATAGACATCAGCACTCTCTGCTAGATACCACCATGTCTTTGCTGGAATCCTTAAGTGCTGATTACTCTTTCCTTCGAGATGAAGCATGTAGCCACAATTAGATGGGCAATTTAATCTGATGAAAGGCAAGGAGGATGATGCTACTGCCTGGAGAGATTCCATGCTTTGCCATTTAAGGAGTGCAATGAAAATTAAAATTGACTTAGCTAGACAGCGATGAGAAAACCACAATCTGAGCACTTCAAGTGTGACATACAGCATACAGCGAAGCCCTGATTGTGTCTCTACAGTTACGGCATGCAGTCAATCCCTGTTGAGCTGGTAGAAAGGGAGAAATATGGGAGAAAGAAAACATTGCAAGAGTTTAGGGTAGATGTCTCATTAATTGCTCCATAGGCAGGAAATTACTCCAGGCACCGAAGCTATCTCAAAACCACATTGCAATTATCATTCTTGCAAAACGGACAAGACAATGACAATCTAAACCTCTGAAGGACACTGTCACAGGATCGTCTTGGTGCAGCTAGTTGGACAAATGGTTTGTTTAGGGAGAAGAGGAATGCTGCAGCACGACAATTGCATTTTATTTGATTGAGACGCCTCAATCCATTACACAAACAAGTGTCGACGAGCACCTCCTGGAGAGCAGCTCTTCAATTCATTCCTGCCACCTTGATAAGTATTGGTAGGGATGATTCTCATTGCCTCATTGTGTGGTAAACGGCATCGGGCCGCACCATGGCGCTAATCAGTAAACAGATGTGACAGCACTCAGCGAAACTCCCCAGGCAGCCCAATCCGGTGAGCTCACCTCTGTGTGTGTTTCCTCTAAAGCAGCTCCTGCAGCTCCCACACCCTGGAGGAAAGCTTAATATAAATCCTCCACTTTGAGAGATCTCATCTTTTTAAATCTATGCTAAGTGCGGTGTGGGACTGCTGGAGTGGTACAGGCCTCTCTTAGAGAGCAGTGGTAATGAGCGGAGGAGAGGCGCACTGGAATAATTTACATTCCTCTACCTCTCAAGCCAAACGGAGGAGTGTCTTCTCAGGTAAGAAAAACACAAAAAGTTGTTTACTTGTTCTTCATTCTCATTACCTTGAGAGCTGAAGGTCAGACAGCGCCCTTTGCTTGGTTATATAATTTTTTTTCGAGATGGGACTTTCAAAAACTGATATGCCCATAATCTTGAATGTCAACGCTACCCTTAGAAAAGTGGAGTGGGGTCAGAATACATCGAGTCAGAGAGGGGGAAAGGCCTTGTTTTGAATAGGAGAGGAAATGTGAGATGCATGTTGATAACATTTTTCTGCCATTCCAAAAGTTTAGTATAAATCTTTAATATTGTTGTTGTGACGTGACTATCATTAATGTGATGACTGCTATTTATCGACTAATTACCTACTACATTTAATTATTACTTGACTAAATTAATAATGTAACAATTAACTCAATAGGAATTTGGGGCACCATGGGAAAAGTTTGTTTAATGAGTTACCATTTCCCGAATTAACTCAAGACTATAGATACTGTATCATACCAGTCATCAATTAATAATTTCCTCATATCAGTCTCATTCTAAACGTCGTAGACTCCATATATCTGCACAAACCCGGGTCTCACTAATCATTCCGTACCGCACAAATGTATTTGATTATTTATTTACTAACAAGCTAAATGATAACATAATATACAGACACACACATGGTATAGGTTATTGATTAGAAATTAATACAATGACAACAGGTCCTAGCGGACCAACACAATATGACACGTGTTAGACAAGATGGAGATTTAAAGAGAGATAGAGAGAGAGCAAGAGAGAAAAGCAACACTAGGATACATTTGAAAACTATACTTATAGTAGCCCTTGCACCGTACTGCCGCTCTTATGGGTAAGAAGTGCAATGCATGTATTTACGTGTTGAAGGTCTTCGTTTGGGTATCTCTGTTGGGTATCTCTGTTGGGCTCAGGCCTTCGTGGGCCGAGTTCCACTTGGTGAGAATGGTTCGACGGAGGCCTTGATCTTTGGATGGCCGTCTCCTTCGTTCTCGGGTGTAAGTCTCTGATTGTCCACAAGATGTAACTATGTCCTTTCGCTTAGTTGTCTGTTTCCTTGTACTCGTTCTGGAAGAGTGGTCGTCTGAGGATGGCTAATCAGCCATGTAGATGATCCCAGCATGGGGATGAAAGCAGTGTAGACAAACGATGACTTGAAGAGAGTAACCTGATGGTCCTGCTTAAATTCACCTTCTTAGATACAGTACTTAGAACAGCTTCTCAACCATAGCATTGATTGTTAAGAGGTTTCTTTGTCTTCAACCTCGTGTTGCGTTTGTGGGGTCGTGACTAATCGTAGACATCGGCGGCATCTTGTGCTCATTCTAGTCCGATATGTTTATTCTTAACTCAAATGCTTTATACCCTAGGGTAAAAAGGGGGCGTTTCCATCTTGCTGACACGCTCTCTGGGTTCCCTCGGGCATAGAAAGTTACGAGGCAAGGTATCAGAATTTACTATGATCTCATTTAGAGAACTAAAATCACCATTTTATCATTACAAAAATATTCTCTTCATCCTGGATATTTTCCACATAACTCAGTTACAATGTTTTTGTTATCATTTCTTCATTTTAACTTTAATGACATCACAAAATAGACATTCATCTTCTACATTCCATCTCTCATCATTAACAACATTCGGAGAATTAAATATATTGTCCCTGTGTCCATTGTTTGATTATGTAGTTTTGGGCTGGTTAACTCTTCATAAAGGCACACAGACATTCCGATCACCCAAACTAGGCCCCAAAGGACTCGTCTGCTGCCAAATGGTTTACGATCGACGTGAGATGTCATAAAAACTCCACATCCATCCCTCTCCCCCTCTGCGGGAGAGAGAAAGCTCTGTACAGTAGAGCTGATCCACTGTAACCTGATCTCTTGGATGCTCACAGGAGAGTCATGACAGTGTATACCTCACAAATTCATGGAGCCTAATGAAAAATGCTGCATTGTGATGACGAATTTGATTATAACATTGAATCAACAAACACATCTAGGGCCAAGTCCTAAATTCATTGGGGGGGAATTCTGAACCGAGTTAAGCACGAGTAAATTAAACTTAATTCCCTTTTAATCCACTTTTCTCTATGCGTATTCTGACCTTGAATTTATGCATGAGAACAGTGTGCTATTCACCAGCTATTCGTTGGGGTGGATATTTAAGAAATGAAGGTATTCTGACCTTGACCTTATTCCCTCATAATTCCACCACCTTTACGCTAGAAGAAACCATGAATAAGGTCGAGCGAACCTGCCAGTTCCAAGTAGAAAAGCATCTACTTCATTTTTTCAGCATTCATGCACTGTAATTTATAAATTGCTAAGCGCTATTGATAAGAGTAAATGAGTAATCCATTTGGAGAAGGGGATTGTAACTACACATAGCAATTGTTTTAGATTGTTTATCTTTATGATCCCTGGAGATGAATGTGAAACCAGACATATGCAAGCAAACTGAAAATCATATCAACATGACATGTATTGCGGCCCCTTTTCCACAGTGAAGTAGGCTATAAATAGCTGTGCAATTTTTCTGTAGGGCCTATTCAGTGCTTGTTTTCTCACATAAACTGAAATTGAGCTAACAGAGAATTTTAGCCACCAGGAAATGAGTGATTTTAACTAGATAACAGCCAAAAAGTCAGAACAGCTTCCCCAGTTTGACAACAGATGCCGCTCCGGTGTGAGAAATCAAAAGGCAAATATCACAGCCAATCACAACACGGGCGGGTAAGTAATACTGTGAAACACTATCATTCTACTATTAGCACCAGATATATGATGTACATTTTCTGAAATTACAATGCAAAAATCCCCCACAAAATTAATTCTGTGTAGCACCATTAAATTCTGCATAATAGCACAGCATTTCATAAACTTTACTATGGGAAAATTGATAAATTGTTATGCTTCAGCTTGCTGCCCTATGACTGCTTTCAAATGTGTCTTTTTTCAGCGATTTAAGGTAAAATAGATGTACAGTGGTTGCTCAACTAAAAATGTTGTGATTATGCTGCGGGACTTAGAGGTAATTTGTGGTTTAGTACCGTACCCTGCGACTCTACTTCTTTGCGTGCCGCTCTGTTCTGGGCCAGCTGCAGCTTTACTAGGTCTTTCCTTGCAGCACTGGACCACACGACTGGGCAATAATATTGCAACTTGCAGACGTGTTGCTGTGCGTTTTGTCGCCAACCTTACTTTGCAACCTGACAACTTTACGATTTTTACTTTTTAATTACCGTTTATATTTTTAGTTTTTCCCTCAACTTTTTCTTATCATTCAACTTTTTCACTCCGGACGCTTTATCTGGACATGGTTCGTCAGCACCTTCAACAGCCGAAGCTAAGTAGTAACATTAACATGGTGCCTTCTAATTGCAGTCGCTGTACTCATAATATACAGGAGAACGATCGCCTTACGGCAAGGATAGCTGTGCTGCAAGCCCAGCTTCATACGCAATCGTTAGGCAAGGGTAATTTCAGTGTAGGAAAGGATGAAACAGCGTCTGTGCCACCAGTAAGTACAGATAGTAGTATAAATCCCCTCGAACAGTCCCCGCAGCCGGACAACTTTCTCATGGCTTCTGGAGGGAAATGCTGTAGGAATGCTCAACCGGTGTCGCTTATTCAGCCGACAGAAACTTTCAACCAGTTTTCCCCATTAAGTAGCGAGTCGGAGTCTGAGGCCGAGCCTTCTCTTGTCTCTACTCCTCCCGTTACGGGGTCTGAGACGCCGAAGATTCCCACCATTAGCTCTGACAAATTGAAAACCCTAGTCATTGGCGACTCCATTACCCGCAGTATTAGACTTAAAACGAGTCATCCAGCGATCATACACTGTTTACCAGGGGGCAGGGCTACCGATGTTAAGGCTATTCTGAAGTTGGTGCTGGCTAAAGCTAAAACTGGCGAGTGTAGAGAGTATAGAGATATTGTTATCCACGTCGGCACCAACGATGTTAGGATGAAACAGTCAGAGGTCACCAAGCGCAACATAGCTTCAGCATGTAAATCAGCTAGAAAGATGTGTCGGCATCAAGTAATTGTCTCTGGCCCCCTCCCAGTTTGGGGGAGTGATGAGCTCTACAGCAGAGTCTCACAACTCAATCGCTGGTTGAAAACTGTTTTCTGCCCCTCCCAAAAGATAGAATTTGTAGATAATTGGCCCTCTTTCTGGGACTCACCCACAAACAGGACCAAGCCTGGCCTGCTGAGGAGTGACGGACTCCATCCTAGCTGGAGGGGTGCTCTCATCTTATCTACCAACATAGACAGGGCTCTAACTCCTCTAGCTCCACAATGAAATAGGGTGCAGGCCAGGCAGGAGGCCGTTAGCCAGCCTGCCAGCTTAGTGGAGTCTGCCACTAGCATAGTCAGTGTAGTCAGCTCAGCTATCCCCATTGAGACTGTGTCTGTGCCTCGACCTAGGTTGGGCAAAACTAAACATGGCGGTGTTCGCCTTAGCAATCTCACTATGATAAAGACCTCCTCCATTCCTGCCATTATTGAAAGAGATCGTGATACCTCACATCTCAAAATAGGGCTACTTAATGTTAGATCCCTCACTTCAAAGGCAGTTATAGTGACCATATCCCCCGTGCATCCCGCAAAGGCGGAGGTGTTGCTAACATTTACGATAGCAAATTTCAATTTACCCCCCCAAAAATGATGTTTTCGTCTTTTGAGCTTCTAGTCATGAAATCTATGCAGCCTACTCAATCTCTTTTTATAGCTACTGTTTACAGGCCTCCTGGGCCATATACAGCGTTCCTCACTGAGTTCCCTGAATTCCTATCGGACCTTGTAGTCATAGCAGATAATATTCTAATTTTTGGTGATTTTAATATTCACATAGAAAAGTCCACAGACCCACTCCAAAAGGCTTTCGGAGCCATCATCGACTCAGTGGGTTTTGTCCAACATGTCTCTGGACCTACTCACTGCCACAGTCATATGCTGGACCTAGTTTTGTCCCATGGAATAAATGTTGTAGATCTTAATGTTTGTCCTCATAATCCTGGACTATCGGACCACCATTTTATTGCGTTTGCAATCGCAAGAAATAATCTGCTCAGACCCCAACCAAGGAGCATCAAAAGTCGTGCTATAAATTCTCAGACAACACAAATATTCCTTGATGCCCTTCCAGACTCCTTCTGCCTACCCAAGGACGTCAGAGGACAAAAATCAATTAACCACCTAACTGAGGAACTCAATTTAACCTTGCGCAATACCCTAGATGCAGTTGCACCCCTAAAAACTAAAAACATTTGTCATAAGAAACTAGCTCCCTGGTATACAGAAAATACCCGAGCTCTGAAGCAAGCTTCCAGAAAATTAAATGGCGCCACACCAAACTGGAAGTCTTCCGACTAGCTTGGAAAGACAGTACCGTGCAGTATCGAAGAGCCCTCACTGCTGCTCGATCATCCTATTTTTCCAACTTAATTGAGGAAAATAAGAACAATCCGAAATGTATTTTTGATACTGTCGCAAAGCTAACTAAAAAGCAGCATTCCCCAAGTGACCCTTAAGTGTTTTAGTACGATATTCTCTTGAAACAATGATGAAAATAATCATGGCCTCTAAACCTTCAAGCTGCATACTGGACCCTATTCCAACTACAACCTATTCCAACTACAACTACTGGACCCTATTCTTTAACTACTTAAAGAGCTGCTTCATGTGCTTGGCCCTCCTATGTTGAACATAATAAACAGCTCTCTATCCACCGGATGTGTACCAAACTCACTAAAAGCGGCAGTAATAAAGCCTCTCTTGAAAAAGCCAAACCTTGACCCAGAAAATATAAAAAACTATCGGCCTATATCGAATCTTCCATTCCTCTCAAACATTTTTGAAAAAGCTGTTGCGCAGCAACTCACTGCCTTCCTGAAGAAAAACAATATATACGAAATGCTTCAGTCTGGTTTTAGACCCCATCATAGCACTGAGACTGCACTTGTGAAGGTGGTAAATTACCTTTTAATGGCGTCAGACCGAGGCTCTGCATCTGTCCTCGTGCTACTAGACCTTAGTGCTGCCTTTGATACCATCGATCACCACATTCTTTTGGAGAGATTGGAAACCCAAATTGGTCAACACGGACAAGTTCTGGCCTGGTTTAGATCTTATCTGTCGGAAAGATATCAGTTTGTCTCTGTGAATGGTTTGTCCTCTGACAAATCAACTGTACATTTTGGTGTTCCTCAAGGTTCCGTTTTAGGACCACTATTGTTTTCACTATATATTTTACCTCTTGGGGATGTCATTCGAAAACATGTTAACTTTCACTGCTATGCGGATGACACACAGCTGTACATTTCAATGAAACATGGTGAAGCCCCAAAATTGCCCTCGCTAGAAGCCTGTGTTTCAGACATAAGGAAGTGGATGGCTGAAAACGTTCTACTTTTAAACTCAGACAAAACAGAGATGCTTGTTCTAGGTCCCAAGAAACAAAGAGATCTTCTGTTGAATCTGACAATTAATCTTGATGGTTGTAAAGTCGTCTCAAATAAAACTGTGAACGTTACTCTGGACCCTGATCTCTCTTTTGACGAACATATCAAGACTGTTTCAAGGACAGCTTTTTTCCATCTACGTAACATTGCAAAAATCTGAAATTTTCTGTCCAAAAATGATGCAGAAAAATTAATCCATGCTTTTCTTGCTTCTAGGTTAGACTACTGCAATGCTCTACTTTCCGGCTACCCGGATAAAGCACTAAATAAACTTCAGTTAGTGCTAAATACGGCTGCTAGAATCCTGACTAGAACCAAAAAATTTGATCATATTACTCCAGTGCTAGCCTCCCTACACTGACTTCCTGTTAAGGCAAGGGCTGATTTCAAGGTTTTAGTGTTAACCTACAAAGCGTTACATGGGCTTGCTCCTACCTATCTTTCCGATTTGGTCCTGCTGTACATACCTACACGTACGCTACGGTCACAAGACGCAGGCCTCCTAATTGTCCCTAGAATTTCTAAGCAAACAGCTGGAGGCAGGGCTTTCACCTATAGATCTCAATTTTTATGGAATGGTCTGCCTACCCATGTGAGAAACGCAGACTCTGTCTCAACCTTTAAGTCTTTATTGAAGACTCATCTCTTCAGTAGGTCCTATGATTGAGTGTAGTCTGGCCCAGGAGTGTGAAGGTGAACAGAAAGGCTCTGGAGCAACGAACCGCCCTTGCTGTCTCTGCCTGGCCGGTTCCCCTCTCTCCACTGGGATTCTCTATCTCTAACCCTATTACAGGGGCTGAGTCACTGGCTTACTGGTGCTCTTTCATGCCGTCCCTGGGAGGGGTGCGTCACTTGAGTGGGTTGAGTCACTGACGTGATCTTCCTGTCTGGGTTGGCGCCCCTCCTTGGGTTGTGCCGTGGCGGAGATCTTTGTGGGCTATACTCGGCCTTGTCTCAGGATGGTAAGTTGGTGGTTGAAGGAATCCCTCTAGTGGTGTGGGGGCTGTGCCTTGGCAAAGTGGGTGGGGTTATATCCTTCCTGTTTGGCCCTGTCCGAGGGTATCATCGGATGGGGCCACAGTGTCTCCTGACCCCTCCTGTCTCAGCCTCCAGTATTTATGCTGCAGTAGTTTATGTGTCGGGGGGCTAGGGTCAGTTTGTTGTATCTGGAGTACTTGTCCTGTCTTATCCGGTGTCCTGTGTGAATTTAAGTATGCTCTCTCTAATTCTCTCTTTCACTCTTTCTTTCTCTCTCTCGGAGGACCTGAGCCCTAGGACCATGCCTCAGGACGACCTGAAATGATGACTCCTTGCTGTCCCCAGTCCACCTGGCCAACTGTTCTGCCTGCGGCTATGGAACCCTGACCTGTTCACCGGACGTGCTACCTGTCCCAGACCTGCTGTGTTCAACTAACTAGAGACCGCAGGAGCGGTAGAGATACTCTTACTGATCGGCTATGAAAAGCCAACTGACATTTACTCCTGAGGTGCTGCACCCTCGACAACTACTGTGATTATTATTATTTGACCATGCTGGTCATTTATGAACATTTGAACATCTTGGCCATGTTCTGTTATAATCTCCACCCGGCACAGCCAGAAGAGGACTGGCCACCCCTCATAGCCTGGTTCCTCTCTAGGTTTCTTCCTAGGTTTTGGCCTTTCTAGGGAGTTTTTCCTAGCCACCGTGCTTCTACACCTGCATTGCTTGCTGTTTGGGGTTTTAGGCTGGGTTTCTGTACAGTACTTTGAGATATCAGCTGATGTACGAAGGGCTATATAAATACATTTGATTTGATTTGATTTGCTCCAGAACAGCGAAAGGGGGAGTTAGAGCACTGATTATGGTTTTGGGTCCCATGACGCTACTGTGTCTCTAAAAATACACTTATTTTTTTGTTATTTCGCGTCAGTATTACTTATTAAAACTGTTGTTACACTAAGGTTTTTATACTAAGAGAAACTTAGACTACAATTAGGGTGTGGAAATGTTAGGATTGTTTTGCTCTTACTGTAGTACTGTAGCCTACTCTCGACTGGTCATGTTTTACAGCACCTGAGTTGCGCAGCAGACTAAGACACTGCATTGTTGTTACAGATTCTGGTTCAATACCCGTGCCGGCTGCGACCGGGAGATACATGAAGTGATGGTAGGCTTTTGATTTCTCTCCCTCTAAAAACAGAAATAAATCATTCTAAATAACAAACTGTCTTTATTTACAAATTAGTAACAATGTTTCACCCCATGTTCAAGAATGGCATTTGTCTCGCTCAACTTTACGTTATTTGAAAACAAAATCATCTCCAAAATATCGCTATTTTTTAAAACAAAGCTAGTTTTATTATTATTAATTAATTTAGAATTATATAAAGCCCCTTAGATATTCTCACAGATATATTATTAACCCTGTTTTTCACAAGCGTAGCAGGCTGTGAATTCTGCAAGCAACGTTTCTAGCAGGACAATATATATTGGTCATATTGGTCATGGCCCCCGAGTGGTGCACAATGGGATTGCCTTGCAGTTTTCCAGCTTTATCCACTGACTAGAGAAACGCTGACTAGGGAAACATTCTCACTGTTCTTCGTGCCTGTCTGCACGTTCAAACTAAAACAATGCAACTAATAATGCCGTGAAAAATGCCCCTTTGATATGAATTCAGAGGGCAGATTTGATTAAATATTAAAGAATTAGACCTCTCACTAAAGGCGTCAATCAAAAGTTATACTTAAATCCTAACTGGATTTAACGAAAAATGACATGAAGAGCACATTTGTAAATCCCAAACATTAAAGTAATTGGAAAGGTAGATACAAATTATTTGTGACATTGTGGTTACAATAAAGGATGTAAACAAGATGCTGTGTTTTTATTTACAGTAGTGATGGAGAGCTGGTGAAATTTTGAAAACAGTGTACTGTAGTACTGTAGCAGGTGTAGCCCTACAGTATTAGCAGGACAATAGACTCTTTATAGCCCCGCTATTGTAGGTTTGAACACACTCCTACTTGACCAGTTCATCTTTGCTTGTAGGCTTGGCAGAGTTACGGATGAATGTTTTCAGTTGATGCCAAACAAGTTTGATCGGGTTTAACTCAGGAGACCTACATGTAGAGATTTAAAAAACATTTTTAGATAGAGTGTAGGCCTACCGTAGGTGTTGTAGGTATTTTATTTCTTTCTTTTTATTTAACCTTTATTTTACTACATAAAGGTCTACTTTCTCTGCTGGCATCTTGACCCAGTTTATGGCCTCATTTGCAATGCAAATCCGGGCGGAAGTGTGTTTTGGGTCATTGTCTGCATTTGGAGAAGAAAAAAATAAATTTAACCTAACAGCCAATATTCGGTACAATACTAGAAATATACATGTAAATAGGCCTAAACATAACAAAATATTTCTATAATCCTACCTTGAAAGAAACAATGTGGTCCCAGAAACACCTCTCTGACATAGGGTACAGCATATCTCTTGATGATTTCTTCCTCAAAGAAATCTCGAGACATGATACCTGAAAAAGGAGGCAACAGTGATTTATTGTGGAACACAGCAGTCCGTGAGGTGTAGGCTACAATATTTTATGTAATTCTCGCTTTGTAAATAGCCAAACTTACCATAAAAAAATCGCCAGCTTTGATCCATGCCTGGGCCTGCATGACGCGAAGGTCTTTGTTTGTCAGATGAATCATCGGGTCGAAACTACAGAACAGTAGAAAACAAACGATCACACATGGTTAATGTTCCAACAAAAAAATATATATATATACAGTGGGGAGAACAAGTATTTGATACACTGCCGATTTTGCAGGTTTTCCTACTTACAAAGCATGTAGAGGTCTGTCATTTTTATCATAGGTACACTTCAACTGTGAGAGACGGAATCGAAAACAAAAATCCAGAAAATCACATTGTATGATTTTTAAGTAATTAATTTGCATTTTATTGCATGACATAAGTATTTGATACATCAGAAAAGCAGAACTTAATATTTGGTACAGAAACCTTTGTTTGCAATTACAGAGATCATACGTTTCCTGTAGTTCTTGACCAGGTTTGCACACACTGCAGCAGGGATTTTGGCCCACTCCTCCATGCGGACCTTCTCCAGATCCTTCAGGTTTCGGGGCTGTCGCTGGGCAATACGGACTTTCAGCTCCCTCCAAAGATTTTCTATTGGGGTCAGGTCTGGAGACTGGCTAGGCCACAGAATTCTGTGGCAATGACCTTACTGAGTAAAGTATTTGTCGTTAGACCACAGGTGTCAAACTCATTCCACGGGGGGCCGAGTGTCTGCGGGTTTTCGCTCCTCCCTTGTACTTGATTGATGAATTAACATCACTAATTAGTTAGGAACTCCCCACACCTGGTTGTCTAGGGCTTTATTGAAAGGAAAAACCAAAAACCTGCAGACACTAGGCCCTCCGTGGAATGAGTTTGACACCCCTGCGTTAGACTATGTCCTTTGCTAGCAAAAACATCACTAGTTAACATAAGCACAAAGTCATAATTATGGCTAAACGCCACTCATTTCCACAATTTATCTTCTTAAAAAAAAAATCAAACACAACCCTAACCTTAACCACACTGTTAACCTTATGCTTAACCCTAAGACCAAAAAGCTCATTTTTGTTTTCATGAATTTTTACATTATAGCCAATTTTGACTTTGTGGCTGTGCTATCTAAAACCATTCCCCCTGGCCTACCTTTCAGCTAGGTAATTAGCAAAGGACATAGCTAGCTAGCTAATGGCTTCACTGTGATGAAGAAAGACTAGAACCTTAAAATCTGTAGCCGATTTCTATCACGCTTGTGGGGAAAACTATCCCAACAAGAGTTACAAACACAATATCTTTATTGCCAAGGCGTCGGACCGATATGACAGAGGTGGACAAGACACGTGGGGGAAGGTGCTGTGGGAGATGATTGGTTGGTAAACTAAGCCAATTAGTAATGCGCTGGGAGATTCTCCCTACACTCTGTATTGGCTAACGAAGGCTGTGCATTTGGGCAGAAGTGTCTGGGAACGAGGTTAGCTGTAATATTACTAACATGACTTCACTTTAGAGTGTGTGCCATCCTTCAGCACATCATGTCACCCTTTATAGAGCACATGTTTATATCATATTAGATCTAGTCGGTTATGTCACATTTGACATTGGTGATTATGTCACAGTTATGCTACATTTATGAACCCTTTACAAAGCATGACATATGATTATAAATGCTTTGTAACACATGTATGTTGTGCTTATGAAGGCATATGAAGGATTTACGAAGCATTTATAAGCTGAACATCATTTAAAGCGGGACCTACTTTCCTAACCCTAACAGAGTATTTTAAATCTATAAGTTGGTGCTGAAACAGAGACGAATGTGCATATATTTTGATGGCTTTCTTTTATTGATCCCTATATTCTGACCCCGTTCTCTCTATGTATTCTAGTGAGCCTGTCGACAAAATTCCAATTAAAAGGTACACCATATTTAAAGGGATGGTAAGTGTATTGAAAACCCTATTGAATGAAAACTCCATGAGAAAATCTGTTGGTTTTCAGCAGTTTAATTAAATTTATTCAACGCGCGCAAGGGAACCACGCCTGTAAAACCAGTTGTGCGCGTGCATGAGGTAAGTCTTGAATACCAACTACTAAGAAGTGGGTAAGAAAGGCGTGTGTAGGAAAGATGTACATATCCTATGTCTGAATCGGGGCCCTAATGAATAATGTCCCATGGGTGAACGCTACTTCACCTGCAAGTTCAATAGACCAGGACAGTCGACAGATAAAGGGCCTATCAGAGCCATTTCCTTTTGACCCTGTCACTGGATCCCCATCACTGTTCCCTTCTCACTACCTACTTGACAGCACAGTCAGAGTCCAAATAACCTTTGGTGGACCTCCGGTAAGATTTGTTTGACTAATCACGTCCGAATAAGGCTCACCATTTACAATTGTCAGTGTCACTTAGCCCTGTCCCTCTATCAGGCAGCTGAACATAGCTGTAAAAAGGTCAGCCGCCAGGGAGGATTAACATCCCCTACCTTCAGACTGATTGCTTCATTATATAAGTGCCATGCAGATTGGATCAGTATATATAACTTAGAGGAGCCCAGTCATGACCTGTGCGCTGCTGTCACTGAGAAGTTGTGCTGTACTGTAAGTCAAAAATGATATTGTTACAGACAACGCGTTTGATGTGCTGAGCAGTGTCCCTGGATTGTTTTTTATAGCATTCCAGTGGCATGACCTGTTCAGTACTGATGGTTAACTTGGTCATCCGGTGCATGCAACAGGACTGCCAACGTAACTGTCAATTTTGAAATCAGATGTCAACTCCCTCCATCCAGAACATAATGCTTTGAAAATCCAGTGCACTTCTGAAATGCACAATAGATAAAAACCTTCTACATCAATAGAATTTAGGCCTATGTACAAAATACACACACAAACAGACACACACTCGCACAATGTTGCTGCATTTGTAATACCCCATGACAATCTCATTGAAAACTTTGTACTGTATTTTGGAGGATAGCAGAGGCAGAGGAGAGAGCGAGCCAGCGCACCCAGATGATCAGCAATATGTCAGGTCTCTGGGGCAGACCCCGGTTCAATCACTCCACCCAAAGGTAAACGGATAATGCTCCCGCCACGCATTTATTGTCTTACAGTGCTGCTCCACCATTCATAAGCAGGCTCAATCTCTCTTTCTCTTTCCCTCTCACACTCTCTCATTTTCTCTCTTCAACCTCCCAGGGCCAGGCCAGGCAGAGTCAGAAATTATTTCCTTTAAATGCTAAAAATTAATTCCCCATTGGTATTTTGTGCTAATGCGCTTTCAATTAGTCTTACAATATATATATATTTTCACCCCTTATTTCAATTAAAAAAACGTGTCTCAGTTTCCAGTTCATTTAAACATATAGACATTCCACTGACCCCGCACCCTTGTAATCTTCTGTACAGGCTACGGTTGGCTGACTAAACTGTACTTGTGTCTTTCTCTCATCAGCCTTCAACTATCCTCTCTGTCCTGGCATGTCTATCTGAAGAAATAGAATTAATAGAACGGCCGTCCCCATTCAAGTCAATGATGGCATAATGGGTTCCACGGTTGATGGTCAAGTCAGAGCGTACCCAGGGTAGCTGTCACTTTAACCTACCCTGGGTCATTGCACATTCAAGCCAATCACTGCACAGCATTATTTTCAGCATCAAACCAATCAGAGCGCAGAATTTTATGCGGCACAACATGAACAGTAGCTACCTAGCTTATTTCACCTCTGCATACATTTAGCTATACCCATTTCCATTTCCTACATTTATTAGCGATTGTAAGTAGACTATTTAATAAATATTAATGTAACAACTTCATTGTAAAAATGAATGATAAGCTAATGAATGGTAAGCTAAGGGTAAAGCTTCTCAGGAGATTAACTATAACTAGCTACGTTAGATAACGTTAGCTAATTTAGCTGCAAGGTCGTGACTAGAGAATCTAGGAGACAGTTTTGTGTTTTGAATTCTTGCATTTTATTGCTGAACTATACGGTAGCTTTTGCCCATTATAATATTTTAGCTATCTAGCTAACTAGGACATACAGCTAACTAGCTAGCTAGGTATGATATGCCAGGACTGTCACAGAGAGAGGTACAGGGGAGCGTTGGAGAGAGAGTTCGTAAGGTTAGTGTGTGTGTGTGCACTTTAATTCTAGCTAATCACTGCCACTAAAACACCAGACAAGCTTAGTATCAACCAAGTATCAAGCCCTTGATTGGCATATTAATGTGTTACTGCTGGGTTGGAACAACATGCTCAAACATCTCCGAGATCAGTAATAATAAGAAACCCTGACTTTACTGGTGATCAAGGACATGTTTTAATTGCAGAGAACATAAGCCCCGAGGAGCAGGAGATGATTCAGCTGGCAGAGGATGCAGAGAGGAGTGCAGGTATGTAGATGGCTCTACCCAATCAATTATCTAGATAAAAAAGGCAGCCTATCTCCTGTTTCTGTAGCGTGAGGCAGCCTGGACAGGACGTTAGTCTGTTGCAGTGCCTTGAATACCTAAAACATATGGTGTGTCGTCTCTACTCTGTTGTCCATTATTTCCAGATCATGTACAGAGGGTCTGCGGTTATTTCTTTAATGAATAGGTTAAAACTGTAGGCTACAGTACATGTCAGAAAAGCAGGACAGTCAATATGGATTTAAACGTGTGTACTTCTCTTTTGAAGGCATTCAAGTGAAAGGAGTAAAAAAAATGACATACAGCATCAGTTCAGAGGAGATTAAGAGGCGTACTAATGGGCCAGTGAAGATGTCAGACACAGCCCTCTGCAACTACCTGAGGGTATGTGAGGATCCGGCAATGGTGTGTGTAAGTTGGTCTATGGATTGCTCTGTGAAAACACCAAAAGTAGGTGCTTGCACAGAGCGATGATGTAGGCATCTGGCAACCCATGGCAAGAGGCTTCTCTAACCAGGAGGGTGTAGAGAGGGAAGCCATAGTTGGTGAGGCCATTTGTGGCATCCATGAAGACCATGGCCTTACCATAGGCCATGACATTTTTCCTCATTTATTTTGTCATCAGTACAAGGACAAGGTGTTGTTTGTTGTGGATGTATTGTTAATAAAATACTGTTTCCACTGTGTTTCCTTTCGATTTCCGAGACACTAATGGCATAATTTTTGTCCATTTGTTGTCTTCTGCATCATGAACGGATGTTTTGTATGTCCCCTAATGTCACAAAGTACTCTCTCTTGTTCCCGGGACTTTGCCCTTGTGCCTTGGCCCAATTCTGTGCAAGTACCAGAATCATTGACTGTGTTACGCCAATACGCAGCAAGGTCTGTATTTCCTGCCTCAAGGTTGGCTGGACCTGGCCGCAGAGTGAAGGAGATAGGCGTTGCATCCCACTCTTCTGAAACTTTTGGCAGTTTCAGTACGCCCTCTTGTACATTTGAAAAGGAAATACACTGAACAAAAATATAAAACGTAAAGTGTTATTCACATGTTTCATGAGATGAAATAAAAGATCCCAGAAATGTTCCATATGCACAAAAAGTGCATTTCTCTTTTTGGTTACATCCCTGCTAGTGAACATTTCTCCTTTGACAAGATAATCCACACACCTGACAGGTGTGGCATATCAAGAAACTGAACAAACAGCATGATCATTACACAGGTGCTCCTTGTGCTGGGGACAATAAAAGGCCACTCTAAAATGTGCAGTTTTGTCACACAACACAATGCCACAGATGTCTCATGGTGGCGGTGGGATTATAATATGGGCAGGCATAAACTACGGCCAACGAACAGAATTGTATTTTGTCAATGACAATTTGAATACACAGAGATACCGTAACGAGATCCTGGGCCCATTGTCATGCCATCACCCCATGTTTCAGCATGATAATGCCTGGTCCCATGTCGCAAGGATCTGTACACAATTCCTGGAAGCTGAACATTTTCTCTCATGGCCTGCATACTCACCAGACATGTCACCCATTGAGCTTATTTGGGATGCCCTGGATCGACGTGTACAACAGCGTGTTCCAGTTCCCACCAATATACAGCAACTTCGCACAGCCATTGAAGAGGAGTGGGACAACATTTCTCAGGCCACAATCGACAGCCTGATCAACTCTATATGAGGCAAATGGTGGTCACACACCACCAATGGTGGATCAGAAAACTGACTGGTTTTCTGATCCACACCTCTACCTTTTTTTAAATGTATCTGTGACCAACAGATGCATATCTGTATTCCCAGTCATGTGAAATCCATGGATTAGGGCCTAATGGTATTTGGTATTTTTTGTATTTTCCCCATTAGCTGTTGCAAAAGCAGCAGTTACTCTTCCTGGGGTCCACACAAAAACATGAAACATGACATCATACAGAACAATAATAGACAAGAACAGCTCAAGCACAGAACTACATAATTTAAAAAATGTCACACGTAGCCTAAATATCAATACATACACACAAACTATCTAGGTCAAATAGGGGAGAGGAGTTGTGCAATGAGGTGTAGTTTTATCTGTTTTTTTAAAAACAAGTGTCATGACTCTCTTGTGAGAATCCAAAGATCCGGTTACAGTGGATCAGCTCTACAGAGCCCTCTCACCCACAGAGGGGGGGTGGGGGGGAGTTTATGTGGGTTTTTTATGATGCCTCACGTCGATCATAATTATAATGCAGCAGACCGACCCCTTTCTGTTCTCTAATTTGGGTGATTGGGATGTCTTTGTATTACAGAAGAGTTGCCACACAAAACTTCAACATCAAACAATGAACACTGGGACAATATATTTCAACATCCGAAAGTTGGGAATGATGATAAATGGAATATGGAAAAGGAATGTCTATTTTGTGATGTCATTAAAATTGGTAGAAAGACGTTATAACGTAAACATTGTAACCTGAAGAGCTTTAACACTGTGTATGTCAGGTTTACACCCTTGTGTAGAAAATATCAAGGACAAAGCGAGTGTTTTTGTGACGATAAGATTGTGATTTTAGTTCTCTAACGAGATCATAGTAAATGATGATACCTTGCCTCATAACTAGCCACGCCCCAGGGAGCCTAGAGAGCCTGTCAGCATGATGTAAATGCCTCCTTTTTACCCAGGGGGGTAAAGAGTTAAGAATAAACATATCAGACTAGACGGACCACAAGCTGCAGGTAGGTCCACATTAGTCACGACCCCGGAACGCAACACGAGGTTGAAGAAGACAAAAGAACCTCTTAACAATCAATGCTACAGTTGAGTAGCTGTTCTAAGTACTGTATCTAAGAAGGTGAATTTAAGTAGGACCATCCGGTTATTCTCTTCAAATCCTCGTTGCCTACACTGTTTTCATCACCACTCTGGGATCATCGGCACGGCTGATTAGCCGTCCTCAGGAGACCACTCTTCCTGAATGAGTGCAGGTAAACAGACAACTAAGAAGACGGACATTGTGACCTCTTGTGGACAATCAGAGACTTACACCTGGCGAAAGAGAAGGCCATCCAAAATACGAAGGCCCAGTTGAACTCGTTTCACAAAGCTGAACCCTGCCCACGAAGGCGTTGGCCCAACAGAGATACACAACGAAGATTGTCAACACGTAAATACATTCCCGCCTACCTGATCATCTTGCCTGCCCTTCGGTACCTTTTGGACTCTGAACTGGTTTTGACCCTTTTGCCTGTCCACGACCATTCTCTTGCCTTACCCTATTGGATTAATATATATTGTAAGACTCCAACCATCTGCCTCCTGTGTCTGCATCTGGGTCTCGCCTTGTATTATGATAGTATCCTATGTTATAATTTAGTTTGTTACTAAATAAACAATCAAATCAATTTGTGTAGTATGGGATGATTAGTGAGACTCGGGTTTGTGCAGATTCACGAAGTCTGCGACGTTCAGAATGAGACAGATATGAGGAAATTCTATCTATATTTTTTTGCGTTAATTCGGGAGACGGTAACTCGTTTAACAACTTTTCCCATGGTGACCCAAATTCCTAATGAGTTAATTGTTTCATGATTTAATTAATTAATGATATAGTTAATTGTTTCATTAATTTAATCTAATAACAAATAAACATAGGTCATTATTTGAATAACAGTCATCACATTAATGATAGTCACATCACAACATAGGTTTGCTGTTCATTTGAGCAACATGAGATGAAATGGAGTTCCATGCAATAA
Organism: Salvelinus namaycush; assembly: GCF_016432855.1. NCBI lineage: Eukaryota > Metazoa > Chordata > Actinopteri > Salmoniformes > Salmonidae > Salvelinus > Salvelinus namaycush. Next base: position 26,249,754 of record NC_052318.1, read on the forward strand.
TGGCTCTGTTATTATTATTTTTAACCTTTATTTAACTAGGCAAGTCAGTTAAGAACAGATTCTTATTTACAATGACGGCCTAGGAACAGTGGGTTAACTGCCTTTTTCAGGGGCAGAATGACAGATTTTTTACCTTGTCAGCTCGGGGATTTGATCTAGCAACCTTTCGGTTACTGGCCCAACGCTCTAACCACAACGCTACGCTATATAATACTATACAATTTCTTGAATTTGTTATGGATTTAGGGACTATGAAAAGACCCCTGGTGGCATATCTGTCAGAGCTGTGTGTAAGTTGACTATGCAAACAATTTGGAATTTTCAACACATTAATGTTTCTCATAAAAAGAAGTGGCCTCCCGAGTGGCGCAGTGGTCTAAGGCTAGAGATCCTGGTTCGAGTCCAGGCTTTGCCACAGCCGGCCGCGACCGGGAGACCCATGGGGTGGCACACAATTGGCCTAGCGTCGTCCGGGTTAGGGGAGGGTTTGGCCGGCAGGGATGTTCTTGTCCCATCGCGCACTAGTGACTCCTGTGGCGGGCCGGGCGCAATGCACGATGACATGGTTGCCAGGTGTATAGTGTTTCCCCTGACATATTGGTGCAGCTGGCTTCCGGGTTAACCTTTCTGAACCACCCATCCCGGTACCGGGATAATTGTCATCCGCAACGCTGAATAGCATAGCGCCACAGTCAAATAATATTACTAAAAATATTTATAATCATGCAATCACAAGTGAAATATACCAAAACACAGCTTAGCTTGTTGTTAATCCACCTATGGTGTCAGATTTTGAAAATATATTTTACAGCGAAAGAAATCCAAGCTTTTGTGAGTGTAGTTTTCAATGCTACATCAGCTAACCCCAAATTAGCATAGTCACGAAAGTGTGAAAAACAATAAAATTCATCGCTTACCTTAGATAATCTTCAGACGTTTCCACTCACGAGACTCCCAGTTACACAACAAATCTTCTTTTTGTTCGATAAATATTACTTTTATCACAAAAAAACGCCATTTGGCTTGTGCGTCATGATGAAAAAAACGACAGCCTCATTCCGGTCCTGAAAAAAAGACGGAAATTTCCAAACGTATCAGATTAAAAAAATATTACAAAAAATATTTATAATCATGCAATCACAAGTGAAATATACCAAAACACAGTTTAGCTTGTTGTTAATCCACCTATCATGTCAGATTTTGAAAATATATTTTACAGCGAAAGAAATCCAAGCTTTTGTGAGTGTAGCTTTCAATGCTATAACATTAGCCTTATATTAGCTTGGCTAGCATGGTCACGAAAGTAAGAAAAGCAATCAAATTAATCGCTTACCTTTTATAATCTTCGGGTGGTTCCACTCACGAGACTCCCAGTTATACAACAAATGTTCTTTTGTTCGATAAATTTACTTCTTTCACAAAACACCGCCATTTGGTTTGCGCAATATTTTGCGGGAACAAAAGCCTTGTTCCGTTCGACAAATCCCTAAAAGTATCCGAAATGGTCGTAGAAACATTCCAAATGTTTTTTATAATCAAACCTCAGGTTGTCTTTAACAAACATAATCGATAATATTTCAACCGGAGCATAACCTATTCAATAAGAGAGAAAAAGAAAATGGAGAGCCCCTCTCTCGCGCGCAGGAACTATTCGGAGGACACCTGACCTGTTTTGAAACAGCTCGCTCATTTTTCAAAATAAAAGCCTGAAACTATGTCTAAAGGCTGGTCACAGCCTGAGGAAGCCATTGGAAAAATAATCTGGTTGATACCCCTTTAAATGGAGGTTAGACAGGCCAGGAAACAAAGTTTTTTTTTTTAGTTTTTTTTAAAATATCACTTCCGGGTTACTTTTTCTCACGATTTCGCATGCAGAATATATATTATTTTTCTCACAGACAACATTTTGACAGTTTTGGAAACTTTGGAGTGTTTTCTATCCTAATCTGTAAATTATATGCATATTCTACGATCTGGGCCAGTGAAAATTTACGTTAACGTTGGGTACGTATTTTGAAAAAAATAATAATAATCTGACCCCTAGCGCTAAGAAGTGTGTCAAGAAGCAGTGTGGCTTGGGTGGGTTGTGTTTCGGGGGACGCACTGCTTTTGACCTTTGCCTCTCCCAAGTCTATACGGGAGTTGCAGCGATGGGACAAGACTGTAACTACCAATTGGATATCACAAAATTGGGGAGAAAAAGGGGTAAATAAAATTTTGGGACAAAACTAGACCCTGCAGAACTTACTTTTTGGAGTGCGGGGTCATAAAAGCAGAGCATCTCTTTATTATGGACAGACCTCTCCCCATCTTTACAACCATTGAATCTATATGTTTTGACCATGACAGTTTACAATCTAAGGTAACACCAAGTAATTTAGTCTCCTCAACTTGTCCAACAGCCACACCATTCGTTACCAGATTCAGCTGAGGTCTAGAACTTAGGGAATGATTTGTACCAAATACAATGCTCTTAGTTTTAGAGATGTTCAGGACTGGCCAGCCATTCCAAAACAGACTGCAACTCTTCGTTAAGGGTTTCAGTGACTTCATTAGCTGTGGTTAATGATGTGTATATGGTTGAATCATCAGCATACATGGACACACATGCCATGTTTAATGCCAGTGGCAGGTCATTGATAAAAATAGAAAAGAGTAAAGGGCGTGGAGAGCTGCCCTGCAGTACACCACACTTACATGTTTGACATTAGAGAAATACATTTCTTTCAATTCACTGGTTTCCTTTTATGAACCATAACTCTTTGAAATTGTTGCATGATGCATTTATATTTTTGTTCAGTATAGTTACCAGCGCTGCAAAGAAAGAAATGGCAAACAATATAGCACAATAGTATACTTCACAGAAAACAACACAACATAACAACAGCCTGCTGTCAGTTATGCCTTTTATATCATAATGAATACATGGGCAGGGAGCCATGATCCTAGATCATCACACCTACTCTGCAATGTTTTATGAATACAGGACCAGATTATCACCTAATTGCATTTACTTTTACATAATTGATACCAACGATTACAAAACCCAAATGTCTTGAAGTGACTAGGGGGTAGGGGTTGCTTCTGGACTGGAATATGATGTGGACAATTACAGTTTTACGCTATTAGTTTGGCATATTGTTAGGAACATGCGTTGTGGTAGATAAACTCAGGTTGAACCCCTGACTCAGTCGTGTCTTAGGGTAGCAAGTTGGGGGTGAGAGCTGTTCCTTGTCAGAGTGGGTGGCATAATGTATGCTGCGATATCTTATATGTTGTGGGGTCGGGGGGGGGCAGGGTCAGCTTGTTTTATCTGGTGCACTGTGTGGTCATACTGTAGGTACGCTCCCACTAACCCCCTTCTTTCTCTTTCTCTGTGTCTCCTCTGCCAGAGGGCCTGATGCCTTAGGACCATGGATGAGAGCTGTTTCTGCCTACATTTGGATCTGCCTTCCTCTTCCCCTGCCACCATCAGGATGCTAAACTACAATACCACCACCACATATGGGCGGCCCTTATTTTGTCCGCAAACCCTATTCTCACATACTTTGATTTCCTTACTTGACCATAACTGTTTTGGTAGATTTGTTAACTGTTTTGAGTGCATGGGATTTCCCACAATTTGTCAAACCAATTGAGACATTTGTAATAAACCTGTATTTTACCACATTCATGTTCACCTTTTCATTTATTTTGTTTGTGGCATGTTTCAGAAACTACCAGAAAGCCTCTGGTTCATGTCCTCCTTTTTGTTGGAATTGCGTGATGTTGGTAAAAAAAATGATCACATAGACCTCAACCTTCGTATCCCCTTTCACTGGGGTTTCGTTCCACACCATCTGCCATTCTGCCATACTGGTATTGGCGTCTGCTTGCAAAACAAAAGAACACTTCCTGCAGCAACCCCATACTTAAACCAGCTACCTGCATTACCCCCTGGACCGAAACTAACCCTGACAACCTGCACCTCCCTACTCCCTGTGAAGGGAGGCATTCACGGGGAGTGTGCCTTGTCTAAGAGAGCAAATTGAAACAGAAAGGGGTGGAACTGGCACAGAGGGTAAATGGATGTATATTTTTGTCATCTTTGTTAACTACGGACCCCCCAGCCCGGATCCGGGATCATCCTCATCAAAAAAGCTGACTAGCATAGCCTAGCCTAGCGCCACAGGGATATCATATAATATAATTTCATGAAATCACAAGTCCAATACAGCAAATGAAAGATAAACATCTTGTGAATCCAGCCATCATTTCCGATTTTTAAAATGTTTTACAGCGAAAACACAATATATATTTATATTAGCTCACCACAATAGCCAAACACACAACGCCGCTAACATAGCTTTCACAAAACCCACAAATAGAGATAAAATGAATCACTAACCTTTGAACAACTTCATCAGATGACAGTCTTATAACCTCATGTTATACAATACATTTATGTTTTGTTCGAAAATGTGCATATTTATAGCTACAAATCCTGGTTTTACATTGTGAATACATCGCCATAATGCACCAAATTGTCCGGAGAAATTTTGGACAGTCACGTAATCTAACCAAAAAACTCATCATAAACTTTACTAAAAAATACATGTTGTACAGCAAATGAAAGATACACTGGTTCTTAATGCAACCGCTGTGTTAGATTTAAAAAAAATAACTTTAGTACAAAGTACAGCATGCAATATTGTGAGACAGCGCCCACCAATTCTCCGCCTTGTTGGAGCCAACATATACCACAAAAATACGAAATAACATCATAAATATTATCTTACCTTTGATGATCATCCATCAGAATGTAGTGCAAGGAGTCCTAGTTCCACAATAAATCGTTTTTTTTTTTTTTGAATGTCCATTTCTTCTGTCGAATTAGCAACTTTGGCTAGCATTGTGGAGCCCACATGTCCAAGAACTCTTGGCGCATGGAACGAAAAATTCCAAAATTCACAATAAACGTTGAATAAACTGGTCAAACTCGGTTGAAAATCCATCTTTATGATGTTTTTCTCATATGTATCCAATAAAGTCAGAGCCGGAGCATTTCGTCGTGTATACCTAACGCATTTCAGAAGACAATGTGGGGTTCCCTGGTGCGCAGTTGAATACTGCCAATAGGGCGGACCTGTCACTCCAAAAGCTCTCATTCGGTCTCACATCAAGATAGACACCCCATTCAACATTCTACTGCCTGTTGACATCTAGTGGAAGGCGTATGAAGTGCATACAGATCCATAAATATAAGGCAATTGAATAGGCAAGCCCTGACACTTTCAGAATTTTCACTTCCTGTTTGGAAGTTTGCTGCCAAATGAGTTCTGTTTTACTCACAGATATAATTCAAACAGTTTTAGAAACTTCAGAGTGTTTTCTATCCAATAGTAATAATAATATGCATATTGTATGATCTAGAACAGAGTACGAGGCCGTTTAATTTGGGCACGATTTTTTCCCAAAGTGAAAACAGCGCCCCCTATTTCCAAGAGGTTAAGACATGTAGCTAGCTTGCTAAACAATGGACCATAATCACAACTCATGACATTACTACCCTGCATGAATCTGCAGGTAAGTAACCAACCAGGTTATATAACTAGTCAAGCAAATGTGTCTGAGATACAAAGAATAAGATCATACACAGAACTTTAGCTAGTGACCCAGCCAGCTAACGTTAGCTAGCTAACAATACACTTGAAATGAAACCGCTTTCTGTCAAAATTAGAAGTGCGTAATATCTGAAAATCTTACCAATATACATCGTGGTTGGACGTGTCTCAAATCAAAGTTTATTTGTCACTTGCGCCGAATACAGTGAAATGCTTACTTACAAGCCCTAACCGAAAGTGCAATTATTAAGTAAAAAATAGGTATTAGGTAAACAATAGATAAGTAAGGAAAGAAAAAAAAACATTTAAATGAATGTGAAAAATAACAGTAGTGAGACTATATACAGGTGGTACCGGTACAGAGTCAATGTGCGGGGGCACCGGTTAGTCAGGCTAATTGAGGTAATATGTACATGTAGGTATAGTTAAAGTGACTATGGATGGATGATAAACAGCGAGTAGCAGACAGCGTCTCCTGTCTGATACCATTCATGGTTGCCTTAGTTTGATGATGTAATCCTGATGGGTGTTTTCTCCATCTCCTTACCCATCATACTCAAATTCCACTGATTTCAAAACTCGGTCCTCCAGAAAGTAGAGAGCATACATATAATGTTACCAATCATGGCTAGCGGGAAGGTTGCTCACTTTTTCTGTGGCTAAACCAACTAGGCTGGTATTTTAACAATTTTATTTGTATTTACAGATGGCATACAAGTTTGATATTAAGGCACATGAAAGTTCACATGTTCGAGAAGACATTTCTGCCAAAAAACGACTTCCTGTGAAGTCGTGCAACATGCGCCTAGTTTCCTGAATTGGGTCACATATTAACAATACAATACATAACCTGTTTAACAACTCATCTATGGAAATGTATTTCAACTTCACAAGTATAGACACAAGTATAATCTTTCCATTACTTCAAAATAGAGTTTTGTTTCGTTATAACAGTAAAAACGTTGGAGTTAAAACCTACCTCATAGGAATGTTTTGTCTTGTCCTAAGGTACTCTCTGTAGGTGTAGGTTTCTATTTGACCCCTTGACACAGAGACTGGATCACTGAGTCACCTAGGTGATCACTGAGAGGTGGAGCCTTTGTCTTCTTTACCACAGGGTCTGTGGTGAAGTAAGCAAAGGCTCTACCCCTCAAATCAGAAGATGGGTTCTGTACCACAGAGGCCCTAGGTTGCTAAATGACAATAAACTGGGAAGTTCTGATGCTATACACATTTCTAGCAAGTGAATTGAACTATTGATCGCTCGAAGATAACGTATCTTATAATGCTGATGTCCAGGAGGGCTCTCGCCTGGGCGACAGCGGTGTTGGAGCAAAAATCGAGTTTGTGGCGGAGGTTATTAAGAAGGTGTTCGATTCTCCGTTGTCTGGGAGAGAGGCTGCTCAGAAGCTACTCCAACTGCTTCAAAACTCCGGTAGTGTGGCAGACTACACGGTAGATTTTCGCATGTTGGCCGCTGAGAGTGCCTGGAACCCGGAATCTCTTTTCAACACGTTCCTTCACACATTATCGGAGGAGGTTAAAGACGAGCTCGCAACACGGGAGCTTCACATGGACCTTGACTCCCTCATTGCATTGACTTTACAGATCAATGGGCGGCTACGGGAACATAGGAAGGAGAGGATGTCTGTTCCCAGTCACACTTGCTCGTCCACTGCTCCCACCTCACCTCCGAGGAATCCCGGAAGTTCCCGACGTCCACCTTACTGAGGGAATCCGATGTTACCATTGAGAAAGCATCCAATTTTGTCGACAATATATGATAAAAGCTTGCTATGGAGATAATTGAGAAGATAGTTTTTAAATTTTTTATGTCTAGCTTTCAAGTAGGTACATTCTTCTCTTCTCTCCCGTGCAACTCTTTGCCAGGTCCTTAGTGTACAAGAGAAAGTAGTGCACTATGATATCAGTCAATATTATGTACCTCTAAGTGGAGGCAGAGTCGCTGCTATTCAAGACAATTTTCCTGATGAATTCGAAGGATGGCCTTTCGATGTTGATTTTGGGGAGCACAAACTCTACCTGTATTTGGTTACCTTTAAGCCGCATGCAAATATTGATGGATATATATCAATATTGATTATTTATACTGCAATGTTGAGGGAGCAAGCAGACAAGCATGTATGTGGCTACACCTTTTATACCTGCTGTAAATTGTGTACGTGCCGAATTAAAATTGGATTTGCATTATTCAATGCAGTTAAAAAGGGAAACGTATGGTGTGGGGGGGAGGATGTGTGTGTGTTTGTGTGTGCGTGCGTGTTTCAAATATAGTATTTTCTATTATAGTTGTATTATTGTATAAATAGAGTTGTTCACTCATGTCATTTACTTATAGTTCAATTAATTCAATATCTGGCAGTTAGATTGATAATTCATCACAGAGCATGAAATGTGCAATTTCCCACCACTACAGATATTCCCATTAGGCAAGACAAGTATTTTAACCTCCTCTAAGATATTCAGATATGCAATCTTTTCTCACTCTCACTGACATTTCTCATCTTCATACATGGCCTTACATATTTGCTGAACGTGGACCTGCATGGCACATAGGTTTCCATACATTTGCAGTTTTAGATTGGGAGGTCTTCCCCCAAGGCTGGAGACTCTCAATCTTCCCCTCCCTCTCCTTCTCTCCCTCTCTCATCCTCTCCCCTCCCTTTCTATCTCCTCTTTCTCTATTTCCCCCTCCGTAGTCGCTCTCTCTATTTCCCTGTCCCTTGTCTCTCTCTCTCTCTCTCTTAGCCATTAGCACTTCCATTCTCTTTAGCTAATAGTTGAGAGTGTCTGCCTGCTCCTCTGATGCGACTATTAGGCTGAGTGAGCTGCAACAATGAGGATCCCAGCGCCGCAGTGTAATGTGATGAGCTTCCTCTTATCAATTCCAGGAAACATTAAAGGAGAAAACTCATTTCAAACAGTTATAATTAAATGACACAGCTGGGTTGATAGTCCTTGGGCCATCGTACATTTAAATTACATAAATTAATGAAGAAAACCTCTTTTAACTATGATACCTAAGAAGCTAGAAAGCTTTGAAATCAACTTGACATTTCTTTCAAGTTGGCTGCCTCTTGGCATGCCGTGTAGGTTTGTAAATTTGTATGAGAAAAGAGAAATATGAAACTGGCATTTTTTTCTGCAATTATAACTGACTTTGATGCACTGAGGTGACTGTATTGAAAAGGTGAATCAAACTACAGTGTTGATGTGTGGGGAGGGGACCCACCTAAAAATGTTTGGTACTTGTTGTAAACAACGTTGAAAAATAACAAATATTGAAGGCGAAGAGACAATGTGCCTCCGACAGATTTCAACAGAATAATAATGCTACTAAACAGCATTTCACAATAAAACAAAAAGAACACATGGGAAGTTCCTCACTTAAGACAAAATATGGACATTTCTCCATCGTGGTTCCTAGCTAAATTACAATCTTAACTTCTTAGGGCTAGGTTCCTTTTTTCTCAATTTCCGCCTGAATAACGTTGTCAGAGTCGTGTGTATAGGTGGCAGGGAAGTCAGGCGCAGGAGAGTCAAACGGAGTGTAAAATGGAGTCTTTTAATGAATGTCCAAATACATGCTCCATAACACTAATAAGAAACGAACATAAACAAATATGGGTACGAAGACCCGTCGCGCACCTATACACATAAAAAACAATACTAACAAGAAACAATCTCTGACAAAGACATGAGGGGAAACAGAGGGTTAAATACACAAGAGGTAATGGATGGGATTGAAAACAGGTGTGTGGGAAGACAAGACAAAACCAATGGAAAATGAAAAATGGATCGATGATGGCTAGAAGACCGGTGACGTCGACCGCCGAACACCGCCCGAACAAGGAGAGGCAACGACTTCGGAAGAAGTCGTGACAAACGTGACCAAAGTAAACTGCCTGTTACTCAGGCCCTGAAGCCAGGATATGCATATAATTGGTACCATTGGAAAGAAACGTTTGTAGAAATGTTAAAATAATGTAGGAGAGTATAACACAATAGATATGGTAGGAGAAAATCCAAAGAAAAACCAACCGGTAATCTTTTTTCTTTGAGAGACCATGCTCTTCCAAAGTCAAGTATAAGGGCATACTCAATTCTAGCTCCCAGGATGCAATTTTGGGAGCTAGAATTGAGTATGCCCTTATTCTTGACTTCCACTGGGTGTCAGCAGTCTATGTTCAAGGTTTCAGGCTTGTAACTTCCAAAACGAATAAGAAATAACAGTTTTAGTACAGGGACAAAGTCGTGGAAGCTCATGTTTTCGCGCGCCATGAAGACAAGACGCACCTGCTAAAATCGGTTTCCTATTGAACATACTACTTTCCATAAGAAAAATTATAGTTTGATTACATTTTAGGGTATCTTGACTTGAAACGTATTTTGACTTGTTGAAACAAAGTTGAGGTATATTTTTGGATTCCTTTCACTGTATGTTGAACGAGTGGATTACTCAAATCGATGGCGCCAACTAAACAGACTTTTTGGGATATAAAGAAGGATTTTATCTAACAAAACTACACTACATGTTATAGCTGGGACCCTTTGTATGACAAATCAGAAGAATATTTTCAAAAAGTAAGTGCATATTTAATCGCCATTTGTGAATTTATGAAACCTGTGCCGGTGGAAAAATATTTTGATGTGGGGTGACGTCCTCAAACAATCGCATGGCATGCTTTCACTGTAATGGCTACTGTATATCGGACAGTGCAGTTAGATTAACAAGAATTTAAGCTTTCAACCAATATAAGACACTTGTATGTACAAGTGTTTAAATGTTTAATATCCATAATTTTTATGATTATTTATTTGAATTGCGCGCCCTCCAGTTTCACCGGAAGTTCTTCCGCTAGCGGGATGCCTATCCCTGAGATGTGGAAAAAAACTAACAATTATACAAAATTGGTACAAATTGCAATTCATAATATATAATACGAATTATAATTTGTAAAAAATCATAACAAATGGATTATGGACATCCACAAATTAATACATTCTGACTGACCTAATGCCCAGCTCTTCTGGCATGGCTGTAGAATCCTCCTGATGGGAAGGCATCGTGAAACGAGTGGAGGGCAGAAGTATCCATCATCAGAGGAAGGAGAGAGCAGGGGATCTCTCCCCCTGCCAAGGAGCATGCTCTCTAAGATCACCCGTTTTTCCACTGTAAAGGACCCACAGTATTACAGTGTTAATGGGGCTTCAGTTACACTGGGATTAGAGGCTGTCAGCCAAGCCCTGGCTGGAGAAGAGGCTATCTACTGAGTGGTGATGGGATGCTGGATACGCTATTCTGTGGTTTACTCCATATCATCAATTAAAGCCAGGTCACCAATTAGAGAATTGGAATTATTAACCTTCAAGTTAAATACCCAAGTGCAATTTACCATTGGTAATAAGCAATTGATATAGCTTCATTCTATAGCTAGAGGACTCCTGATATAACCAGCAGTGATAAGTATCATTTTTGTCTTTATCTGTTGTCTAGTACGGTCTATTTGCTAGCTAGGGCCAAATCAAATCAAATTTTATTTGTCACATACACATGGTTAGCAGATGTTAATGCGAGGGTGGCGAAATGCTTGTGCTTCTAGTTCCAACCATGCAGTAATATCTAACAAGTAATCTAACAATTTCACAACAACTACCTTATACACACAAGTGTAAAGGAATGAATAAGAATTTGTACATAAAAATATATATGGATGAGCGATGGCCAAACGGCATAGGCAAGATGCAGTAGATGGTATAGAGTACAGTATATACATATGAGATGAGTAGTGTAGGGTATGTAAACATTATATAAAGTGGCATAGTTTAAGAACAAGTTTATCTTTAATTCTATGTAAAACATGTATCATTCATCAAAGTTTATGATGAGTATTTCTGTTATTTGATGTGGCTCTCTGCAATTTCTCTGGATGTTTGAGGCATTTCTGAACATGGCGCCAATGTAAACTGAGATTTTTGGATATAAATATGAACTTTATCGAACAAAACATATATGTATTGTGTAACATGAAGTCCTATGAGTGTCATCTGATGCAGATCATCAAAGGTTAGTGACTCATTTTATCTATATTTCTGCTTTTTGTGACTCCACTCTTTGGCTGGAAAAAATGGCCGTGTTTTTCTGTGATTTGGCGGTGACCTAACATAATCGTTTGTGGTGCTTTCGCTGTAACGCCTTTTTGAAATCGGACACTGTGGTGGGATTAACAACAAGATTACCTTTAAAATGGTATTAGATACTTGTATGTTTGAGGAATTTAAATTATGAGATTTCTGTTGTTTTGAATTTGGCGCCCTGCAATTTCACTGGCTGTTGGCGAGGTGGGATGTTAGCGTCCCGAACGATCCCAGAGAGGTTAAAGTAACTAGTGATACATTTATTACATCCAATTTTTTATTATTAAAGTGGCTAGAGATTGAGTCAGTATGTTGGCAGCAGCCACTCAATGTTAGTGATGGCTGTTTAACAGTCTGATGGCCTTGAGTTAACCTTTTCTCAATAGGGGGTGCTGTTTTCACTTTGTAAAAAATTCGTTCCCAAATTAAACTGCCTCGTACTCAATTCTTGCTCGTACAATATGCATATTATTATTACTATTGGATAGAAAACACTCTCTAGTTTCTAAAACCGTTTGAATTATATCTGTGAGTAAAACAGAACTCAAGTTGGAGCAATCTTCCTGTCAGCAAGTGAGAAATCTGAAATCAGGCAATCTGTTCCAGGGTCGGTTTATTAATTTGCATGTATTCTATTGGTCGACATGCACTGCATACGCCTTCCCCTGGATGTCAGCAAGCAATGAGAATTGGAATGGAGTTGCTATGCAGATCTGAGGCTATATAAATGGGCTGGGAACGTGGGGTCCAGCCTTTTCAACATTCGCCATGACGCAAGACAGACCTCAGGATTGCGTTCTGAAAAGCTCTCGTTATAGGAGTTAGATATATCCGGCTCTGATTTTATTCGATATAGGTGTTAAAGACATCATAATGTTGTTATTTTAACCCGAGTTATATCAGTTTATATCAGTATATTGCGATTTTCTGTATTTTATTTGTGCTGCGTTATGGTGAGTTGGACACGTCTTCGCCACATGGCTAATGTTTACTGCTAATTCCAAAGTTGAAGGCGACAATCTACAACCGAGCAACGATTCCTCTGGACAAAGGACAACTTGCCCAAGATTCTGATGGGAGCTCATCAAAAAGTAAGAAGTATTTATGATGTTAATTCGTTGTTCTGTTGAAAAATGTGAAACTACTGTTCCGCCATTAATTTCGGTGCGGTCTCGCTTTAACGCACGCTGTATGTCGTAGTAACGTTAATTTTAAAGATCTAACACAGCGGTTGCATTAAGAACTAATGTATCTTTCATTTGCTGTCCAACCTGTATTTTTTAGTCAAGTTTATGATTAGTTACTGATTAGATTAGGTGCCTCTCCCAAGATTTCTCCCGACATTTTGTTTGCATTTTGGCTACTATTCTCATTGTATAACCACGATTTGTGCCGCTAAATATGCAAATTTTCGAACAAACTCTATATGTATTGTGTAATATGATGTTATAGGACTGTCATCTGAAGAAGTTTGAGAAGGTTAGTGAAAAAATTAATATCTTTTGCTGGTTTATTCGTTATCGCTATTGTTGGCTTGAATCAATGCTGTTGTGTGGTTGGCTATTGTAGTAAGCTAATATAATGCTATATTGTGTTTTCGCTGTAAAACACTTAAAAAATCTGAAATATTGGCTGGATTCACAAGATCTTTGTCTTTCATTTGCTGTACGCTGTGTATTTTTCATAAATGATTTATGATGAGTATTTAGGTAATTCACGTTGGTCTCTGTAGTTATTCTAGTTGCTTTGGTGAGAGTTGTGATGGTGGCTGCAATGGTAAACTATGATTTATACCTGAAATATGCACATTTTTCTAACAAAACATATGCTATACAATAAATATGTTATCAGACTGTCATCTGATGAAGTTGTTTCTTGGTTAGTGACTATTTATATCTTTATTTGGTCGAAATTGTGATAGCTACCTATGCAGGAAAAAAATGGTGGGAAAAAAAAGTTGTGTCTTTTGCTATCGTGGTTAGCTAATAGAAATACATATTGTGTCTTCCCTGTAAAACATTTTAAAAATCAGAAATGATGGCTGGATTCACAAGATGTGTATCTTTCATCTGGTGTCTTGAACTTGTGATTTAATGATATTTAGATGCTAGTATTTACTTGTGACGCTATGCTAGGCTATGCTAGTCAGCTTTTTTACTGATGGGGGTGCTCCCGGATCCGGGATTGTGACCAAGTAGAAGATAAAAGCTGTTTCAGTCTCTCGGTCCCAGCTTTGATGCACCTGTACTGACCTCGCCTTCTGGATGAGAGCGTGGTGAACAGGCAGTGGCTCGGGTGGTTGTTGTCCTTGATTATCTTTTTGGCCTTACTGTGACATCGGGTGGTGTAGGTGTCCTGGAAAGCAGGTAGTTTGCCCCCAGTGATGTGTTGTGCAGACCTCACTACCCTCTTGAGAGCCTTACGGTTGAGGACGGAGCAGTTGCCGTACCAGGCGATGATACAGTCTGACAGGATGCAATCGATTGTGCATCTGTAAAAGTCTGTAAAAGTCTACTTTAAAACCTCTCTGGGATATGTGGGACGCTAGTGTCCCTGTTGTGAATCCAGCCAATGTTGGAAAACGTAAATTGGAAGGCGAAATATAATAATAAAATTATAAGAGAGTAGGTCAGAGACATAATTATATAAATATACAGCCATTTTTCCAGCCAAAGAGAGGAGTCACAAAAAGCATAAATAGAGATAAAATTCATCACTAACCTTTGATGATCTTCATCAGATGACACTCAGAGGACTTCATGTTACACAATACATGTATGTTTTGTTCGATAAAGTGCATATTTATGTCCCAAAATCTCAGTTTACATTGGCGCGTTACGTTCAGTAATGTTTTGCTTCCAAAACATCCGGTGATTTTGCAGAGAGCCACATCAATTTACAGAAATACTCATAATAAAATTGATAAAAGATACAAGTGTTATTCACAGAATTAGAGATATACTTCTCCTTAATGCAACCGCTGTGTCAGATTTCAAAAACACTTTACGGAAAAAGCAAACCATGCAATAATCTGAGTACGGCGCTCAGACAACAAAAGCAAAGCCAAACAGATTTCCGCCATGTTGGAGTCAACAAAGTCAAAAATATCATTATAAATATTCACTTACCTTTGATGATCTTCATCAGAATGCACTCCCAGGAATCCCAGTTCCACAATAAATGTTTGATTTGTTCGATAAAGTCCATCATTTATGTCCAAACACCTCCTTTTGTTCGCGCGTTTAGTACACAATCCAAACTGACGACGCGCTGGCAGGTCCAGGCGAAAGTCCAGGCGAAAAGTCATATTACAGTCCGTAGAAACATGTCAAACTAAGTATAGAATCAATCTTTAGGGTGTTTTTATCATAAATCTTCAATAATGTTCCAACCGGAGAATTCCTTTGTCTTCAGAAATGCTATGGAACGCAAGCTACCTCTCATGTGAATGCTCGTGGCCAGCTCGTGGCACTCTGCCAGACCTCTGACTCAATCCCCTCTCATTCCCCCCTCCTTTATAGTAGAGACATCGAACAAGGTTCTAAATACTGTTCACATCTAGTGGAAGCCTTAGGAAGTGCAATATGACCCCATTTCCACTGTATCTTGGATAGGCAAAGAGTTGAAACACTACAGACCTCAGATTTCCCACTTCCTGGTTGGATTTTTTCTCAGGTTTTTGCCTGCCATATGAGTTCTATTATGCTCACAGACATAATTCAAACAGTTTTAGAAACTTCAGAGTGTTTTCTATCCGAAACCACTAATTATATGCACATTCTAGCTTTTAGGACAGAGTAGCAGGCAGTTTACTCTGGGCACCTTTTTATCCATGCTACTCAATACTGCCCCCCTGTCCCAAAGACGTTTTAACCTCTAACGCCTCACAAACCCGGATCCGGGATCCCCCCCATCAAAAAAGCTGACTAGCATAGCCTAGCCTAAAGCCACAGGGATATCATATAATAAAATGTTCATGAAATCACAAGTCCAAGACACCAAATGAAAGATACACATCTTGTGAATCCAGCCATCATTTCTGATTTTTAAAATGTTTTACAGGGAAGACACAATATGTAAATCTATTAGCTAACCACGTTAGCAAAAGACACCACTTTTTTTACTCCACCATTTTTTTACTCCATCAGTAGCTATCACAAATTCGACCAAATAAAGATATAAATAGCCACTAACCAAGAAACAACTTCATCAGATGACAGTCTGATAACATATTTATTGTATAGCATATGTTTTGTTAGAAAAATGTGCATATTTCAGGTATAAATCATAGTTTACCATTGCAGCCACCATCACAACTCTCACCAAAGCGACTAGAATAACTACAGAGACCATCGTGTATTACCTAATTACTCATCATAAAACATTTCTTAAAAATACACAGCGTACAGCAGATGAAAGACACAGATCTTGTGAATCCAGCCAATATTTCAGATTTTTTAAGTGTTTTACAGCGAAAACACAATATAGCGTTATATTAGCTATATTAGCGTTATATTTTTTCACTAACCTTCTCAGAATTCTTCAGATGACAGTCCTATAACATCATATTACACAATGCATATAGAGTTTGTTCGAAAATGTGCATATTTAGCGGCACAAATCGTGGTTATACAATGTGATTAGTGGCCAAAACTTCAAGCAATCTGTCCGGCGCCATCTTGGAGAGGCACCTATTCTAATCGAAAACTATTCATAAACTTGACTAAAAAATACAAGTTGGACAGCAAATGAAAGACAAATTAGTTCTTAATGCAATCGCTGTGTTACATTTTTAAAATTAACGTTACTTCAAGCATACAGCGTGCGCTAAAGCGAGACCGCACCGAAATTCATGGCGGAATTATTATTTGACATTTGTCAACATAAATACAAATTAACAACATAAAGATTGCTTACTATTTGCCGAGCTTCCATCAGAATCTTGGGCAAGGTGTCCTTTCTCCAGAACAATCGTCTTTTGGTTGAAAGATGTCCTCTTCTCATGTGGAAAAAGCAGCTAACGATAGCCACCCACTGGAGAGGTGTCCAACTCGTGAAAGCGCATCACAAAGAAATCCAGGAAAATCGCAATAAACTGATATAAACTGCTATAAGTCGGTTTAAATTAACTACCTTATGATGTCTTTAACAACTATAACGAATAAAAACATGACCGGAGATACAGAACTGCTAAAACGAAAGCTTTGCAGGAGGCCATTGTGATGTCCCTGATGCGCCAGGCGCACCGTTGAAAAGAACGGTACTTCCGTTCCACGGTCTTATATAGGGCCCCAGATTGCGCAATCCACTCCATTCAAATTCTCCCCGCTTACTGACATCTAGAGGAAGGCGTATGCAGTGCATGTAGCCCGATGGCTTACATGGGGACTTATAAACTGACCTCAGAACAGGGACCTCGATTTCTGAAATCTCACTCCCTGACAGGAAATGTGCTGCAGAATGAGTTCTGTTTCACTCAGAGAAATAATTCAAACGGTTTTAGAAACTAGAGAGTGTTTTCTATCCAATAGTAATAATAATATGCATATTGTACGAGCAAGAATTGAGTACGAGGCAGTTTAATTTGGGAACGAATTTTTACAAAGTCGAAATGGCGCCCCCCTAGTGTCAAGAAGTTTGAGGGGATGAGGTGTCGATGACGGGACTGACTTCCTCTCTCACATCAAAACATACCTGCAGACGAGAGACAGATGGATAGAGAGAGAGCATGATTTAGCCAGTTTTTTCTTCTTCTAACATGGTCAGTCATCATTCAATCAAATGTATTTATAAAGCCCTTCTTACATCAGCTGATGTCACAAAGTGCTGTACAGAATCCCAGCCTAAAACCCCAAACAGCAAGAAATGCAGGTGTAGAAGCACATTGGCTAGGAAAAACTCCCATCATAATCATCAGGAGGTGAAAGGCAAAACTGACCTTGGATCATTAACTCTGGGACTACTACATCTCTATCTGTATTTCAATGTAAATCATCTATTTAAATATGAGGACAAACAATAGAAGATAATGTCATTAGACATAAATACCACTTGAAGCTTGATGATGACTTGATCCTTTGAATCAGCTGTGTTGTGCTAAGACAAAAACGAAAATGTGCACAGGTGTTTGGAGCACTCCGATATGCCACAGCTGGTGAGATGTCAGGTTCGCCTCTGTACTTAAAGGGTGATTATTCCAACTCTCTGTGAAATGCTGTAGATCTGCCTGCAGACGAGGTAGGAACACATATCCCACACAGAAGAGGTGGATAAAATTTGACAGGTCAAGGTATCGTTCTTCCTCCAAACTGTGCAGCAAATTGTAGTACTGACATGTCACAGCACTCCAAACATCTCTTCATAAGTGTTCCACTCTAACAGAGAGAAATAAAGGGTTTTGTGGGGGGGGACCTAATCTCTGTGGTCCTTCCTCCATGAATAGTGAACACTGAGGTGGGTCCAAGGTTATAGAAATGCACGTTGTGTGTGCCTCTGTGAGTGGTTACTGACTGTATGTGACGCAGACAACTATCTGAGTGTACCTGAAATATTTAAATACAGATGGCTATGTGTCTCACCACTTGGTTATTGCAAGGCTAACCCCCAGGGAAATCATGACTTGGCAGCAACAGATAGCAACAGATAGTCCAGTGAAAATGGCTGAGTGTTTAGATGGTGTAAATCTGAAAATTAGCAGCTGACATCTTAAGGGTTTTTTAATTCATGCATGTGAGACAGATTCCATGTACATCAAAACAGGCAGAGACGAAGAGAGAAAAAGAACAGTTTAATTACCTCTGGTTATGGACACTTTTGCCAGCAATAAAGCTTCCACTGCCTGTTCCTCGGACAGTGAACATCTGGCAATAGCTACATTTCTGACGCCTTGATCAGCTCGCACTCTGAAAGTAAAGGAAAAAGCTTATTTTTTGTAAATATGAAAACAATAACTGAGATATGACCGTTCAATCTAAAGCAGCAGATGTCATTTTCAGGATACGTCAATACAGCACGGAAAGCTTAACACCAGACTGGTATTGTGGTTGTTCATTAGGTGATGGGAAATATGCAATATGTATACAAAATAATATACTTACCTTCCTTGAAAATCCATCTATACCGCCAAAGAAGACAATGTTGTATCTTGAAAAAAAAGCATTGGAATTAAAAGTGAAATGTTTAACCTATTAACTTCTCTGCGCTACGGATCCCTTTTACGGGATCCCTTTCCTAAACAACCGCTAGAATTGCAGGGCGCCAAATGCAAAAATATGACTAAAAATATTTATAATCATGCAATCACAAGTGAAATATACCAAAACACAGCTTAGCTTGTTGTTAATCCACCTATCATGTCAGATTTTGAAAATATATTTTACAGCGAAAGAAATCCAAGCTTTTGTGAGTGTAGCTTTCAATGCTACAACAGCTAGCCCCAAATTAGCATGGTCACGAAAGTCAGAAAAGCAATAAAATTAATCGCTTACCTTAGATTATCTTCGGATGTTTGCACTCACGAGACTCCCAGTTACACAATAAATGTTATTTTTGTTCGATAAATATTACTTATAACAAAAAAACGCCATTTGAGTTGCGCGTTATGCTGAGAAAACTACAGCCTCGTTCCGGTCCTGAAAGGAAGATGAAAATTTCCAATCGTATCAGATTAAAAAATATGACTAAAAATATTTATAATCATGCAATCACAAGTGAAATATACCAAAACACAGCTTAGCTTGTTGTTAATCCACCTATCGTCTCAGATCTTGAAAATATACTTTACAGCGAAAGAAATCCAAGCTTTTGTGAGTGTAGCTTTCAATGCTACAACAGCTAGCCTTATATTAGCTTGGTTAGCTTGGTCACGAAAGTCAGAAAAGCAATGGAATTAATCGCTTACCTTTGATAATCTTCGGATGTTTCCACTCACGAGACTCCCAGTTACACAACAAATGTTATTTTTGTTCGATAAATATATTATATTTATCACAAAAAAACGCCATTTGGGTTGCGCATTATGTTCAGAAAATCAAAGCCGTGTTCCGTTCGACAAATTCCAAAAAGTATACGTAATGGTCGTAGAAACATGTCAAATGTTTTTTATAATCAATCCTCAGGTTATTTTTAACAAACATAATCGATAATATTTCACCCGGACCATAACCTATTCATTAAGAGACAAAAGGAAAATGGGGTGCCCCTCTCTCGCGCGCAGGAAATATTCAGAGGACACCTGACTACTTTTGAAAAAACTCGCTCATTTTTCAAAATAAAAGCCTGAAACTATGTCTAAAGCCTGGTCACAGCCTGAGGAAGCCATTGGAAAAGGAATCTGGTTGATACCCCTTTAAATGGAGGTTAGACGGCCAGGGAACACAGATTTTTTTTAAAATTTAAATATCACTTCCGGGTTACATTTTCTCAGGTTTTCGCTTGCAGAATAAGTATTGTTATACTCACAGACAATATTTTGACAGTTTTGGAAACGTTGTAGTGTTTTCTATCCTAATCTGTAAATTATATGCATATTCTACAATCTGGGCCAGAGAAAATGTCCGTTTACGTTGGGCAAGTTATTTAAAAAATTTAAAAAATCGGACCCTTAGCGCTAAGAAGTTAACCTGCTTCATTATTTATGTATTACCAGTGGATGAAGAACAACTCCAATTTCATACATCATTGAACATTTGTCTACGAATAAGTAAGAATAAAAAATATAAAATAACTTCTTAGATTTGATGTAGACATTATACATCTTAGTTCCTTATCAATTTATGATTTGTATCAATGTGGACGAGAGACAGGAACAGAGTATTTTTGCCGAGCAATGCTACGAAGTTGGATCATTCTGGCAGTGATACCTGCACCATCTACATGCTGCAAAGACTCCCTAACTCTTCGCCATTGTACACGATGGCCCATTGCTCTGAGACTTCCTTTGACCATTCTAAAGCTCGCATGGGGCATCCTTGCCTTAATGGCGCTGACTTTCTGGTCTAAGTCTTCATCTGACATATGAGAAAAGCATTTATTGACAGATATATTGTGTTCTTTCATCCTTCTGTAAATAAAGCTAACTGTTACAATGTCATGAAATATAATTACATATCGACTATGAAACAAATAGGACATGGCCTGCTTATGAGTTTCCATGAAAGAAAGTTAGATTAATTCAACTGAAAATGCAGAGAACAGGCGTTCGTAGCTAAATGCTTTTGGTTAGCTTGAGAATAAGATTTGCATGATTTATCATTCTACGGTATGTATGTATGTAATATAGTAGAATGTTATGAACCGACACTGAATCGTAGGAGCTAACTACTAGATATGTAAAAGTTGGACGGAAGAACGCCTAGTGCTGCTTACCTGAGATGCCATCACAAAGTCCTTCTACGTAGGTGTCCGCTATGACTTCCTTTGAGTCGGAAAAAAGTTGCTTTCAAAACAATTATTTTTGATTGAAAATAAAATAGTTTTGCTCTCGACAAAAAGACACAAATGTACCTCCATAGCATATAACAATTTGCCTGTAAATAACCAGATCTTCATACAAACGTGCTCTGCAGAATTCTTGACGCACCAAAGATGCTGCCATATTCTGCCAGTACGCCCACAAGCGAGCCACTCGGGCGCAGAATGACGCGTGGAAGAGGGCGAGGAACGAGATTGGAGTAACAACAATTTGTTGGAGAGGGGCTAATAGCTGAACAATAGACTATTCAACCTTCACTAAAGAATAGTCTAATCGCCAAGCTAGGTGTGAACCCCCCCCCCCCCCCCCCCCCTCCTATCACAGACCAGATTTGCCCTAACGACCAAGGTGTAGCTTGCAATGTAATAAAGTAATGACTTTTCAAATAAGTTACCTTACACGTTATGTTGGCTGACAATGTGTTAGCTACCCTGTCCTTGCAAACCACATAGCATATCATTACAGCAGTATGTACCGGTATGTTAGCTAGCTACCTAACGTTAGTAGATATACATCAAACTTGCCAGTATATAAACTATAGGCTATCTAACTACCCAACGTTTATTGACTTGATTATTCCCATCATTCTTAGCTTAGCTTAGTGTTTTAGTCGTTGTGCGTTCTCAATTGACATTCGGGTGCTTTCGTAAATTCGCTCTGGCTATCTACACCGATTTCAGAGCACTATCGTCTGTGTGTACCAGAGCGCAGAATAATGAATTTACGAGCACTCAACACCCGTTGAATATGGCTGGTGTCAGTAAACGTCGGCAAAAAAGCACCTTTAAATTGTTTCCAGCAGCACAGTTGTATACTGTATACTTCCGGCCCTTCCTTGGACACTGTGCTATCTAACCTCCAAACGAGCTTCAATGCCATACAACACTCCTTCCGTGGCCTCCAACTGCTCTTAAACGCTAGTAAAACCAAATGCATGCTTTTCAACCGTTCGCTGCCTGCACCCGCACGCCCGACTAGCATCACCACCCTGGACGGTTCCGACCTAGAATATGTGGACATCTATAAGTACCTAGGTGTCTGGCTAGACTGCAAACTCTCCTTCCAGACTCATATCAAACATCTCCAATCCAAAATCAAATCTAGAGTCGGCTTTCTATTCCGCAACAAAGCCTCCTTCACTCACGCCGCCAAACTTACCCTAGTAAAACTGACTATCCTACCGATCCTCGACTTCGGCGATGTCATCTACAAAATAGCTTCCAATACTCTGCTCGGCAGGCTGGATGCGGTTTATCACAGTGCCATCCGTTTTGTTACTAAAGCACCTTATACGACCCACCACTGCGACCTGTATGCCCTAGTCGGCTGGCCCTCGCTACATGTTCGTCGTCAGACCCACTGGCTCCAGGTCATCTACAAGGCTATGCTAGGTAAAGTGCCGCCTTATCTCAGTTCACTGGTCACGATGGCTACACCCACCCGTAGCACGCGCTCCAGCAGGTGTATCTCACTGATCATCCCTAAAGCCAAAACCTCATTTGGACGCCTTTCCTTCCAGTTCTCTGCTGCCTGCGACTGGAACGAATTGCAAAAATCTCTGAAGTTGGAGACTTTTATCTCCCTCAACAACTTTAAAAATCTGCTATCCGAGCGGCTAACCGATCGCTGCACCTGTACATAGTCCATCTGTAAACTACCCACCCAATTTACCTACCTCACCCCCCATACTGCTTTTATTTATTTACTTTTCTGCTCTTTTGCACACCAGTATCTCTGCTAAATTGTAATTACTCGATTTATTGCCTACCTCATGCCTTTTGCACACATTGTATATAGATTGTATATAGATTCTCTTTTTTTCTACCATGTTATTGACTTGTTTATTGTTTACTCCATGTGTAACTCTGTGTTGTCTGTTCACACTGCTATGCTTTATCTTGGCCAGGTCGCAGTTGCAAATGAGAACTTGTTCTCAACTAGCCTACCTGGTTAAATAAAGGTGAAATAAAAAAATAAAAAAATAAACAGTTACAGTCACCAACGCTCTGGTAATCACGAAAACTGCCTAACCAGCTCTGCTAGGACAAGTAAAATGGTCAGAGTGGTCTCATTTGTGTCTGGAAGTAGCTAGCAAGCTAGCCAACGTTAGCTTGGGTGCTTGACTGCCGTTGTAAGGCCAGAACGCTCAAATCAACCCTACTCCTCGGCCCGAACGTCAAGTGTGTGCTCCGAGAGCGAAACCATCTGAATTTACAAACTGACAATCTGACAACGCTCTGAATTTATAAGCGCAGGCACTCCAAATTTAATTTAAGAACACTTCCAAAAATGTTTCACTCGTAATTTGTTATGCTAACTAGCTAGCAAGAGGTTGCATACAGTAGCAACTTGTTGTAGAGAAGGCAAAGAGCTAGTAAGCTCAACTGAAAGTTTGGTTACACTACAATTAGGGTATGGAAATGTTATGCCCTAGATATTAATTTAGAATCCTCCAATCCACTTATGCTGCAGCCTACTCCCGACCGTCACGTTGTATAGCGCCATATTTCGACACACCTACTCATTCCAGGATGTTTCTTTATTTTTACTATTTTCTACATTGTAGAATAATAGTGAAGACATAACTATGAAATAACACATGTGGAATCAGTTAAGAACAAATTCTTATTTACAAGAACAGCCTACTCCCTCCCAGTCGGGGAATTGAACCCCAGTCTCCCGCGTGCTCTGCCACCACGACACAGGGAGTCTTTAGCTAAATAGCTCAGTACTGTACTGCCGACCATCACGTTGTACAGCGCCATATTTTTTGTTCCTTCCTAACGGAAACCCAGAGGGTTTTTCATTTTTCTTGGAATAGAAACACCATAATATTAATCAAATTAATTAAGCAATGTCACGCCCTGACCATAGAGAGCTTTTATTCTCTATGTCCGTTAGGTCGGGGTGTGATTAAGGGTGGGTTATCGAGGTGAATTATATTTCTATGTTGGCCTAGTACAGGCAGCTGTTTATCGTTGTCTCTGATTGGGGATCATATTTAGGTAGCCATTTCCCCATTGTGCTTTGTGGGATCTTGTCTGTGTATAGTTGCCTGTGAGCATCATATTTAGCTTCACATTTTGTTTGTTCGCTTTGTTGTTTTGTTCTTTTAAGTTTTCTTTTCCAAAATAAAGGATGGAAACATACCACGCTGCATCTTGGTCTACTCCTTATGACGAATGTGACAAGCAAGTACCAGTCAAAAGTTGACACACATACTCATTCCAGGATTTTTCTTTATTTTTACTATTTTCTACATTGTAGAATAATAGTGAAGACATCACAACTATAAAATAACACATATGGAATCAGTTAACAACAAATTCTTATTTACAAGGACAGTCTACTCCTTCCTCCCCGTCGGGAATTGAACCCGTCTCCCGCGTGCCCTCCCTGTCTCTGGTATTGCCAATATGGAAGACTATCGAATGCTTCTCAAAGATGCCCTCTGGTGGTCAAACTAGCACTAACTTGCATTAACAGAAAAAATGGCTAAAAATTAATTCACGTGCCACAGAATTCTGCGGCAGCCTGCAAGGTGAGCCGCAGTATGATGCAACTTTTAAAGGAGGAAACACTGTAAGCCAAGCTCCACGAGTGTAAGGGGTGTAAGATTTTGAGGTCTTTTACTGACAGGAAATTACTCTGAAAATAAGTCTGCCCCAGCAGGCTAGCCATGGGTTATAATTTTCACCTCAACACCTTACAGCCCTTCCTCTGTCTTAATGTTCTGGGTTGATCTCTCATAAAGTTGCATAGCTTGAAATCTGCATCAGGGGATGTAGAACCAGCCCAGTATGTAGTTCCAGCCCAGCACGAATACACCTGATTGAGCTAATAACCTTATCATCCATAATATATTTATATTCTAATGATTAGCTGAATCAAATGTGCTAGTGCTCAAGTCCTAGCATGTGTGAAAAATTATATGCATCCCTGTGGGTCCTTGGGACCAGGATTAGGAAACCCTGATCTACACTATCAAAATAGGAGAGCAAAGAAATCTCTCCCTATCCTGCCAACAGTATTCATCCCCTGATTCTAGGAGGATGGAAGTTGCTCAGATGAGTTTACTCTCCATCTCTCCATTACTCTGCCTTGTCTTCAACTATGGCGAACCCTATTAATCACCCATAGCCGTGTACTCAGCCAGTACTCACGGATCTAAAGCCACACTGCGATTTCTGTTAATAAACAATAGAGTCATAGGTCTAGGGGTGTATTTCATTAATTGAAATTACCAATGACATTTCTGATTGTGCCTTAAACCCTGTCCTGGCCTACGGGGCTATCCTAACCCATGCAGCCGTGGTACTGTTGGAACTCTCAAAAGACTGAGCAATACATGTCACAATCGATTCCCCCTCTGCTTGAAACTGCTGACTGCTACCATGGAAAAAGAGAGTTGCCGTCAAACTTTAGTAAAGGCCAAGTGCACTACTTTTGTGAATAATTTGTTTTGTTTTCTACAAAATAAAATAATATTTTTTATTTACCTTTTAGGTAACACTTTACTTTACCATATCATAACAGTGGACATAACTTATCATAATATGGTCATAACACTGTCATGACACATATATTTAGACCTGTTGTGAAATATTGCTGGTTATGGCTGGTTATGACACCTACATAAGAGTGTCAAAACCTATCACACAAGGCAAACAAATCCATTACATCATAGCCTACTTGTCAACAGTATGTTTATGTTATATAAAATGTTCTGAAATTGACCATATGAAAGTATCATTGTAATTGCACATACATTGATGTCAGACATGCACCTACCCCAATGTTCTGTTTCTAATGACTGGGATGAATGCAGGAACAGATTTCAGGAGCAGGATAAGACACCCTGTTTTTTACTGATGACTGACATAAGGGGGCGGCTGGTAGCCTAGTGGTTAGAGCATTGGAGCATTGGACTTGTAACCGAAAGGTTGCAAGATCGAATCCCGAGCTGAAAAGGTAAAAATCTGTTGTTAACCCACTGTTCCTAGGCCGTCATTGAAAATAAGAATTTGTTCTTAACTGACTTGCCTAGTTAAATAAAGGTGAGAAGAAAAAAAGGGCATGTACATGATAGGCTTATATGACTATGATGGTCATAATGATTTCTGACAATGTCATAAAGTGTCTTTTCTTAGTCCAAGTAAAGTGACACAGGATGGTCATAATGTTTTTTCAACAAGTCATTTAAAATATGATGGGAAAAAACATGACTAAAGAATTCATTACAACAAAAAGGACTTGAGAAATAAACTTTCAAACAAAAGAACCCTCTTGGCAAGAAAAAAACATTTTAATAAATACGTGTTATGACCATATTATGACAGGTTATGACAAGTTCTGTCAGCTGTTAACATATTAGGACATAGTTATGACCATGTCATAACGTGTTATGCTGCTGGGTGTCAAGTAAAGTGTTACCATATATATATCTTTTTTAATGATTTTTCAGGGGGTTCTGCAGCACCATCAGCAACCCTACTGTACTTCCCGCAGCTATGCTTAGAACATTGTGTAGTGCCTGTCACAAATTTCGAATAAGGAATTAGTGTCTATTTCACGATAATCTGTGATAGTGTGTTGCTTGTTCACCTCCCTTAACGGATTTGAAAGGAAATAGCTTGTAGATGAAATATGGTGAAAACTCCAGCTACTCCATGCCTCCATCAATCCAAAGTTTTTAGATTTGTAGGAAGTAGTGAACGGGGGAACACTTCAGGAGAAAGGAGATATTATTGGGACGCACACTCTCTCTCTGTTTAACTTCTTATGGCTGCAGCCCGGCGTCGGTACACTTATGACAACAGCCAAAAGACACCACTTTTTTTACTCCACCAGTTTTTTACTCCATCAGTAGCTATCACAAATTCGACCAAATAAAGATATAAATAGCCACTAACCAAGAAACAACTTCATCAGATGACAGTCTGATAACATATTTATTGTATAGCATATGTTTTGTTAGAAAAATGTGCATATTTCAGGTATAAATCATAGTTTACATTGCAGCTACAATCAGAAATTGCACCGAAAGCAGCCATAAAACTTACAGACACCAACGTCAAATACCTAATTACTCATCATAAAACATTTCTGAAAAATACATAGTGTACAGCAAATGAAAGACAGGCATCTTGTGATTCCAGCCAATATTTCCGATTTATTAAGTGTTTTACAGCGAAAACAAAATGTAGCGTTATATTAGCTTAGCACAATAGCCAGAAACACTTGGGCGCCGACGACTAGTTCACATCTACGACAGATATATGAAATAGCATCATAAAATGTTTCTTACTTTTGCTGATCTTCCATCAGAATGTTGGACAAGGTGTCCTTTGTCCAGAACAGTCGTTGTTTGGATTTAGAACGGCAACTTTCCCTCTTCATTTAGCACGCGCACTAGCCAAGTGGCACGGATCTCTCCATCGTCAACAAAGTCAGAGAACGGAACACGGCAAAACTCCCGAAAAAATTTCAATAATCTGATTAAACTATATTGAAAAAACATACTTTACGATGATATGGTCACATGTATCAAATAAAATCAGAGCCGGAGATAGTAGTCGTCCATAACGGCAGCTAAACAGAAGGCAATCCCACTGTCCACCTCGCGCTCCCAAGAGTACCGGAAATGAGGGACACGTCATACAAAGAGCTTGTATTCCAATTCAGACCAAGATAAACACTAAATTTCTTCTCTCACAGCCTCTTGACATCCAGGGGAAGGTCTATGAAGTGCACGTAGACTCTTACGTATCATGCCCATGTATAGGCAGGAAGAAGAACAGAGCCTCGATTTCAGACTTTCCACTTTCTGGTCAGGAAGTTTGTGCCAAATGAGTTCTGTTTGACTCACAGATATAATTCAAACGGTTTTAGAAACTAGAGAGTGTTTTCTATCCAATAGTAATAATAATATGCATATTGTACGAGCAAGAATTGAGTACGAGGCCGTTTGAAATGGGCACCTTTAATCAGAGCTACTCAATACTGCCCCTGCAGCCATAAAAAGTTAAAGTCGTGACCATTTACAAACACTGATTGGCCTTTTCATTGAACTGTGTGCTGTCTCTGGCTCTGACTTGCCCTGTGCAGGGCGTCCCATGTCAAATTAATCGTTCCACACCATTCTTTATCTTTTCCTTTAACAGCACTTCATGTTATGATTCCCAATGCCCTGTTGTTATTCTTTTCACCATTATCATTTTGTCAAATGAAGAGAGCTCCTGGACACTCACTAGTGAAAAGAGAAAAAGAGAAGAAAGAAATACTCTGCCAAGGGCCTCAACCGTGTCTTTTCCTAAACCAAAACTTCTCTTGTGTATTCAATGAAAGCATTCACTATTAATTTCGATAACAATTCAAGTTCTAAATTTCAGTGGGAAAACTATACTCAATTAGGCATTAGCTGACATCACATGCATGGCATACACGGAGCGTCAAGTCTAGGACCAAAAGGCTCCTCAACAGCTTCTACCCCCAAGCCATTAGACTGCTGAACAATTCATAAAAATCGCCACCGGACAATTTACATTGAACCCCCCTCCCTTTTGTACACTGCTGCTACTCGCTGTTTGTTTGTTACCTATGCATAGTCACTTCGCCCCCACCTACATGTACAGATTACCTCAACTAGCCTGTACCCCTGCATACTCACTCAGTACCGGTGCCCCCTGTATATAGCCTTGTTTTTGTTATTGTGTTACTTTTTATAATTACATTTCATAATTAGCCTACTTGGTAAATATTTGCTTCTTCTTTAACTGCATTGTTGGTTAAGGGCTTGTAAGTAAGCATTTCACGGTAAAGTCTACACGTGTTGCATTCGGCGCATGTGGCAAATACATTTTGATTTGATTTGATTTTCTGTTTTTTCTAAATTAATTCACAGACCACCCATTTACACCATCTCCTTGAGTGACATGAAAGGTCCATCTGAGGAGATAATGAGTTGAAATTCTAATTTAAGACAGTGTAATTAAAGGTGCTCTTTATAAATAAAGCTATGGAGATAACATACCATGCTCACTAATTACATTTTGAAAAAGACTACACTAGACCTCCATACAAATAGGGACAAGGTTATGTGGGAAGAGATTGAAGATGAAATGCTATCATATAATGAAAAAGAGAAACATTTCAGTAAGGGAATTCAACGTCGGTAGAGTTTTAAGAAATAGACAGCCAATTATAATTAATGATTCAAATTACTTCAGGACTATCTTCTCAATAGTAACGGTACATCAAACATAGGCCTACCCATTCTCCATCCATCTGATCACACCATGTCCTCCTACAGTATGTGTATCCTGATAACCAAGCAAAATACTTCAAATCAAAGTTTATTTGTCACGTGCGCCGAATACAACAGGTGTAGACCTTACAGTGAAATGCTTACTTACAGGCTCTAACCAACAGTGCAATTTCTAAAAGTAAATAAATAAGGTATGAGGTGAACAATGGGTAAGGAAAGAAATAAAAAGAACAGTAAAAAGACAGTGAAAAATAACAGTAGCGAGGCTATAACAGTAGCAGCGCTATATACAGGCACCGGTTAGTCGGGCTGATTGAGGTAGTATGTACATGTAGATATGGGTAAAGTGACTATGGAAATATGATAAAGTAGCAGCAGCGTAAAAGAGGGGTTGGTGGGGGGTGGGGGGGCACACAATGCCCCCCCTCCAGAACTCGTTCCAGTCTGTGATAGCAAAACAGTCCTGTAGTTTAGCATCTGCTTCATCTGACCACTTTTTTATAGAGTGAGTCACTGGTGCTTCCTGCTTTAATTTTAGCTTGTAAGCAGGAATCAGGAAGATAGAATTGTGGTCGGATTTTGAGAGAGCTTTGTACGCGGTTAAATGTAATGCATCAGAAAGCTCCACAAAAAGTGGTGACTGATTTATCAGAGTATAAATCTCAAGAGTTGATAAAACCACATATGATGCAGTGCACAACACCCAAGGTTCTTGATGATCGCGTTCCTGCTAGCTTTGCTTTCCTCCTGGAACTGAATTGATCGATATCACCACATCAACATACTCTGCTGTAGCATATACACTAAGTGTAGTATACACTAAGCAGCTCGAGAGTAACATGTGTTACAATGTTTGAAATGTTTGTTGGTGTTGTTTTTTTTGTGTCCCACTGCCTACTTTTCCCTGCTCTTTTAACGGATTAAGCATGGCTTTGACAACGATGGATTGTACAAACGTTGTGGAATACTCATCACATTTTCTACGGATTTACAAAAAACATGCACCCTCCACTGGCACGCATATCCGAGATAAACTTCAGTGTTTCGGGATAATGCGCGCAAGAAGCTGGATGAGATGGACTACAGCTGGTAAGGGCAGACGGAGCAAAATACGGACAATAGAAGGTAATAGACCTAAAATATATAAAAAACACAATTATTATGTGACGTCACAAATACGTCCAAAAATGCCCCAGAGACTCTGAATATGCTTGTTTGTAATTCAAGATCATTAAACAAATTGGATGAACTTGAACTGCTTCTTCAATTAGTAAATGCAGACATTGGATTTGTCACTGAAACTTGGGCCCACGAAAATGTCCCAGATGTATCTCTTTTCATACATAACTATAAGCTGTTCAGAAATGACAGGTCCAGAGAGGGGATGAGAGGAGGGGGCGGGGCTATGTATGTGAACCACAATATGCAGGCAAAGAGAAGAACTGACCCAGAGAAAGAGGAATTTAAGTGTACAGTATGTGGCTTCAGCACCGTCCTAAACGACTCCCCAGCTCAGTTTCAACTATGTTAGTGAGAGTACTCTACCATCCACCATGGGCAAATTAGAAAACACTACAGCAGAACACTGTGGATTATCTCATCAACACTGTCGATGTGATCAGGACGTCCTATCCCCAGGTCTCATCCTGTGTGGAGACTTTAATCACCTGCCTATCAAGATGTTGACAAACTCCCATCCAGACATGAAACAAGTGGCCAAAGACAAGACCAGAGGGGACTCCATCCTAGATGTAATGAGTGCACTGAGAGTCGGGAAGCAAGTTCAGGGAGTGAATGTCTTAATAAATAAAATTAACAATATACACGAAACCAAAACAGCAGCCGCAGGACACCGGCAAAGGGGACAAACCCGGGGATCAGGAGCGGAGCGGTCATCCCTGCTGATGCGCGAGAACCTGTCACGCCATCTGAAGCATGGGAACCTGTCGAGTCAGCTGGGGAGCCGGAACCTGACAAATTGGTTGAGGCAGGGGAGCCTGGTGATCCGGCTGAGGCATGACAACCTGACGAGCCGGCTGAGGCAGGGGAGCTTGGCAATCCGGCTAAGGCATGAAAGCCCGAGGAGCCGGCTGAGGCAAGGAAGCCTGGCGATCTGGATGAGGCATGAGAGCCTGTAGCAGTTCCCGGACCCGACTTCATTACTCTGAAACAAACAAATAAAATTAAAAAACACTCCCTGATGCTTCCCTTAGGTGAGATGTTATTCTGTAACGAGTGCGCTGAGAGTCGGGAAGCAAGTTCAGGGAGTGAGTGTTTTAATAAATAAAATAAACAATGAACACAAAACCCAAACAATGCACCGATATGAAAACAGACTCAATAACACCTGAGGAAAGTACCAAGGGGAGTGACTGATATAGGGAAGATAATCAAGGAGGTGATGGGAGTCCAGGGGAGTGTCATGAGGCACTGGTGCGCGTGACGATGGTGAAGGGTGTGCGGGATCATCAGCAGCATGATGGCCTAGAGGCCGGAGAGGGAGTATACGTGACACTAGATCTGATCATTACAATTATGAAGAATCACTACAACACCCCCACCGTGCTTGCTCCTCTCGGATCCAGTGATCACAAATGTCTGCTGCTCTCCCCAAACACAACATCAGGAGGGAGAAGCGAGGTGCAGCGGGAAAAAGGACGTCTGGTAACCCAGAACAGAAAGGAGGCCTTGGTACGATGTATGGCCAGTACTGACTGGTCTGCCATATATGAGGTGAAGAGCATTGACGCAAAGGTGGAAACGTTCAACTCCTGCATTCAAACTGCACTTGATGTATGCATGCTAATAAGAAATAAGAAACAACAACACTGGACAAGCCCTGGATGATTGAAAGAATAAAGGCCGCCATCAGGAAAAGACAAAAGATTTTCAACAGATGGGGTAAAACATTGAAATGGAGAAAATACAGAAACACAGTGCAAACATTTATCAAAGAAGCAAAGACAAATTACTACAAAACTGAAAATCAGGACCTAAAGAAAAATAAACCTAAGGATTGGTGGGACTACGTTAACAAAGGATTGGGATGAAGGAAAACATCAGGAGGGAGAATACAGGTTGAGGGAATTGAAGACAACGATATGGCTGATGTTTTTAATGTATTTTTTGCTGAAGCATGGACAAGCACCACACCTCTTGCCATCTTCCCCCTGCCCATGCCTACAAGGCAGGTTACTACTATCTGTACTTCTTGGTGGCACAGACACTGTTTCATCCTTTCCTACACTTAAATTACCCTTGCCGAACGATTGCGTCTGAAGCTGGGCTTGCAGCACAGCTATCCTCACCATAAGGCGTTCATTCTCCTGTATATTATGAGTACAGTGATTTGCAATTAGAAGGCATAATTTTAATGTTACTACTTAGCTTCGGCTGGTGGAGGTCCTGACGAAACACGTCCAGATAAAGCGTCAGGGGTGAAAAAGTTGAATGAAAAAAGTTGAGCGAGGGATAAAATAAAAATATAAAACGGTAATTAAAAAGAAAAAAACGTTAAGTTAGCAGGTAGCAAAGTAAGGTTTGCAACAAACCGCACAGCAGCACGTAAACAAGTCTACAAGTTGTGTCCAAAGCCATGTCCAAAGTCTTTGATTGAGTAGATCACACAAAACTCCTGCAACATCTGTCTGACATTGAACTGTGTCCAAGGTTACTAGCCTGGCTCCACAGCTACACCACAGGAAGAAGGCAGAGGATGATGGCAAATGGCACTTTTAGCCCTTGGTCAGAGGTCGTCTCTGGTGTGCCACAAGGGGGCGTGATCTCACCATATCTGTTTCTCCTTGTCCACCCGAAAATGTGTCTTCAGTGACGCTCTGGACACTGGGTATGCAGACGATGTAGGGCTGTCCCAAGCAATACCATTAATCAGCCTCAAATAGAACATTTCCATGGGCTTGGAGACAAAGCAGCTGGAAGAGTGGGCCACATCCAACAACATGCTCTTGAATAGGAAAAAGTCTGTGGAAATTCGGATATGTTATTCTAGAGACCATCCACAACCTGCACCACTAATCCTAGGAGGACAGGAAGTACCAGTGTTAACAACAACTAAGTATCTTGGTTTTCATCTAGACTCTAACCTCAGTGGTGACACACGTGGAGCAGTCAGTGAGGAAGGCCTCAAAATGCCTTTTTGATTGTTCTTGCCAGAAATGGCCTAAATTACTTGCCGTTACTTTAGATTATATGTTTTGACCATGACAGTTTACAGATACAATGGTTGTAAAGATTGGGAGAGGTCTGTCCGTAATAAAGAGATGCTCTGCTTTTTGACACCACACTCCAAAAAGCTAGTTCTGCAGGCTCTAGTTTTGTCTAATCTTGATTATTGTCCAGTCGTGTGGTCCAGTGCTGCAAGGAAATACCTAGTTAAGCTGCAGCTGGCCCAGAACAGAACGGCACGTTTTGCTCTTAATTGTAATCAGAGGGCTGATATAAATAATATGCATGCCAGTTTCTCTTGGCTAAGAGTTGAGGAAAGACTGACTGCATCGCTTCTTCTTTTAATAAGAAACATTAATGTGTTGAAAATACCTAATTGTTTGCATAGTCAATTTACACACAGCTCTGACACACACACTTATCCTACCAGACATGCCACCAGGGGTCTTTTCACAGTGTTATATAGAGCCCTAATTGCATGGAACTTCCATTTCATATTGCTCAAATAAACCAGATAAAGCAACCCCTCGCGGCACAAAGCCTCTCCTCTATTTGACCTAGATAGTTTGTGTGTATACATCAATATGTAGGCTACGTGTGCCTTTTGAAAAAATGTATGTACTTCTGTCTTTGAGCTGTTCTTGTCTATTGATGTTCTGTGTTATGTCATTCTGTATTATGTTTCATGTTTTGTGTGGACCCCAGGAAGAGTAGCTGCTGATTTTGCAACAGCTAATGGGGATCCTAATAAAATACCAAATATCCAATATCCACCAAATATCCACTGCTATCAGACTGTATAATAACTCTAGCTCTAGGTTTTGGCCTTTCTAGGGAGTTTTTCCTAGCCACCGTGCTTCTACACCTGCATTGCTTGCTGTTTGAGGTTTTAGGGTGGGTTTCTGTACAGCACTTTGAGATATCAGCTGATGTAAGAAGGGCTATATAAATACATTTGATTTGATTTGATTTAAATGGTTCTCCCAAAAATTTAATTTTTTAAAATCACATTTTAATATTTAAATTTCCATCATGAAAAATGTCCTGTAATGTTTTCAATTGGCCAATATTCTATTTATGTCACGTATTATGTGTTATGTATTTTAAATGAGTGTTTTGCAATTATTAATAATGTCAATTTTGCATTTCTTCAGTTTCATCTGTGAGCAAGAATAAATAAACTCAAACTCAAACCCCTGAGGTATACCATCTCACTTTAGAAACGTATGTGTTTATTCATGAATTCCCCTTAGGTAGACAAACACCATCCTCTGTGGATGGCAAGGGTCCACTGGAACAGGCCTATGGCACAGGGAACCGTGAACACTGTATTACGCCTCTCTACCCCTCCAAAACAGCCCCGCTGACTGTGCAACAGCGCCAGCCTCATAATAATTTATCCAAGCCCCTCTGAATACAAAGCAGGAGAGGTTATGAATTCCCGCTGCATATCTAGAGCAGAAGGTAAAGGGCAGAGTAAAAACGGAATGTTCATAATTTGATATTAATAAGATACAAAGGAGGCCTCTTTGATCAAAGGCAAAAGGTCAAGTCCAACAGATATTCACAGGTGATGATTCACAGATGCTCTATTTTCAGATCTGCAAAACACCAGTCTCAATGTCAACAGTGAAGATGCGACTCCCCGGATGCTGGCGTTCTAGGTAGAGTTACTCTGTCCCGTGTCTGTGTTATTTTGCCCATTTTAATCTTTTCCATTTTATTGGCCAGTCTGAGATATGGCTTTGTCTTTGCAACTCTGCCTAGAAGGCCAGCATCCCAGAGTCACCTCTTCACTTTTGACGTTGAGACTGGTGTTTTGTGGGTACTATTTAATGAAGCTACCAGTTGAGGACTTGTGAGGTGTCTGTTTTTCAAACTTGACACTAATGTATTGTCCTCTTGCTCAGTTGTGCCCCAGGGCCTTCCACTCCTCTTTCTATTCTGGTTAGAGCCAGTTTCCGCTGTTCTGTGAAGGGAGTAGTACACAGCGTTGTACGAGATCTTCAGCTTCTTAGCAATTTCTCACATGGAAAAGCCTTCAGTTCTCAGAACAAGACTAGACTGACGAGTTTCAGAAGAAAGTTATTTGTTTCTGGCCATTTTGAGCCTGTAATCGAACCCACAAATGCTGATGCTCCAGATACTCAACTAGTCTAAACAAGGCCAGTTGAATTGCTTCTTTAAATCAGAAGAACAGTTTTCAGCTGTGCTAACATATTTGCAAAAGGGTTTTCTAATGATCAATTAGCCTTTTAAAATGATAAACTTCGATTATGGCACAACGTGCCATTGGAACACAGGAGTGATGGTTGCCTCTGTACGTCTCTCTGTATGTAGATATTCCATAAAAAAACTGCCGTTGCCAGCTGCAATAGTCATTTAAAACATTACCAATGTCCACACTGTATTTCTGATCAATTTGATGTTATTTTAATGGACAAAAAATGTGCTTTTCTTTCAAAAACAAGGACATTTCTAAGTGACCCCAAACTTTTGAACGGTAGTATACAGAACTACCGTTCAAAAGTTGTACAATGCCTACTCATTCAAGAGTTTTTCTTAATATTTATAATTTTCTGTATTGTAGAATAATAGTGAAGACATCAAAACTATGAAATAACAAACACGGAATCATGTAGTAACCCAAAATACCATGTTATTGTTTGAGGATAGTGCACAGCAACAAAACACTTTTATCAATGCAACCGGTTTGATACATTCACCTCTGATGGTATATACAGTTGAAGTCAAAAGTTTACATACACGTTAGCCAAGTACATTTAAACTCTGTTTTTCACAATTCCGACATTTAATCCTAGTTAAACATCCCTGTTTTAGGTCAGTTAGGAACACCACTTTATTTTAATAATGTGAAATGTCAGAATAATAGTAGAGAGAATGATTTATTTCAGCTTTTATTTCTTTCATCACATTCCCAGTGGGTCAGTTTACATACACTCAATTAGTATTTGGTAGCATTGCCTTTAAATTGTTTACCATGGATCAAACATTTCGAGTAGCCTTCCACAAGCTTCCCACAATAAGTTGGGTGAATTTTGGCCCATTCCTCCTGACAGAGCTGCTGTAACCTAGTCAGGTTTGTAGGCCTCCTTGCTCGCACACGCTTTCTCAGTTCTGCCCACACATTTTCTATGGAATTGAGTTCAGGGCTTTGTGATGGCCTCTCCAATACCTTGACTTTGTTGTCCTAAAGCCATTTTGCCACAACTTTGGAAGTATGCTTAGCGTCATTGTCCATTTGGAAGACCCATTTGCGACCAAGCTTTAACTTCCTGACTGATGTCTTGAGATGTTGCTTCAATATATCCAATTGTTTTTCCTCATGATGCCATCTATTTTGTGAAGGGCACCAGTCCCTCCTGCAGCAAAGCACCCCCACAACATGATGCTGCCACCCCCGTGCTTCACGTTTGGGATGGTGGTCTTCTGCTTGCAAGCCTCCCCCTTTTTCCTCCAAACATAACAATGGTCCTTATGGCCAAACAGTTCAATTTTTGTTTCATCAGACCAGAGGACATTTCTCCAAAAAGTACGATATTTGTCCACATGTGCAGTTGTGTATTTTCTTAGCCCAAGTAAAGTGACACTGGAGGATCATAATGCTTCTTGACAGTGTAATTAAGTGTCTTTTCTGCAAGTTTTTAAAAATATGACTGTAAAGAATATATTACAGCAAAAACAAAGGACTTAAGAAATAAACTTTCAAACTAAAGGAAACTTCCTGGCAGGGAAAAAACCCATTTGAATAGATATGGGTTTTGACACTCTTATGCAGATTTCATAACCAGCCATAAAATAACACAATATATGTCACAACAGGTGTAACTATATGGGTCATGACAGTGTTATGACCATATTATGACAGGTTATGAAGCTGGGTGTCAAGTAAAGTGTTACAGAAAAGTCTGTGTGTGACATTTAGGGCATGGAAGCTAGATGGCATGCATTTCTAAAAAGGAATGTGGGACTTCCTAAATTAACGATATGTTGTACCATAAGGCGGTGGTTAATAGCCACGGAAATACAGTATGCCTTCACTGTATTACGTTTTGGGGAAACTAATTTATTTCCTGAAAGTCTATCACACCACCATTGAAGTCACTTTTAAAAAAGGTACACTTTCATGGGTTTCCCTTGTTCATTAAATCAGTATTACTCCATTGGCAACTAGCTAATATCTCCAATTAAGGTCTCCCTCAGGCATGTAATTATATTGTTATTGCTGCTGATGTAGATGCTCACAATATATGACAGCTTATGTCACCCATCATTACTGTTAAGTATTCTTAATGAATGCTCATGGAGTTGTCACTTGCTGGCGCCTTGTGTAGTCCGCAATAACATCAACGCATGGTGGTGAGTGGCTCACCATCACACCATGGCGTTCTATGGTAGTGTGACTGCTTTCGTATGCTGCTAGACTGACTGCAGAACTCCCTGTAGATAGATGATTGTACTGTAGAACAGCCTCACCTTCACATTT
Source organism: Salvelinus namaycush (assembly GCF_016432855.1). NCBI lineage: Eukaryota > Metazoa > Chordata > Actinopteri > Salmoniformes > Salmonidae > Salvelinus > Salvelinus namaycush. The sequence goes on from NC_052318.1 coordinate 26,287,946, forward strand.
TAGGCTGGGTAGATAAGGACCACCTTGACAGGTGACTATTGTGATTGTACAGTATCCTCAGAAATTCATAGAAGACTGGAATTTATCAACCCTCCATATCAATTGTTTATGCAGTGAATTGAGCCCAAAGCCCAAGCCTTGTGTAGTGAGGTGCTGTCCATCATGTTGTGGGCCATACATTTCCTCACACTCCCAACACTCCCAACAGCACACTGTAGTTACTAACACATAGTACATACAGTACAGTGTTAACAGTGATTGCTCCGAGTAGTTGTGTTCATTGCATTATCCTTGCATTGTTAGCTTCCCTTATTTTCTTCAGTTTCCTGACTGCCGATTTCCTCTGGTGGCAATTCCTCATCTCTGTGACCTCCAGTGAACCACCTCTGCCTGAGCAAATAGTCATGTTTCTTAGGGGCATAATGAAGATGACTAATCTCGTCATAAAATATGCCTGAAAAGTGAGAAAGATGGTATTGTCCATGTTATTTAATTAGAGATATAACTTTAGTCCAATGGTGTTTATCTCCCTTGGCTAGAAATACTGCTCTCTCCACTAGAAAATACAAATAATTTTGAAAGTGGAGTAAAGTAAGGGATTAATGGTAGAAAAGTAGTGTCTCCATACTGACTTTCACACATTTAGGATGTGGCAAAACATAAGGTTGTATAGCCTACCTCCTATAATGTCAAACCTCTACTCTGGGTATTTCGTAATACCATAAATGGGACCCATTTCAAGAAGTACATGTTGCACATCACTACTTCACAGGAGAGGCATTTGAATGTTTTTTACTTTCTACAAAATGTGTTTTTTTTGGGCCAGAAATGCCTTCTGCATGCCATCTGTAAATACGAATACAATTGTTAAATTACGAGCCTAGTTTGTTTAGCCATGGAAAAAGTGAGGAACCTTCCCGCTAGCCATGATTGGCTGAGATAATGGATGGGCTGGAAATGCAGAGAGATGAGTTCATATTGGTCTGCCATGTACTAAGCTTCTGTCTATAACATGAGCTGCTCAGTATGTGTAGATAATCCTTGCTACTGCATATTTTTTGAAAGATATAAAAGTTAGCCATGGATCTGCAAAAGTGTTGCTACTGCTCTCAACAACATTGCTGCCCAGAATTTAGCAGGCGCTATCGACAAAGGTCAATGGACTAGGTCAGTGTGAAATGGAGAAACTTGACACAACAACAGGCCAAACTACAAACTACAAGCTACAAACCAAACGCAAAAGACACACTGCTGTGAAGCGGTCATCCATGTATACGGGTGAGAGTTTACGTTTCTAATTTTGTCAGAAAGTTGTTTCCATTGCATGTTAAAGAATACTATTAGCTAGCTAGCGAACGTTAGATAATATTATTTGTATCTCAGGAATCCATTTGCATTGCTAGTTATAGCCTAATGTTAGCTAGCTAGCTAACATTGAACGTAGTTGGTTAACTTTAGCTACCTGCAGATTCATACTCCAACATTTCATGCGTAGTGGCTAGCTATGACAATTTGTTTGTACAGTAGCTATGGGTTTGAATTATGGCAAATTGTTTAGCTAGCTAACTAGCTACATGTCTAAACAAAAGACTCCATTTTGCAAGAGAATTATTACATGACCCATCAAATTATCCAGGTGTGTCTGGGAGTGATTACGGTCATCTATTGTATTTCATGAACATGTCTACACAATAGTGACCCATCCACTTAGCTAGATGTGGCTGGGGGTGGATATATGATTTCTTTCACATGGCCCATCAATTTAGACAAGTGTCTGGGTAAGCATAATATAAAAATTATTAAATATTCATAAAATATTTTTATCTGGACACTTTCAAAGTCAGATTAGGATATAGGCCAAGGACTAGATAAAGTGTATTTTTACCTGGAGTTTGTCCTTATCGTAAAGAGATGGGTGGGGCTAAGGCTTAAGAGGGTGTGAACGATGCTGAATAGGTGTAGACAAAGAAGAGCTCTCTAGTATGTGTACCAAAACATTCAAGGGACATTTTCTCAAAAGTGGGGTTACAAGTTGATTAACTTTCAAAGCAGAATTACTTTCCTCAAATGCAGTGTATGATATACCGTTTTGTAGCTCTGAGTCTCTACTTTTAAACACCATTTCAAATTTTGCTACTTAAGACCGAATCGAGGAGTTGGGTCACACGTTTTATTTTTTGACTGTCTGTCTACCTTTGAAATGACCATCTCCTAAACATATTTCAGCTAATTCATGGTCAATCAATCCATCATTTATTCCAATTACCAGTACTCCATTCATTGAACCTTTAGATGAGCGTTTCATCCCAGAATTGCCTGCTCTGCAGTGAATTTACCCAAAGTGTTGTGGCTTTCCAAACAGGCTTGGGCTTAACTAATGACACAACTATAAGTTAATGAGCAGGAAAGGGAATTGAATTAGGATGGTGTGCTGGAGGCTTTTAAAGGTAGTTAAAACGTTTCAGCTCCTGATATTTTCACAGCGATAAAAGGAATTAAATTAATTTTTACAGCGCTGCCTTGTTCCTAACTTATTGGTTGGGCATTGGTAGGTGACATTTACAGGTTTTGTTTAGAATGTGGACTGAGTTCAGCGGTATTATGCCTTATCTTGATAAAATATATAATATGTCTCTGGGTGCCACTCGCACAGAAAAATTGTTTAAAAAATGTGTCCTTTTAATGTATGTTTTATTTCTGGTTTTATACTTTCAATACCAAGAGCGCCAAAGACAATTTTACATTTTGTGCAAACCTAATGGACAATAAAGTTTTCTAATTCTGTAGGCTGTAAATGTATGTTTAGTTGATTAGGGGGGGTGAAGGGGTGAAGACTTCGGAGGGGATTAAAATGTGCATCTTAAAAGTTGAGAAACCCATGACTTTTGCTGTGTTTGTGTAGTTCCTCAAGGGGGTCTGTGTCAAGTCATACTACTGTATACCTCTTGGGAAATCCAGAGACGCAGATGATGGAGGAATGGGGAGGAATGCAATGTAACAAGGTGGATTCAATTACACCTGTCATTCAACAGACTCTCCAATTATACTGATAGTGTACTGCCATGTGTTACTTTATGTACAGTAGCTGTGTAATGAATACTCAGGAAGAAAAGGTGTAGATTCATGCGCAGGGCGCGGCAGGTGTCTATTTCGCCTTCGCAGAAGGCAGGAAATGTGGTCACAGGTAGGCAATGGTCATACACAGGTAGGCAAACAGGCAGATGAACACAGGTGAAATCAATGAACAAAAATGAAAAACAGGGCTACGTTCAAGAACACAAAGAAACAGAGCTACGTTCAAGAACACAAAGAAACAGAACACAAGGTTGACTAAGAAAATAAATACAGAACCATACAAGCTGCCTATTACTGGGCTGGGACAGTACACAGGGGACTCCTGTATGCAAGGCCTTGGGAGTAGCTGTAGTCAGAAAGCTGCTCTCATTGTTTTACTGAGTTAAGTTATTCAGAGATGTTGTTTTATCAACAAAAAAATCCAGTGGCCAAAATAATGACTATAAACTAACAGGACGAAGAATAGCACTTTCTCGGCAGCTAGGCTTACTTGACCCGAATTAGAATTCTTGGATGATGTACAGTATGACATGTTCATTTGAATAACAGTACAGGGAATTTCTAGAGGGGGAAATGTTCCTTGTTGTTGTGTATGGCTTTTGTTTATTCAATTACAGATATCATTATTGTAATACATTGAGATGGATTTCCTTATCCTGAAGAAATGCTTGACTTCACATGAAGCTGCAAATTCAAACAAATGGTCTGATGCTTAACAGTATAATTGTGCATTTCATGCTGCACAGGTACACTCAAATAGAGAATAGAGTAGCAATGCTAACTTTTGCGACTCCATAACAGTCTGCAAATGCAATTATACCTACACAGTTCTGTTAAATTGCAATCATCCGACTAGGTCAAAATCTCACAATACTTTGTCAACCCATTTGTGTGCAATCCCGACTTTACCTAGAACACAATAATTTCAAAACACAGGTCAGTAATTGTGTGGGTTATAACTAGACCAGCATAGAATCCGCTCGCCCAGAAATCCGACGAAAATCCGCACAATTTCAAATAAGCTGCCAGCTGATAGCAAAGTTAAATAAAATGGACTTGTTGTTGAATTTAAGTTTTTCCTACATTTACATCACTGAAAAGTGGAGCCAGAGGTGTAGCCCACTCTCCCCACAGTAGCCCCTCCCCTGTGTGAGTGAGATGTTTGAGGAGAGGAGAGAAGTACAGTATCTAACAAAACATTACCAGATTGACAGCTGAGGAGTAAACACTCCACAGCTAAGAGAAAGGAGTTAATCTTGGACTTCACAAAAACATTAATCAAAGCAGATATACCTCTTGAGAATGTTATCCACATTTCTGAGGAAACACTGCAAGCAGGGAGGGTCTATCCCCCTGCTTGTATGGGCGGCAGGTTAGAGAGGTTAGGGCGTTGAGCCAGTAACCAAAAGGTTGCTGGATCGAATCCCCGAGCTGACAAGGTTAAACATCTGCCATTCTGCCCCTGAACAAGGCAGTTAACTCACTGTTCCCGGTAAGCCGTCAATGTAAATAAGACTTTGTTCTTATCTGACTTGCCTAGTTCAATAAAGGTTCAATTTTTTTTTTTAATATTGGTGGAGGGAAAGCACATTTATGTCATCCTTGATGAGACAATCTGCACTCGCCATCCTACTCCAGCCAGTAGGTGAGTGACCTGTTGTACCAGACCTGTCTTTCTTGGATAAAGTCAACTTTACAACTGTGTCCCAAGGTGTTATTTCCTGTCTCAACAACAATGGGGTTGACTTTAACAATGTGTGGGCTTTTGTAAGCAACCCAGCTATCTACATGAAGAAGGCTTTCATCAGCATCTTGAAGGGCCTCTTCCCTAACTCGGGACACATAACCTGCTTTGCCTATCTCCTGAGCCTGGTGCTGGAGGACGTGAACAGGCTGGAGCTGAGATCATTCAGGCTGGAAAATTGCCATTCTCCTGTGATACCTGTGTATGCTGTGCAGACCAGGTGGGGCTCCTGGATACGTGCTGTAGAGTACCTGGATCTGCTCACCAACTTCATTACGACCTTACCAGAAACGGCGAAGTGTGTCCATGACCTTTGTGAGCTGTTGAAGGAACACAAGGCCCAGCTGAAGGCCCAGGTAGGGTTCATTGTGGAGCATAGTGTGGAGATAGTGGCTAACTTGACAAAGCTGGAAGAGACCTCTATGCCAACAGCCCACAACATCGACAGCAAGCTGGAGGACTTGCAAATGCAGTTTGAGAATGGCAGAACAGCTGGGGCTGGCGCCCTCATAGAACTGAGCTGCTAGGGCATCTTCCAGAGGAATACAGGCCCTCCTGCACTGAGTTGTTCCAGTCTGCCATGGCAGCATGCTCAATAAAGCTGCAGACTGTGCTGGAGAAGCACCCATGCCTTCACTTGTTTCAGTCACTAACTGTTCATTTTTTTAAACTTTATTTCACCTTTATTTTACCAGGTAGGCCAGTTGAGAACAAGTTCTCATGTACAACTGCGACCTGGCCAAGATACAGCAAAGCAGTGCGACAAAAACAACAACAAAGAGTTACACATAAACAAATGTACAGTCAATAACACAATAGAAAAATCTATGTACAGTGTGTGCAAACGTAGAAGAGTAGGGAGATAAGGCAATAAATAGGCCATAGAGGCGAAATAATTACAATTTAGCATTAACACTGGAGTGATAGATGTGCAGATGATGATGTGTAAGTAGAGATACTGGGGTGCAAAAGAGCAAGAGGATAAGTAACAATATGGGGATGAGGTAGTTGGGTGTGCTATTTACAGATTGGCTGTGTACAGGTACAGTGATCGGTAAGCTGCTCAGACAGCTGATGCTTAAAGTTAGAGAGGGAGATATAAGACTCCAGCTTCAGTGATTTTTGCAATTCGTTCCAGTCATTGGCAGCAGAGAACTGGAAGGAAAGGCGGCCAAAGAGTGTTGGCTTTAAGGATGACCAGTGAAATATACCTGCTGGAGCGCGTGCTACGGGTGGATGTTGCTATGGTGACCAGTGAGCTGAGATAAGGTGGGGCTTTACCTAGCAAAGACTTATAGAGGACCTGGAGCCAGTAGGTTTGGCAATGAATATGTAGTGAGGGCCAGCCAACGAGAGCATACAGGTCGCAGTGGTGGGTAGTATATGGGGCTTTGGTGACAAAACGGATGGCTGTGTGATAGACTACATCCAGTTTGCGTAGAGTAGAGTGTTGGAGGCTATTTTGTAAATGACATCGCCAAAGTCAAGGATCGGTAGGATAGTCAGTTTTACGAGGGTATGTTTGGCAGCATGAGTGAAGGAGGCTTTGTTGCGAAATAGGAAGCATATTTTAGATTTAATTTTGGATTGGTGATGCCTAATGTGAGTCTGGAAGGAGAGTTTACAGTCTAACCAGACACCTAGGTATTTGTAGTTGTCCACATATTCTAAGTCAGAACCGTCCAGAGTAGTGATGCTAGTCAGGCGAGAGGGTGCGGGCAGCAATTTGTTGAAGAGCATGCATTTAAAAGCAGTTGGAGGCCACGGAAGGAGTGTTGTATGGCATTGAAGCTTGTTTGGAGGTTTGTTAGCACAGTGTACAAATAAGGGCAAGATGAATACAGAATGGTATTGTCTGCGTAGAGGTGGATCAGAGAATCACCAGCAGCAAGAGCGACATCATTGATATATACAGAGAAAAGAGTCGGCCCGAGAATTGAACCCTGTGGCACCCCCATAGAGACTGCCAGAGGTCCGGACAACAGGCCCTCCAATTTAACACACTGAACTCTATCAGAGAAGTAGTTGGTGAACCAGGCGAGGCAGTCATTTGAGAAGCCAAGGCTATTGAGTCTGCCGATAAGAATGCGGTGATTGACAGAGTCGAAAGCCTTGGCCAGGTCGTTGAAGACGGCTGCACAGTACTGTCTTTTATCGATGGCGGTTATGATATTGTTTAGGACCTTGAGCGTGGCTAAGGTGCACCCATGACCAGCTCGGAAACCATATTGCATAGTGGAGAAGGTACTTTGGGATTCAAAATGGTCGGCGATCTGTTTGTTAACTTGGCTTTCGAAGATTTTAGAAAGGCAGGGCAGGATGGATATAGGTCTATAACAGTTTAAAGAGGGGGATGATCACGGCAGCTTTCCAATCTTTGGGGATCTCAGACGACACAAAAGAGAGGTTGAACAGGCTAGTAATAGGGGTTGCAACAATTTTTGGCGGATCATTTTAGAAAGAGAGGGTCCAGATTGTCTAGCCCAGCTGATTTGTAGGGATCCAAATTTTGCAGCTCTTTCAGAACATCAGCTGTCTGGATTTGGGTGAAGGAGAAGCGGGGGGGGGGGGGGGGGGGGGGGTTAAATTGCTGCAGGGGTTGCTGAGATGTTGGCCGGGGTAGGGGTAGCCAGGTGGAAAGCATGGCCAGCCATAGAAAAATGCTTATTGAAATGATCGATTATCGTAGATTTATCGGTGGTGGCACTGTTTCCGAACCTCAGTGCAGTGGGCAGTTGGGAGGAGGTGCTCTTATTCTCCATGGACTTTACAGTGTCCCAAAACTAGTTCCACCAACTCCAACACTCTTTATGTGTTTTTGGTTTGGAGCAATCTTAGCCTTGTATAAATAATAATACACAGAATTAAGCATTTATTTACAAATACCATGTTCCCAATGTTATTAAATAATGTTACGACACTAGAGGATAAAAAAAGCTTTACGCATAAATCGCCGCAGAAAATAGGAACAATCCCTGCAGATTCCGTTTGGGTTTGGTTATAACGCAGCACAACCTGGTGCAGAGAGAGACAACAATAACATATCGTACCTGAAAAACAATTATACTCCTTTGGAAAAATGCACACTAATCATTTGGGTTTCACACAATGAGTGCATGATAGAAGTGGCAAAGATTTCCTCTGAGCAGAATGACAGCACTTCCCCAAAGGCCAGATGGGAATAGATTAATTTATTATACCGCACCCATCTACTGCTGCTTTAGGCCTGGTTTGAATGGTTATGAGGCTGTAGAAGACTGTCATTTCCAATGGAACTAATAGCACTCCTCCAAATATTATTTAGATAAATGTATTACTCAATTTTCAAGCTATATACATTTACATTTTAGCAATTTATCAGACGCTCTTATCCAGTGGGACAACCACATATCACAGGCATAGTAAGTACACTTTAACTCAAGAAAGTAGTTATCATCAAAGTCAGAGCTAGAAGGGGGGGGCAAGTGTTAGTTCAGGAAAGGTGAGGAGGGGGATTATTTCAGTTACTCTGCTGTCCTAGATTCAGGGGGAAGCTGGTTCCACCATTGGGTTGCCAGGACTGAGAAGAGCTTGGAGAACTTGGGAAGGTTGAAAACCAGGCGGGCTACAGCGTTCTGGAAAACGTGCAGGGGTTTGATGGCACAAGCGGGGAGCCCAGCCAACAGCGAGTTGCAGTAGTCTAGATGGGAGATGACAAGTGCCTGGATTAGGACCTGCTCCGCTTCCTGTTTGAAGTAGGGTCATACTCTACGGATGTTGTAGAGCATGAATCTGCAGGATGAGTCACTGCTTTGATGTTTTCAGGGAACGACAGGGTGTTGTCCAGGGTCACGCCAAGTTTCTTTTCACTCTGGAATGGCGACACTGTGGAGTTGTCAAGGTCTTTGAGCGTGCAGGTCTTCCCTAGGAGGAAGAGCAGCTCTGTCTTGTCGAGGTTGAGCTTGAGGTGATTTGCCGACATCCAAGCTGAGATATCTGCTGGGCACGCAGAGATGCATGTCGCCACCTTGGTGTCAGAAGGGGGAAAGTAGAAAAGTAGTTGAGTGTCATCCACATAGTAATGATAGGAGAGACCATGTGAGGATATGACGCTGAGTGAATTGGTGTATAGAGAGAAGAGCCCTGTGGGACACCAGTAGAGAGAGTACGTGGTGCAGACACAGATCCTCTCCACATCACCTGGTAGGAGTGGCCTGCCAGGTAAGATGCAATCCAAGTGTGCTCAGAGCCTGAGACGCCCAGCCCTGAGAGGGTGGAGAGGAGGATCTGATAGTTCGCATTGTCGAAGGCAGCGCATAGATCTAGGAGGATGAGAACAGAGGAGAGAGAATCATCTTTGGCAGTGCGGAGACCCTCTGTGACACAGAGAAGAGCAGTCTAGGTTGAATGACCCGTATTGAAGCCTGACTGGCTAGGGTCAAGAAGATCGTTCTCAGAATGATAATGAGAGAGTTGATCAGAGACAGCACGCTCAAGTGTTAGGGAAAGAAAATAAAGGAGGGATACAGGTCTATAGTTTTTGACGTCACAAGAGTTGAGTGTTCGTTTCTTGAGAAGGGGAGAAACTCTGGCCATTTTCAAGTCAGATGGGACGCAGCCAGTGGTTAGGGATGAGTTCATTAGTCCAACAGTAGCAAACGAGAGTTTCTTTTGGACAAATGTAGGTATGTTTATCCTCGTTTTGTTCCGTTTGCTTCCATTTAAGAAACAGTTTTCAACAGAATCAATGGAATAAATACACCCCTGATCACACGTAAACACAGTTCACTTTCATAGCACCCACGTTGCATTCCTTCTCGCATCTATGAGCTCTTCCCAGGAGTCACGTGTATCCTCTGTCACATGAGGAGACGGTGGCTATGGAGACATATGTCACCGAATCTCTGGGACAGGGATACATTCAGCCTTCCATCTCACCTGTCTCCTCAAGTTTTTTTTTTGTGAAGAAGAAGGATGGAGGTTTGCGCCCGTGTATTGATTATCGAGGTTTAAATAAGATCACGGTAAAATACAGTTACCCGCTACCACTCATAGCCAGTATGACCGAGTCATTACACGGGGCGCGCTTCTTCACAAAATTGGACCTCAGGAGCGCTTACAACCTGGTGCGTATCAAGGCGGAAGATGAGTGGAAGACAGCATTTAGCACCACTTCTGGGCATTATGAGTACCTCGTCATGCCGTACGGGTTAATGAATGCTCCATCAGTCTTCCAATCCTTTGTAGATGAGATTTTCAGGGACCTGCACGGGCAGGGTGTAGTGGTGTATATAGATGACATTCTAAGATACTCCGCTACACGCGCCGAGCATGTGTCCCTAGTGCGCAGGGTGCTTGGTCGACTGTTGGATCATGACCTGTACGTCAAGGCTGAGAAATGTCTGTTCTTCCAACAGTCCATCTCCTTCTTAGGGTACCGCTTTTCAGCATCAGGGGTAGAGATGGAGAATGACCGCATTTCAGCCGTGCGTAATTGGCCGACTCCAACCACGGTAAAGGAGGTGCAGCGGTTTTTAGGGTTTGCCAACTACTACCGGAGATTTATCCGGGGTTTTGGTCAGGTAGCGGCTCCCATTACCTCACTGCTGAAGGGGGGACCGGTGCGACTGCAGTGGACAGCCGGGGCGGACAGGGCTTTTGGTCACCTGAAGGCTCTGTTTACCTCGGCTCCCGTGCTGGCTCATCCTGATCCTTCCTTAGCATTCATAGTTGAGGTGGACGCGTCCGAGGCAGGGATAGGGGCTGTGCTGTCTCAGCGCTCGGGTACGCCACTAAAGCTCCGCCCCTGTGCATTCTTTTCGAAGAAGCTCAGCCCGGCGGAGCGAAACTATGATGTGGGGGACCGGGAGTTGCTGGCTGTTGTCATGGCTCTGAAAGTGTGGAGACATTGGCTTGAGGGGGCACGACACCCTTTTCTCATTTGGACTGACCACCGCAATCTGGAGTACATCCGGGCGGCGAGGAGAATGAACCCTCGCCAGGCAAGGTGGGCCATGTTTTTCACCCGTTTTGTTTTCACCCTTTCCTACAAACCAGGTTCCCAGAACGTTAAGGCAGATGCACTGTCCCGGCTGTATGATACAGAGGAGCGGTCCACAGATCCCACTCCCATAATTCCAGCCTCTCGCCTGGTGGCACCAGTGGTGTGGGAGGTGGACGCGGACGTCGAACGGACGTCATGTGCAGAGCCCACTCCACCTGACTGTCCAGCTGGGCGTCTGTACGTTCCGTTTGATGTCCGCGATCGTTTGATCTGTTGGGCTCACACGTCACCCTCCTCTGGTCATCCTGGCATCGGTCGGACGGTGCGCAGCCTTGCTGGGAAGTACTGGTGGCCCACTTTAATTAAGGACGTGAGGGTTTAAGTTTCCTCCTGTTCGGTATGCGCACAGTGCAAGGCACCTAGACATCTGCCCAGAGGGAAATTACAATCCCTTCCCGTTCCACAGCGACCGTGGCCACACCTATCGGTGTGGCCACGCCGCGGGGTAACACCACCGGTGCGGGGTAACACCGCCGCGGGGTAACACCACGATCCTAGTTGTTGTGGATCGGTTTTCTAAGTCCTGCCGTCTCCTTCCTTTGCCCGGTCTTCCTACGGCTCTACAAACTGCGGAGGCCCTGTTCACCCACGTATTCCGGCACTACGGGGTGCCTGAGGATATAGTTTCTGATCGGGGTCCCCAATTTACGTCTAGAGTCTGGAGGGCGTTTATGGAACGCCTGGGGATCTCGGTCAGCCTTACCTCAGGTTTCCACCCCGAGAGTAACGGGCAGGTGGAAAGAGTCAACCAGGATGTGGGTAGGTTTCTGAGGTCCTATTGCCAGGACCGGCCGGGGGAGTGGGCGGTTTACATCCCCTGGGCGGAGATGGCCCAAAACTCCCTCCGCCACTCCTCTACCAACCTATCACCTTTTCAGTGTGTGCTTGGTTATCAGCCGGTCCTGGCACCATGGCATCAGAGCCAGATTGAGGCTCCTGCGGTGGATGAATGGTTTCGGCACTCAGAGGAGACATGGAACGCTGCCCATGTGCGGCTACAACGGGCCATCAGGAGGCAAAAGGCGAGTGCCGACCGCCACCGGTGTATGCACCGGGGGATCGGGTCTGGCTCTCGACCCGAAACCTGCCCCTTCACCTGCCCTGCCGGAAGCTGGGTCCGCGGTTTGTGGGGCCATTTAAAGTCCTGAGGAGACTGAACGAGGTTTGTTATAGGTTACAACTCCCCCCTGATTATCACATTAACCCCTCGTTCCATGTGTCTCAGGCCGGTGGTGGCTGGTCCGCTCCAGCAGTCTGAGGTGCGGGACGTTCCTCCGCCCCCTCTTGACATCGAGGGGGTCCCGGCGTATACCGTACGAGCCATCATGGACTCAAGGCGTCGGGCGAGGGGCCTTCAGTACCTCGTGGAGTGGGAGGGGTACGGCCCGGAGGAGAGATGCTGGGTACCGGTGGAGGACATTCTAGATCCTTCAATGTTACAAGAGTTTCACCGTCTCCACCCGGATCGCCCTGCACCTCGCCCTCCGGGTCGTCCCCAAGGCCGGTGTCGTCGCGCTGCTGGAGCCGCGCGTCAAGGGGGGGGTACTGTCACGACTTCCGCCGAAGTCGGCCCTTCTCCTTGTTCGGGTGGTGTTCGGCGGTCGACGTCACCGGCTTTCTAGTCACCACCGATCCATTTTTCAGTTTCGTTTTGTTTTGTCTGTATTACACACCTGGTTTAAATTCCCCTATCATGTTCCCTATTTAACCCTCTGGCATACATTTCTGTTCTGTCCGTGATTGTTTGTTTCGTTAGTGGTTGTTGTTGGTGTATGTGTGTTTGTATTATTCCCTATGAGGAATTTTTGCTTGTATCTTTAGTAAACGCCGTTGTTTTGCTCAACACCTGTGTCCTGCGCTTGACTCCGCTACATCTCTGCACACAATCCCTGACAGTAATGAGTGAATATAGTTGTTCAATGGCATCCACTGGCTAGAACACTGCTATATGCTAACTTGCTTTTTCTGAAATTATCTGAGGCTGTTTGTTCTGACTGAAGTTGTGCTCTTTTGAAAATGTCTGACTCAAGAAAGGATTGTTTGTTTGAAACAATGTTTGAATATAAAATTCTACACCTCTGACATTTAAAAGTTGGCACAGATCTATGTGACCTTGAAATGTGTCGTGAGACCACAAAAATACACCTAATGTTTGCTAAGCATTCTGTTTTATATTGTTTGCACCCCAAAAAGCAATATCTCCCAACCTTGCTACAGAGAGCATCTTTACTTAGGTCTGTGTCCTAGGAGATTCAGGACCCTGTGTGTAGACAGAGCCCTCTAGGTCTATGCTGATACCACATGATTCAGCCTCATGTTTATCTCTACTAACAACTAGTGATGGGGGGAAAAAATCGATACAATTACAAACCGGGATATTATTTTGGACGATATATCGTATTTTGACCATTTCGCAATATTATTTTTGCGCTAGTTGGCTGTATATGCACCAAAACTCCAGTATTTTTTCTACATAGCTTGTTCTCCATCTCCTTTTTAATTTGTTTTCAGCTATTTTATTTCCGTGACTGATCAAAACTTTTTTCTCATGGCTCTCTCTTGTCCCTCTGCAGCAGGGATATTGTGAGCAATATGTTTGGAAAATCAAATCACAATAAAATAACAGTACCGAATAAAATTACCCATAGAATCACGAGAATCGCAATAAATAATGTATTGGCATTGATTTTTAATTTTTAATTTCACCTTTATTTACTTCTCATGGCTGCAATCCCGTTAACGGGATCGATATGACAACAGCCAGTGAAAGTGCAGGGTGCCAAATTCAAACAACAGAAATCTCATAATTAAAATTCCTCAAACATACATGTATCTTATACCATTTTAAAGGTAATCTTGTTGTTAATCCCACCAAAGTGTCCGATTTCAAATAGGCTTTTCAGCGAAAGCACCACAAACGATTATGTTAGGTCACCGCAAAATCACAGCCAAACACAGTCATTTTTCCAGCCAAAGACAGGATTCACAAAAAGCAGAAATAGAGAAAAAATGAATCACTAACCTTTGATGATCTTCATCAGATGACACTCATAGGACTTCATGTTACACAATACATATATGTCTTGTTCGATTAAGTTCATATTTATATCCAAAAACCTCAATTTACATTGGCGCCATGTTCAGAAATGCCTCCAAAATATCCGGAGAAATTGCAGAGAGCCACGTCAAATAACAAATAACTCATCATAAACTTTGATGAAAAATACATGTTTTACATAGAATTAAAGATACACTTGTTCTTAATTCTTGTCAATAGGGGAGCGCTGTTTTCACTTTGGAAAAAATCGTGCCCAAATTAAACTGCCTCGTACTCTATTCTAGATCGTACAATATGCATATTATTATTACTATTGGATAGAAAACACTCTCAAGTTTCTAAAACTGTTTGAATTATATCTGTGAGTAAAACAGAACTCATTTTGCAGCAAACTTCCATACAGGAAGTGAAAAATCTGAAAACGATGCTCTGTTCCAGGGCCTGCCTACTGCACCCATAATTCTGGTTGCGAAAATAATGAACATATTTCTGACACACGCCTGAACCTATAGTGCTTCCGTCGGCGCTTAGATTTACAATTGCGTTAGGTTTGTTAATGATCAAATGACCTCCACCTTACCTGACACATTAGACTCACTTAAATTTGCATACCGCCCCTATCACACTGCACACTGCCTTATCCCATCTGAACAAGAGGGATGCTGTTCATTGACTACAACCCTGGGTCTATATCTCGCCCTGTGCAACTGTACTGGACTTCCTGACGGGCCGCACCCAGGTGGCGAAGGTAGGAATCAACACCTCCACTAAGTTGATCCTCAACACAGGGGCCCCACAAGCCTCCTCCTGTACTCCCTGTTCACCCATGACTGCATGGCCACACACGCCTCCAATTATCAAGTTTGCAGACAACACAACAGCAGTAGGCCTGATTACAAACAATGACGAGAGACAGCCTACAGTGAGGAGGTGAGAGCCCTGGCAGTGGTGAGTGTGCAAGCTGTAATCAAGGCAAAGGGTAAAGAATCTCAAATATAAAATAAATGTTGATTTGTTTTACAATTTTTTGGTTACTACATGATTCCATATGTGTTATTTCATAGTTTTGATGTCTTCACTACTATCTTTGTAGAAGAAAAAAAAACTGGAATGAGTAGGTGTGTCCAAACTTTGGAAATGATTTATTTATTGAAAAATAAAATCAATCAATCCAAACTGTGCAGCTGTAATTTGATGAGCGGAAAGAGACATATGTTACAAAACACCAAAAAGTTTAATGACATTTAGAGATTGTCATGCCAAGACTTCGCTGCAGGGTAAGCCTAAGGTAGGGAGGGATGTGTTTTCTGTTTGTGGATATTGACATAGTGTATTTATGGTGGTGTTGAAAACGCAAACCATGATAATGAAGTACCTGAAGTCAGTGTATTTTGTTTATTGGTTGTGTGGTGCATTGGCAAAGAAACCTGTTGAGGGAAAATTTGTTGCACATATTTTATACAATTATAAATAAGGCATGAAAATCTGATTCCCCTAGCTGATCATTGTCTGCAACTGGCTTTGATAATGAGTTAATGAAACAGACAGGGAGAGTGTGTGGTGGTCGGCGAACCCTCAACCTTCTGGCCCGTATACCCGCGTGGCATTGACTGTGCTGGCAAAGTTGACATCCACATTTATAAACACACACAGGGTTGCTACAGTTCTTGTTATTTGTGGTCGTAAACATTATTTTGAGTTAATTGTATGAGGGGGGAGGGTGTTAAATATATTTTACAGTACAAGGAGCGGGTCAGGTGAAAATATTTTTAAGTTGGGGAGGGAGGGTGCATTTTTTTGTTATAGACGCCTTGAGATGGATGCTTGCATGTCTCCAGCTCATGGAGTATAGGCCTAAGGAGCATGTTACCACTCTACAGCGGGTAAGCCCTCTGTACATATTAATATATAAATGGTTTTCAAATATTAATCCACCTTATGCTTCCAATAGCAAATGTGCTTATTAATACAAATTGAAAGTGGCTGACTTGGCCTTGCTTGTGCTCCAGATGGTGACCTCTTTCCAAGCCAAGGAGGAGGAAGAGACTAATGGATAAATACTGAACATGTTATCCATTCAAACTCATCTTCACACATGGTACGACCCAGGGTGGTATTTGTGCTCCTTCAATTAATGAAAAATAATCTCCCAGTCGAGTTTCATTTCATTGACCAACCAGACGGCAAAATGAAAGTAAAACGATAGGGGGGACACATATCAAACATGTTGTTTTTCTCTGTATTTGGTGTGTGTTCTCCAACAATATGAGAGATCATCACAGAGCATTCAGGCAGGTAATTGCTCAGAAACTAATTATTGCCTCACTAGTCAAGGATGGTGCGCCATGCAAAACAGGAGGAGGAAATGCATGTCACAGAAAAGCAATTAGATGGAAAATATCTGGAAATGAAGTGTGTAAACAACAGCAATTGGGGCGTGAGGGAAAGGACCCGGGAAGGTTATAGATTAGCAGAAATATTATAATTTTAATACATAAGGATTTCACATTATTTTCTCCAAATGTGATCATAGAGGCTATGAACCTAACATAGCTTGAGTCTTTACCTTACTTCCTCTAGTCCTTGTTTTCTTGATTTCCTTTTAACCATCAACTGATAATATAACCTAGAACTTGCCCCTGAGCATATCTTAGAGCTATGGTTGTATCCAGCCAAGCCCAGCCAGACTGGCTGTGTCTCACCTGGAGCGAGAGCTGAGGGGTTCTGGGTAGCTTTCTCTTCCCTCTTACAATCCTCCCATTGTCTGAAAGGGTCTCTTATGTATTGCTTCATGTCCCATTTACTTATGGAGATCATCTGTGGTTGTTACATCAAATCCCCACAGTCATGTCAGTTTTTTGAATCTGCCACTTTTGTGTCAACATCTATTTTGTAACAGTTTAGTCGGAACATTAAGCCAGAATTCCCAGTGACAAATCTCTTTTCTGCCTCCCTTCATGGTCAGTCAGCGGGTGGAAAATCTGAGAAATCTCCCATTTGTCCTCCGACGGTATCTCATGTGAATGCTGATAATGTCACGTCTTATTGGGTTCGTATTCACAGAATGAAGCCTGATTAATATCAACCTATATCAAAATGGAGGATTTTAAAGGCAGTACATTACTCACTCAGCAAGCAGGGCCTACTTTAACTCTGGTTGGGAACCAACCATTCAAAGATGGAGTAGGTAAGAAATGTACTGGTCAATATACTGTGAAGAAAGAGACAGTGTTAGTGAGATAGTAAGTGCCATGGCATAAGAATATCGGATTTCTCAGTGTCGGATAAATCAAGTCAGATCCATTGAGAACAAAAAATATATTAAAAAATCTGGCAAAAATGAAATGCTTCTGCAAGTACTGTTAATGATGTGTCAGAATTGATTCAATGAAATATACTTTTATATTTAACAGACTATGCTGTATGCAAAAAATGTAATATACCGCATGTTATCTTTGGGACATATTTGGCACAATATAAAATGTAATTGCTGTCAGTGGTGCAGAATATGCCCTTTATGCATTGCTAATCATAATGGAACAGATGGAAACGCAATAACATCCTCTATCAAATAATTTTCTGTAGGCTACACACATCAATTACATGCATGCGTAGTGCTTTTCTATTGCAAAAATTATCTTTAAACACTTACAAAAAAACTCAGCTCATCTTATCCTGCCAACACTGCTGTCATATTTTCTTATTTTGTCACACCAGATTTCTAACTTTGAGACATTGACAGGGTAAAGACAGTACTTTGTGCTCTCTCTATGGTCATCGTTGACAGCTCACCTTTTTGTCTAATGGACAAATCCCCCACCCCCGCCATCTCTCCACTCTGTGGTTGTCCTCACGGGGGTTTGAAAGCTACTCTTCCCCCTTCCTGTGTGCTGCCAGTGGTCAGCCAGGCAAAGCATCTGTGCTCTCGCTCCAGGCAGGTGGCTCTCCAAAGAGTTGTCATGGGAGACCAAGCTTTAAATGTTACTCTCACCTAACTCTCAAATATACTGAACAAAAATAAAAACAAAACATGTAAAGTGTTGGTACCATGTTTCATGAGCTTAAGTAAAAGATCCGATAAATATTCCATACGCACAAATAGCTTATTTCTTTCAAATTCCGTGCACAAATGTGTTTACATCCCTGTTAGTGAGCATTTCTCCTTTGCCAAGATAATCCATCCACCTGCCAGGTGTGGAATATCAAGAATGTGATTCAACAGCATGATCATTACACAGTTGCACCTTGTGCTGGGGACAATAAAAGGCAACTCTAGAATGTGCCGTTTTGTCAAACAACCCAATTCCGCAGATGTCAATTGGCATGCTGACTACAGGAATGTCCACCAGAGCTATTGCCAGAGAATTGAGTGTTAGTTTCTCTACCATAAGCCACCTCCAACGTTATTTTAGAGAATTTAGTAGTACATCCAACCGGCCTCACAACTGCAGACCACGTGTATGTCGTTGTGTGGATGAGCGGTTTGCTCATATCAATGTTGTGAACAGAGTGCTCCATGGTGGCGGTGGGGTTATGGAATGGGCAGGCATAAGCTACGGACAACGAACCCAAATACATTTTATCGATGGCAATTGGAAATGCATTGAGATACAGTGACAAGATCCTGAGGCCCATTGTCATGCCATTCATCACGTCATGTTTCAGCATGATAATGCACAACCCCATGTCACAAGGATCTGTACACAATTCCTGGAAGCTGAAAATGTCCCAGTTCTTCCATGGCCTGCAGACTCACCATACATGTCACCCATTAAGCATGTTTGGGATGCATCAACGTGTACAACAGCATATTCCAATTCCCGCCAATATCTAGAAACTTCACACAGCCGTTGAAGAGGAGTGGGAAAACATTCCACAGGTCACAATCAACAACCTGATCAACTCTATGCGAAGGAGATGTGTCATGCTCTATGAGACAAATGGTGGTCACACCAGATACTGACTGGTTTTCTGATACACTCCCCTACTGTTATTTAAGGTATCTGTGACCAACCGATGTATATCTATATTCCCAGTTATGTGAAATCCATAAATTAGGGCCTAATAAATGTATTTCAATTGACTGATTTCCTTATATGAACTGTAAGTCAGTATAATTGTGGAAATTGTTGTATGTTGCGTCTATATTTTTTTCAGTATAGTTTCTCCTGACTTTTTGATTTTGATTTTGATTTGTCCTGACTGAATGTGAAATCTGATAGAGGTTTTCAGAGTGTGTTTGGAGTGTTGGGAGTGTTCTTCAATCTATAGCTAGAGGACTCCTGATATCTCCAGGAGTGATAATGGCAGCCTTGGGCTGGCCTTCTGGGCAAGGTGGGTCTTTGCACTAATCTTGCATACTCGAATGCCTCTGCTTCCCCGGAGCTAGAGAAGAAGTGATAGTCACTTGCAACCTAACATTACAGCTGCCAGAAACAAGATGAAGCCAACAGAGCAGACAAAGCCAACAAGCATCATTCTTGGTATATTGGATCTGAATCAACTTGACCCCAGAAGAGAAAAAGAAGCGAGAAAATGACTGCTCATGACCAATCCAGAAACCAATTAATTTTGAAAGGTAACGTTAGGTAAGTGTTGGGTAGCGTTTTTAGCTTGCAAGCTACGTTAGCTCCTAACCTTAGTGTGTTCGATGTTCAAGCTAGCTAACCACAGCTATTTAGTTAGCTAACATCTGTATTTGGACTGTATTGACCTCAAAGGAATCTAATGATGGCATCATGTAGCTACACTGCATAAACCCCACAAGATGCCTAAAGCCTTTATTTCAACTAGCTAACGTTACCTAGCTAAAGTTAGATATGCAGATTGCTAACATGATAACTTAGTGTGTTTTGTTTGTAGATGACAATGCTAGCTAGCTAGGTGGTCGACAACATTTTCGCCCCAGAGACCGACCCCAAAAATGCATCTAGCTATAACATTCGGCACAGTAACATCACACAAACATGTATTTCTCAGGGAGATACTGGCGGAGACAGTTTGATTTTGAGGGAACCTGAGGCTGTACAAGTTGTGGTTGTGCAAACCCTAACACTGAGAGGTAAGAAATACTGTATGCATTTTCTGTTATACTTTGTGATTCAATAATTATTTTGTTGGTAATAGACCAAAATAGTTAGCTATGTTTGCCTGATCAGCACACTGCCTGCATGTGCACAGGATATAGTGGAAGTAACAAGGGAATATGAAAGTGCATTGTACCGTGTACTATTGAAGCAAGAAAAATGTATTGTTTCCCACAGTGCAACAACCCCCACAGACTGACTCATCCCCCCCTGTCCCACTACCAACCAAGCAAGAGTATCTCCAGAAACTTCAGTGCAAAGGGTTTGGTAGGAAACTTTTGTTCATACAGAATGGCAGACATTAAATTGGTTACAAATAGTTTTAGTATACTTTTACATTGAGTTAGAATATTACTTACCTTCTCTCTCTCTCTCTCTCAGGTGAGACCATGGCCAATATACACTGAGTGTACGAAACACATGCTCTTTCCATGACATAGACAGACCAGGTGAATCCAGGTGAAAGCTAGTATCCCTTATTGATGAAACCTTAATTCACTTCAATCAGTGTAGATGAAAGGGAGGAAACAGGTTAAAGAAGTATTTTTATGCCATTAGACATGGATTGTGTATGTATAGAATAAAACATGCATCCTGGCACTAATGTATGTATTTATATGGTATTGCTACACTTCCAATAACATCCTGGCACTAATGTATGTATTTATATGTTATTGCTACACTCCAAATAACATCTGCTAACCATGTGTATGTGACTAATACAATTTGATTTGAAGTAAAACTGCCAAAAATTAGCTTTAGGTTTGGGGCAAATCCAACACATTACTGGGAACCACTCTCCATATGTTCAAGAATAGTGGTGGCTGAAGCATGTCATGGCTATATTTGTAATCGTTAAGAACTGTCAAGTTTTTCAGGTTAAAAAAGAAACGTAATGGAGCTAAGCACAGGCAAAATCCTAGAGGAAGACCTGGTTCAGTCTGCTTTACACCAGACACTGCGAGATGAATTCACCTTACAGCAGTACAATAGCCTAAAACACATGGTCGAATCTATACTGGAGTTGCTTACCAAGAAGACAGTGGATGTTCTTGAGTGGCTGAGTTACAGTTTTGACTTCAATCTGCTTGAAAATCTCTAGCGAGACCTGAAAATGGTCGTCTAGCAATGATCAACAACCAATTTGACAGAGCTTGAAGAATTTTGAAAATAATAATAATTAAAAAAATATGTTCTACAGATTTTTCACCTTGACGGCTCCTGTATTCGAACCAGTAACCTTGCACAATCCAGGTGTGGAAAGCTCTTAGAGACTTACCCAGAAAGACTCACAGCTGTAATCGCTCTCTACGTGACATGTCTTGGTTCGCCGGATCTCTCTCGGTGGACAGGGCCGGCTTGGAAAGGAATTTGGGCCTTTTCGCGGCACACTTGTAAGGCTCTGATTGTCCAAAATGGTTCCGACAAGTCTCATACTGTTGTCCTTATTTGTAGTTGTCCGGTATCTGTTGATTGTCGTGTAGTCCTGAACAGAACTACAGAGTTTTTTTCCATCCATTCGCTCCTGAAGATGCTTCTTTGAAGATATTTTCCCAGTGGGTTTATGAGAGTAGCGTAATACGATTGTTTGAGCAGAGTAGTAGGACAGTACTACTTACATTTTCTTTCGAAGATACTTTTCTTGGGACTGCTAATGAGCCGTTTGTCCGGAAGGTGAGTTTGTTGTCTCTACCTCGTGTTGAGATTGAAAATTCAGACCACTTTAAAAGTGCAGCTGCACCTTCACACTTTTCTGGTCTGGTATGTTAATTTCATTACCCATCATTTATGCAGCTGGTTCGAAAGAAGCGGTTCCGTCAGTCTGACACTGGAAAGCAGGTCGCTCTCACATGACCGCGCATGTTCAGCTCGTGCCAGATACCTGACTCAAAGAGCTTTCCTTCCCTCATTCTTCACAGTAGAAGCTTCAAACAAGGTTTTAAAGACTGTTGACATCTAGTGGAAGCCTTAGGAAGTGCAAAATGACCAATATCCCACTGTATATTGGATAGTGAAAAGTGCTAATCAATCCCAGAACAACAGCAAAAGGACCTTGTGAAGATGCTGGAGGAAACAGGTACAAAAGTATCTATATCCACAGTACAACGAGTCTTATATCGACATAACCTGAAAGGCCGCTCAGCACGAGAGAAGCCACTGCTCCAAAACCGGCATAAAAAAGCCAGACTATGGTTTGCAACTGCACATGGGAACAAAGGTCGTACTTTTTGGAGAAATGTCCTCTGGTCTGATGAAACAAAAATAGAACTGTTTGGCCATAATGACCATCGTTATGTTTAGAGGAAAAAGGGGGAGGCTTGCAAGCCGAAGAACACCATCCCAACCGTGAAGCACGGGGGTGGCAGCATCATGTTGTGGGGGTGCTTTGCTGCAGGAGGGACTGGAGCACTTCACAAAATAGATGGCATCATAAGGAAAAACAATTATGTGGATATATTGAAGCAACATCTCAAGACATCAGTCAGGAAGTTAAAGCTTGGTCGCAAATGGGTCTTTCAAATGGACAATGACCCCAAGCATACTTCCAAAGTTGTGGCAAAATGGTTTAAGGACAACAAGTCAAGGTATTGGAGCGGCCATCACAAAGCCCTGACCTCAATCCTATAGACAATTTGTGGGCAGAACTGAAAAACGTGTGCGCGCAAGGAGGCCTACAAACCTGACTCAGTTACACCAGCTCTGTCAGGAGGAATTGGCCAAAATTCACCCAACTTATTGTGGGAAGCTTGTGGAAGGCTACCCGAAACGCTTGACTCAAGTTAAACAATTTAAAGGCAATGCTACCAAATACTAATTGAGTGTATGTAAACCTCTGACCCACTGGGAATGTGATGAAAGAAATAAAATCTGAAATAAATAATTCTCTCTACTATTATTCTGACATTTCACATTCTTTAAAAAAAGTGGTGATCCTAACTGACCTAAGACAGGGAATTTTTACTAAGATTAAATGTCAGGAATTGTGAAAAACTGAGTTTGGTGTATGTAAACTTCCGAATTCAGCTGTATGAAGTTTCCATCCTACGTGTTGTGTATTTAATATGAAAAATTCTGAAAGTGTTTTTATTAAGGGTGAGAAATGTGGGACTGAGAAAACACAGAGGACAATTGAACTATACATGACCTGACCTGGTTGGAACTCTGAAAAACTTACGACAGGAAAGAGGCCCTGTCAAGGTCCCTCTAAACTAGAGAGGCATGGAACTGCCAGCTTGATAGAATAGTGATAAACGAGGAATGTGGACCGTGGGGAAAGATACAGCCCACCTACTGTTTGTGTATGTGTGTGTGTGCATGTAAGTAGGTGGGGGTGGGGGTTATAAAACTACATGTCTTTGCATTTTTGACTTTAGAACGTTCTCTGAATAAAGCTTACGAACCTTTTGCAGAAGCTGAGTCTTTGCCTAATTATTATTAAACCCAGGGTCCTACAAACCTCGAGGATTGGTCAAAGCTTAAATAATTGTTTAGTTATCATCATTGGGATTGAAAATTCTCGTGACATTCACGACAGGACGTGAGTTATTAATCCCACCTAGTTTTTTCCTCCCCCCTCTGCGAGTGAGAGGGGGTCTGAGTGAAGTTATTCATTGCAAAGCTGATCTGACCTATTCGGATTCTCGTGGATAGTCATGAGACGGTACTGGTACCCCATGTGTTTATGCCAAGCTAGCATTGATCATTGTGTATTAATTCCTTGTGTTTATTTTTATATTATTATATACACACTACCAGTCAAAAGTTTGGACTCACCTACTCAATCAAGGGTTAATCTTTATTTTTACTATTTTCTACATTGTAGAATAATAGTGAAGACATCAACACTATGAAATAACACATATGGAATCATGTAGTAATCAACGAAGTGTTTAAAAAATCTAAATATAATTTAGATTCTTCAAAGTAGCCACATTTGCGTTGATGAAAGCTTTGGACACTCTTGGCATTCTCTCAACCAGCTTCACTTGGAATGCTTTTCCAACAGTCTTGAAGGAGTTCCCACATATGCTGAGCACTTGTTGGATGTTTTTCCTTCACTCAGCAGTCCAACTCATCCCAAACCTTCTCAGTTGGGTTGAGGTCAGGTGATTGTGGATGCCAGGTCATCTGAAGCAGCACTCCATCACTTTCCTTCTTTGTCAAATAGCCCTTGCACAGCCTGGAGGTGTGTCGGGTCATTTTCCTGTGATAAACAAATGACAGTCCCACTAAACGCGAACCATATGGAATGGCGTATCGCTACAGAATGCTGTGGTAGCCATGCTGGTTAAGTGTGCCTTGAATTCTAAATTAATCACTGACAGTGTGACCAGCAAAGCACCCCCACACAATCACACCTCCTCCATGCTTCACGGTGGGAACCATACATGCAGAGATCATCTGTTCACCTACTCTGCCTCTCACAAAGACAGTTGGAACCAAAAAGCTGATTCTTCTGATTCACGGAGTCTCCTCTGAACAGTTGATGTTGAGATGTGTCTGTTACTTGAACTCTGTGAAGCATTTATTTGGGCTTCAATTTCTGAGGCTGTTAACTCTAATGAACGAATCCTCTGCAGTAGAGGTAACTCTGGGTCTTCCTTTCCTGTGGCGGTCTTCGAGAGAGACAGTTTCATCATAGCGCTTGATGGTTTTTGCGACTGCACTTGAACAAACTTTCAAAATTCTTTAAATTTTCCGGAATGACTGACCTTCATGTCTTTGTGTAATGATGGACTGTCATTTCCCTCTGCTTATTTGAGCTGTTCTTGTCATATTATGGACTTGGTCTTTTACCAAATAGGGCTATATTCTGTATACCACCCCTACCTGGTCACAACAAAACTGATTCCACAAATTAACTTTTAACCAGGCACACCTGTTAATTGAAATACATTCTAGGTGACTAACTCATGAAGCTGGTTGAGGGAATGCCAAGAGTGTGCAAAGCTGTCATCAAGTTATATTCTGTATTGTTGGGAAGGGCCCGGAGGTAAGCATTTTACTGTTAGTTTACAGCTGTTGTTTTACGAAGCATGTGACAATAAAATGATATTTTACTGCATTTCAACAGAGGTTCAATTCTCAATGGCTGACGTGCGCATTCATTCTATCTTCTGAATTGAAATAATGAGAAATAAAGTTGATTTGGTTGGTTTCTGGTGTAGCAGGTAAAACGTCACATGGACACAATGCTGATGGCGACGCATGAAATGTAGCTGAAGGTGGGAGACATCACCACCAAATAAGTCAGTGTCACAACAGTGCCCTTTACATATACAGTGCATTCGGAAAGTATTCAGACGCCTTGACTTTTCCCCCATTTTTTTTTTACATTACAGCCTTATTATAAAATTGATTTAAAAAAAAAAATTCCCCTCATCAATCTATACACAACACCCTATAATGACAAAGCAAAAATAGTTTGGGGAATTTTTGCTACATTTTTAAAAATAAACACTGAAATCTCACATTTAGATAGGTATTCAGACCCTTTACTCAGTACTTTGTTGAAGCACCTGTTGTGGAAATTCTTACACGTTGTGGAAATTACCACCAGGGACAGTCAAAGTCAATCTTAAACGACTCATCCTTTATTATCAGCGCACTGGAGAGGTTCCAACCAACACAATGCACCATAGTACACATGTCATTCAGGAGCTCTGCTGGGGCAGTCCCAGCAGTTGTCTTATATATGGCTATCACCCACAAGTTATATTTGCATGATTTAGCATAATTAATTCATCATTACAGATTTGTTTAATTCATGTGACCAACCAATACTGGTACATAACATGTGACAGACACATTCCTCATGAGGCTTCTTTTAACTAAACTGACCTTGAAACTGACATATCTTTCATTCTCAAAACAAAGGTGTGAGCGTACTGCCAAATTACAGCTACTGAATAGAACACAGAAATTAGTTAATAGAAAAGCAAAAACTTTAAATATTTCCAGCACATTCCCTGATACCTCATCAATACATTTTAATGTAAACATTTAGGTTTGAGCTTCTATATCAAAATACATAATTATAATAAATCATAATAAAGATTATACTTCTATTAACAGGAGTGAAATCAATACATAAAACCAGACACTTCATCAAGAGCCTCTCTGTTTTGCAGAGCCAATTTACGCAATTATTTTAGCATTGCCAATTTTCTCTATATCTCTAGAGATCTCCCAAATCTGGTCTAGGGCAAATGCATATTGACTTTCACAGGGAAGAGAGAGAACACTTGTTATAACAGTTTCACACCAACCTTGATAAAAATGAGATTGGGGCAAGGATAGCCCAAATTACAATCTAGTGTCTCTCCTCACAATTTAGGGGCATAGCTCTGTCTAGAAGCTTTACTTTTACAAATCATATTTATAATTATCGATCAATTATCCAACCCAAATTTAAAATGACTGTCCTTAGTGCTTCACATTGGTTCTATCACTTTAATTTAACCTGTCTAGCCCCGGGGTTCCGCTAGCGGAACCCCCCCCACATTCCACTGAAAAGGCAGCGCGAAATTCAAAAAATATTTTTTTGAAATATTTAACTTTCACACATTAACAAGTCCAATACAGCAAATGAAAGATAAACATCTTGTGAATCCAGCCAACATGTCCGATTTTTTAAATGTTTTACAGCGAAAACACCACGTATATTTATGTTAGCTCACCACCAAATACAAAAAAGCACAGACATTTCTTTCACAGCACAGGTAGCTTGCACAAAACCCCCAAATAGAGATAGAATTAATCACTAACCTTTGAAATTCTTCATCAGATGAGTCATATAACATCATGTTACACAATACATTTATGTTTTGTTCGATAATGTGCATATATATATATAAAAGAAATCTCAGTTTACATTGGCGCGTTACATGCAGTAATGTTTTGTTTCCAAAACATCTGGTGATTTTGCAGAAATACTCATAATAAACATTGATAAAATATGCAAGTGTTATTCACATAATTAAAGATAAACTTATCCTCTATGCAACCGCTGTGTCAGATTTCAAAATAAACTTTACGGAAAAAGATTAATCTGAGAACGGCGTTTTAGAGCACAATCCAGCCAAAGAAATAATCGCCATTTTGGTGTCAACAAAAGCTACAAAAACACTATAAATATGCACTTACCTTCGAATAACTTCATCAGAAGGCACTCCCAGGATTCCCAGATCGACATTAAATGACTGAAAAGTTCTATAAAGCCCATCATTTAGCCACTTGTTGTTAGCATGTTCATCCCAGGAATCCATTTCATGACGCACGAACAATCCATCCAGACAAAAACTCAAAAAGTTCCGTTATAGGTCGTAGAAACAGGTCAAATGATGTTTGCAATCCATATTTAGTATGTGTTTTACATTAATCATCAATAAGGATCCAACCGGAGAATTTCATTGTCTGAAGAAAGAGCATTGGCAAGAGAGCTCTCTCTCTCCCTCGCGCGCAAATCCTGACTGAGAATTTCTGAGACCACTCACTAGAACAGCTCCCATGAGCCCCTCCTTTATAGTAGAATAATAAGACTAAAATCGAAAGACGACGACATCTAGTGGAAGCCCTAGGCAGTGTTTGTTCAGCCATATCTAGACAGGGTACCATTTGACACTGTTTTGAAAATCGACTTCTCATTTCCTGTTTTGACCTCTTCTCAGGTTGTCTGCCAAATGAGTTCTGTTATACTTACAGAAATAATTCAAACAGTTTTAGAAACTTCAGAGTGTTTTCTATACAATAGTTATAATAATATGCATGTATTACCCTCTGGGACAGAGTAGGAGGAAATTTAGTTTGGGCACGCAATTTGTTCAAAGTGGAAACACTGCCCCCTATCCCTATGATTAAGACCCTCAATTTAACACACACCGATACTGGCAGAATGTATATTTACACTGACATAGTGTATATTCATATTTTATTTCCATCATTAACTATTCTCATCACTTGTGGTAATGACAGATTGGGGTCTCAATGCATTCTTAAAACTTCTTCTGGCTGCAAGCCCGAGGTCGGTACACTTATGACAACAGCCAGCTCAAGTGCAGGGCGCGAAATTCAAAATATATTTTTTAGAAATATTTAACTTTCACACATTAACAAGTCCAATACAGCATTTGAAAGATAAACATCTTGTGAATCCAGCCAACATGTCCGATTTTTTAAATGTTTTACAGCGAAAACACCACGTATATTTATGTTAGCTCACCACCAAATACAAAAAAGGACAGACATTTTTCACAGCACAGGTAGCATGCACAAAACCAACCTAACTAACCAAGAACCAACCAAACTAACCAAGAAACAACTTCATCAGATGACAGTCTTATAACATGTTATTCAATAAATCTATGTTTTGTTCGAAAAATGTGCATATTTGAGCTATAAATCAGTTTACATTGTAGCTACCATCACAGCTACCGTCAGAAATAGCACCGAAGCAGCCAGAGTAATTACAGACACCAACGTCAAATACCTAAATACTCATCATAAAACATTTCTGAAAAATACATGGTGTACAGCAAATGAAAGACAGGCATCTTGTGATTCCAGCCAATATTTCCGATTTCTTAAGTGTTTTACAGCGAAAACACAATATAGCATTATATTAGCTTACCACAATAGCCAGAAACACAAGCCATTCCCCAGCAGCAAAAGTTAGCGATCGTAACAAACCAGCAAAAGATATATAATTTTTGACTAACCTTGATAAGCTTCATCAGATGACAGTCCTATAACATCAGGTTATACATACACTTATGTTTTGTTCGAAAATGTGCATATTTAGAGCTGAAATCAGTGGTTATACATTGTGCTAACGTAGCATCTTTTTCCCACAACGTCCGGATATTTTTCTGACACTCACATATTCTGACCAAATAACTATTCATAAACATAACTAAAAAATACATGTTGTATAGGAAATGATAGATACACTAGTTCTTAATGCAATCGCCGTGTTAGAATTCTAAAAATAACTTCATTACGATATGCAGTTTACGTTATGGCGAGAGCGTGCCCAAAACCTGGCCGCAAACTACTAGTACACATGTACGACAGATATATGAAATAACATCATAAAATGGGTCCTACTTTTGATGATCTTCCATCAGAATGTTGTACAAGGGGTCCTTTGTCCAGAACAATCGTTGTTTGGATTTAGAATGTCCTCTTCTCCAGTCAATTAGCACGGAAAGCTAGCAAAGTGGCGCGAAGCTCTCCTTCCTGAACATACGCAGACAAAGCAACACGCCTAACGTCCCGAAAAAATTTCAATAATCGAATAAAACTATATTGAAAAAACATACTTTACGATGATATTGTCACATGTATCAAATAAAATCAAAGCCGGAGATATTAGTCGTCTATAACGACAGCTTTTCAGAAGGCAATACCAGGTCCCTTCGCGCGCGCTCCAGAAAACAGGAAACTGGTGACACGTCATACAAAGAGCTTTTATTCGACCCCAGATCAAGTTATACACTCCATTTCTTCTCTCACTGCCTGTCGACATCTAGTGGAAGACGTATGAAGTGCATGTATACTGATATATATCAAGGACATTTATAGGCAGGCCCTAGAACAGAGCATCGATTTCAGATTTTCCACTTCCTGTCTGGAAGTTTGCTGCAAAATGAGTTCTGTTTTACTCACAGATATAATTCAAACGGTTTTAGAAACTAGAGAGTGTTTTCTATCCAATAGTAATAATAATATGCATATTGTACGAGCAAGAATTGAGTACGAGGCCGTTTGAAATGGGCACCTTTTATCCA
This sequence comes from Salvelinus namaycush, assembly GCF_016432855.1. NCBI lineage: Eukaryota > Metazoa > Chordata > Actinopteri > Salmoniformes > Salmonidae > Salvelinus > Salvelinus namaycush. The sequence continues at coordinate 26,317,740 of NC_052318.1, forward strand.
GGCTACTCAATACTGCCCCTGCAGCCCAAACAGGTTAACCTAAATTACTATACATTTCTCAGTGTGCAGACCTCCAAAATCAACCTGATACCCCAAATAAACAATTTTGGATGAGCCTAAATCAATTACGGGCACGGTTGACTCAGGTCTCACTGTAGAAGTGGTGAAGGACCATCCTGAACGCCATTTTCACAATTATTTCAGACAGTTAGAGGGGGTGAGGTTCACCCTGTTCTCGGCTGAATTATCTTCCATGCATCTAGATACCATCTGTGGTAACCTTCGCCATATTCTCGAGAGAGGACAGAACAGGATAACAGTTTAGTTTAGGGCATTTCTGATTCAGAAAATCCAGACAAATGATTTACTGTATGACAAATTATTACTACTACCTGATTCAGGAAATCCAGACAAAATATTTGCTGTGTAACTAATTATTACTAATACCAATATTCTTAATACAGATTTCTGAAGAAAAAAAATGGCAAAGAGAATAACACACAGTTGAAAACATTTTGGCTTATACTCCCCTATCATCTTGGCGATCTCACCACAGAGTTACCGCTTTAAGGAGTTAGAGGGCTAATCCTTAGGGAGAAATCCCGACCATCCAGCAGACCCAATCTGGTGAGATTTGTTATTGAAGCAAGACAAAAACAAAGAAAACAAAACAACTACAGCAATACAAATATATCACTCGAGGTGGGGAAAACTTCAATCCATTTGGAGTAACTGTCAGCCATTACCAACATCTTTTTCCTTTTCCTGGCAGACATGTGAAGAAAATTAATTAGTATATTTACCAAAGGCCCAGAGGACTGGTGTTCCCCCTTTGGACACACGTTGAATAAAAATAAAAAAATTAATCGAATTAGAAATACAACTCTTGATAACGCCAAAAGGAAATAATTGTATTCCACAAGGTAATGGTAAAATAGACTGGAGACAGGTGTCCCTCATTCAGGGGCAGCACTCTCTCTCTGTCCTTCTTGTGGTCCGAATCACACATAGGACTATTGATAAATTATAAACTTCTTCTAATTATTAGTGTTTTACATAGCCCATTTAAATATCACGCAATGTTTCTCGTCTTTCTTGTGAGGGTGATCAGGCATCACCAGAGAGTCAGAACAAAGGTCAGAGGTCATTCAACCCCATTAAGAGAGTGTTTGTTTCCCTGTACCTCAGATATTATTTAAAGATATTTTAAACATTTCAAAATGCTGTGTATCAGGTTTACATTGGGTGTTTCAGTACATTTCTATTCAAGAGAGTTCTGACAATATAAACTTCAAAAAATGTAATTTGTATACAGCATCCTTTCTGACCGGTGAAAAATCCACTAAAACAAAAAAAGTAAAAGACTCCACCCAATAAATCAAACAGAGTGTTAATCACTAACAAATATTAAGTAACAGGTGGGTTGTGTGTGGGTGCTGACGTGTGTGTGGTAAAAAATTGTAGGGTAAAAACAAACAAAACGGCCAGATTTTACTTAATTTGGGAGCTCCCTAGACAGCTAGATCAGGGTACATTTAACTGCTCTCCTAAGGCACTTGCCTTAGGAAGCCTTACAAAGGGAGAGATGCAGATTCATTGATAAACATGAAAAAAACTTGGTAGCTATCACGGCTGTTGAAAGACCTGGACCAAAGCGCAGCGTGGTGAGTGTACATATTCCTTTATTTATGTGATGACGCCGACAAAAACAATAAACAACACAAAACAACCGTGAAGCTTAAGGGCTACGTGCCACAAACAAAGTTAACTTCCACCAAAGAAAGGAGGGAAAAGGGCTACCTAAGTATGGTTCCCAATCAGAGACAACGATAGACAGCTGTCCCTGATTGAGAACCATACCCGGCCAAAACATAGAAATACAAAATCATAGAAAAACAAAACATAGAATGCCCACCCCAAATCACACCCTGACCAAACCAAATAGAGACATAAAAAGGCTTTCTAAGGTCAGGGCGTGACAGTACCCCCCCCCCCCCCCCCCCCCCAAAGGTGCGGACTCCGGCCGCAAAACCTGAACCTATAGGGGAGGGTCTGGGTGGGCATCTATCCGCGGTGGCGGCTCAGGTGTGGGACGCAGACCCCGCTCCACCACTGGCTCACCCCACTTTGGTGGCACCTCTGGTGTGGGGACCCTCGTCGCCGGCCCCGGACTGGGCACCCTCATAGCGGGTCCCGGACCGGGCACCCTCGCTGCGGGCCCCGGACCGGGCACCCTCGCTGCGGGCCCCGGACCGGGCACCCTCGCTGCGGGCCCCGGACCGGGCACCCTCGCTGCGGGCCCCGGACCGGGCACCCTCGCTGCGGGCCCCGGACCGGGCACCCTCGTTGCGGGCCCCGGACCGGGCACCCTCGTTGCGGGCCCCGGACCGGGCAACGTCGCTGGAGGCTCCGGACCGGAGAACGTCGCTGGAGGCTCCGGACCGGAGAACGTCGCTGGAGGCTCCGGACCGGAGGCCGTCGCTGGAGGCTCCGGACCGGAGAACGTCGCTGGAGGCTCCGGACCGGAGGCCGTCGCTGGAGGCTCCGGACCGGAGCCCGTCGCTGGAGGCTCCGGACCGGGGACCGTCGCTGGAGGCTCCGGACCGGGGACCGTCGCTGGAGGCTCCGGACCGGGGACCGTCGTTGTAAGCTTCATGCCATGACTCCTCACTGGAGGCTTCGTGCCATGGATCATCACTGGAGGCTTCTTGCCATGGATCATCACTGGAGGCTTCTTGCCATGGATCATCACTGTGAGGAGACGTATGGGCAGTCTGGTACAACATTCGGCAGTACAGTACCGGGCTATTTAGCTAAAGAATCCCTGTGTCGTGTGGACCGGACGGACACCAGGGTTTCAATTCCCCAACGTGGAGGAAGGAGTAGGCTGTCCTTGTAAATAAGAATTTGATCTTAACTGATTTCATAGTTGTGATGTCTTCACTATTATTCTACAATGTAGAAAATAGTAAAAATAAAGAAAAATCCTGGAAGCAATTATTATTCTCAAGCTAACCAAAAGCATTTAGCCACGAACACCTCTTCTCGCCATTTTCAGTTGAATTCATCTAACTTTCTTTCATGGCAACTCATAAGCAGGCCATGTCCTATTTGTTTCAAAGTAGATATATAATCATATTTCATGACAGTGGTTAGCTTTTTTACAGAAGGGTGAAAGAACACAATATATCTGTCAATAAATGCTATTCTCATGTGTCAGATGAAGACTTAGACCAGAAAGTCTGCGCCATTAGGGCAAGGATGCCCCATGCGAGCTTTAGAATGGTCAAAGGAAGTCTCAGAGCAATGGGCCATCGTGTACTATGGCGGAGAGTTAGGGAGTCTTTGCAGCATGTAGATTGTGATGGTATCATTGCCAGAATAATCCAGCTTCGTTGCATTGCTCGGCAAAAATACTCTGTTCCTGCTCCCCTGTCTCTCGTCCACATTGATACAAATCATAAATTGATAAGGAACTAAGATGTATAATGTCTCCATCAAATCTAAGAAGTTATTTAATTTTTTTTATTCTTACTTATTTGTAGACAAATGTTCAATGATGTATGAAATTGGAGTTGTTCTTCATCAACTGTTAATACATAAATAATGAAGCAGGTTAATAGGCTGAACATTTCACTTTTCATTCCAATGCTTTTTTTCAAGATACAACATTGTCATCTTTGACGGTATAGATAGATTTTCAAGGAACGTAAGTATATTATTTTGTATGCATTTTGCATGTTTCCCATCACCTAATGAACAACCACAATACCAGTCTGTTGCTAATCTTTGTGCTGTATTGACGTATCCTGAAAATGACATCTGCTGCTTTAGGTTGAACGGTCATATCTCAGTTATTGTTTTCATATCTACAAAAAAGAAGCTATTTTCTGTACTCTCAGAGTGCGAGCTGATCAAGGGGTCGAAAATGTAGCTATTGCCAGATGTTCACTGTCCGAGGAACAGGCCATGGAAACTTTATTGCTGGCAAAAGTGTCCATAACCAGAGGTAATTAAACTGTTCTGTGTTCTTTTTCTCTCTTCCTCACTGCCTGTCTTGTTGTACATGGAACTGTCTCACATGCACAGTTTGGAGGAAGAAGGATACCTTGACCTGTCGAATTCTATCCACCTCTTTTGGGTGGGATATGTGTTCCTACCTCGTCTGTGGGCAGATCTGCAGCATTTCACAGAGAGTTGGAATAAGCACCATTTAAAGACAGAGGCGAACCTGAAACCTCACCAGCTGTGGCATATCGGAATGCTCCAAACACCTGTGCACATTTTCGTTTTTGTCTTAGCACTACACAGCTGATTCAAATGATCAAGTCATCATCAAGCTTCAAGTGGTATTTATGTCTAATAATGACATTATCTTCTATTGTTTGTCCTCATGTGTCTGTTTTTCAGCATAAAGTACTCTGTAGCCACTTAGTGTGGACACCAGGTGAAACCACACACACACAATAACAGTCTCTCTCCTTCACTTCATCCCTCTCACCCTTCTCCCTAAATCGTCTAGGTTATATCACCTGTGTTGGTGAACCCCTCCCACATCTGAACTGGCTGACACAGAGGGCACATCATGATCAAAGTTGAGAGGTCACTTGGTCAGGTCAACAGGAAGTATTATTAAAGAGATGATTTACATTGAAATACAGATAGAGATGTAGTAGTCCCAGAGTTAATGATCCAAGGTCAGTTTTGAATTTCACCTCCTGATGATTATGACGACTGCCCATGTTAGAATAAAAAAAACAAGGCTTAATCATGCTCTCTCTCTATCCATCTGTCTCTCGTCTGCAGGTATGTTTTGATGTGAGAGAGGAAGCCAGTCCCGTCATCGACACCTCACCCGCTCTTAAGATAACCTTCGGGCCAACTGGGGGCCCAAGGCTGGTTAGGAGACACGGCTAGAGACAATGTAATTGTGATGAACTGTGAGAATATTAGGGTAGCACTGTAATTCAGTGCTAATTCATTATATTATAATTATCATAATTATAATGCATGTATTATGTATTTATAACACCTGGATAATGAACTTCTTTCAATAAAGCATATCACATTCTCCACTGGTTGAAATTAAGTTTCTCATTGAAATACTATCCTGTGTTCTCAGATTAATGCAGATGAAGGGAATTAGATATGCATTGTTTTTTTCTGTAGAATGGAGTTTGATACACCTGGTATTGGATATGACTGAAAAAGAATGTCTCACAGAGATTCATATCTGAACCGCACCTTTATTTGCCAAGGAAGAGTACATGATCAATGAATATATTCAATGTACAGGCTACAATGTGGGGATCTCATGCGTGGTAATAACTACAGTACATGTATATAGGACTTGCATCCTTGGCACAATAAAGTTATTTTATTCTACTCTATCCATAGGCTTAATTAATGCCATTCAGACTTGAAATTGATACAACAACTATGATAGCTGAGGTTCATAGATGAATATTAGTTCAGAACCTAATGCTTTAGGGTCCATACACAGACTGGCTACATACTGTAGCTAGCTACACATCCATAGGCATACAGTTATTTTGTATCCTCCACTACACAATAGCAAGTAACTAGTTAGCTAGCTATGTTACTTCAGCTGCATTGCAAGGTAAGCTTACACAATTGTATATTCAGTTTGCTAAATGCTTTAGCTAGCTAGATTCTTTACATCCACTGTTTCATAAGACGACAGCCTGGTTTGCTGGTTTTCTCAGGAGTCCCTAAAACATTAAACAACACGAATTACAATGTCATACTCATGTCATAACACCAGCTAGCTAGCTGGCTAATGTTAGTTCATCAGCTAACTTGCTAAATAGCAATTTTCGTGAATTAACTTTATGACAAAATAATATGCACAATCATTTGTCTCTACATTAACTAACATATTCCTCTCAATTGTACATTTTTTGCTTGACTCGTTATGACGTTAAAATTACTTACATTTGCTTCCACCGTAATATTTTGTCAGCCATCTTTGCTGAAGAAAGTCACCAGGGATGGGTGGCTCGCATCAAATTTGTAATTGGAACCACTCGATATGATTTGTCATATAAAAACTGTGTGACCCGAATGCATAATGAGTGCTCTAACTCCCCCTTGTGGTGGTCTGGAGCAATGAAGCCATGACGCTGGGTACCTCTGAGTCCCACGGTGTAAGCTCACAACTTCTAAAGGAGGAACCACTGTATACGGGTAAGAAAGTTGTTTCATTTCAAGTTAAAGTGACACTGTTAGCTAGCTAACTTTAGCTGTCTGGATCGCTAACTAACGTTACGTGTATGATCGTATTATTCGTATCTCAGAGCCATTTGCTTGGCTAGCTAACATTGAACCTGGTTGGTTAGCTACCTGCAGATTCATGCAGGGTAGTAACGTCATGAGTTGTGATTATGGTTCATTGTATAGCTCGCTAGCTACATGTCTTGACAAAAGACTCGACTATGCAAGTAACCATTTCTGTTGCATTCGTAAATTCAGTCTGGCCATCTACTCTGATTTTAGAGCACTCTCGTCTAAGTGTGCCAGAGCACAGAATAACTGATGAATTTACACCAATTGAATATGGCCGGTGTCAGTAAACGTCAACAAGAAAGTATAATTAAATTGTTGCCAGCAGCATTGTTACAGTCACCAACGCTCTGGATAACATGAAAACAGCCTAACCAGCTCTGCTAGGGCGAGTAATGTTTTATGGTATGTACTGCTTTTTGGTTTTTACACTTACTGATAATTTCAAAATAATATTTTCATTCTAACTTAAACAATGTGAAGAGGGGTTTGTTCTCCACCCATTTCAGTTTATGGATAAATAATCTGCTATGAAAAAGAAACAAATTAACAATGAAAGTTAAATCAGGGTCCATATAATTTGGATCAAAATAAAGTCTTTCAAATTAACATTAATAGTAGTTTCTTTTAAAATAAAATCTTCTAACTCACTTCAAAATCTTCTGACATAAGAACATTTCCAAAATAAATGGTCAAGAGTCTCTGGGTCACAACCACAAAATACACATTTGTTATCGATAGCTATTTTGAATCTGTGTATAATAAAGGTTTTTATAGGGGGGCTTGACTGCTGTTAGTACAGAATGCTCAGATCAACCCTTAAAGAGAGGGGTGGGGGTGTGAGAGGGTGTGAATAATGCAGAATGGGTGCAGACAAAGAATGGTTCTCCAGTAGAAGTTCCAAAATATCTCAAAAGTGAGTTAATAAGTTTATCAACTTTCAAAACAAAATTACTTTACCATTATTTCTCAAATGCAGTGTTTAATTTACTATTTTGTAGCTCTGAGTCTCTACTTTTATCCAATGTAAAAAACACAATTTCATATTTTGCTACATAAGACCGATTTGAGCCGGTCGGTCACAAATGTGCCACCAGTTTTCCTTGCAGACCCCCAATGGAAAGCTCCGCAGGCAGAATCAATAATTATTTCCGTGATGCAAAATTGTTGTGGAAATTGTTACGTCGTGGAAATTACCACCAGGGAAACTCAAAGTCAATCTTAAACGAATCATCCTTTATTATCAGTGCGCTGGAGAGGTTCCAACCAACTCAATGTGCCATAGTACACATCAATCAGGAGCTCTGCTGGGGCAGTCCCAGCAGTTGTCTTATATACGGCTACAGACAGACAAGTTATGTTTGCATGATTTAGCATAATTAATTAATCTCTCTAAACTGAGACCTTGAAACTGAGATATCTTTCGTTCTCAAAACAAAGGTCTGGGCATACTGCCAAATTGAAGCTACTGATAGTGAGGATTCGTTCAGTCAGTCACTTGCATGAGCACACAAAACGGTTATTAGAAAAGCACATGAATAGAACTTTGCTCCGTTCATCTTTCCCTCAATCCTGACTGGTCTTCCAGTCCCTGCCGCTGAAAACATCCCCACAGCATGATGCTGCCACCACCATGTTTCACCGTCGGGATGGTACCAGGTTTCCTCCAGACGTGATGCTTGGCATTCAGGCCGAAGAGTTCAATCTTGGTTTCATCAGACCAGAGAATCTTGTTTCTCATGGTCTGAGAGTCATTTAGGGCCCTTTTGGCAAACTCCAAGCGGGCTGTCATGTGCCTTTTACTGAGGAGTGGCTTCCGTCTGATTGGTGGAGTGCTGCAGAGATGGTTGTGCTTCTGGAAGGTTCTCCAATCTTCACAGAGGAACTGTTACGGATACAGGTATCCTGTGTGTGTGTATCCTGTGTGTTTCTTTTCTCTCCTTCTCCCCTCACAGGTGGCAATCATTATTCCCCAATCAGTCACCAATCAGTCATCAATCAGAAGACACACCTCCTCCTGTTTCCATTACCCAATCACATCCCCTTTCCCTTGGCTTAAAAACCCATTCAGTTGTTTTCTCTAGAGCTCGATCTCTTTGTTTCAATCTCTCTGTGTCTCAATCTCTCGCAATATCTCTCTCTTTGAGCTCTCGTTTGTTTTTACACCTACAGGTCACTTTGTCCCACCTGTGAGTATTGTTTTGGTTATGGTGTTTGACTGTTTGTTTGATTGTGGGAAAGGGGGTACCAAGACAAGTTGCCCATGGGCATACACTACCCGTAGGTAAACTTTGTCTAAAAACACTAGTTACAACTGGGCGGACCACCCACTGTATTTTTGGTTAGTTAGCTAGCTGTTGTTGAAGCAGGTAGACTAGCTTAGGGGTGTTTTTGGATATTTGTTTCTTTCCTTGGGTCCAGCTCAGCCCCTTTTCCTGCCCCCCTTTACCGTGTGTTTACCAAATAAACCATGAGTGTTTGACGGTAATTTAGTTGTCTGGTTATTTCGTTCTCACGGTTACTTTTTCACTACTATAATTTGCATGAGTTATGTTACGGGTCTCGTTACCATCACCCCTAGACTGCCGGGCAAAAGGGATTAGTAACAGGAACTCTGGACCTCTGAGAGTGACCATCAGGTTCTTAGTCACCATGGCCAAGGCCCTTCTCCCCCAATTGCTCAGTTTGGCCGAGCGGCCTCATGGACTGGTAACATTAGGTAAGTTTTGACTTGTGTTTTTAGCCTGATAGCTACATTAGCTACTAACCTTAGTGTGTTCAATGTTCAAGCTAGCTAATAAGACGGCTACTAGTAGCTAGCTAACATCTTCTGTATTCAGACTGTTTTGTACTAGTGATCTAATGATAGAATCATGTAACTACACTGCATAAACCCCACAAGATGCCCATTGCCTTTATTTCAACAAGCTAGCTAAAGCTAGATATGCAGGTTGACATGATAGTGTCTTTCATTTGTAGCTAGATGATAATACTAGCTAGTTAGGTGGTTGACAGCAGTTCCGGCCCAGGACCACAGATGCATATAGTTATAACATTCGGTACAGTAACATTTCTCAGGGAGATACTGGTGGAGACAGTCTGATTTCGAGGGAACATGAGGCTGTACAAGTTGTGGTTGTGCAAACCCCAAAACTGAAAGAGTGGTAAGAAGTGTCTGCTTTGTGATTCAATACTTATTTTGTTGGTAAGCGACTAAAATAGTTAGCTATGTTTGCCTGTTAGTACATTGCCTGCCTACATACAGCATTGATCCCTAACTAGTGTTAACCTCTTGACGCTAGGGGTTATATATATATTTTTTAACTTCTACTTGCACACAATCCCGGATCCGGGAGCACCCCCATCAGTAAAAAAGCTGACTAGCATAGCCTAGCATAGCGTCACAAGTAAATACTAGCATCTAAATATCATTAAATCACAAGTCCAAGACACCAGATGAAAGATACACATCTTGTGAATCCAGCCATCATTTCTGATTTTTAAAATGTTTTACAGGGAAGACACAATATGTAAATCTATTAGCTAACCACGATAGCAAAAGACACAACTTTTTTTTCCCACCATTTTTTTCCTGCATCCTATCACAATTTCGACCAAATAAAGATATAAATAGCCACTAACCAAGAAACAACTTCATCAGATGACAGTCTGATAACATATTTATTGTATAGCATATGTTTTGTTAGAAAAATATGCATATTTCAGGTATAAATCATAGTTTACCATTGCAGCCACCATCACAACTCTCACCAAAGCAACTAGAATAACTACAGAGACCAACGTGAATTACCTAAATACTCATCATAAAACATTTATGAAAAATACACAGCATACAGCAAATGAAAGACAAAGATCTTGTGAATCCAGCCAATATTTCAGATTTTTTAAGTGTTTTACAGCGAACACAATATAGCATTATATTAGCTTACTACAATAGCCAACCACACAACAGCATTGATTCAAGCCAACAATAGCGATAACGAATAAACCAGCAAAATATATTAATTTTTTCACTAACCTTCTCAAACTTCTTCAGATGACAGTCCTATAACATCATATTACACAATACATATAGAGTTTGTTCGAAAATGTGCATATTTAGCGGCACAAATCGTGGTTATACAATGAGAATAGTAGCCAAGCTGCAAAGAAAATGTCGGGAGAAATCTTGGGAGAGGCACCTAATCTAATCAATAACTAATCATTAACTTGACTAAAAAATACAGGTTGGACAGCAAATGAAAGATACATTAGTTCTTAATGCAACCGCTGTGTTAGATATTTAAAATTAACGTTACTACGACATACAGCGTGTGTTAAAGCGAGACCGCACCGAAATTAATGGCGGAATATGAGTTTTACATTTTTCAACAGAACAACGAATTAACATCATAAATAGTTCTTACTTTTTGATGAGCTCCCATCAGAATCTTGGGCAAGTTGTCCTTTGTCCAAAAGAATCGTTGCTCGGTTGTAGATTGTCGCCTTCAACTTTGGAATTAGCAGTAAACATTAGCCATGTGGCCCAGACGTGCCCAACTCACTAGAACGCAGCACAAATAAATACCCGAAAATCGCTATAAACTGATATAACTCGGTTTAAAATAACAACATTATGATGTCTTTAACACCTATATCGAATAAAATCAGAGCCGGATATATCTAAGGGCTATAACGGGAGCTTTCTAGAACGCCATCCTGAGGTCTGTCTTGCGTCATGGCGAATGAAGGAAAGAGAGGACCCCACGTTGCCAGCCCATTTATAAGGCCTCAGATCTGCCTAGCAACTCCATTCCAATTCTCACTATTTGCTGACATCCAGGGGAAGGCGTATGCAGTGCATCTCAACCAATAGAAGACATGCAAATTAATAAACTGACCTCAGAACAGCCTGCAGATTTCAGATTTCTCACTTCCTCATAGGAAAATTGCTCCAACTCGAGTTCTGTTTTACTCACAGATATAATTCAAACGGTTTTAGAAACTAGAGAATGTTTTCTATCCAATAGTAATAATAATATGCATATTGTACGAGCAAGAATTGAGTACGAAGCAGTTTAATTTGGGAACGAAATTATTACAAAGTGCAAACAGCCGCCCCCTATTGAGAAAAGGTTAACACTTTTTTGGTTGCTACGTGATTACATATGTGTTATTTCAAAGTTGAGATGTCTTCACTATTATTACAAAATGTAGAAAATAGGTGTCACGTTCTGACCTTAGTTCCTTTTTTATGTCTATTTTGGTTTGGTCAGGGCGTGAGTTGGGGTGGGCATTCTATGTTTTGTATTTCTGTGTTTGGCCTGGTATGGTTCCCAATCAGAGGCAGCTGTCAATAGTTGTCTCTGAGAACCATACTTAGATAGCCTGTTCCCACCTGTGTTTGTGGGTAGTTGTTTCCTGCTTTGTGTTTTGTCACCTGATAGGACTGTTTAATTCTTTCGTGTTTTCTCCTTTGTTATTTTTGTGTTCAGTTTAATAAATTTAACATGGACACGTACCACGCTGCATTTTGGTCCGATCCTTCATACTCCTCGTCAGAAGAAGAAAATCGCTACAATAGGAAAAATAAAGAAAAACCCTTGAATAAGTGGGTGTGTCCAAACTTTCAACTGGTACTGTATCTATAATAGTACCTACTTTAATCTTTTTTGCTTTCAGGCCCACGGGGAGGGGGTGGTATGGGGAGGTTTTTCTGGGGTGGGTGCTGACTGACAAGCAACCCTAGTTTCTGGAGGGGGGGGTGTAGTTTGCCAGTCGGTGGGGGCGAAGATGGGTGGCTCACTTTTTATTTGTATTAACGTACTACATTTATTGTTACTTTTTGGCTCTGTGGCGTTACGTTCCCCATTTCCTGTGTTGTGGGTGTGTATTTCAGGAAATGGCTTCCTGTATTCCTAAAGCAGCTGTTTGGTCAGCCCCATCGCTGATTGGAGCTCTGACCCCTCCCTCTCGTCAGGGGATACAGCTGTCTCTTCAATTACAAACTCTTTCTCCAGCTTGATGAGCCAGTGTTCCTTTGTCATGCAAGCTTTTTATGTCGTGTGTTGATTGTGGTGGTCAGTAAAAGTTGTGGATATTATTTTGTAGCCGTGCCGTCTGAGGTATGTGTATGCCAAAAGTACTTAGTGAACAATTTCAATAATAAAAAATACTAAGTATTAGTAATTATTCTGTTTAATTTGTTCCTGAGGGGGAAGGGGAACGCACCTTGGGAGTGTTTAGGCAAGAGGCCTGCGGGCATACATAACCCGTAGTATTTAATCTGTCTATGCACACGAGGTAAGACCTGGGCGGACCAACCTCTGTATTTTGATTAGTGCGCCAGGTGGTGCTAAAGGTAAGGGAGGAGAGGGGACTCTTTAATTTTGACTTTCTTTGCTTTGGTTCCATCCAGACCCTTTTCCCCACCTACCGTGTTAAGGAATAATAAATTCCCTGTAAACTGTATTTTTCTGTCGTCCTTCCCTGCACCTACGATAACTTTTTCACTAGACGGGGAGTTGAGATGTAGCAGGGTGTTGCGTTTCCTCCAAAGGCGTACGTAACAGTGGTAAGATCATGGTGATCAATGCTTTGTATTTGTACTTTTTTAAAAAATGTTTTACTTTTGAGTGGCAGCCCACGGGTGGATGTGAGCTATGAAATTATATGAATTTATTCATTGTGCCTGTAGTGCTCCATCCCCAAACAAGAAAATAACAAAATGAATAAAGATTTGTCCACAAAAATATATAACCCCTAGCTGCATGTCAGGGCTCATCCATTGGCCTCTGTTCCCACTAATTTATACATTAGGTGCTGAGGCCCTGTTCTGCAGACACACTTGGGAGACTTCTGGCTGTGGAGTAAGTAGTGCTGACATAATGTTATGCATGCACATCCAAAAGAGAACTTTAAGCTGTAGTTACAGGGCACAGTCATCTATTGTGTTTGAGATTGGCCATTTTTCATTTTAGTTTCCACTTTTCCTTTGTTTTTCTTTACTGAAAGGTTCTTAAAGTTGGTATAAATCAACTTTAAGACTATATAGGAAGTCAGTATTCAGCAGTATGATTGACTGAGAATTAGGACAACACTTCACCTGAATAAAGAAATTGAACTTTGTGTAATCTATTATTGTAGCTCCGGGGGCCTACAAAAGGATCTACCAGTTAAGGTGGAGGAGATGTGGTTCTTGACCAGCCTCTCAAAGCACTTCATGATGACAAAAGTGAGTGCTATAGGGCGAAAGTCATTTAGGAAGGTTACCTTAGTTTGCTTGGGTAGAGGGAGAATGGTGGACATCTTGAAGCATGTGGGGACCACATACTGGGACAGGGAGAGGTTGAATATGTCCGTGAGCACTCCAGCCAGCTAGTCTGCACATGCTCTGAGGACACGGCCGGGGATGCCATCTGAGTGGTCTGTTTTGTGAGTATTCACACGCGCTAAGGTCCTACTCACGTTGGTCACAGAGATTGAGAGCTCACAGCCCTCTACAGCAGTGGGAGCCCTCATAGGATCAGTGTTGATTGCCTCAAAACGCACAATAAAGTTATATAGCTCATCTGGGAGAGAGGCATCTGTGTTTGCCACACCACTAACGTTCCCCTTGTAGTCCATGAAGGTTTGTTGTCCTTGCCACATGCGTCGCACATCGGAAATGCGATTCCACTTTGTCCCTGTACTGTCATTTTTAATCTTTCATTCCTTTCCGTAGGTTGTAGCTAGCCGTAATCCGACCGGGGTTGAATGTGTTAGTCGGTGTTCTCAGTTTTGCGGAGGTGACTGCAACATTTGTCAGCATCCCACCATTACACAATTACTATTGTTTATAAAATCCAAAAACGGTCCACTATATATCGTAATCTGGGTCAAGTGGCCATCATTTGAAAGCCTGTTCTATTGCCAACATGACTACCTAAGTTATAAAATACAATATTACAGTGTTAAGGAAACAGATTATAATTTTGGTGTGCATAGGAAGGACTCATGAGTGCATTCAGGTGTGTATGTCCCGGCAAATGTTCTTCACAGTAGACAAACATATGCTCATTCTGTTCAGGACAACCCCGGATATGATGCCATGTCATCGTCTAACTGTACATCAAACATAGTGATCATAAACGTTGACACTGTGTATGACATGAGTTTTATAATATGGAAATGTGAACTGCACATTTGGAGTCACGGGTGTTTGACGTGATTGTATGACATCAAAGCGGTATTTATTATGTGGCCTGCTGGAGGTAATTTTGCAGGGCTCTGGCAGTGCTCCTCCTTGCACAAAGGCGGAGGTAGCGGTCCTGCTGCTGGGTTGTTGCCCTCCTACGGCCTCCTCCACATCTCCTGATGTACTGGCCTGTCTCCTGGTAGCGCCTCCATGCTCTGGACACTACGCTGACAGACACAGCAAACCTTCTTGCCACAGCTCGCATTGATGTGCCATCCTGGATGAGCTGCACTACCTGAGCCACTTGTGTGAGTTGTAGACTCCGTCTCATGCTACCACTAGAGTGAAAGCACCGCCAGCATTCAAAAGTGACCAAAACATCAGCCAGGAAGCATAGGAACTGAGAAGTGGTCTGTGGTCACCACCTGCAGAACCACTCCTTTATTGGGGGTGTCTTGCTAATTGCCTATAATTTCCACCTGTTGTCTATTCCATTTACACAACCGCATGTGAAATTTATTGTCAATCAGTGTTGCTTCCTAAGTGGACAGTTTGATTTCACAGAAGTGTGATTGACTTGGAGTTACATTGTGTTGTTTAAGTGTTCCCTTTATTTTTTTGAGCAGTGTATTTTATCTCTACCTTAAATGGCCTGCCAGCAGACCAAGGAACCCCTCTTCAAGGGCCCCGCTCAGATCCATCACACCCTTTGATTATGGATTGAACACAGGTCAGGTCATGCCATTCCACGGTGCCACCAGCCACCCTGGCTCCTCCCTGACACCCTCAATCTCTCACTCCTCCCTCCCATTGAGGCCAAGACTAACACCATCCACTCCCCTCTACCCTGGGTGGACAGGGTTCTAGCAGTGAACGTGGTGGCAGAGACAGTATTTTCACACCCAGAGTCTGACACACAACCAATTATATACCGTAGCTTAAGGTTTCTCTGGGGAGGTTTAGCAAATGTTTAGTATCAGCAAGGGAGGGATCTATTTAAATGTATTTATCTGTTGTATTGTCTGAGGCGGACAGGCAATACATTGGTAGACAGACTTGCCTTGGCTGAGCCCAGTGAATGTCTATGTCTCCCAGGCTGAGGTTCTGTGGGCTTTGCTGGATGAAAAGCACCACAGGAGCTGAGTGGTGGACATTTGGGAATAGCTCAATTTATTTGTGCAAATGAAATGTAGCTGCTTCACACTGAGGGTCTAAATGAGTTTTTTCAACATTTGCTGTCAGACGTGTTTACCGCATTAAAAACACATTTGGAAATGGTATTTATTTTTCTCGCAGTCAATTCTAGGTCATCTACTTGTGGGTTGGACCGAGTATTTCTTTGGAGAATGCAAAGAATCTTAATTTCAGGGCTCTGCATAATCTCTGACCTTTTTAGTGTTGACTCAAGTACTAAAAGTATGCAGCTTGGAAGTATTCAGAGAATCCAACTTATCACAACCCACTGGAAACAGACGTCAGTTCAACGTCTAGTTTTGATTCACATTTGGTTGAATTCAACGAAAATAAAACATGTTACCATGTCACTGGATTTAGGTTAAAAGTTGGGTGAAATAAAAAAATACTAAATTCCTGTGAGGATAACGTTTTCAAATCCAATCAATCTTCCACCATTTTTTGGTTGAAATGACTTTGAAACATATACTAGTATATACTACGGGTATATGTGTCACGCCCTGACCATAGAGAGCTGTTTATTCTCTATTTTGGTTAGGTCAGGGTGTGATTTAGGGTGGGTTATCTAGGGGAATTATATATCTATGTTAGCCTGGTATGGTTCCCAATCAGAGGCAGCTGTTGTCGTTGTCTCTGATTGGGGATCATATTTAGGTAGCCATTTCCCCATTGTGCTTTGTGGGATCTTGTCTAGGTATAGTTGCCTGTGAGCACTACTCTGAGCTTCACGTTTCGTTTGTTTGCGTTCTTTAAGTTTCTCTTCCAAATAAAAGGATGGAAACACACCAAGCTGCATCTTGGTCCACTCCTTATAACGATTGTGACAATATGTATGCCCGCAGGCCTCTTGCCTAAGCACTCAAGGTGCCTTCCCCTTCCCCCCTGGGAACAAATGAAATAGAATATCACAAACAATTTCAATAATCTCATGGGGACACACATACCTTAGAAGCAATGGCTACACAGTACTTTACAAAACCTGTCTCTCAGCAATAACCAACACAGGACACACTCAGCTCTATCTGAGAAACAACCAACCCAGGATATAACACTCAGCTCTCTTCTGATCAACAGAACACTGGCTTATATAGCTGGAGAAGGAGTCTGTAATTGAAGACAGCTGCGTCCTCTGACGAGAGGGCGGGGTCAGCTCAAATTTGCCATGGAGTCGACCAATCAGCTGCTTGGGGGATTCCAGGAAGCCATTTTCCTGAAACACACACATACAAAACCATAACACAGGAACTGGGGAACGTAACAGATATGAAAAGTGAAAATATTATGCAAATGTTGCAGAAAAACAGGAGGTACGCTATACATGCAAAAGTATGTGGACACCCCTTCAAATTAGTGGATTCGGCTATTTCAGCCACACACGTTACTGACAGGTGTATAAAATCGAGCACACAGCCATGCAGTCTCCATAGACAAAAATTGGCAATAGAATGGCCTTACTGAAGAGCTCAGTGACTTTCAACGTGGCACCGTCATAAGATGCCACCTTTCCAACAAGTCAGTTCGTAACATTTCTGACCTGCTAGGCTGCCCCGGTTAACTGTCAGTGCTGTTATTGTGAAGTGGAAACGTCTAGGAGCAACAACGGCTGAACCATAAAATGGAAGGACACACAAGCTCACAGAACAGGCCAGTTGAGTGCTGAAGCGCGTAAACTTTGTCTGTCCTTGATTGCAACACTCACTACCAA
The DNA here is from genome assembly GCF_016432855.1 of Salvelinus namaycush. Lineage (NCBI taxonomy): Eukaryota > Metazoa > Chordata > Actinopteri > Salmoniformes > Salmonidae > Salvelinus > Salvelinus namaycush. Next base: position 26,335,118 of record NC_052318.1, read on the forward strand.
GTTCCAAACTGCCTCTGGAAGCAACGTCAGCACAAGAACTGTTCGTCAGGAGCTTCATGAAATGGGTTTCCATGGCTAAGCAGCTGCACACAAGCCTAAGATCACCATGTACAATGCCAAGTGTCTGCTGGAGTGGTGTAAAGCTCGCCGCCATTGGACTCTGGAGCAGTGGAGACGCGTTCTCTGGAGTGATGAATCACGCTTCACCATCTGCTAGTCCAACGGGCGAATCTGGGTTTGGTAGATGCCAGGAGAAATGCTACCTGCCGAATGCATTGTGCCAACTTTGAAGTATGGTGGAGGAATAATGGTCTGGGTGGTTTTTCATGGGGAAGGCCCTTTCCTGTTTCAGCATGACAATGCTCCCGTGCTCAAAGCGTGGTCTATACAGAACTGTTTTTTTGAGATTGGTTTGGAAGAACTTGACTGGCCTGCACAGAGCCCTGACTTCAACCCCCATCAAACACCTTTGGGATGAATTGGAATGCCGACTGCGAGCCAGGCCTAATTGCCAAACATTACTGCCTGACCACACTAATGCTCCTGTGGCTGAATGGAAGCAAGTTTCTTCAGCAATGATTTTGGAATGAGATGTTCGACGTGCAGTTGTCCACATACTTTTGTCACGTAGTGTGTATGTTCTCCCATAATTCATATATTGTACAGTGCTTTCGGAAAGTATTCAGACCCCTTGACTTTTTCCACATTTTGTTAGGTTACAGTCTTATTCTAAAATTGATTACATTTATTTCGCCCTCATCAATCTACACACAATACCCCATAATGACTAAGCAAAAACAGGTTTTAAAAAAACTGAAATATCACATTTACATAAGTATTCAGACCCTTTACTCAGTACTTTGTTGAAGCACCTGTGACACTCAAGGACATTCAGAGACTTGTCACAAAGCCACTCCTGTGTTGTCTTGGCTGTGTGCTTAGGGTCATTGTCCTGTCGGAAGGTGAACCTTTGCTCCAGTCTGAGGTCCTGAGCGCTCTTGAGCAGGTTTTCATCAAGGATCTCTCTTTGCTCTGTACTTTGCTCTGTTAATGTTTGCCTCGATCCTGACTAGTCTCATTGTTCCTGCCGCTGAAAAACATCCTCACAGCATGATGCTGCCACCACCATGCTTCACCGTAGAGATGGTGTCAGGTTTCCTCCAGACGTGACGCTTGGCATTCAGGTCAAAGAGTTCAATCTTGGTTACATCAGACCAGAGAATCTTGTTTCTCATGGTCTGAGAGTCTTTAGGTGCCTTTTGGCACACTCCAAGCAGAATGTCATGTGCCTTTTACTGAGGAGTGGCTTCCGTCTGGCCACTCTACCATAAAGGCCTGATTGGTGGAGTGCTGCAGAGATGGTTGTCCTTCTGGAAGGTTCTCCCATCTTCACAGAGGACCTCTAGAGCTCTGTCAGAGTAACCATGGGCTTCTTGGTCACTTCCCTGATCAAGGCCCTTCTCCATGATTGCTCAGTTTGGCCCGGTGGCCAGCTCTAGAAAGAGTCTTGGTCGTTCCAAACTTCTTCCATTTAACCTGTTTGGGCTGCAGCCCGACACCGGTACACTTATGACAACATCCAGCTCAAGTGCAAGGCGCGAAATTCAAAAGATATTTTTTAAAAATATTTAACTTTCACACATTAACAAGTCCAAGACACCAGATGAAAGGTGCACATCTTGTGAATCAAGCCAACATGTCCGATTTTTAAAATGTTTTACAGGGAAGACACAATATGTAAATCTATTAGCTAACCACGTTAGCAAAAGACACCACTATTCTTACTCCATCAGTTTCTTACTCCATCACTAGCTATCACAAATTCGGCCAAATAAAGAAATAAATAGCCACTAACCAAGAAACAACCTCATCAGATGACAGTCTGATAACATATTTATTGTATAGCATATGTTTTTTTTGAAAAATGTGCATATTTCAGGTATAAATCATAGTTTACATTGCAGCTACAATCAGAAATTGCACCGAAAGCAGCCATAATATTTACAGACACCAACGTCAAATACCTAATTACTCATCATAAAACATTTCTGAAAAATACATAGTGTACAGTAAATGAAAGACAGGCATCTTGTGATGCCAGACAATATTTCCGATTTATTAAGTGTTTTACAGCGAAAACAAAATGTAGCGCTATATTAGCGTAGCCACAATAGCCAGAAACACTTGGGCGCCCACGACCAGTTCACATGCACGACAGATATATGAAATAACATCATAAATTGGGTCTTACTTTTGCTGATCTTTCATCAGAATGTTGAACAAGGTGTCCTTTGTCCAGATGAGTCGTTGTTTGGATTCAGAATGGCAACTTTCTCTCTCCATTTAGCAAGCGTGCTAGCCGGGTTGCACGGATCTCTCCATGTAAACAAACGGAAGAGAACGGAACACGGCAAAACTCCCGAAAAAAATTCAATAATCTGATGAAACTATATTGAAAAAACATACGTTACGATGATATGGTGACATGTATCAAATAAAATCTAAGACGGAGATGTTAGTCGTCCATAACGGGAGCAAAACAGAACGCATATCCATGTCCAAGTCGCTCGCTTCAGAGTACCGGAAGTGGACGGTCACGTCAAAGAAATAGCTTTTATTCCACCTCAGACCAAGATAAACACAAAATGTCTTCTCTCACATCCTCTTGACACCCAGAGGAAGGCGTAAGAAGTGTACGTAGACTCTTACGTATCATGACCATGTATAGGCAGGAAGTTGAACAGAGCATATATTTCTGACATTCCACTTCCTGGTCAGGAAAAGTGCTGCATAATGAGTTCTGTTTCACTCAGAGAAATAATTCAAACGGTTTTAGAAACTAGAGAGTGTTTTCTATCCAATAGTAATAATAATATGCATATTGTACGAGCAAGAATTGAGTACGAGGCCGTTTGAAATGGGCATCTTTTATCTGGCTACTCAATACTTTCCCTTGCAGCCATAACAGAATGATGGAGGTCACTGTGTTCTTGGGGACCTTCAATGTTGCAGAACTATTTTGGTACCCTTCTCCAGATCTGTGCCTCGACATAATCCTGTTTCGGAGCTCTACGGACAATTCCTTCGACATCATGGTTTGTTTTTTTCTCAGACATGCACTGTCAACTGTGGGACCTTATAGAGACGGGTGTGTGCCTTTCCAAATCATGTCCAATCAATTGACTTGACCACAGATGGGCTCCAATGAAGTTGTAGAAACATCTCAAGGATGATCAATGGAAACAGGATTCACCTGACCTCAATTTCATGTCTCAACAAAGGGTCTGAATGCTTATGTCCATAAAGTATTTGTTTTTATATTTTCAAAAATTTCAAAAAACATTTCTCTTTGTCATTATGGGGTATTGTGTGTAGATTGCTGAGTATTATTTTTTATTTTTATCAATTTTAGAATAAGGCTGTAACGTAACAAAATGTGGAAAAAGTCAAGGGGTCTGAACACTTTTGAAGTCACTGTATGTAGAGTAGTTGAACCAATTTACACAACGTAGAAAACACTCACAACCAAGTTAACAAAGTTACACAACAAAATTAACACTCACATAGAAAAACTTTCCTCAAGATTACCACTGTACCGAAACACCTTCATGGAATTTCACATTATATTCATTTGACTAATCAAATTGCCACCAAAGTACATACTTCAGGTGGGAGCTACCTAATATAATCACTGAAACTGCATGTGTACCTGGGCATAACTGACACATACGATGCCAGCAGAGTTCAGTGTTACTGCAGTATAGATACAGGACTAAGGATGAAAGTGTAGGGGAGGGATTGGAGAGTGAGGGAGTGAGAGAAGAAAGCTGCTGTTTACTGCCACATCACACACACAATGCAACCTACACATCTCCTGAGACAGCTATGATGAGCCCAGCCAATTCATGCAGAAAATTGTTAGCTCCCTCCTCCAGCACAAACAGATTTCTATCCTCTGTGCACCCTCTTCTCCCTTCTCCCACCCTCCCTCTCTCCTTTCCTTCCTCCCTGCTTATTTACTGGCTAATGGTGGGTTTACTGTATTGAGGAAGCCAGCTTGAGAAAATATGCAGTGGCTCTCCCCTGCTGAAATGGAATATGTGGGGTGCCGACCGCCTGCCCCCAGGGCAATTGGCAGTCAGGGGTAATGGTAAGGCGGATTAGAAGAGTCATGGAGGAGCAATCAAAAGATGCTGACAGGATACCTTCTTGTCTCTTGCCCACCTCTCATCTCCCCTTGACATCCACATGCAGCACGGAAAGTATATATTTTTTCACGGTTTCTTGTTTATTTTCTTATTTCTTCCAGATCGTTCCAGGAGACATTTCTCTTGCCTTGCATGTTAGGCCTTTATCAGTATGTTTTTAGATAACGCAGCACTGGGCCAGTCCAGTTCATAAATACAGGTGAGAGGCTTGCTCTGTATCCTGTAAACAACCCCATCAATAACAGGAGCTTTTGCTGGGCTCCAGTTAATTGATGCAATTCATCATAATTGCAGGCAAATTAGATTGAAAAAGGCCATAAGCGGAAATTCTCCCATGAAAAAAAAATTCAGCAATCTATGTGTAATTTACCTGACTCCAAACACAAAAGTTCAACAATGGAATTCTGTTTTACTTCATTAGGTTACATCAGCAGGATACTGACAATGCCTGTGTACAAAAGAAAGGATTATGTCCTACTGAAAATAGGAGCCTTTTATGTTTGTTTTAAGAACTAGAGAGACGTGGCAGAAAAACTCCCAGAAACAACTAATGCCCAATAATTCTTTAGCACATTCATAATCATATTTCATCTGAGATGTTCTGCTTCTAGAATTTTATGCTCCCATTTCATGACTATGAATATTTGTTATGTTCGGAGCAAAGGTTTCTGGCACAGTTTTGGTTGGATAAATATCATAGTCTTATTTTGTATTCACCTCTTGTGGAAACTAGCCTTCAGAATACTTCTTTGCTGTCAGAGACTTCTTTGCAATTTTTTGGGGGGAGGATTCAATAGTCATCGTAAGGAGTTTTGCCTGGGCGAGTCAGTATTCCACCATACAGTCCACAGCCACATGTGAAGAAGAGCAGTGAACTTTGATCAGCTCTGATGATGAAGGCCATCTGAACAGTCAAAAAGTCAATGTCTGTCCAAAGGATTTACAAAACAACCTATTTCAAAGTCTTGCGCTCTGAGCTAAAGTTGTGCTATTTTAGGGGGACCACAGACATACGATTTTTCACTCCCCCCCAAAAAAGAGGGAAAAAAACAAAGGGAAGAAATGAGGATGTGAATAATTAATGACCAAGAACAGTTCTTCGACCACAGCGCAGCACAACATCTAACCATCCTCTACAGCAGGGGTGTCAAACTCATTCCATTTAGGGCCTTGTGTCCGCAGGTTTTTCCTTTCAATTAAGACATAGGCAACCAGGTGAGGGGAGATCCTTACTAATTAGTGACCTTATTTCATCAATCAAGTACAACGGAGGTGTGAAAATCTGCAGACATTCAGCCCACAGTGGAATGAGATTGACACGTGCTCCACAGCCTCTATGGTACCTCTACCCCATCCTTCACTTATCATGTTCTTAGCCTGATATGAACCAGCTATTGTTCTCTCTCCCTCTCCATCCGTCTCCTCCTGCTGACCTGTGGCTCCAGAGTACCATCAGACCGGTGTGATGAGGAGGGAGGGAGGAGGGAAGGAGATTAGGAGTAAAAGCCTAGCCAATAATGGTCTGTGTACACGACCAATAAATTCTGATTTGATAACAAGAGGCTGTGATGCTGTTTATGAGTGCACAGGAGACGGGCGAGCGTGTGCCGTCGCTGATGTGGTGTGACCCCTCGCTCCGACTTCTTATGCTCCAATCAAACTATGTTGAACACCTCTCCACTCTCAAACTCCCACTCATCCACACACATGCACAAACTCATGTCTATCGTGCCACTTGGACATAAATGTAGACATAGTTCTACATAGTACATACAAATTGCTAGCTCTCTCTAGGTTTCACACTCTTGAGAACATGGGCACAACTTTCACTGGTGACAGGGGGGACATGACCCCCCCACATTCTGAAATTGCATTTTTGTCACCTCCAGTTTTACCATTGCACTGTTGAACAAAAAAAGCGCCATCAGTGTGCATTAGGACCACGCGGACACATAAGAGCGGTTGGGTAGGCTGTTTGGTGGATTCACACGGCTGGATTTAGGACTGCGCAGAATCTTCAAAGCGTACGACCAGAGGCAGCTGCTGTCAGTTTGTAAACTGGCTACTCTTTATTTGACTGATGTAACGGACTGCTATTTGACTTAACCTCTCTTGGGTAGGGGGCAGTATTTTCACGTCCAGATGAAAAGCATGCCCAAAGTAAACTGCCTGTTACTCAGGCCCAGAAGCTAGGATGTGTATATAATTGGTAGATTTGAATAGAAAACACTAACGTTTCTAAAACTGTTAAGAACAAATTCTTATTTACAATGATGGCCTAGGAACCGTGGGTTAACTGCCTTGTTCAGGGGCAGAACGACAGATTTTTTTACTTGTCAGCTCGGGGTATCAATCTAGCAACCTTTCGGTTACTGGCCCAATGCTCTAACTACAAGGCTACCTGCTATCCCCTAGTCATAGACTGTTCTCTCTGCTATCGCACGGCAAGCGGTACCGGAGATCCAAGTCTAGGTCCAAAAGGCTTCTTAACAGCTTCTACCCCCAAGCCATTAGACTCCTACTACTGTTATTTTACTGCTGCTCTTTAATGATTTGTTACTTTTATTTGAATTTTTTTTGCTTTTCTATTTTTTACTTAACACTTATTTTTCTTAAAATTCAATTGTTGGTTAAGGGCTTGTAAGTAAGAATTTCACTGTAAAGTTTACACCTGTTGTATTCGGCGCATGACAAATACAATTTGATTGGATTTGATTTGGAGTTTCTTACCAAGAACACAGTGAATGTTCCTGAGTGAACGAGTTACAGTTGACCTGAAAATGGTTGTCTAGCAATGATCAACAACCAATTTGACAGAGCTTGAAGAATTGAAAAGAATTAAGGGCAAATATTGCACAGTCCAGGTGTGCAAAGCTCTTAGAGACTTACATAGAAAGACTCAAAGCTGTAATCGCTGTCAAAGGTGCTTCTACAAAGTACTGACTCAGCGGTGTGAATACTTATGTAAATTTGATATTTCTGTAATTAATTGTCAATAAATCTGCAAACATTTCTAAAAACATGTTTTAACTTTGTCATTATGGGGTATTGTGTATAGATGGGTGAGAGACAAATCTATTTGGAATTCAGGCTGTAACAGAACAAAATATAGAATAGGTCCAAGGTTATGAATACTTTCTCAAAGCACTAACTCAGGTTTTGAAATCTAATTTTAAAATGGTCAGAGAACCACAACATTGGCAGGGCAATTCAAGAATAGCCAATATACAGCGATAATGTATTGGACATATAGCCTACTACAAACATAATTGCTACAGAACTGTTTTTAATAGGTTAATGTTGCATAGGCTTACATTTTTAAAGTAATGTTTAATAAAAAAATATGAGCGGTAGATCTCTGCTTTAATTTTGACTCAAAGTGGTTTTGGCTAAGAAATGTTTCCAGACCAGTGAATTAGAGACTGTTCTCAGAACGTTATTTAATTACCTTCAAATAACCTAGAATTTCCATTCTCAGAACGTTAATAACACCTCACAGGAAAACTTTCAGGGAACCATGGTAAAACGTTCTCAGAACCTACCTGCAACGTAAAAATGTACGTTCCCAGAACAGGCAAAATGTTCACCTCCGTTCTCAGAACGTTTAAAAAAAAAAAAAACTGTTTTAGCGGTCAGGAAACGTATGGCTTCTTTCCCAGAACCAATGGGAAACGAAAAACATGCGTTCCCACAACTTCCAAGGAACTAAATGTGATAGCTGGGTACTCTGCATCCCTGTGCTCTGTGAGTATAGTGGAGTTATGGTGTAGGGGGTAAGATTTTCACAATGAGGTCTATTGTATGTAAGATGCGTGCTCAAGGACTGACCCAAGGGTTTGGAGCCTCGCATGAAAAATGCTGGTTTAGTTTTGTGGAGATGAAAATATCAGTATCTACACACGTTTCTGACAGCGCATGCCTTACAACCATATACTGTATGAGCCTATGAAGGTAAGACTTCAATTATTTTCAATATTTCTCTCTTTTGTATATACTATTTTGATACAATACAGCCAATATCAAAACAAACACATCTGTAAAAAATGCATGGCCCGAAAACTTCAAAGTACATAATTGATTCCTCCTTCTCCCTTTCTATCCTATACAGCCTGTACACTCTTCCTTAAAATACCAAATCTGTCCAAGCCTCTCCCTTATCAACATCAAGAGCTATCCATCCTCTGCCATCAGCCCCAGGAGACCACCCCACCCACTCTGCACATGTTTTATATATAAGCAATGGGCAAGTCGAATTACTTTATCATAGCGAGCAGTCAATGTCACATTCAGCCACAGACCCCTGCCTAAAATTGGAGCCACCCAGGATTGATATATAAGGCAATAACCTATAATTTAATGAAGTCACCTTCAGAGCAAGACCTCTGTCATTGAAATAATTATAAGTTATAATGTATAATAGTATAGAAATATAATAGTATTTTGGTTTGACATGGCAGGCTACTGGTGAGGCTGAATAAAAAAGTGAGTTACAGTATTGGAGGACTTAAAGTTCACAGGGAAATATGTTGGGCTGGCACTTTGATTGTGGCGCTTAAATGAGGACATATGCGGAGGTAATAGATCAAACTATACGTTCAATGGGTTTTTAGTGTCTCAAGGAATTCATTTAGGCAAAGGATCATCTTCATAGAGCTCAGTTCAGAGTTTGTATGAAATTACCTTGAATCGAATGGACCTTCAATCGAATGTAGTTCTGTAACTCAAATACTTCCGTTTACCAACACCATTAAATAAATAAATTCAAATTTTATTGGTCAAATACACATTTAGATTTAATAGTCACAGTGGAAACAACATCCCCTATACACTTCCTGATGAACTCAGTCACTGTGTCCGTGTAAACGTCAGTGTTATTATCAGAGGCAACCCGGAACATATCCCAGTCCACGTGATCAAAACAATCTTGAAGTGTAACAGTGTAGCTTCCATCCCTCTCCTCGCCACAACCTGGGCTTGACCCAGGGACCCTCTGAACTGTCACGGCCCCTCTGCATTGTAGGGGCGGTTCCTCCTGCAGGCAGAGGAGGGTCGTTAGTGATTGGAGCCACCTGGGCTCAGGGTATAAAAAACTGCTTCACTAATCACTTCTCTCTCTCTCTCTGCTCCTCCAGGTATGATCCTGTTTTGTTTGTTCCTTTGTAGTTTTGCATAGTTTTCACTCAGTCATATTCACACACACAGATTCACATGCACCTTACATTATGATACTTCCACACCTCATTCCTTTTTCTTTGTTTAAAGTTAATAGTTTTGTTTAGAATAAAGAACCTTTTTAATTGGCCTATACCTGTTGTTCGTGTCCCCTCATTTTTGTCACAGGCTATGAGCCGGCCTGTGACAGAACACATCAACCACTGCCTCCCACGAAGCATCGTTACCTATTGCTCCACAAAATCCGTGGCCCAGCTAGCCATTTCACTAACCAGCTAGCCATTTCACAATGGTTACACACACCCCCTTTTGACCTCCTTTTGCGCAGCAACCAGTGATCCGGGTCAACAGCATCAATGTAACAGTTTTGCTTCCGTCCCTGTCCTCGCCCCAACCTGGGCTCGAACCAGGGACCCTCTGCACACATCGACAACAGTCACCCTGTTGTCGATGTGACGTCACCGATTGAAATGCTATTAGCGCGCACCCCGCTAACTAGCTAGCCATTTCACACCGGTTACAAAAGCATTCTGATTGGTCAGACTAGTGTTGAATAGACCTTAGCACGGATACTTCCTGTTTGAGTTTCTGCCATAAAGGAATGGAGGAGCAGAAGGGAGTTGTGATCTGATTTGCAGAAAGGAGGGCAGGGGAGGGCCTTGTAGACATCCTAGAAGAGGGAGTAACAATGTTTGAGAGTTTTTGAAGTGTGAGTACTACAGGCAATGTGTTGATACGATAGCGTTTTCCTCAAATTTGTTTTGTTAAAATCCCCAGCTACAATAAATGCAGATATGTGGTTTCCAGTTTGCACAAAGTCCAATGTAGTTCCTTTAGGGGCCATCTTGGTATCAGCTTGAGAGGGAATATACACGGCTGTGACTATAACCGAAGAGAATTCTCTTGGGAGGTAACACGGTCAGCATTTGATTGTGAGGTATTCTATGGCGGGTGAACAAAAAGGACTTGAGTTTCTGTACAACATCACAATCACACCATGAGTGGTTAATCATGAAAACATACACCACCGCCTTTCTTCTTCCATAAGAGTTCTTTATTCCTGTCTGCACGATGTACTGAGAACCCAGCTGGTTGTATAGACGGAGACAGTATGTCCGGAGAGAGACATGATTCCGTGAAACAGAGTATGTTAGGAGATCCTCGCCCTGAGCCTGTCTACTTTATTGTCCAGGGACTGAACATTAGCAAGTACTATATTCTAAAGCAGTGGATGGTGTGCATGCTTCCTGAGTCGGACTAGAAGTCTACTCCGAATACCTCTTCCCCACCGCCGGCTTCTTGGAGCAGCCTCTGGGATAAGTTAAATTGTGCTGGTGGGTACACAGCAAATTTGAATGTGTTCATTTAACACCACGTATGTTAATTTTAACACTCATCCAGGGTTTATATACAGTTGAAGTCGGAAGTTTACATACACTTAGGTTGGAGTTATTAAAACTAGTTTTTCAACCACACCACACATTTCTTGTTAACAAACTATAGTTTTGGCAAGTCGATTAGGATATCTCTGTGTGCATGACACAAGTCATTTTTCCAACAATTGTAAACAGACAGATTATTTCACTTATAATTCACTATATCACAATTCCAGTGGGGCAGAAGTTTACATACACTAAGTTGACTGTGCCTTTAAGCAGCTTGGAAAATTCCAGAAAATGATGTCATGCTTTAGAAGCTTCTGATAGGCTAATTGACATCATTTGAGTCAATTGGAGGTCTACATGTGGATGTATTTCAAAGCCTACCTTCAAACGCAGTGCTTCTTTGCTTGACATCATGGCGAAATCAAAAGAAATCAGCCAAGACCTCACAAAAAAAATGTAGAACTCCACAAGTCTGGTTCATCCTTTTCCAAACGCCTGAAGGTACCACGTTCATCTGTTCAGCAAGGAAGAAGCCACTGCTCCAAAACCATCATAAAAAAAGCCAGACTACGGTTTGCAACTGCACATGGGGACAAAGATTGTACTTTTTGGAGAAATGTCCTCTGGTCTGATAAAAAAAAAAATAGAACTGTTTGGCCATAATGACCATCATTATGTTTGGAGGAAAAAGGGGGATGCTTGCAAGCCGAAGAACACCATCCCAACCATGAAGCACGGGGGTGGCAGCATCATGTTGTGGGGGTGCTTTGCTGCAGGAGGGACTGGTGCACTTCACAAAATAGATGGCATCATGAGCCAGGAAAATTATGTGGATATATTGAAGCAACATCTCAAGACATCAGTCAGGAAGTTAAAACTTGGTCGCAAGTGGGTCTTCCAAATGGACAATGACCCCAAGCATACTTCCAAAGTTGTGACAAAATGGCTTAAGGACAAAGTCAAGGTATTGGAGTGGCCATCACAAAGCCCTGACCTCAATCCGATAGAAAATTTGTGGGCAGAACTGAGAAAGTGTGTGCGAGCACGGAGGCTTACAAACCTGACTCAGTTACACCAGCTCTGTCAGGAGGAATGGGCCAAAATTCACCCAACTTATTGTGGGAAGCTTGTGGAAGGCTACCCGAAACGTTTAACCCAAGTTAAACAATGTAATGGCAATGCTACCAAATACCAATTGAGTGTATTTAAACTTTTGACCCTCTGGGAATGTGATGAAAGAAATAAAATCTGAAATAAATCATTCTCTCTACTATTATTCTGACATTTTACATTATTAAAATAAAGTGGTGATCCCAACTGACCTAAGACAGGGAATATTTACTAGGATTAAATGTCAGGAATTGTGAAAACTGAGCTTAAATGTATTTGGCTAAGGTGTATCTAAACTTCCGACTTCAACTGTAGGTCCACTCTCATCAGTGTTAATTTAACTCTTTTGGTGGTGTTCATATTGAAACACTTGGAGTGTTCAAATATAACACTTCAGACATTGTTCAAATAACCCATGGGAGTGTCAACACCCTCAGTATTAAGCAGCAACACCTTTCAGTGTTGATGATGAACTCTAGAGAATGTATCCTGTAGCTGAATTGACACCAGGAAGTGCTAAATATTCACACTAGGAAATAAAAATAAAAAGTCTGGTTTTCTCCCACTCATAAATCAAGCCTGCAAGACTTAAACAGGAGCAATAAAGGATTCCTTACAAGAGTAGTGACTTTGCTTTGTTTAATTTAGGCCAAAGTGAAAACAGTGCATCACAGTCACATTAAAATGAAAACGGTGCATCACAGGCGCATCAGAATGAAAACAGTGCATCACATATAGTACATGTACCGAGGCATCAGAATAAAAACAGTGCATTACAGGCGCATCAGAATGAAAACAATGCATCACAGGCGCCTCAGTACGAAAACAGTGAATCACAGGCCTATTAAAGTGAAAACGGTGCATCACAGGCGCATCAGAATGAAAACAGTGCATCACATGTAGTACATGTACCGAGGCGGCATCACAGTGAAAACAGTGCATCACAGCCGCATTAAAATGAAAACGGTGCATCAGAATGAAAAATCGGTGCATCACAGGCGCATCAGTACGAAAACAGTGCATCACAGGCGTCTCAGTACGAAAACAGTGCATCACAGGCGCCTCAGTACGAAAACAGTGCATCACAGGCGCATCAGTACGAAAACAGTGCATCACAGGCGTCTCAGTACGAAAACAGTGCATCACAGGCGTCTCAGTACGAAAACAGTGCATCACAGGCGCCTCAGTACGAAAACAGTGCATCACAGGCGCCTCAGTACGAAAACAGTGCATCACAGGCGCCTCAGTACGAAAACAGTGCATCACAGGCGCCTCAGTACGAAAACAGTGCATCACAAGCGCCTCAGTACGAAAACAGTGCATCACAAGCGCCTCAGTACGAAAACAGTGCATCACAGGCGCCTCAGTACGAAAACAGTGCATCACAGGCGCCTCAGTACGAAAACAGTGCATCACAGGCGCCTCAGTACGAAAACAGTGCATCACAAGCGCCTCAGTACGAAAACAGTGCATCACAAGCGCCTCAGTACGAAAACAGTGCATCACAAGCGCCTCAGTATGAAAACAGTGCATCACAGGCGCCTCAGTACATGTACTATATGAGAACAAGAGTATTTGCAGAGTTGCTATTTAACACAAGTGGAAGTCCTTCTAAGACTAGGTATGCAATTTTCTTGACAAAGTCGCCAATAATCTGACTATTACTCAATCATGTCAAACAAAGGAACAACATCACGGCTCTCATCAGCACCATAAACACTTTGAAGGACAAAAGGTTTATAAAATGACAGATCATTAACTTTGACAACAAATTTGTCATCAACACCATCAAACACAGTGAATGCATGGTAATGTTCACATAAATTATCAGTATGCAACGTGTATAGCAATAGGTTTACAATATTGTCAACCACAATGATCTTAGTTATTTTACAAAAGACTGGCATTTCATGCTCCATCTTTGTAACGATGTACGCTGAGAGTCGGGAGGTAAGTTCAGGGTGTGAGTGTTCTAATAAAATAAAGGGAACATAGTACAAAACAAGAACCTCAAACAACGCACAGAAATGAAACAGAAACAAAAACAATAACGCCTGGGGAAGGAACCAAAGGGAGTGACATATATAGGGCAGGTAATCAAGGAGGTGACGGAGTCCAGGTGAGTCTGACGACGCGCAGGTGCATGTAACGATGGTGACAGGTGTGTGCCATAACGAGCAGCATGGTGACCTAGAGGCCAGAGCGGGAGCACACGTGACAATCTTACTGCAAACTAACAGTCCCTCTCTGTACTCCGTAACATCCATCTTAACCGAGCTGGTAGAGTAAATGGCTTTCAAATGGCTTGCAAAGTAAATGGCTTTCTGCAAAGTGACCTGAAGTGACGCTGCCAACTCATCACCACCAGTAAAATCACTCAGGGAAAATGCTTTCATCAGTCCATACTCAGTATGTCACAATGGTGATGTCTCCCAGTGATGGCCTATAGCAAACTTGTGGTTTTTTGCAAGGGGCTTAGTAATGTTCTTGAAGTTTTTGAAGGTGTTCTTAAAGAGTAGGTGCTTTGCCTCAAACCTCATCCTCCACATATGTAATAAAGGACCGATTTGTCTTATGCATGCTTGGTAATGTATCATAAAGTGATGTTTGGGTATCACTGTTTGAAAAGTGTGATGTTCAATTATCAAACGCTTCAGATACACAGTCATGCCCTGGCTAAGAAAAGGGGAAAAAACAATGTTGACTACTTCCAGTAAGATGAGCAGCAAATTCCAGTTCTCATTTCCTGGTGGAACAACATCACCCAAAATCAAGGGAACGTTTCTCACAAGACACAGGGTTTGAATAGAATTAAGTGCTATGCTATTTCCACTGTTCTCTAGGTTGGACGGTTTTTGCGCTCCAAGTACCCATAGTTAAACGAGTAGATTCTAGAGAGAAGCGCATGTTTCGAAAGGATGTTTTCAGAGTCATATCTTCTTATGGCTGCAGGGGCAGTATTGAGTAGCTTGGATGAAAGGTGCCCATTTCAAACGGCCTGCTCCTTAGTCATAGTTCCTAATATTTGCATATTATTATTAGTATTGGATAGAAAACACTCCAAAGTTTCTAAAACTGTTTGAATTATGTCTGAGATTAACAGAACTCATATTGGCAGGCAAAATCCTGAGTTGAAATCAAAACAGGAAGTCAGAAATCTGAGCTTGTCTGTATTCACCAGAGTCCTTTAAGAAATCCAATTGAGTTATGACTGAGGTTGCACTGCCTATGAGGTTCCACTAGATGTCAGCAATCAATAGAAATTCCAATGAGACTTCTATGATGTTGTGGGAGAGAATGAGAGCAGAATCAGTCAGATGTCCATCAAGCAGCCATGCGCTGATCATGACTTTTCTTCATGCAAGCCACTGACGTTCCATTGCTCACGCAGACAAGAACGAATACTCCGGTTGGAACTTTATTGAAGCTATATGTTAAAAACATCCTAATGATTGATTCAGTACTTAGTTTGAAATGTTTCTTTGACCGGTAATATCACATTTTGAAGTTTTTGTCCGATATGAAGCTGACCAGAATTAGCGTTTGGACATGTTTACCAAACGCGCTAACAATTGGACATAAATAACGGATTTTTTCGAACAAAGCAAACATTTATTGTGGACCTGGGATTCCTGCTGTGCTTTATGATCTAGATCAACAAAGGTAATGAAATATTTATCATGTATTTTATTGTTTATAGTGACGCTATCTTTTCAGCTGTGGTATGCTACTTTGAGCGCCGTCTCAGATTATAGCGTGCAATTATTTTTCCGTAAAGTTTTTTTGAAATCTGACATAGCGGTTGCATTAAGGAGAGGTATATCTATAATTCAATGTGTATAACTTGTATTATCATCTATATTTATGATGAGTATTCATGTTAAAACGATGGGCTATGCAAAGTCACTTGATGTTTTTGCATTTAGTGAATCTTGTAGCCTCAATGTAAACTCAGATTTTTTTTATATAAATATGAATTTAATCAAACAAAACATGCATGTATTGTGTAACATGAAGTCCTATGAGTGTCATCTGTTGAAAATAATCGAAGGTTAGTGATTCATTTTATCTCTATTCTGGTTTTTGTGAAGCTATATTTAGCTGGGAAAAATGGCTGTGATTATTTTTGGTTTTGTGGTGAACTAACATAATCGTTTGTAGTGCTTTCGTTGAAAAGCCTATTTGAAATCAGACACTTTGGTGGGATTAACAACAAGATTACCTTTAAAATGATATAAGACACATGTATGTTTGAGGAATTTTTATTATGAGATTTCTGGTTTTTGAATTTGGCGCCCTGCACTTGGACTGGCTGTTGTCATATTGGTCCCGATATCGGGACTGCAGCCATAAGAAGATATTCAAACAATTTTAACTCAAACTGAGCCACCCCTTCAAGAATGTTATGCATTGTGTCCACAGAAAAATTACTACAAACATGGAAGTGCTGCAAACTGTTTAGTTTAGAATTTCTTTACACCATACACAGATGGGAGCTGTGGGTCTGACTGCAACTGATTCAAATGCATTTCAAATTGATCTTAGGGTCATCCTCACTGTAAACCGTTTGAGCATTGGACTTTTCTATCAAACAGACAGTTCATCAAATGCACACAGACCACTAGTTGCTTGGCAGGGAACAAGCCTCTTGTCCACCACGATGTAGTAGTTGTCAATCTTGCTCTGTCTTCTTCTGACGCAAAGAGGTATGGCTGTCGACCATGGCTCCCATCAATATGGTCTTCAATACAGCAGCATGACTGCAACACAAAGGGTATTTTTAAGTCACTACACATGTTAAGACAAATAGACAAGACAAAAAGTAACTGTATCATCTTACCTTATGAAAGTCCACTGGTCTGTCCACAGCATCACTGGCACCGATTTTGGTCCTCTTCCCTCGTGCTGGTGGTGGGAGGAGATGAAGCAGCAGTAGCAGGGAGGACATATTATTGTCCCAGTCTGAGGGCAAGAAAAGGCAAACACACCAAATCACATAAAACAATATCGCTGAGTTTGAAACATTGCGCTACCCAGGAGAGAATCCACTTCCTGGTTTCAAAACATAGATTTATTGAATAACATGTTATAAGACTGTCATCTGATGAAGTTGTTTGTTGGTTAGTTTGGTTGGTTCTTGGTTAGTTAGGTTGGCTTTGTGCATGCTACCTGTGCTGTGAAAAATGTCTGTCCTTTTTTGTATTTGGTGGTGAGCTAACATAAATATACGTGCTGTTTTCGCTGTAAAACATTTTAAAAATCGGACATGTTGGCTGGATTCACAAGATGTGTACCTTTCATTTGCTGTATTGGACTTGTTAATGTGTGAAAGTTAAATATTTCTAAAAAATATATTTTGAATTTCGCGCCCTGCACTTGAAGTGGCTGTTGTCATATTGTGGCCGGCCTCGGGCTTGCAGCCAGAAGAAGTTAAAACAAAGTGGATCAACTCAACTTCATGAGCAACACAAAATGTGACCCAATTCAGGAAACTAGGCATATGTCACAAGTCACGACTTCATAGGAGAGACGTTTGAACATTTAAAAAAATTCAACAAAATGCGTTTTTTGGCAGAAATGCATTCTTGAACATGTGAACTTTCATGTGCCTTAATAACAAACGTTTATGCCATCTGTAAATACAAATAAAGTTGTTCATTTACGAGCCTAGTTGGTATAGCCAAATAAAAATTTGCCAAAGAAAAAGTCAGGAACCTTCCCTCTAGCCATGATTGGCTGAGATAATCGGAGGGCTGGACATCATGTTCTTAATCAGACAAATAGCCTATAGTTCTGATTCCAAGACATACTAATCACTCACCAATCCTTTGATGTCCAGAAACCTGGGAAAGACTGAGGACATCTGTGCTTCTGTCTGGACTATAAACTAGCTCCTGGAGATACTGGAACACCTCCATCTTCTGATAGATTTGTTTTTCATCGGCCGTGTGGACAGGGAACGATATGGCCTCCTTGCAAGCATCCCCAACAAGCTGGTGGTCCAGGTCAGTCTTCCTCCTATGGGTTGGGCCTCCCGACTGGGGTCAAATACTCTTATTGATGGGTTGACTTGAGGTCTTCCTTGATACCGTCTTCAGGCGATAATTCAGATATCCTTTGCCCATGTCAGGATCATAGAAGTGTTCCTTAGATGTGTGAAAAGGTGCCCAACATGGTAGTTGAATGGTTATTATTTTTTAGCTGATTCTATGACTGTTTGATGCCCCTTTCAGTCCACAGAACAAGTGTCAAAATATTAAAGCACTTACATAGCCTTTGGCAGAATAAGGATCTCTCAACAAAGGAAAGAGGGTCACAATTCCAAGAACATAACGTTCTCTCTGTTGACAAGTGGGAAGCCTCCTGCTCAAAAACAGTAAAGCATACACGCCAAATACGTCTTGCCCACAAGTCAAGGCATCTCGGACCATCTATTAAGACAAGGGAAAAAATGTACAATTTAGGGTTGGTTTATGCTGTCGGAATCTCCATGAAGAGCAAACACAGAAATGGGATTTTCAACATCCAATATCAGTTATCATTATACCTCTTTAGCTGCTGCAGAGTTGATGGCCTCATCTCCTAAGGTTGGTGTTGACCTTTTTAGAAGCTTTCTGGAGATCTCAGGTCTAAATCACTTGACGAGAGGGATAATGTGTCTGTGAACGAACTGTGTCGAACAGCCTGCAAGAAAAAAGTCTGAGCACTAACAATGGACAAAAGCAATCAATCTATACATTCATATTATTTTATATCATCATGAGAGACAGTAGAAAAATACATTTATCAAGATCTTTGATTGAGGCACAGGTCTGGATTGGCCTCAATCAGGTCCAGCAGGATATCCTCCACCTCAGTTTGGGAATCAAACATTTGTATTTATGCTGCAGAGCAGTCCAAACCTATTTTGGAGTGCAAAAAACAAAGTAATCAGAATACGAAGAGATAAGCCACCAAGTGTCACGCCCTCACCTTAGAGATCCTTTATTCTCTATTTTGGTTAGGTCGGGGTGTGACTAGGGTGGGCATTCTAGTTTCTTTATTTCTAGGTTGGCTTGGTATGGTTCCCAATCAGAGGCAGCTGTCTATCGTTGTCTCTGATCGGGGATCATATTTAGGCAGCTTTTTCCCACCTGTTTGTTTGTGGGATCTTGTTTTTGTATTGTTGCCTTTGAGCACGACAAAGCTGCACATTCGTTTCTTTGCTTTTTATTGTTTTTGTGCCGGTTCTCATAATAAAAGATGAACCCAAACCACGCTGCATTTTGGTCCGATTCTTACAACAACGCGCATGACAGAAGATCCCACCACTCACGGACCAAGCAGCGTGCACAGGAGGAGAGGGTATCCTGGGCCTGGGAGGAAAGCCAGGAGTGGAGGACATCCTGGACTTGGGACGAAATAATGGCAGGAGACAAAAGCCTGCCATGGAAGCAGGCGGAGGCAGCGAAGGAGGGACAGCAACGACACCGGAGTTCGCGGCCACGACGTAGGCCCAAGAAGCAGCCTAAAAAATGTTTTGGGGGGGCACACTGGGTGGTCGGCGACGCTGAGGGATGAGTCAGAGACCATGGAGGAAGCGTTGGATAGATTGAGAGAGAGTGAACGGAGGGGTGAGATGGAGACCTTCGAGGAGTGATTGGCGAAATGTGAAGAGAGTGAAGGGGAAGAGCTGTTGGTTTGGCTGGAGAGGCAAGACAGTCGCCCTGAGGAGCGTGTTAGCCGTCCGATGCCACCTGTGCCAGCTCTCTGCACTCGCTTTGAGGAGAGTGTCATCGTTCCGGTACAATGTGTGCCGGTTCTACGCACCGTCTCTCCGGTGCGCCTCCACAGCCCGGTACGTCCTGTGCCAGCTCCCCGCACTTGCCGTGCAAAGGTTGTCATCTGTCCAGGACACGTTGTGCCAGCTTTACGCTCCAGACCTCCAGTGCGCCTCCACGGCCCAGTACGTCCTGTGCCGGTTCTAGGCACCGTGTCTCCACTGCGCCTCCACAGCCCAGTGCGTCCTGTGCCAGCCCCCAGCACTTGCCGTGCGAAGGTTGTCATCTGTCCAGGACACATTGTGCCAGCTCTACACTCCAGACCTCCAGTGCGCCTCCCCAGCTTGGTACGCCCTGTGCCAGCTACACGCACCAGCTTGGTACGCCCTGTGCCAGCTACACGCGACGGATCCCAGTCCCGAGCCTCCAGCGACGGATCCCAGTCCCGAGCCTCCAGCGACGGATCCCAGTCCCGAGCCTCCAGCGACGGATCCCAGTCCCGAGCCTCCAGCGACGGATCCCAGTCCCGAGCCTCCAGCGACGGATCCCAGTCCCGAGCCTCCAGCGACGGATCCCAGTCCCGAGCCTCCAGCGACGGATCCCAGTCCCGAGCCCCCAGCGACGGATCCCAGTCCCGAGCCCCCAGCGACGGTTCCCAGTCCCGAGCCCCCAGCGAGGGATCCCAGTCCGGAGCCCCCAGCGAGGGATCCCAGTCCGGAGCCCCCAGCGAGGGTTCCCAGTCCGGAGCCCCCAGCGAGGGTTCCCAGTCCGGAGTCCCCAGCGAGGGTTCCCAGTCCGGAGTCCCCAGCGAGGGTTCCCAGTCCGGAGTCCCCGGCGACGACCCACGGTCCGGAGCCTCCGGCAACGATCCACGGTCCGGTTCCTCCGGCGACGATCTACGGTCCGGAGCTTCCGGCGACGATCCACGGCCCGGTTCCTCCGGCGACGATCCACGGTCCGGAGTCCCCGGCGATGATCCACGGTCCGGTTCCTCCGGCGACGATCCACGGTCCAGAGCTTCTGGCGGCGATCCCCGCACCAGAGTCGCCACCGAAGCGGGTGGATCCGTGAGCGGAGCAGGGTCTATGTCCCGCACCGGAGCCGCCACTGAGGCTAGATGCCCACCCGGACCCTCCCCTATAGAGTCAGCTTTTCCGGCCGGAGTCCGCACCTTTGGGGGGGTACTGTCACGCCCTGACCTTAGAGATCCTTTATTCTCTATTTTGGTTAGGTCGGGGTGTGACTAGGGTGGGCATTCTAGTTTCTTTATTTCTAGTTTGGCTTGGTATGGTTCCCAATCAGAGGCAGCTGTCTATCGTTGTCTCTGTTTGGGGATCATATTTAGGCAGCTTTTTCCCACCTGTTTGTTTGTGGGATCTTGTTTTTGTATTGTTGCCTTTGAGCACGACGAAGCTGCACGTTCGTTTCTTTGCACTTTGTTTTTTTGCCGGTTCTCATAATAAAAGATGATGAACCCAAACCACGCTGCATTTTGGTCCGATTCTTACAACAACGCGTGAGACACCTAGGGTAAACATAATCGGCCTGACCCAAATCAAGCCCAAGGGTTCAATTAAGAAAATACTTCAGACAGTTCATATTTTCATCTTGATTGATGAAATCTCCATGGGAAGACTGAGAATCAAACTCATCTAGTGGCTGAAACAGCTCACCCTGGTGGTCAGAGGCTGTAACAGGAGCTGCCATCATAGCAGGTTTAACTTGACCTGACTGTTTTGAATGAAGCCAAGGACAATCTTTCTTCCAATGTCCTTCAACTAAACAGTAGCAACAAGTATTAGCATTAACCGGTGCTTTAAGTCCTCCAGACCCAAACTTCTGCTGAGGCCTTTGGAAAGAAGCTCGAAAAAAAGGTGACCTACTATTCCTAGGAGTAAAGTTATTTTTATGGTACATGTCACTGTTTGACTCAATGGCTTTTATGTGTTAGCCTGTACTCATCTGCAAGGATTGCTGCATCACTTGGAGACTTAACTTTACGTTCATTCATGTATGTAGCAACCTGGTCATAAACAGAATTTTTGAACTGTTCTAACACAATCAAATTAGACAGACCCTCAAAAGTAGTAACTTCAGAAGCTGTACACCAACGATTAAATGCAGAAGTCAAATCACGAACAAACTCAGAATAGGTTTGTGAATATAACTTTTTCCTGTAACGAAAACGTTGACAATATGCTTCTGGCACAAGCTCGTAGACCTTCAGAACTGCTGATTTAACTTTAGCAAAAACTTTACTGTCAGCTACACTCAGTGCTGCAAAAGCCTCACGTGCTTTACCTGTAAGTACACATTGCAACAACATAGTCATGTCCAAATCTGACCAAGCTCTAGCTTCCGCAATACGCTCAAATAAAGCGAAGTATGTGTCTGGATCTGACTCATCAAATTCAGGCAACAAACGAAGATTCTGTGAAACATCAAACTGTGGTAGTCTTTCTGGTCTATTAGCATTTCTCAATCGCTCTATCTCTAACTGCATTTGCAACAGTTCCCTCTGCTGCTCAAAAGTGAATGAAAGGCTAGACTGAAAACTTGCACCCTCACTACTAGCAGACTGACTGCCAAAAACACCCATTTCCCTAAGACCCTGCTTTAATCTAGTTAACAGTCTCTTTAATTTTTTTATCAACAATCTCAATCTGATAATGTTCAGCAATTTCAATTAACTGCTCCTTAGTACACAACTCTAAGGCTACCTCTGAAGGAGCTTGAACAAAACTACTCAAAATGGAAGACATTTTCCTCAACCAATACAACTATTACAAATGCTCCAAAAACACACAACTCACCTGCTGTCAGTCTGGGTTCAAGGACAGGAGCCACACCCCACTATCCTCAAAAAACAACTAACTAACTGGCCCTGGTCTTCGTGCAGTCACATGTGGTGGGGTTTTATGCACACAAAACCAGTGGAGTGGAAAAGACAACCAGAAACTGGCGGCCCTGCCATAACCACGGAGGTGCTCCCGAGCCGATGTAGGGGAAAAGGGAAAGGGATGCTCTACCCACGTTCACTGCCACCTAAAACAAAAACACCACAAGCCTCTTATTGACACTCGCTGATAAGCCTGAACAGGAGAGGACTCCCACCTGAACCAAACACAGAGTGAATTGCTTAGCTACCAAACTAACTGAACCAAAAGAACACATGGCTCTCAACGCTCTCTTCAACAAAATTGGCCCAACCAAAACATCCCCTCTGCCAAAAAATTTTTTGTTTATCTGAACTAAACTAACCCAAGTTAACTACTATCCCGGACGAGTCCCCACTTGTCACAAGCCGGCTCATAGCCTGTGACAAAAAATGAGGGGACACGAACAACAGGTATAGGCCAATTAAAAGTGTTCTTTATTATAAACAAAACTATTAACTTTAAACTAAGAATAAGGAATTAGGTGTGGACGTATCATAATGTAAGGTGTATGTAAAGTGCATGGATGCGTGAATCTGTGTGTGTGAATATGACTGAGTGAAAACTATGCAAAACTACAAAGGAACAAACAAAACAAGATCATACCTGGAGGAGCAGAGAGAGAGAGAGGTGATTAGTGAAACAGTTTATAAATACCCTGAGCCCAGGTGACTCCAATCACTAACGACCCTCCTCTGCCTGCAGGAGGAACCGCCCCCTGCACTGCAGAGGAGGAGCCGTGACAGAACCCAGGCTGCAACTTCATGAACTTCTTGCATTTTTGGTATTGGACTGTCACCAACATGTTAAACTGCACTCCTGCAAAATGCAATTACACACAATGTCGTATTTAATTTAAATTAGGCGGCAGACATTTTATGGTGTAGCTGTAAATGCCTCCTTATACCCTCTCCCCGTTGTCTTCCCTGCAGTGGATCAACCATTTGTCACAAATGTCACTTTAATGATGTAACAGGTGTCTGCCTGCCTGCAGATCTGGGCTTGGCAAGGCAATATTCCAGTGAAATCAACCAACCAAACTAGCTAGCTACAAACAGTTACCACCACCACTCAAATCTCTAAGAAAGAAACTGCCCAATACATTTCAAGCTGTATTGAATTGAACGCAATGTCTGATTAATAACAAGCATACACCATCGACATGCTAATCTAAATGACCGAGGGCAACCCTATCACATCTGGCCACGTCCGCTAGCTAGCTAACATTATTAGTTATATACATTTTGAAGAACAAATTAGTTGATGTTAGCCATGTTGTTACCTTCACTTCCTGGCTAGTTACATGCTGCACAAAATGAGACTCAAATTAATCACACTAGGTCACACACCAATTAACACCTTGTACCTACTGCACCACTAATGTTAATGTTAGTTGGCTTTGTGAAGTCAACACGCACATGGTTGAAATCAACTAACGGTACAGCCTGACTCTGATCTTTTGGATTTCGATTCGTTTTCTCAAATCAAATAGTTTGCTAATTTTAGCAAACTAATGAAGTTGCGACAAAGTTCCTGCTAACATTTAGCTAGATAGCTAATTAATCTAGAGCTAACGTTAACTAACCACGTTAGCAAGATTAACAAGATTGGCCACCAGCTAACTTATACCATTTTTTACATATGACTTCCCTTTCAATGATGCGCAATTGCACCGCCAGCTGCCCTTGCACCGTCAGCAATTCGATCAAAGTAAGTTTCAAGTTAAAGCTGGAAGCTCAATCAACACTGCTCAGTGCCACCGCCCAACCTATGTATAGTAACTCTCACCTGGGAGTTATATTAGCACAGAGGGTGTAAAAACAGGATTAGGATCTTTAGGATTAGGGGTGGAGTTTACACTTTTGGGGAAAATCGTTCAAAATTTAAAACGGCCTCCTACTCAATTCTTGCTCGTACAATATGCATATTATTATTAATATTGGATAGAAAACACTCTCTAGTTTCTAAAACAGTTCTAATTATTTCTCTAAGTGAAACAGAACTATTTTTACAGGACATTTCCTATCCGGAAGTGAGATTTCCAATATCGAGGTCTCTCTTCAAAGGCTTGTCTATAAAAGGGCTTGTCACTTATGACTGTAGAAACACGCCATACGCCTTCCCCTGGGTGTCATGCGGAAGTGAGAGAAGAAATGAGGTGATTATCTCGTTCAGGGGTTGAATGCAACCTCTTTGATTGAGAGGACCGCCATTTTTTTTTTTTTGGGAGGCGCGAATTTGGACCTGGTATCGCCTCCTGGAAAACGTTCGTTATTGATGAATATGATCTCTGGCTTCGATTTTATTCGATACATGTCACAATAGCATCCTAAAGTATGTTTTTTCAATATATTTTAATTATATTATTGAAATTTATTCTGGACTTTAGACGTGATGCGACGCAAGAATTTTGTCAAGATGGAGAGGTTAGCGTCGCACTGCCAGTGTGCTTGCTAATTCAAGAGGGAAATCGTTCGTTCTGGATCGAAATAAAGACGTTTCTGAACAAAGGACCCCTTGGAGAACATTCTGATGGAAAATCAACAAAGATAAGGACCCAATTTGGGATGCTTTTTCATATATCTGTCGAACTGTGCTATGCTACCGTTCGACTAGAATCAATGATGCTGTGTGCTAGCTAATGTAGTAAGCTAATATAACGATATATTGTGTTTTCGCTGTAAAACACTTAGAAAATCGGAAATATTAGCTATATTCACAAGATCTTTGTCTTTCATTTGCTATCCACCATATATTTTTCTGAAATGTTTTATGATGTGTAGTTAGGTAGTTGACGTTGGTGTCTATTTACTCTGGCTGCTCCCGTGCTATTTCTGACTGTAACTATGATGGTAGCTATGATGGTAGCAGTAATGTAAAACTGATTTATAGCTCAAATATGCACATTTTTTGAACAAAACATAGATTTATTGTGTAACATGTTATAGGACTGTCATCTGAGGGAGTTGTTTCTAGGTTAGTTAGGTTGGTTCTAGGTTAGTTAGGTTGGCTTTGTGCATGCTACCTGCATGCTACCGGTGCTGTGAAAAATGTCTGTCCTCTTTTGTATTTGGTGGTGAGCTAACATAAATATACGTGGTGTTTTTGCTGTAATACATTTAAAAAATCGGACATGTTGGCTGGATTCACAAGATGTTTATCTTTCAAATGCTGTATTGGACTTGTTAATGTGTGAAAGTTAAATATTTCAAAGATTTTTTTTTTTGAATTTGCCGCTCTGCCTTTTCAATGGAATGTGGGAGGAGTGCCGCTAGCGGCACCCCTGGCCTAAACAGGTTTTAAATCAACACCTCTTAACACTAAAAATGTAACACCAAGAAAAGGATCCAATTTGGGAAAGTCGTATTTCTGGTCGTAATGCTGGTGAATTACCGCTGCTCTGATATCCAGAAGTTCTTTCTGGCTGTATGTAATAACACAAAAAAAAACATTCTGGGCTAATAATGTAAGAAATAACACACAAAAAAAACTAAATACTGCAAAGTTGCTTAGGAGCCAGAAGCAGAGTTTCCATGTCTGTCGGTGCCATGAAGTGTACTCTGCTAAATCTAACTCATAGAATATTCCAGAACAGCTCTCTCCACAGCTTTCTCATTGCCTTTTCATTTAGACCATGAGCAGAGAGTGTGCTGCCTGATCCCCTCAGTAGGCATACGTGAAGCAGGAACTGACAGGGTTATATATGACTTTGTGCCTATGTGAATAGCCTGTCTACCCCCTTCTCAGCCAGCTGGTCAGTACCACTATGGCATATCAGAACAAATGAGGGATTGGGCCTTCCCAAGCACATGTCTCTATACACCCTTGACCTGCTCTTCATCAGGACAACAAGGGCTCTATAGGTGGGGTGGGTGGTTGTGTTCTTGGGCATCAACCATGAGTGAAACTGGGAGTTTGGAGCTGTAGGCACGGTTGTGTGGTGAGCTTAGGTCAATGAGAGGACCATGGGACTACATGGATCCCATCAGCTAAACGCACATATACTGTAGGCAAGATGTTCTGTCGCTCTGGGTCTGATGGGATATCTTGTCAGTGGAGAAGATGAGGTGGGCCACAATGATTAAACATACACAGAGAGAGATATGTTTTATGTGCACACATGCACTACCACATACACACACTCACATTTATACACACAAAACTGCAGCTAAAGAAATAATCCAAGAGCTTCAACTACAAGGTTTTGTTGATGCAGTTTCTTTCTTTCCTAACACATCTGTCAATAAACTAAACCGTAATTTGGTAGCTAAATATTTGACTCATCTAAAGCCTCCCAGTGGTATTGACCATAATGACAGATAATCCTGAATGAATTGTGAATAATGATGAGTGAGAAAGTAATATCACAAATATCACACCCCGCCAAAAATGCTAACCTCCCCTGTTATTGTAATAGTTGGCATGTCTTGGGGTATGATATTTGTGCATCTGTAACTTTCTCACTTATCGTTATTCACAATTCATTCAGGATTAACCGTAATCATGGTAGCATCCACATTATTATAGAAGTGTTTAGAAAAATATTATATTCTTATTTACAATAATTGTTCATTTCTATTGAGCACAAAATGATCTGAAACAACCAAAACAAAGAGCAAATACATGCAACAAATTTGTAGAGTTAAAAGCTTTATGTAGTCATTGTGTGCTATGAAAGTGGGACAAAATACTTAACTTTTTACTACTTTTATACACATAAATTAATTTGTCTCAATACTTTTGCTCCCCAAAAATGAGGGCACTATGTACAAAAAGTGCTGTAATTTCTAAACGGTTCACCCGATATGGATGAAAAATACCCACAAATAAAAGCTGACCGTCTGCACGTTAACGTCATAGTCATTGTTTGGAGGATATAGCCAAAATAAGAAAAAATTAGAGAGGACAATGAAGAGAGAAGAGAGAAAAATAAAACAGAGGGCAAACACAGCTCAACAGGTGGTCTAGGCTACTCTACTCTGACAGGGGACCTGTGGTGTTGACAGTGGCCCTAATGAGACCATCCAGTGATGTAGTAGTGGACATGACAAACTCAGCCCAACACGCTGGTGTGCTTCAGAACACTAGCACTTCCCATCAACACACAGGCCTGGAGGGCCAGAGCAGACCTACATCATAGTGTCACCTCCCATAGATCATGCATGATGCACAGCAGAGTACTGATCTAATTTGAGGTGCAGTTGCAATGTTGCAACATGCGAGCCATGCGAAATGACATCCAGCAAAGATTCACAACTTAAAGGGATACGAGATTCTGGCAATTCATCTGTTTTTGTATGTAGTCAGATGAACTCATGGATATAATGTTATATCTCTCCATGCATTATAAAGGAAGTTATATGTATCCATAACTTCAGTCATTGCGCTAACGCTAGTTAGCATTAGCTCGCAAAACTACCTCTAACTTCCTTTATACTACACGCAGACACATATGGTATTCATGAGTTCATTGGACTCTGTGTGTCACGTGACTAGGGGGTGTTCTAGTCGATTTATTTCTATGTTTGGGATTGAGTATGGTTCCCAATTAGAGGCAGCTGATTATCGTTGTCTCTAATTGGGGATCATACTTAAGGTGTCCCTGTTCCCACCTGCTTTTGTTGGATATTGTTTTGTGTTAGTGTTGTGTAGTACTACGTTACTTCACAGTCGTTGTTTGTTTATTGTTTTGTTGAGAAGTTTAACTTTTAATAAAGTTTCACTTTTCATAACAATCGTGACAGAATATCCCACCAAGCAAGGACCAAGCAGCGTGTTCATGAGGTAAAGGAGTTTTGGACATGGGAGGAGATCATGAGTGGATGCGAGACCCTTCCTTGGTGGGTCGCAGAAAGATCAGGAAGGACAGCGACGACGCCGGGGGCCGCGGCCACAGAAACCCCAATAATTTTGGGGGGTGGTCGACTGAGCAGCGGGGAGTGCCAGAGCCTGTTTGGGAGTCGGTGGAGGAATTCAATGAAAGATACCGGAGAGAGGTGGTAGCAAGGAGTATGCTGCAGCGCAGGCGTGCTGAAGAGCGTGACACCAGTCCGGTGCCATCTGCGCAGGCTCCACGCACCAGGCCTCCAGTGCGCCTTCTCAGCCCGGAACGTCCTGTGCCGGTTCCTCGCACTCGCCCTGAAGAGCGGGTCATCAGTCCGGTCCCATCTGTGCCAGCTCTGTCCAGGCACGGCGTCCAACCCAGCTCCAAGGCCGGAGCCTTCCTCTGCGCCGATGCCCAGTCCAGGCACGGTGTCCAGTCCCGCACCATGGCAGGAGCCTTTTTCTGCAACGGTACCCAGTCCAGGCACGGTGTCCAGTCCCACTCCATGGCAGGAGTCTTCCTCTGTGCCGGTGCCCAGTCCAGGCACGGTGTCCAGCCCCGCTCCTAGGCCGGAGCCTTCCTCTGCGCCGGTGCCCAGTCCAGGCACGGTGTCCAGTCCCGCTCCATGGCAGGAGTCTTCCTCTGTGCCGGTGCCCAGTCCAGGCACGGTGTCCAGCCCTGCTCCTAGGCCGGAGCCTTCCTCTGCGCCGGTGCCCAGTCCAGGAACGGTGTCCAGTCCCACTCGATGGCAGGAGCCTTCCTCTGCGCCGGTGCCCAGTCCAGGCACGGTGTCCAGTCCCGCTCCATGGCAGGAGTCTTCCTCTGTGCCGGTGCCCAGTCCAGGCACGGTGTCCACCCCGCTCCTAGGCCGAAGCCTTCCTCTGCGCTGGTGTCCAGTCCCACTCGATGGCAGGAGCCTTCCTCTGCGCCGGTGCCCAGTCCAGGCACGGCGCCAGTCCCGCTCCAAGGCCGGAGCCTTCCTCTGCGCCGGTGCCCAGTCCAGGCACAGCGTTCAGCCCGGCGCCATGGCCGGATCCGGGGTCTGGGCGGGGGGTACGACCCGCACCGGAGCCACCACCGACACTAGTCACACCCCCTACCCTCCCCATTTGGTTTCAGGTTTTGCGTCCGGAGTCCGCACCTTTGGGGGGGGGGGTACTGTCACACACCGGCCATAGAGGGCTCTTGGTTCTCTATGGTGTTGTAGGTCAGGACATGACTAGGGGGTGTTCTAGTTGATTTATTTCTATGTTGGGATTGAGTATAGTTCCCCATTAGAGGCAGCTGATTTTAATTGTCTCTAATTGGGGATCATACTTAAGGTGTCCCTGTTCCCACCTGCTTTTGTGGGATATTGTTTTGTGTTAGTGTTGTGTAGCACTACGTTACTTCACGGTCGTTGTTTGTTGTTTTGTTGAGAAGTTTCACTTTTTAATAAAGATGTGGAACTCAAAACACGCTGCGCCTTGGTCCGTCCATTTTAATAACCGTGACACTGTGTAAGTAGAAAAACAGCTTATTTGCCAGAATCTTACCATATGTATACATCGCTCCGCCATTTCCTGGTTGATAAAATTCGAATGGATTACTTCATTTCATTTTGTGACAAAACAAGCAACATATAGTGTAGAGAATCATTGTACAATCTAAACTGCTGTTAAATATCTTTTAAACAACCTAAATTATAGTATTTTCAGTTTGAAGCTGGTGTAAAAAAGTGAAATAAAAAGAACATTTCTCCCCATGTGGGCTTCAGCCCCTACCATTTGAATGATAGCTAGCAAGATGCACACACAGCAGAGTATGCCATTTTCAGGGATCGCTTTTGGCTCGTGAGCGCTACTTTCAGAACTACTGGCTAAAAAGTATACGAAAGGCCTCCTGAGCCTTAGACCACTGCACCACTCTTTCGCAGCCGGCCGCGACCGGGAGACCCATGGCGGCGCACATTTGGCCCAGCGTCGTCCGGGTTAGGGGAGGGTTTGGCCGGCAGGGATGTCCTTGTCTCATCGCCCACCAGCGACACATGTGGCGGGCCGGGCGAAGTGTACGCTGACACAGTCACCAGGTGTACGGCGTTTCCTCCGACACATTAGTGTGGCTGGCTTCCAGGTTAAGTGGGCATTGTGTCAAGAAGCAGTGCGGCTTGGTTGGGTTGTGTTTCGGGGGACGCACGGCTCTCGTCCTTTGCCTCTCCCTAGTCCGTACGGGAGTTGCAGCAATGAGACAAGACTAACTACCAATTGGGTACCACAGAATTGGGGAGAAGGGGTAAAAAATATATAAATAAATACAAAAGTACAGGGGAATCACTTTAAGAATGGGAACCATAGAAATAGCGCACATGGGGCTCTATTTTTGGCTAGCGGAAAGGAGGCACTAGTGTCAAACACACGTCAGTTTGCAATTTAAGGGTATTTTCCAGCCCTAAATCAAATCAAATTTTATTTGTCACATGCACCGAATACAACAGGTGTAGACGACTCCGTTTTGCCACGACTACATTTTGCTCCTACCGTCCTATAGGCAGAAACAGGATGTACCCGTGACTAGAACCATTCAACGCTGGTCTGACCAATCGGAATCCACACTTCAAGACTGTTTTAATCACACGGACTGGGAAATGTTTTGGGCAGCCTCAGAGAATAACATCGATTTATACGCTGACTCGGTCAGTGAGTTTATAAGGAAGTGCATAGGAGCTGTTATACCCACTGTGACTTTTAAAATCTACCCTAACCAGAAACTGTGGATAGATGGTGGCATACGCGCAAAACTTAAAGCAGGAACCACCGCATTTAACAATGGAAAGATGACTGGGAATATGGCTGGATATAAACAGTGTAGTTATTTCCGCAGCAAGGCAATCAAACAAGCGAAATGTTGGTATAAAGACAAAGTGGAGTTGCAATTCAATGGCGCAGACATGAGACATATGTGGCAGGGTTAACAGGCAATTCAGGACTACAAAAAGAAAACCAGCCATGTCACGATCACCGACGTCTTGCTTCCAGACAAACTAAACACTTTCTTTGCCCGCTTTGAGGATAATACAGTGCCACTGATGCGGCCTGCTACCAAGGACTGCGGGGCCCCTCCTCTCCTTCTCCATGGCCGACGTGAGTAAGACATTTAAACGTGTTAACCCTCGCAAGGCTGCTGACCCAGATGGCATCCCTAGCCACGTCCTCAGAACATGCGCAGACCAGCTAGCTGGTGTGTTTACGGACATATTCAATCTCTCCCTATCCCAGTCTGCTGTCCCCACATGCTTCAAGATGGCCACCATTGTTCCTGTACCCAAGATGGCAAAGATAACTGAATTAAATGACAATCGCCCCGTAGCAGTCATTTTGTCATCATGAAGTGCTTTGAGAGGCTAGTCATGGATCATATCACCTCCACCTTACCTGCCACTTAAAAAGATGAGAGAGGCCTGTAATTTTCATCATAGGTACACTTCAACTATGACAGACAAAATGAGAAAGAAAATCCAGAAAATCACATTGTAGGATTTTTAATGAATTTATTTGCAAATTATGTTGGAAAATAAGTAAAGCAGAGCTGGAGGCAGCATAAGCAGAGAGGCGGCATTATGAGGAGCTAGCACGGCAGAGCGGTTGGAAGTCCGAGAGGCAGCCTCAAATTTATTGGGGGGTTACACACGGGGAGTGTGGCAGAGACAGGAGTCAGACCTGAGCCAACTCCCCCTGCTTACCGTAAGGAGCCAAGGATGGAATCAGAGCCGGTCAGGGCGATATTGGAGGTGAGCGAAGCAGAGACAGTAAAGGAGTTAATGGGGAGATTGGAGGAGAGAGTTATGAGGGAGGTGCTGGTTTGGTGCATGAGGCACGACATCCGCCCGACGGAGCGTGTCGTGGATTTGATGTCACCTGAGTCAGCTCTCCATACTCGTCCTGAGGTGCGTGCTAGCCGTCTGGTGAAGACTGTGCCAGCCCCAAGCACCAGGCCTCCTGTGCGCCTCCCTAGCCCTGCACGTCCTGTGCCAGCTCAGTGCACCAGATCTCCTGTGGCAGCCCCACGTACTAGCTCTCCTGTGGCAGCCCCACGCACCAGCCCTCCGGTGCCGGCGCCACGTAACAGGCCTCCAGTTCCAGCACCCCACACTCGCCTTGAGGTGCGTGTCCTCAGCCCAGTACCACCAGTGCCAACACCACGCACCAGGCTTCCTGTGCGTCTCCAGAGCCCTGTACGCCCTGTTCCTCCTCCCCGCACTCGCCCTGAGGTGCGTGTCTTCAGCCTGGTACCACCAGTGCCGGCACCACGCACCAGGCCTACTGTGCGCCTCCCTGGTCCAGTATGCCCTGTTCCTGCTCCCCGCACTCGCCCTGTGGTGCGTGTCCCCAGTCCGGTACCACCAGTTCCGGCACCACGCACCAAGCCTCCTGTGCATCTCCAGAGCCCTGTACGCCCTGTTCCTGCCCCCCGCACTCGCCCAGTGGTGCCTGTTCCCAGCCCGGTACCACCAGCTCCGGGCACCACGCACCAGGCCTACTGTGCGCCTCAGCAGGTCAGAGTCTTCCGTCTGCCCAGCGCTGCCTGAGCTACCCGTCTGCCCAGCGCCGCCTGAGCTGCCCAGCACCGCCTGAGCCGCCCGTCTGTCCTGAGCCCACAGAGCCGCCCGTCTGTCCTGAGCCTTCAGAGCCGCCCGTCTGTCCTGAGCCGCTAGAGCCGTCCGTCAGTCAGGAGCCGCCAGAGCCGCCCGCCAGTCAGGAGCCGCCAGAGCCGCCCGCCAGTCAGGAGCCGCCAGAGCCGCCCGCCAGTCAGGAGCCGCCAGAGCCGCCCGCCAGTCAGGAGCCGCCAGAGCCGCCCGCCAGTCAGGAGCCGCCAGAGCCGCCCGCCAGTCAGGAGCCGCCAGAGCCGCCCGCCAGTCAGGAGCTGCCAGAGCCGCCCGCCAGTCCGGAGCCGCCCGCCAGTCCGGAGCCGCCCGCCAGTCCGGAGCCGCCCTTCAGTCCGGAACTGCCCCTCAGTCCGGAGCTACCCCTCAGTCATGAGCTGCCATTCAGTCATGAGCTGCCCTCAGTCCTGAGCTACCTCTCAGTCATGAGCTACCTCTCTGTCATGAGCTACCTCTGTCATGAGCTACCCCTCAGTCATGAGCTACCCCTCAGTCATGAGCTACCCCTCAGTCATGAGCTACCCCTCAGTCATGAGCTACCCCTCAGTCATGAGTTGCCCCTCAGTCTGGAGCTGCCCCTCAGTCCGGAGGAGTTTCCTCAGTCCAGAGGCGCCCCTCAGTCCAGAGGCGCTCCTCAGTCCAGTGGGGCCCTTTATTAGGGTTCCCAGGCCAAGGTCGGCGGCGAGGATCGCCGCTCAAAGGACGCTAAGAAAGCGGACAAAGACAATGGTGGAGTGGGGTCCACGTCCAGCGCCAGAGCCGCCACCGCGGACAGATGCCCACCCAGACCCTCCCCTATAGGTTCAGGTTTTGCGGCCGGAGTCCGCACCTTGGGGGGGGGGGGTACTGTCACGGTCTGCCCTTTATTTCCTTTGTTTTGTCTTTATTTAGTATGGTCAGGGCGTGAGTTGGGGTGGGCAGTCTATGTTGGTATTTCTATGTTTTCCTATTTCTGTGTTTGGCCTGATATGGTTCTCAATCAGAGGCAGGTGTTTTGTGTTGTCTCTGATTGGGAACCATATTTAGGTAGCCTGTTTTGTGTTGGGTTTTGTGGGTGGTTGTCTTCAGTCTTTGTGTGTCTGCACCAGATAGAACTGTTTCGGTTTTCACGTTTGTTGTTTTGTATTTTTGAAGTGTTCAGTTTTGGATTATTATTAAGTAAGATGAACACTAACCACGCTGCGCTTTGGTCCTCCGATCCTTCTAATTTCTCCTCCTCAGACGAGGAGGAAGACGAAAGCCGTTACAGGGGCTAATAGCTGAACAATAGACTATTCAATCTTTACTAAGAATAATTTAATAGCCGAGCTAGGTGTGAAAACCCCCCGTCCTATCACAGAACAGATTTGCCCTAACAACCAAGGGGGAGTTAGAGCACTGATTATGCTTTTGGGTCCCAATGCACTACCGTGTCTCTAACTGACAATGAATGAATGGGCAATATAAATCAAATAAGAAACTCATAATTGTGCACGACTTCAAATGAAACAAGCAGGGATTAGGTTTCGAACCCTCAATCTTCTTGCCCAAAGTCCAGCGCGCTATCGACTGTGCACCAAAAGCATGCTCAAGCCGCAGAGCCGATAGAGCGCTTCCTCGCGGTAGCTTGCTACTCAATGTAATAAAGTAATGACTTTTCAAATAAGTTACCTTACGCGTTATGTTCGCTGTCAATTTGTTAGCTACCCTGTCCTTATGAACCACATAGCATATCATTACAGCAGTATGTACCGGTATGTTAGCTATCTACCTAACGTTAGTAGTTATACATCAATCTTGACAGTATATTAACTATAGGCTATCTAACTACCCAACGTTTATTGACTTGATAATTCCCGTCATTCTTAGGTTAGCTAAATGTTATAGTCGTTGGGCGTTCTCAATGGACATTCGGGTGCTTTCGTAAATTCGCTCTAGCTATCTACTCCGATGTCAGAGCACTCTCGTCTGAGTGTACCAGAGCGCAGAATAATGAATTTACGAGTGCTCAACACCCTTGAATATGGCCGGTGTCAGTAAACATCGGCAAAAAAGCGTCATTAAATTGTTTCCAGCAGCACAGTTACAGTCACCAACGCTCTGGTTAACACGAAAACTGCCTAACCACCTCTGCTAGGGCGAGTAAAATGGTCAGAGTGGTCTCATTTGTGTCTGGAAGTAGCTAGCAAGGTAGCCAACGTTAGCTTGGGTGCTTAACTGCCATTGTAAGGCCAGAACGCTCAAATCTCAACCCTACTCCTCGGCCCCAACATCCAGTGTGAGCTCCGAGAGTGAAACGGTCTGAATTTACAAACTGGCAATGCTCTGAATTTATGAGCTTTGGCACTCCAGATTGAATTTAACTAGGCAAGTCAGTTAAGAACAAATTCTTATTTACAAGGACAGCCTACTCCTTCCTCCCCGTCAGGGAATTGAACCCCGGTCTCCCGGATGCCCTGCCCGCACTACACAGGGATTCTTTAGCTAAATAGCCCAGTACTGTACTGCCGACCGTCACGTTGTACATCGCCATATTTTCTGTTCCATCCTAACAGAAACCCAGAGGGTTTTTTGTTTTTCATGGAATAGAAACACCATAATATTAATCAAATTAATTTAGCAAGTACCAGTCAAAAGTTTGGACAACCCTGCTCATTCCATGATTTTTCTTTATTTTTACTATAATAGTGAAGACATCACAACTATGAAATCAGTTAAGAACAAATTCTTATTAACAAGGACAGCCTACTCCTTCCTCCCCATCAGGGAATTGAACCAAATTCTCCCGCGTGCCCGCATGACACAGGGATTCTTTAGCTAAATAGCCCGGTACTGTAGAGCCGATCGTCACGTTTTACAGCGCAATATTCCATCCTAACGGAAGGTTTTGTTTTTTGTTGCTTTCGTAATAGAAACACCATAACATTAATCAAATGTATTAATCCAAATTTCTTAAAATCAATCCAATACACTATGTTATTACAAAAAAGGTTTTAAATTCTCTGGTAATGCCAATATGGAAAACTATCAAATGCTTCTCAAAGATGCCCTCTGTTGGCCAAACTAGCACTAACTTGCATTAACAGAAACAATGGCTGACAATTAGATAACCTGCCACAAAATGCTGAAGCAGCCCGCAAGGTGTGCTGCAGTATGACACAACTTTTAATGGAGCAACCACTGTATGCTGAATGAGTGACACCTGATCTCTGATTCCAAAGTTTGAGGGTAAGTAAAACTGAGAAATTCCTTTTTGAGAGGGAAAAACACTGATTTTAATTGTATCTTGTGTAAAACACCATCTATGTCTTCCACATTGTCATCGATAACCAATAGTACAACCTTAAAGGAAACTTGAAAAACTTTACTTCAACAGAACGTCTTAGAACCATGCAGCCACTTTGGGACTAGAAACATTACTGCATAGCTACCATAGTTAGTCTGGCCTTCATTTTACCATACTTGCTTAATTGGTCATTGGCACAGATATTCTGTCACCGTGACCAACTTGACACACATGTCAAATGCTGGGAGCAGCTAATGGGCACTTAGGGGTAAAGTGCCTTGCTCAAAGGCACAACAGAAGTAGGTAGTATACAGAGAGATTCTAGCTGGTAACCCTCTGACTGCCACCTATCAGCCTGCCTTTCTAACCTCATTGCTTATGCCCAAGGCCGGCTCTAGCCTTTTAAGCGAGATTTGGTTGCCCCCACCTCACAGGCAAAACATTTTAGTGCCCCCCCCCCCCCCCCCCCCCCCTCTTGACAGCGGAGACTAACAAAATCAATGTGGGCCTCCTTAAGGTCAGGGCCCCTGGGCACGTGCCCTGCATGACCAGTCAGTATTTTGCCATGATTACTACAAGTTTAGATAGCTGGCTAGACTAATTTGACAATTAAAAAATTGTTAGCTGACATGGCTAATTGAGTGACAGTGAGTGACTGACATAAAAATAGAATAACTGCTGATGCACCACCAAATGTTAAACCTGCACCTTCTGTATTCTACTATTCTAACTCTCAACAGTATGTTGAGACCCAAATGAGTTCCTGGTGCCCTAAGTGACCGCTTTTTGTTCCTCTTACTGCCGCCCCTATTCATTTTGCTCTTTCCTCACTCCCTTGCCTTTGTTCCACCATTTTACCTGGCTTATCAACCTTTCCCTCCTCAAAGTATGTAATTTAGAAATGTGGGTGATAATTTCCCTTAAAATCTCCCCCCTAGCGGATAAGCCTAGCATTTTAGAGCGTTGGGCCAGTAACCAAAAGGTTGCTGGTACGAATCCCGAGCCAGCTAGGTGTAAAAATCATCCGTTCTGCCCGTGAGCAACGCAGTTAACCCCCAACAACTGAAGATGTGGATGTCGATCAAGTCAGCCCCCCACATCTCTCTGATTCAGAGGGTTTAGGTTAAATGCGGAAGACACATTTTGGTTGAATACATTCAGTCATGCAACTGACTAATGTTACATTTTGGAGATTATGAAAATTTGCTTTATGATTAAAATACAGTTATTACTTAGCTAATGACAGTCATTAGTCCATGTCCTTAGTAGAGTGACCTTCAAATGTAATAGTTTAAACTTGTTCTCTGTGTAACAATATTTTGACTTGACCCAAATGTAGACCATTCTGTATAGCAAAACAGCATGTGTGTGTGCTATCACCTCAGATAGCTGAAGTGTGTCAGTGAAT
The DNA here is from genome assembly GCF_016432855.1 of Salvelinus namaycush. Taxonomy (NCBI): domain Eukaryota; kingdom Metazoa; phylum Chordata; class Actinopteri; order Salmoniformes; family Salmonidae; genus Salvelinus; species Salvelinus namaycush. The sequence continues at coordinate 26,372,825 of NC_052318.1, forward strand.
GTGAATATCTATTGATTAGCTCTGGCACTGTCTGATAGACAGATCTGCGTTAATACCACTAAAAACCTCTTGGAAATAGGGGGCGCCCTTTTCACTTCTGGATAAAATCGTGCCCAATTTAAACGGCCTCGTACTCTGTCCTAGATCATATGATATGCATATTATTATTACTATTGGATAGAAAACACTCTGAAGTTTCTAAAACTGTTTGAATTATATCTGTGAGTAAAACAGAACTAATTTGGCAGGCAAACTTCCAAACAGGAAGTGAAAATTCTGAAATGGGTCTCTGTGAAAGGCATTGCCTCTTCAATTGTCTTTTATTTATGGATCTGTATGCACTTCATACGCCTTCCACTAGATGTCAACAGGCAGTAGAACGTGGAATGAAGTCTGTAGCTTTTTCTGGGACCGGATGGGACTCGTTGGAGTGAGAGGTCAGCCATATTGGTAGTACCTGGCTACGCACTTGGATTTGTCATATCGTTTTCTGCAATGCGTTAGGTAGACACGAAGAAATGCTCCGTCTGGGATTGATATTGGATTGATTTCTGAAAAACATCCTAAAGATGGATTATCAACTGAGTTTGACCAGTTTATTCGACTATTATTATGACTTTTTGAATTTTTCGTTCATGCGTAAAATCTTCATGGACACGTGAGCTCCACTATGCTAGCCAAAGTTGCTAATTCGACAGAAGAAATGGACATTCTAAAACAAAATAACGATTTACTGTGGAACTAGGATTCCTGGCACTGCATTCTGATGAAAGATCATCAAAGGTAAGGGAATATTTATGATGTTATTTCGTATTTTTGTGGACTCTTTGGACTCCAACATGGCGGAGAATGGCTGAGCGCTGTCTCAGATTATTGCATGCTGTGCTTTGTACTAAAGTTATTTTTTTAAATCTAACACAGCGGTTGCATTAAGAACCAGTGTATCTTTAATTATATATGCAACTTGTATTTTTCAGCAAAGTTTATGATGAGTTTTTCTGTTAGATTACGTGGCTGTCTCCGGACATTTTGGTGCTATTTGTGACCATGGCTGCGTTGTAAAACCCAGATTTGTAGCTATAAATATGCACATTTTCGAACAAAACATAAATGTATTGTATAACATGATGTCATAAGACTGTCATCTGATGAAGTTCTTCAAAGGTTAGTGATTCATTTTATCTCTATTTGTGGGTTTTGTGAAAGCTATCTTTACGGTGAAAAAATGGCGTTGTGTTTTGGGCTATTGTGGTGAGCTAACATAAATATATGTTGTGTTTTCGCTGTAAAACATTTTAAAAATCGGACATGTTGGCTGGATTCACAAGATGTTTATCTTTCATTTGCTGTATTGGACTTGTGATTTCATGAAATTATATTATATGATATTCCCTGTGGCGCTAGGCTAGGTTATGCTAGTCAGCGTTTCTGATTAGGAGGATACCGGATCCGGGAGGGGGGGTCGGTAGAGGTTTGTGACAGTGTCACAAGTACGCTTTGTTTTTCTCCGATTGCAATCTGTGTGTGCACATTAAGTTCAGCTGAGACTTTAGTCTGATGTTTGGACTGTTTGGTTCATAAAATAATATAAATCAATTTCAATAATCAATCCTATCTCATTAAATCTTATCGTATGAAATGACACATACTTAGGCAATATGGGTTTGTTTCAATTTGCTATTTATAAAATGTATATATTGTACATTGTGGACAATTCTCTGACGTGCTGTGATGTGTGCTCTGAAATGAAGGCAAGACAAATTAATTATTTGACCTTCAACATTGTTTCTTGATTGTGTGTAGGAAAGGGAGGGGGTGGGATGGTAGCGAAGGCAAAAATATATATTAGCAAAATTAAGATTATACTGAAAAGAACCCAAGGATTACATAAAAAATGATCGAGGTGCTGGGTCAATCCCCCAACCCAATGTGCTGGGTTTATGTCACAATCGAATATATTGGGTTGTTTTAACCCAGCAATATAGTCTTATTTTCCCAGCAGCTGGGTCAAGCACTCAACCCAAGGCATTGGGTTAGAAGCACAACCCAACACCGTGGGTTGAATTAACTGAATTCTAGAAACTGATACTGAATGTAGCCTATTATTATATTAACTCCTGCAGAATTAAGTGTTTCTCACAGTAAAATTATAGAGCAAATGTTACTTGTCTCGGGAAGGAGTGGAGAAATAAGAATTTTTTTCTTTCAGCATTTTGAGAGAATGTGAATGCGTGCTTAGGGACCGTGTTGTGTAGCCTAAACATGCAATTTTTTCCATCAACATAAAAGCTGACCATAAAATATGCATCCAAGATTAACTCAAATACTATCAGAAACATGTTGGATCATTTTCAAAGCTTTTCATTTCTTTAAAACCGATCCAGGCTGTATCACAAGGGCGGAGCACAATTGGCCCAGTGTCATCCGGTTTTGGCCTGTATAGGCCTTCATTGTAAAAAATAATTTGTTCTTAACTGACTTGCCTAGTTAAATAAAGGTTATATTAAAAGTATATATAATTTAAAAAATCTAACTGATGTCATTTTGACCGACCGCCTCGGTCTTATGTAGCAACATTTGAAATTGTGTTTTTTACATTGGATAAAAATAGAGACTCAGAGCTACAAAATGGTATATCATACACTGCAGTTGAAGGACAATGGGAAAGTAATTCTGCTTTGAAAGTTGATAAACTTGTAACCCCACTTTTGAGAAATAGGCCCTTGTGACCCCATAATAGGCTACATGAGTGAAAGTTTATGAAGACAAAAGCCTAGCGGACGCATGGAACTTTTTGATTTGGATGGATGGTTGACATGACAGAAAGGTACGCAGATATTTTCTTATCTAAAAGGTGGGTGAAATGTTTGCTTTAGTATACATTTCTTGAGTGCTAAAGTTGTGTGTTGTTGTGTCATGCACAGGACTTGTGTTTTTCCGCTCGGTTTGGCTACAGAGAAAGGCATTGAATAAGAGAAATGGCTTATGACAATAGGCCTATAGTAAAAGGCGTTTTGTGTTGGGTGATGTGGTAAAGTCTGATGTATTTTGATACCTGCCGGTTACAGTGTTGTGTCGGTGACAGTGTTGTGTTTATGATTGAGGAGTTCCCTCGTGCGTGTGTTGTTGCATGCGCAGTAAGCCCACAGGACTGCTGTTTCCTGCTTAATTAGCAGAGATCTCAGAAATTGTAAAATAGTGAACCCGTGTTCCAAATTTTGCCCATAAAATGTATATGGTGTATCTCACCATATACATTGGGCTTCCCGAATTGTGTATGTTGACTGTGACATATTTTTATTTTTTTTGCTGAATTTGACAAAGTTCTATCCAGCGATTCAGTGAGGGGAAGGGGCCTATAACCTTGTGATCAGAGGTGGGTAGAGTACTGAAAATCTGTACTTAAGTGAAGTTACTGTTACTTAGATTGTAATATACTTCAGTAAAAGTAGCTCTCAAGAAACTACTAAAGTAAGAGTAAAATATAATCAGGTCAGAAAACTACTTAAGTACTAGTTACAAATTTAGTTTGGCAATTATTTTCACCTTATGGTAAATTGTGACAAGAAAAGAACAACAACAGTGCAAATTATTTGATAACACTGCCAGCATCATCTTGCTGATGTCCTCCAGCACAGGTAGGCTGTACAGTTTCAATTACGGTCTTATTCAAAGTGTCACGCCCTGACCATAGAGAGCCCTTGTTTCTCTATGGTGTAGTAGGTCAGGGGGCGTGACTAGGGGGTGTTCTAGTTTAAATTTTCTATGTTGGTGTTTTGTATGGTTCCCAATTAGAGGCAGCTGGTTATCGTTGCCTCTAATTGGGGATCATATTTAAGTAGCCATTTTTCCCACCTGTGTTTGTGGGATATTGTTTTGTGTTTGTGCACCACTTCTTCAAGGTTCGTTATTGGTTTATTGTTTTTGTTTAAAGTTTAACCAAAATAAAAATGTGGAACTTCAATCACGCTGCGCCTTGGTCCGCTCATTACGACGTTCGTGACACAAAGTTAACTTAACAAAACTGATTCTGCAGGCGAAAACCTGAGAAAATCTAACCCGGAAGTGATTTATTTTTATTTTTTATCTGTGTTTCCTGGCCCGTCTTTCATCGATTTAAAGGGGTATCAACCAGATTCCTTTTCCAATGGCTTCCTCAGGCTGTGACCAGGCTTTAGACATAGTTTCAGGTTTTAATTTGAAAAATGAGCGAGATTTTTCATAACTAGTCAGGTGTCCTTTGATTAGTTCCTGCGCGCGAGAGGGGTAGCTCTCCATTTTCTTTCTCTCTTTTATTGAATAGGTTACGGTCCGGTTGAAATATTATCGATTATGTTTGTTAAAAACAACCTGAGGATTGATTATAAAAAACATTTGACATGTTTCTACGAACATTACGGATATTTTTGGAATTGCCTCTTGGGCAATTCAGAAAGCTGATTGAGAACCTTATTACTGATGAATGTGTTTATTACCATGTTTTTTTTCTGCTTGCATTTTGTATTTATATTTTGATGTGTGTATTTTCTGTCATTTCTATAATTCAGGGCTCATCTGTAAAAGAGACCTTGGTCTCAGTATGACTCTCTGATAAAATAAAGGTTAAATACAAATGTAAAAAAGTAATTTCAGCATGGAATTAGACATTAAGGTACAAAAAAGTGTTAAACAAATCAAAATATATTTGACATTTGAGATTCTTCAAAGTAGCCACCCTTTGCCTTGATGACAGCTTTGCACACGCTCTGCATTCTCTCAACCAGCTTTTTGAGGTAGTCACCTGGAATGCATTTCAATTAACAGGTGTGCTTTGTTTTAAGTGAAGTTTGTGGAATTTCTTTCCTTCTTAATTAATGTGTTTGAGCCAATCAGTTGTGTTGTGACAAGGTAGGCGTGGTATACAGGTCCATATTATGGCAAGAACAGCTAAAATAATCTACGTAGAAACGACTACTAAAAGACACCAATAAGAAGAAGAGACTTACTTGGGCCAAGAAACACGAGCAATGGACATTAGACTGGTCCAAATTTTAGACTTTTGGTTCCAACCGCCGTGACTTTGTGAGACGCAGAGTAGGTGAATGGATAATCTCCGCATTTGTGGTTCCCACCATGAAGCGTGGAGGAGGAGGTGTGATGGTGTGGGGGTGCTTTGCTGGTGACACTCTGTGATTTATTTAGAATTCAAGGCACACTTAACCAGCATGGCTACCACAGCATTCTGCAGCAATACGCCAAACCATCTGGTTTGCACTTAGTGGGACTATCATTTGTTTTTCAACAGGACAATGACCCAACACACCTGCAGGCTGTGTAAAGGCTATTTGACCAAGAAGGAGAGTGATGGAGTGCTGCATCAGATGACCTGGCCTGCACAATAGGGATGAATTGGACCGCAGAGTGAAGGTAAAGCAGCCAACAAGTGCTTAACATATGGGAACTCCTTCAAGACTGTTGTAAAAGCATTCCTCCTGAAGCTGGTTGAGAGAATGCAAAGCTGTCATCAAGGCAAAGAGTGGCTACTTTGAAGAATCTAAAATATATTATGATTTGTTTTATATTTTTTGGGTTACTACATAATTCCATATGTGTTATTTCATAGATTTGATATCATTGCTATTATTCTACAATGTAGACCATAGTAAAAATAAAGAGAAACCCTTGAATGAGTAGGTGTGTCCAAACTTTTGACTGGTACTGTAGGTATTCAGGTAAGAATCATGTAAGTAAGTTATAAATAATCAAACAGTGCAGATATCAATTGCCATAGTCACCTCAAATCATCTTTTTCCTGCCAAATTAGGATTTTCTCTTCTGAACCTCTCCTTTCTCCTTTGAAGGTTATTTTATTTTCTTGGCTGGCCCATTTTCCTCCTCCTGGTTTTGTCTCTACAAGCTCTAAATAAAAATAAACTATTTTTTTAAAGTATATGCGACAAAAAGCTTACTGAGATGTTTCACTTCATTGCAGATGTGCTTATAGGCCTTGTCATCAAACAGAATGTTTTTGAGTTTATTTTATTTTTACAGGGACAGTGCACATTAATCAACGTTTCAGTAAAAGTGCCGGTTTTAGCCAGCCGGCTAATTTTCAACCGCAGTCCCTGGGCAGGTTTTTAAAAACAATTACAATATAAACAATCATTGAGCAGTGAGCACACGCAGAGCAACATAGGACAAGCAAGACATAGCATACAGACAGAGCAACATCGGACAAGCAAGATGTAGCATACAGACAGAGCAACATAGAACAAAAAGCAACAAAAGCAACAAAGTGTTTCCACACCTCACAAGCTACAGACAACATGGAAAGCGGCAATACACAGCTAGGGATTATGTTCACAAATCTGATTGACCTTTAGCCATGTCTTCATGCATTTTGTGAAAGTGTGATATGTGGTGCAGTTGTGTGTCTGATGGCAGTGTATTCCAGACATGGGAAGCTCTCACAGAGAAAGCGGATTTACTAATGGTGCTTTTCCTTAAGGGAACTATACAGTCACCTCTCATGGCAGACCTTGTGGATCTGCTGGCATATGTTTGGGTTTTCTGTTTAACAAAAATACTGAGTGGAGGGGGAGCCAGGCCATTTAGGATCTTGAATACAAGACATGCGTCGGTGTATTGCACAAGATTTTCCGAGGATGTAACAGTGATGATGGCTATTGGGCTTCCTATCAAGCACTTTGAGAGCCTGTTTGTAGACAGACTGAATAGGTTTTAATGTTGTACAGCAAGCTTGGGCCCAACTAGTCAAGCAGTATGTTAAGTGGGGGAGTATCATAGATTTGAAGTACAGTTTTGCTACCTCTGTAGTCAAACAATTTCGTGTAAATCGGAAATTAGGTTGAATTTGGTTATCTGAATTACCTTCTTCACATGCTTTTTAAAAGAGAGGTGGAATCAAGTATAATGCCTAGGTACTTAAAATCAGATACCACCTGGAGATTCTCCCCTGACACGTAGACATCTGGCTCAGTAGCATGTGTTGTCCTCTTTGTGAAGAACATGCAAACAGTTTTTTCACATTGAGATGCAAACACGAGTCACTGAGCCACTTTATAACCTGGACCTTAACAGTAGTGAGTTCTTGTGCAGCTTGATGTTTGCTCTTTGCATGCACATATATCACTGTATCATCTGCATACATTTGTACTTCAGACCCAGTACAGACAGAGGCAGATCATTAATGTGCAGGCTGAACAGGAGGGGCCCCAGTATTGACCCTTGGGGCACGCCCACATCATAGCTAAGAGTGGGCGACAGCTCATTGCTCACTCTGACACACTGAGTTCGGCCTTCAAGGTATGATTTCATCCATCTCAAGGCATCGGGGGAAAAGTTGAACTTGGACAATTTTGAAATGAGAATCTCATGGTTAACAGTATCAAAAGCCTTCCTTAGGTCCAGAATGTTGATGTGGCCAATTAAATTGTTTGGACATGATTTAAAAAGAAACACCTGTCTATATAAGGTCCCAGAGTTGACAGTGCATGTCAGAGCAGAAACCATTAAGTCCAAGGAACTGTCCATAGATCTCTGAGATAGTTGATGCTGGTGATTGCCATTCCACTCAGGCGTTCTTGTGCCATGTAGGAACCCAGGAAGGTCTTTATCAGTTTGAGCTAAGAGGAGCTCTGCTCTGCTAATGCCACTGTCACTTGGAGAGTACAGGCTATACTCAGAGCTACCCAAATATTTGGGTACAACTCAGCTCATTTTGGTAGATGAAGGTAAGAAGCTCCTTTGCTGTCACCTGCTTTGGGAAAGTCTAGAAGGCCTTCCCAAAGCAGGTTTTCACGGGTCTGGGTGGGATCGGGTCGGATCCGAAATTCTTTGTTGACCCTCAGATCCCGGGTCAGTTACCTCGGATCTGTGTGAAAATATGTGAAATACCAACCGGTTTCTGATGTTTAGTTTAGTTCCTTAACAACATAAACGCAAAATTCTAACATTTGCATGTCATTATCTTAAATGATTTTCAGGTAGTCCCCTTTTGTCAAAATGTAATTTTATGATAAAACGGCATATTTTCTATATGAGAATGAGACACTGCGCAATGCACGTGACGCGGGGTAAAAAAGTCTAGGCCTACTTGTTGTGGGAGAGGAAGGATGCATCGAAAAAGAGTGATACTCTAGGCCTTATAAAGTGAGTTTCTGAAACATGGTGTCTTTCTTTGCTGATGTAAAGAAGGAACAGAATGAAAGAGAGTACAAGAAGGAAAAACCCGACAGGCAAATGGTCTGTATAGTCCTCATTTAAGCACATTGTGGATATAGAGGGATAAAAGGTTTGTGCTGTTCTTGGCCCATATTTTCAAGAGCTGAGCTATTTAATTTATTTGTTTTATTTATTAAATGTACTAGTTTATGTATTTAATTTATTTGTTTAGGTTTGGCCTATTTAGTATGCTATTTTGCTATTTTATTTAGGCTCTATTGAAAATAACAGTTTGTTATGAAATGTTGAATAACTCGAGGCAAGTGTGATATTTGTCAGCATAAAGCTGAGTGACTCACTCATACGCTAGTTTCGTGGCTTTCGTTGAAAATCAATAAGTTATACTATAGTATAATACAGAGTTACCGTCATGTTGATTGGGGTGGATGGTTGAGTGTATAACGTATAACGTCTAGCAACCCAAAGGTTGCGTGTTTGAATCTCATCACGGACAGCTTTAGCATTTTAGCAAACTTTGCAACTATTTACTACTTTTTAGCTATTTTGCAACTACTTAACATGTAAGCTAACCCTTCCCCTAACCCTTCCCCTAACTCTTTAACCTTAACCCCAACCTTAACCCCTAGCGTAGCTAACATTATCAACCTATCTAGCATTAGCCATCTAGCCAACGTAAGCTACAACAAATTGGAATTTGTTACATATCATATATATTGCAAATTTGTAACATATTGTATGAATTGCAATTCGTAACATATCATACGAAATGGATGATGGAAATCTATGAATTAATACATACCATACCAAACATTACATATCATACTATTTTAGTATTCCCGATTTTTGTTTACTATGTTAAGTCTACCCCTAAATCCAGGTTGAAAATGGGATCTGGACTTATTTACATTTTCTTTTGACGAAAGTTAGTAATTATTCATTAACCTCTTCATAAGTGGTCCTGAAAGTGTATCATTAACATTTGAGTTATTTTCTGCCTTGACTCTGGTAATTATATAGAACAGCTTACCCTGCTAATTCCTCCAGAGGAAGCAAAACAATTAATAAAGAATATTATTACGCTCTTGTGAAGTAAGTCATGGGTAATTGCATTAGACAATTAGTAGTAAAACATGCTGGGGCAAAAAATACATGCAGCACTTTCTATAACGGCAGCATTTAAAAAACATGAGAACATATGTTTACGAAAAAGCACTAAGTACCCCTGAAATGCACAGAGCTTTAAATTACACCTTGTAGTTGGCTGCAATGATATTACTTGACACCTTTGTTCAGTTTTGAAGATTGTGCTTCACAAAACAGGATTAGAGTTTAGTAAAATGATTTAGGCATTAGCGCAAGGCTCTCCAACCCTATTCCTGGTGAGATACCCTCCCGTAGGTTTTCAATCCAACCTGATTCAGTTTATAAACCAGGTAATTATTAGAATCAGGTGCGGTAGCTCTCCAGGAAGAGGATTGGCCAGCCCTGCATTAGAGAGAGATTGCACATTTAACTAAATACCTATTTCATTGGGGTGGATTATCAACAAGCACTAGCTGAGGCATTGCATGTCATTTTAATTAGCTGTCTGTCTAACAAAGCATTTTATAGTATTGTAGGGATTAAAATGTTAATCATGCACACTGCCATCATTCTTGTTTAGTTTAATTGAGTTGTAAAAAAGAAAGATATCGGCTTTTATTAATGCCCCTTGTAATGTGCTTGCCGGGTATACAGTGCATACTGTTGCATTGTGAATTACTAGTTTTGTTTGCCGTGAATATAATCTGATTACATACTTATGCATGGACAATGAAATTGTACATTTATATAGCATCAATATCACATTTCATTCAGCTTTATTACGGCCCAAAAAGTATTTGATTGTAATACTATATGGAAACGTGCAATTTGTCAAGTTTCCGAGATGTGTTCTGTTTGTTGCCTTGCTAACTTTTGCTAAACCAAAGCTAATTTGACACAATTGCAGCTACAGCTAGCTAAAATAGTTTCAACCTTGTGAAATAGTTTTGCAATAGCCAATGTATGTAAAAAATGATTTCACATAGTAGGACATCTAACATCTAGCTAACGTCATTCATTGTATACGCAGGTTGCGTTAGACAATGTTGATGATGGCAGTCCGACTAGCAGGGCAAGAGGCAGGGCTAGATGGAGAGCCAGGGGCATAGGACGGACAAACCTGCCACACAGGTTTGTATTATGTTGAAAATGCCTATATATTTAACTAAAATAACGTTTTTTATAAAATAGTTGAACAGAATAATTGGTGGCTGAATACATTTTGGTTTTTGGTATTTCTCCACACATACTACATTCAATAGAAACATGATCTAGTTTCATCAATTTGCAATAGAAAGTAGTGTTTGATTTGGCTTTGAATGAATTGTAGACCTTGACCATCCATATGACAAATACCTTTAGTTGGGTGTGGAGAGAAATAACACATTCTGCCTTACTGATAATAGGCTGTGTGCATCTGTTCATTCAGGAATTCCTCATCAAGGAGCTCGATGATGCAGACAACAGGGAGGTGGTGAGGCTGATGTTTCATCGAGAGCCAGGGTTGGTTTTTGATGTCCTAGAGATTTACTGACGGCAGAATGGTGAGCCACCACCTTGGTGCACCTGTGGCAACTGCAGGGAGATGCCTACAGACAGAGAGAGGAACTATTGCAGGCAGGGACCAGACCTCTGTGTAAGCCAGCTGCCACATTTCACACATTACTGGATCAAGCTGTGTAAAGACCTCTATAGATTTATTCTGAACTAACTGTTTAAAGGCCCACTGTCATCACATGATCACCCCATTCAAATGACCTCACATGTACACCACTGACCACAAACTAAATCAAAATAAGGTTCAGGTGTGCAGCAAGGGGTTTGGGGAGGGGGATTGTCTGCTCTGTGTTTCAATAGGCTAGAATCACATTCTCACTCTTACTTTGTCTTCTAAACCAATGATTGGTTTGCTAGTGTTTTTTTGTGAAGAACCTTTTAGGAGGAGCTGCTTGGCAAATTTAATGGGGTGATCATGTAATGAAGGTGGGCCCTTTATGAAGTAATGTACTCTCAAAAGTAAGCCATGTTTACAGAGCAAAGGAAACCTATGAAAATGGTCTGGCACTGTAGGCCCTCTGCACAGCATTAGATCAATGCTCATTTCATCCCATTCCTTCACTATGGCCGCCAGCCATAAAGCTTAAACTGTCCATGTGTATGTTCCTGTCATCAGTTTGTGTGTCTTGCCTGGTACAGAAAGTTCTGCATCAGTTTTGGGGTTGGGACTGGGAGGCAGGCAGGCAGGGTGGTCTCCTAGTTGCTTGATAGTGGAGGCTTCAGAGGGGTCTTTGGAGAGGTCCAATAGCAGGGGTCTTGGTCCATCAGGGCCTCTACTGTTAATCTAGAGATGTATTCCAACAGATAAGTCAGAAAAAATATAATTGATACTATGAAGGACAAAGAATTCTGTCGTGCAAAAACTAAATGAAATCTTGATTCTTTCAAATTCTGTTATTGTAATGTACTTGGTTTAAAACAGTTTGTATGTTCATTATGTGGGTTGTTACCTGGTTTCTCACAGGGTTGCTGAGCTGGAGGAGGTTTCTGGAGCTCCTGCATGGTCTCGAGGTTCATCCAATACTAGGGGGAGGGAAGGAATAAGGAATGTGGAGGTTTAGTGTACCGATACCGTGAAATTATAAAAAGACATCTATTCATTGACTGCATACAGTAGGTATCATCTCCTACAGGCTTTGTTATAACACACTCTGAGGGCTGATGCAATATATCTATCTACCTGATATTCCTGCCTTCAGTTTTTTACATACCTAGGCCTCTTCTCACTTGTGATTGTGCAATTTTCTCAGTTGTTGGTGGAGGAATAGAGGGGAGGGTAGGAGTCCAAGTCTTCTAGGGTCTTTTGGGTTCTTCTCCTTGGCATCCTGCCACCAGATTCCAACCGCTTCCTCAAAATCTTGCATTGGAGGTCCGGAATGTATCCATGTCTTCTTAGTCTGTAGTGAGTAGACACTCCCCGGTTTTGCATTTTTTTTAAACAGTCTTCTATAGCTTTAAATCAACATAATTTGAGAATATGCATTGTGTTATAAAATTTTAAATATGTAATTTCAAGGGCAATTAGCAAGATTGAAGATCTTGCAATCTGAGCAAAACAGAACAAATATGGTTGTGCATCACCTCCCTCAATGGTTTAGAGAAAGAAGATTGGATGGTTTACAATACACTGCAAATACACTTAGAAGTTGCTGTTTATATTCAATGACTACATTTTTCTTGCATCCCACATCCTTGCCTACTTCTCAATCTATGGTAGAAAGTCAGGGTCACTCCCCCTCATTTTCATAAAGGAGGCAAGGAGAGAGGATGTAAGCAATTCAGGCAATATTCATTTAGAAAGACCCTGTGTTTGGCCAATGTGTGAGTGCAAACAGGTGCGTGAGGCAGACTTAAAAGGTTATGTTGTTCAAAACTTCCTTCTCTAATCTATCTACTTCAAATAGAGTGGGGACTTACATCTTGGTTCCATCTGCATTCTGCCTGGCTGGTCTGTCCTGTGGAAGTTGTAATCTACTGTTGCCAGCAGTGTTCTGGCCTCAGACTGGTAGTGAAAAGGAAAAACGCTTGCTGGCGTACATCAGAATATGGTTCTGATAGGACTTAAGATCAGCAGTTGATCTGTAAAAAAAAAACACACAAAAAAGAACACAGAGTAGGCGGAGTGTGCTAAAGCAGTGAGTAAAACAAACTTCGGGAGTAGGCTTCTGATAACATACATGAAACCAAGGCTTTTACGGTTACAGAAGTCAACAAATGAGAGCGCCTGGGGACACGCAGGGCCTGGGTTAACCTCCACATCACCCGAGGAACAGATCTATTTTGGATCTATTTTGTTATCAAAGATTGAGTTTTGAAATATAATATGGTCTGATTAACTATATTGGCAGGCCAATCATATAGCCAATATGCTGTGATAAAGTATTAGGCCTACTGCCCAAACCTCATTACTTCAAAACTGTTTGTGTGAGGTTAATGTAAAAAAAAAAAAAAAAAAAAAAAGTAGCAGTAGATCTGTTTGCTTTTTGACGGCGAAAGTGATCTTGACTCAGAAACGGTTGATGACCAGTGGCCTAGTATATATTACCCTCTACAGCGTCTTACGGTCAGATGCCATACCAGGCGGTGATGCAACCGGTCAGGATGCTCTCAATGGTGCAGCTGTAGAACATTGAGGATCTGTGGCCCCATTCCAAACATGTTTAGTCGCCTGAGGAGGAAAAGGTGTTGTACTGCCCTCTTCACTACTGTCTTGGTGTGTTTGGACCATGATAGTTTGTTGGTGATGTGGACACCAAGGAACTTGAAACTCTCAACCCGCTCCACTACAGCCCCGTCGATGTTAATGGGGGCCTGTCGGCCCGCCTTTTCCTGTAGTCCAAGATCAGCTCTTTTGTCTTGCTCACATTGAGGGAGAAGTTGTTGTCCTGGCACCACACTGCCAGATCTCTGACCTCCTCCCTATAGGCTGTCTCATCGTTGTCGGTGATCAGGCCTACCACTGTTGTGTCATCAGCAACCGTAATGATGGTGTTGGAGTCGTGTTTGGCCACGCAGTCATGGGTGAACAGGGAGTACAGGAGGGGACTAAGCATGCACCCCTGAGGAGCCCCAGTGTTGAGGATCAGCGTGGCAGTCGTGTTGTTGCCTACCCTTACCACCTGGGGGCGGCACGTCAGGAAGTCCAGGATCCAGTTGCAGAGGGAGGTGTTTAGTCTCAGGGTCCTTAGCTTAGTGATGAGCTTTGTGGGCACTATGGTGTTGAACACTGAGCTGTAGTCAATGAACAGCATTCTCCCATAGGTCTTCCTTTTGTCCAGGTGGGAAAGGGCAGTGTGGGGTGTGATTGAGATTGCGTCATCTGTGGATCTGTTGGGGCGGTATGCAAATTATGCTACGGGGCGGTAATCATTTAGGCAGGTTACCTTTGCTTCCTTGGGCACAGGGACTGTGGTGGTCTGCTTGAAACATGTAGGTATTACAGACTTGGTCAGGGAGAGAATGAAAATGTCAGTGAAGACACTTGCCAGTTGGTCCGCACATGCTTTGAGTACAAATCCTGGTAATCCATCTGGCCCCGCGGCTTTGTGAATGTTGACCTGTTTAAAGGTCTTGCTTACATTGACTACCGAGAGCGTTATCACACAGTCATCCGGAGAAGCTGGTGCTCTCATGCATGCTTCATTGTTGCTTGCCTCGAAGCGAGCATAAAAGGCATTTAGCTTGTCTGGTAGGCTCCCATAGGTCTGGGCAACTCTCGGCTGGGTTTCCCTTTGAAGTCCGTAATAGTTTTCAAGCCCTGCCACATCCAACGAGTGTCAAAGAGGGTGTAGTAGGATTTAATCTTAATCCTGTATTGACGCTTTGCCTGTTTGATGGTTCGTCTGAGGGCATAGCGGGATTTCTTATAGGTGTCCGGATTGGTGTCCCGCTCCTTGAAAGTGGCAGCTCTAGCCTTTAGCCTGATGCGGATGTTGCCTGTAATCCATGGCTTCTTGTTGGGGTATGTACTTACGGTCACTGTGTAGACGACGTCCTCGATGCACTTATTGATGAAGCCGATGATGGAGGTGGTATACTCCTCAATGCCATGGGATGAATCCCGGAACATATTCCAGTCTGCTAGCAAAACAGTCCTGTAGTGTAGCATCTGCGTCATCTGACCACTTCCGTATTGAGCGAGTCACTGGTACTTCCTGTTTTAGTTTTTGCTTGTAAGCAGGAATCAGAATAGAATTATGGTCAGATTTGCCAAATGGAAGAGCTTTGTATGCATCTCTGTGTGGAGTAAAGGTGGTCTGGAGTTTTTTTCCCCTCTGGTTTCACATGTGACATGCTGGTAGAAATGAGGTAAAACAGATTAGTTTGCCTGCATTAAAGTCCCTGGCCACTAGGAGTGCCGCTTCTGGATGAGCATTTTATTGAGTGCCAGCATCGGTTTGTGGTGGCCCTGTCAGACGGCTTCGAATAATATTAGATTTTGCCACAACTTTGGAAGTATGCTTGGGGTCATTGTCCATTTGGAAGACCCATTTGCGACCAAGCATTAACTTCCGGACTGATGTCTTCAGATGTTGCTTCAATATATCCACATAATTTTCCATCCTCATGATGCCATCTATTTTGTAAAGTGCACCAGTCCCTCCTGCAGCAAAGCACCCACACAACATGATGCTGCCACCCCCGTGATTCACGGTTGGGAATGGTGTTCTTTAGCTTGCAAGCCTCCCCCTTTTTCCTCCAAACATAACGATGGTCATTATGGCCAAACAGTTCTATTTTTGTTTCATCAGACCAGAGGACATTTCTCCAAAAAGTACAATCTTAGTTCCCATGTGCAGTTGCAAACTGTTGTCTGGCTTTTTTATGGCGGTTTTGGGGCAGTGGCTTCTTCCTTGCTGAGCGGCCTTTCAGGTTATGTCGATATAGGACACATTTTACTGTGGATATAGGTACTTTTGTACCTATTTCCTCCAGCATCTTCAAGGTCCTTTGCTGTTGTTCTGAGATTGATTTGCACTTTTTGCACCAAAGTACGTTCCTCACTAGTAGACAGAACTCGTCTCCTTCCTGAGCGGTATGACAGCTGCGTGGTCCCATGGTGTTTATACTTGCATACTATTGTTTGTACAGATGAACGTGGTACATTCAGGCGTTTGGAAATTGCTCCCAAGGATGAACCAGACTTGTGGAGGTCTACAATTTTTTTCTGAGGTCTTAGCTGATTTCTTTTGATTTTCCCATGATGTCAAGCAAAGCAGTCAGCAGGCACTGAGTTTGAAGGTAGGCCTTGAAATACATCCACAGGTACGCCTCCAATTGACTCAAATTATGTCAATTAGCCTATCAGAAGCTTCTAAAGCATGACAATTTTCTGGAATTTTTCAATCTGTTTAAAGGCATAGTCAACTTAGTGTATGTAAACTTCTGACCCACTGGAATTGTGATACAGTGAATTATAGGTGAAATAATCTGTCTGTAAACAATTGTTGGAAAGATTATCTGTGTCATGCACAAAGTAGATGTCCTAACCGACTTGCCAAAACTTTAGTTGGTTAACAAGAAATTTGTGGAGTGGTTGAAAAACACGTTTTAATGACTCTAACCTAAGTGTATGTAAACTTCTGACTTCAACTGTATATATTTTTTTTTAGGTTTGGCTATTTACAAAGCAAAAGGTATATAAGATACTGTAGCCTACAGCTCACAGACTACTATAGGGTTTCCACAATAATTCACTGTTGCCTCCTTTTTCAGGTATCATGGCTCAAGATTTCTTTGAAGAAGAAATCAAGAGATAGGCTCCAGCATATGTCAGAGAAATGTTTCTGGGACCACATCGTTTTTAATTTTGAATGCCTTTTTTCTCATTTTATTAACAAAATCATAAAGATGTTGATGAAGATGTACAAAATGCCTCCACTAATGTAAATAATCAATCAACTGTATTTATAAAGCCCTTCTTACATCAGCTGATGTCACAAAGTGCTGTACAGAAACCCACCCTAAAACCCCAAACAGCAAGCAATGCAATTGTAGAAGCACGGTGGCCAGGAAAAACTCCCTAGAAAGGCCGGAACCTAGGAAGAAACCTAGAGAGGAACCAGGCTATGAGAGGTGGCCAGTCCTCTTCTGGCTGTGCCGGGTGGAGATAACAGAACATGGCCAAGATGTTCAAATGTTCATAGATGACCAGCAGTGTCAAATAAAAATAATCACAGTGGTTGTCGAGGGTGCAACAGGTCAGCACCTCAGGAGTAAATGTCAGTTGGCTTTTCATAGCCGATCATTTAGAGTATCTCTACCGCTCCTGCTGTCTCTAGAGGGTTGAAAACAGCAGGTCTGGGACAAGATTGCACGTCTGGTGAACAGGTCAGGGTTCCATAGCCGCAGGCAGAACAATTGAAACTGGAGCAGCAGCACGACCAGTTGGACTGGGGACAGCAAGGAGTCATCAGGCCAGGTAGTCCTCAGGCATGGTCCTAGGTCCTCAGAGAGAGAGAAAAAAAGATAATTAGAGAGAGAATACTTAATTTCACACAGGACACCGGATAAGACAGGCTAAATACTCCATAAATAACAGACTGACACTAGCCCCCCGACACAAACTATTGCGGCATAAATACTGGAGGCTGAGACAGGAGGGGTCGGGAGATACTGTAGCCCCTTCCGACGATACCCCTGGACAGGGCCAAACAGGCAGGATATAACCCCATCCACTTTGCCAAAGCTCAGCCCCCACACCACTAGAGGGATTTCTTCAACCACCAACTTACTATCCTGAGACAAGGCCGAGTATAGCCCACGAAGATCTCCCACACGGCACGAACCCAAGGGGGGGCGCCAACCCGGACAGGAAGATCACATCAGTGACTCAACCCACTCAAGTGATGCACCCCTCCTAGGGATGGATGGAAGAGCACCAGTAAGCCAGTGACTCATCCCCTGTAATAGGGTTTGAGGCAGAGAATCACAGTGGAGAGAGGGGAACCGGCCAGGCAGAGACAGCAAGGGCAGTTCGTTGCTCCAGTGCCTTTCCGTTCACCTTCACACTCCTGGGCCAGACTACATTCAATCATAGGATTGTAGTCTTTATTGAAGAGATGAGTCTTCAATAAAGACTGAAAGGTCGAGACCGAGTCTGTGTCTCTCACATGGATAGGCAGACCATTCCATAAAAATGGAGCTCTTTCGGAGAAAGCCCTGCCTCCAGCTGTTTGCTTAGAAATTCTAGGGACAGTAAGGAGGCCTGCGTCTTGTGACCTTAGTGTACATGTAGTTATGTACAGCAGGACCAAATCGGAAAGATAGGTAGGAGCAAGGCCATGTGATGCTTTGTAGGTTGGCAGTAAAACCTTGAAATCAGCCCTTGCCTTAACAGGAAGCCCGTGTAGAGGCTAGCACTGGAGTAATATGATCAAATTTTGGGGTTCTAGTCAAGATTCTAGCAGCCGTGTTTAGCACTAACTGAAGTTTATTTAGTGCTTTATCCAGGTAGCCGGAAAGTAGAGCATTGCAGTAGTCTAACCTAGAAGTGACAAAAGCATGGATAGATTTTTCTGCATAATTTTTGGACAAAGTTTCAGATTTTTGCAATGTTACGTGGATGGAAAAAAAAGCTGTCTTGATATGTTGGTCAAAAGGGAGATCAGGGTCCAGAGTAACGCCGAAGTCCTTCAGTTTTATTTGAGACGACTGTACAACCATCAAGATTAATTGTCAGATTCAACAGAAGATCTTTGTTTCTTGGGACCTAGAACTAGCATCTCTGTTTTGGCCGAGTTTAAAAGTAGAACATTTGCCACCATCCACTTCCTTATGTCTGAAACCCAGGCTTCCAGGGAGGTCAATTTTGGGACTTCACCACGTTTCATCAAAATGTACAGCTGTGTGTCGTCCGCATAGCAGTGAAAGTTAACATTATGTTTTTGAATGACATCACCAAGAGGTAAAATATATAGTGAAAACAATAGTGGTCCTAAAACGGAGCCTTGAGGAACACTAAAATGTATAGTTTATTTGTCAGAGGACAAACCATCTACAGAGACAAACTGATATCTTTCCGACATATAAGATCTAAACCAGGCCAGAACTTGTCCGTGTAGACCAATTTGGGTTTCCAATCTCTCCAAAAGTATGTGGTGATTGATGGTATCAAAAGCAGCATGAAGGTCTAGGAGCACGAGGACAGATGCAGAGCCTCGGTCTGACGCCATTAAAAGGTAATTTACCACCTTCACAAGTGCAGTCTCAGTGCCATGATGGGGTCTAAAACCAGACTGAAGCGTTTCGTATACATTGTTTGTCTTCAGGAAGGCAGTGAGTTGCCGCGCAACAGCTTTTTCATTTTTTTTAAGAGGAATGGGAGATTCGATATAAACCAATAGTTTATATTTCTGGGTCAAGGTTTGGCTTTTTCAGTTGATTCTTTATTACTGTCACTTTTAGTGAGTTCGGTACACATCCAATGGATAAAGAGCCGTTTATTATGTTCAACATTGGAGGGCCAAGCACAGGAAGCAGCTCTTTCAGTTGTTTAGTTGGAATAGGGTCCGGTATGCAGCTTGAAGGTTTAGAGGCCATGATCATTTTCATCAATGTGTCAGGAGATACAGTATTAAAAAACTTGAGTGTCTCCCTTGAACCTAGGTCCTGGCAGTCTTGTGCAGACTCAGGACAACTGAGCTTTGGAGGAAAACGCAGATTTGAGGAGTCCGTAATTTGCTTTCTAATGATCATGATCTTTTCATCAAAGAAGTTCATTCATTTATCACTGCTGAAGTGAAAGCCATCCTCTTGGGGAATGCTGCTTTTTAGTTAAGTTTGCGACAGTATCAAAAATAAATTTTGGATTATTCTTATTTTCCTCAATTAAGTTGGAAAAATAGGATGATCGAGCAGCAGTGAGGGTTCTTCGATACTGCACGGTACGGTCTTTCCAAGCTAGTCGGAAGACTTCCAGTTTGGTGTAGCGCCATTCCCGTTCCAATTTTCTGGAAGCTTGCTTCAGAGCTCGGGTATTTTCTGTATACCAGGGAGCTAGTTTCTTATGACAAATGTTTTTAGGGGTGCGACTGCATCTAGGGTATTACGCAAGGTTAAATTTAGTTCCTCAGTTCAGTGGTTAATGGATGTATATTTTTGTCATCTTTGATTAACTGATTTTTGTACTCTGAGATCCTTGGGTAGGTGGATGGAGTCTGGAAGGGCATCTAGGAATCTTTGGGTTGTCCTAGAATTTATAGCACGGCTTTTGATGATCCTTGGTTGGGGTCTGAGCAGATTATTTGTTGCGATTGCAAATGTAATAAAATGGTGGTCCGATAGTCCAGGATTATGAGGAAAAACATTAAGAGCCACAACATTTATTCCACGGGACAAAACTAGGTCCAGAGTAGGTCCGGAGACATGTTGGACAAAACCCACTGAATCGATGATTGCTCCAAAAGCCTTTTGGAGTGGGGCTGTGGACTTTTCCATGTGAATACTAAAGTCACCAATAATTTGATAATTATCTACCATGACTACAAGGTCCGATAGGAATTCAGGGAACTCAGTGAGGAAAGCTGTATATGGCCCAGGAGGCCTGTAAACAGTAGCTATAAAAAGTGATTGAGTAGGCTGCATAGATTTTATGACGAGAAGCTCAAAAGATGAAAACGCAGTCTTTTTTTTTTTTTTACATTTAAATTTGCTATCATGAATGTTAGCAACACCTCCGCCTTTGCGGGATGCGTGGGGGTTATGGTCACTAGTGTAACCAGGAGGTGAGGCCTCATTTAACACAGTAAATTCATCAGGCTTAAGCCATGTTTCAGTCAGGCCAAGCACATCAAGATTATGATCAGTGATTAGTTCATTGACTATAACTGAAGTGAGGGATCTAACATTAAGTAGCCCCATTTTGAGATGTGACATATCACAATATCTTTCAATAATGATACTAATGGAGGAGGTCTTTATTCCAGTGAGATTGTGAAGGCAAACATCATCCTGTTTCGTTTTGCCCAACCTAGATCGAGGCACAGACACGGTCTCAATGGGGATAGCTGAGCTGGCTACACTAACTGTGTTAGTGGCAGACTCCACTAAACTGGCAGGCTGGCTAACAGCCTGCTGCCTGGCCTGCACCCTATAAATAAAAACACAACATCTTGTTTACATTCTTTATTGTAACCACAATGTCACAGGTCATTTGTATCTGCCATTCTAATTACTTTTAGAGTTTGTGATTTACAACCTGGCCTATTTTGGAGATGATTTCGTTTTTTCAAATAACGTAAAATGTGCGAGAAAAATGCCATTCTTGAACATGGGGTGAGAAATTGTTACTAATTTGTAAATAAACCCAATTTGTTTTTTAGAATGATTTTTTCCCCCTGTTTTTAGAGGGAGAGAAACCAAAAGCCTACAGACATCTCATAGGTCTCCCAGTCAAGGCCAGCACAGGTATTGAATCAGCATCTGAAGCAACACAGTTTGCACTGCAATGTTATTTTAGAATGCTGCGCCACTTAGACGCTTTACAACATGACCGGTAGGGAGTAGGCTACAGTAAGAGCAAAATAGTCCTAACATTTCCACACCCTAATTGTAGTTTAATTTTCTCTTAGAGTAACAGTTTGAGTAAGTAATACTGAAGTCGTGCATAATTATCAGTTTCTATTTGGTTTATATCGGCCATTCATTGTCAGTTAGAGACACAGTAGCACCTTGGGACCCAAAAGCATAATTAGTGCTCTACCTCCCCTTTGCGCTGGTCTGGAGCAATGAAGTAGTGACGCAGGGTACCGTACTAAACCACAAATGACCTCCACTGTAAATCCTGCAGCATAATCGCAACACTTTTAGTCGAGCAACCACTGCTTACACAGACAATTTACATAGGGTTGGTTCCTGTATGTGTCTGGCACCATCTCCTATCTTAATTTATAGAACATATTCTGGGCATTCTGCCAGATGGTCCTAAGGAGGGGGGTCATGTCACCCACCTCATACCTTTACCAAGCACATGTAGGAACCAAGGACTATTTATGACATAAAAGATAAGATTAACATTTAAGGATGTCTCCTTACGTAACATTTTCCATCACAATACACTTAGCCTTATTGTTTTCTGACAGATTCATTTATTTTCTTTCACATGTTTCATATAGCAGCCACCTTTCATTTATTTTTCAAGATAATGTGAGCAGTGGGCTATTTAAAATACATAGTTTGAAGAACAAACATCATTGTGGCAATTCATATCTTGCAGTAAAAGGTTGACTTTAATCTCAAGAGAAGACCTGAGCATTTTTGTAGCCGCAGCTGTAAAAAAAAAAAAATTAAATTACTACAATTAGAGCAAAGAATCTCAACTAAACCATCTGATATGCCACAGACCCTACAGGATTATGAGGAGACCACAGCTATTCTGGATCGTTTCACCCCTGATTTATGATGGCACGGTTGAATTTATTATGCGCTCCAAGCCTACCACCTGCCAACGTTACCCTATACCCACAAAGCTGGTCAAAGAAAATCCTCCCAGTAATAGGTCTACTGTACCAATGCTTACAATTTTAAACACATCTCTCCAAACAGGGATAGTTCCTGAATCTCATTTGCTCATGCTCTGCTGCGCAGTGCAGTCATATCTGACTAAAATCAAAATATTGTGTCAGAAGTGCTTAAACCTAAATATAAAACAGAAGAAATTTGTAAAATAATATATGTTCCTTGAGCCAATTAGCAGATATTGCAACTATTGAATCTGAATCATGTGAATTACTATAAGAACCCAAATGAATCAACAAAAGAGTCTCATGTTTCTATAAAGAATTGTACAGCTCTGATTGTAAATCCACACCAAGCCAGATTGATTCCTTTTTAAAAGATAAGAACTCCTCTATCAACTGAGGAAGCCAGCTTGCTGGGAGCCCAAATGTATATCCATGAACTCTAAAGGGCATTGGATAACATGAATAAAGGTGAATCACCTGGTTGAACCAATTAGGACCATTGTTACTTGAAATGATTAACACTGCCTATCATTGTTTGTTTTTTTACCTTTATTTAACTAGGCAAGTCAGTTAAGAACAAATTCTTATTTACAATGACAGCCTAGGAACAGTGGGTTAACTGCCTTGTTCAGGGGCAGAACGACAGATGTTTACCTTGTCAGCTCGGGGATTCAATCTAGCAACCTTTTGGTTACATGGCCCAAAACTAACCACTAGGCTACCTGCCACCCCAGGTATGACCCAGATGCAGACAGTGTCAAAGAAACAAAAGTTTAATTCTAAAATGGGCAGTCAAACAGGTCTAAGGCAGGCAGGGGTCAATAATCCAGAGCAGGTGTAAAGGGTCCAGAACAGCAGGCAGTCCAGTAAGGTGGGGTAAGGTAAAAAATGGCAGGCAGGCTCAGGGCAGGCAGAACAGTCAAAACTGGGAAGGACTAGAACACAGGAGCAAAAAACAGGCAGGATCAGGCGAACAAACGCTGGTAGGTTTCACAAACAAAACAAACTGGCAACAGACAAACAGAGAACAGGTATAAATTCACAGGGGAAGATGGGCGACACCTGGAGGGGGTGGAGACAAGCACAAAGACAGGTGAAACAGATCAGGGTGTGATGCTGCCGTTCACATTTGGAAGGGATGTAACTACAGAACTAATTTCACTTTATAAGAATAGAGGTAAGGCCTCCACACATTGTTCTCACTATAGCCCCCCATATTTGGTAAATACAGATATTAATCCATTTTCAAAGCCTCACCTGTTTTGAGTCCCACCTGTTTAGCTAAAAAATATATATACAAAAATAAAGGGAACACTTAAACAACACAATGTAACTCCAAGTCAAACACACTTCTGTGAAATCAAACTGTCCACTTAGGAAGCAACACTGATTGACAATAAATTTCACATGCTGTTGTGCAAATGGAATAGACAACAGGTGGAAATTATAGGCAATTAGCAAGACACCCCCAATAAAGGAGTGGTTCTGCAGGTGGTGACCACAGACCACTTCTCAGTTCCTATGCTTCCTGGCTGATGTTTTGGTCACTTTTGAATGCTGGCGGTGCTTTCACTCTAGTGGTAGCATGAGACGGAGTCTACAACCCACACAAGTGGCTCAGGTAGTGCAGCTCATCCAGGATGGCACATCAATGCGAGCTGTGGCAAGAAGGTTTGCTATGTCTGTAAGCGTAGTGTCCAGAGCATGGAGGCGCTACCAGGAGACAGGCCAGTACATCAGGAGACGTGAAGGAGGCCGTAGGAGGGCAACAACCCAGCAGCAGGACCGCTACCTCCGCCTTTGTGCAAGGAGGAGCACTGCCAGAGCCCTGCAAAATTACCTCCAGCAGGCCACAAATGTGCATGTGTCTTCTCAAACGGTCAGAAACAGACTCCATGAGGGTGGTATGAGGGCCCGACGTCCACAGGTGGGGGTTGTGCTTACAGCCCAACACCGTGCAGGACGTTTGGCGTTTGCCAGAGAACACCAAGATTGGCAAATTCCCTGTGCTCTTCACAGATGAAAGCAGGTTCACACTGAGCACATGTGACAGACGTGACAGAGTCTGGAGACACCGTGGAGAACGTTCTGCTGCCTGCAACATCCTCCAGCATGACCGGTTTGGCGGTGGGTCAGTCATGGTGTGGGGTGGCATTTCTTTGGGGGGCCGCACAGCCCTTCATGTGCTCGCCAGAGGTAGCCTGACTGCCATTAGGTACCGAGATGAGATCCTCAGACCCCTTGTGAGACCATATGCTGGTGCGGTTGGCCCTGGGTTCCTCCTAATGCAAGACAATGCTAGACCTCATGTGGCTGGAGTGTGTCAGCAGTACCTGCAAGAGGAAGGCATTGATGCTATGGACTGGCCCGCCCGTTCCCCAGACCTGAATCCAATTGAGCACATCTGGGACATCATGTCTCGCTCCATCCACCAACGCCACGTTGCACCACAGACTGTCCAGGAGTTGGCGGATGCTTTAGTCCAGGTCTGGGAGGAGATCCCTCAGGAGACCATCCGCCACCTCATCAGGAGCATGCCCAGGCGTTGTAGGGAGGTCATACAGGCACGTGGAGGCCACACACACCACTGAGCCTCATTTTGACTTGTTTTAAGAACATTACATCAAAGTTGGATCAGCCTGTAGTGTGGTTTTCCACTTTAATTTTGAGTGCGACTCCAAATCCAGACCTCCATGGGTTGATAAATTTGATTTCCATTGATAATTTGTGTGTGATTTTGTTGTCAGCACATTCAACTATGTAAAGAAAAAAGTATTTAATAAGAATATTTCATTCATTCAGATCTAGAATGTGTTATTTTAGTGTTCCCTTTATTTTTTTGAGCAGTGTATATTTTTTGTTGTTGCCTGTATTGCATGTTATTTTGGCATTAATACATGTCTTAGCTCGCTCATTAATTTCTTAATCGAAATTACGGATTGCCTCTTATCCGCTCATCGTTCCCTTATGCCATAGTTTGTACATCACAATTGTCAGTAGAAACCACATTTGTTTAAGCAAGTCAGCAATATCAGCTATGTTTTTAAAAAAGGCAGTAAATGAGGCTGAATTAACTGTTTCGCTGCCAGACAAGGCTCCGCTGGTAGCCAGGTTTAGCGGTGGTAAGGATTCACTTCATGGTGCTAAAAAGAATGCTCTGCTGTTGGGACAGCTTTATGTAGGCCCTAACAGTTTGTGGGCACCGTTTGTCACCATTAAAGGGCAATTAATGTATTGTTTAGTGTTGTGTAGTGTAGTGGCTTTGCTGGCATGCATCAATTTACCCCACCAAGATTTGCATACTAAAATCGTCACTGCATACACTACATGACCAAAAGTATGTGGACACCTGCTCATCGAACATTTAATTCCAAAATCATGGGCATTATTATGGTTGATTATTTAAGTTGGTCACCCTTTACTGCTATAACAGCCTCCACTCTTCTGGGAAGGCTTTCAACCAAATGTTGGAACATTGCTGCGGGGACTTTCTTCCATTCAGCCACAAGAGCATTAGTGAGGTCGGGCACTGAAGTTGGGCGATTAGGCCTAGCTCGCAGTCGGCATTCAAATTCATCCCAAAGGTGTTCGATGGGGTTGAGGTCAGGGCTCTGTGCAGGCCAGTCAAGTTATTCCACACCGATCTCGACAAACCATTTCTGTATGGACCTCGCTTTGTGCATGGGGGCATTGTCATGCTGAAACAGGAAAGGGCCTTCCCCAAACTGTTGCCAAAAAGTTGGAGGCATAGAATTGTCTAGGCTGTAGCGTTAATATTTATTTTCCCTGGAACTAAGGGGCCTAGCCCGAACCATGAAAAACCACCCAGACCATTATTCCTCCTCCACCAAACTTTACAGTTGGCACTATGCATTAAGGCAGGTAGTGTTCTCCTGGCATCCGCCAAACACAGATTTGTCCGTCGGACTGCCAGATGATGCAGCGTGATTCATCACTCCAGCGACTGCGTTTTCCACTGCTCCAGAGTCCAATGGTGGCGAGCTTTACACCAATCCAGCCGGCGCTTGGCATTGTGCATGGTGATCTTAGGCTTGTGTGCAGATGCTCGGCCATGGAAACCCATTTCATGAAGCTTCCAGAGGCAGTTTGGAACTCGGGAGTGACTGTTGCAACCGAGGCTACGCGCTTCAGCGGTCCTGTTCTGTGAACGTGTGTGGCCTATTACTTCGTGGCTGAGCCATTGTTGCTCCTAGACGTTTCCTCTTCACAATAACAGCACTTACAGTTGACTGGGGCAGCCCTATAAGGGCAGACATTTTACAAACTGACTTGTTGGAAAGGTGGCATCCTATGACGGTGCCACTTTGAAAGTCACTGAGCTCTTCAGTAAGGCCATTCTACTGCCAATGTTTGTATATGGAGAATGCATGGCTGTGTGCTTGATTGTATACACCTGTCAGCAATGGGTGTGGCTGAAATAGCTGGATCCACTCATTTGAGGGGTTGTCCACATACTTTGATATATACTGTATACTGTATGATGTATGTTACATGCTTCATCAGAAACCAAAGCTCCTTGGGCAGTTTTATCTCTTGACGCAGAAAACACTTTTGATAGACTAGAATGGTCATATCATTGGTTGGATTTGGAACATATGGGACTTGGCTCCAATTTCATTAATTTGATTAATAGTACTACAGTTGAAGTCAGAAGTTTACATACACCTTAGCCAAATACATTTAAACTCAGTTTTTCACAGTTCCTGACATTTAATCCTAGCAAACAATCCCTGTCTTAGGTCAGTTAGGATCACCACTTTATTTTAAGAATGGAAAATGTCAGAATAATAGTAGAGAGAGTGATTTATTTCAGCTTTTATTTCTTTCATCACATTCCCAGTGGGTCAGAAGATTACATACGCTCAATTAGTATTTGGTAGCATTGCCTTTAAATTGTTTAAATTGGGTTAAACGTTTCGGGTAGCCTTCCACAAGCTTCCCACAATAAGTTGGGTGAATTCTGGCCCATTCCTCCTGACAGAGCTGGTGTAACTGAATCAGGTTTGTAAGCCTCCTTGCTCGCACACGCTTTTTCAGTTCTGCCCACAAATTTTCTATGGGATTGAGGTCAAGGCTTTGTGATGACCCTCCAATACCTTGACTTTGTTGTCCTTAAGACATTTTGCCACAACTTTGGAAGTATGCTTGGGGTCATTGTCCATTTGGAAGACCCATTTGCGACCAAACTTTAACTTCCTGACTGATGTCTTGAGATGTTGCTTCAATATATCTACATAACTTTCCTGCCTCATGATGCCATCTATTTTGTGAAGTGCACCAGTCCCTCCTGCAGCAAAGCACCCACACAACATGA
This sequence comes from Salvelinus namaycush, assembly GCF_016432855.1. Lineage (NCBI taxonomy): Eukaryota > Metazoa > Chordata > Actinopteri > Salmoniformes > Salmonidae > Salvelinus > Salvelinus namaycush. The sequence goes on from NC_052318.1 coordinate 26,400,446, forward strand.
TGCTGCCACCCCCGTTCTTCACGGTTGGGATGGTGTTCTTCGGCTTGCAAGCATCCCCCTTTTTCCTCCAAACATAACGATGGTCATTATGGCCAAACAGTTACATTTTTGTTTCATCAGACCAGAGGACATTTCTCCAAAAAGCATGATCTTTGTCCCCATGTGCAGTTGCAAACCGTAGTCTGGCTTTTTTTATGGCGATTTTGGAGCAGTAGCTTCTTTCTTGCTGAGCAGCCTTTCAGGTTATGTCGATATAGGACTTGTTTTACTGTGGATATAGATACTTTCTTACCTGTTTCCTCCAGCAACTTCACAAGGTCCTTTGCTGTTGTTCTGGGATTGATTTGCACTTTTCGCACCGAAGTACGTTGATGACTAGGAGACAGAACACGTCTCCTTCCTGAGCGGTATGATGGCTGCGTGGTCCCATGGTGTTTATACTTGCGTACTATTGTTTGTACAGATGAACGTGGTACCTTCAGGCGTTTGGAAATTGCTCCCAAGGATGAACCAGACTTGTGGAGGTCTACCATTTTTTTCTGAGGACTTGGCTGATTTCTTTAGATTTTCCCATGATGTCAAGCAAAGAGGCACGGAGTTTGAAGGTAGGCCTTGAAATACATCCACAGGTACACCTCCAATTGACTCAAATGATGTCATTTAATTTTCAGGAATTTTCCAATCTGTTTAAAGGCACAGTCAACTTAGTGTATGTAAACTTATGACCCACTGGAATTGTGATACAGTGAAATAATCTGTCTGTAAACAATTGTTGGAAAGATTATCTGTGTCATACACAAAGTAGATGTCCTAACCGACTTGCCACAACAATAGTTTGTTAACAAGAAATTTGTGGAATGGTTGAAAAACCAGTTTTAATGAGTCCAATCTAAGTGTATGTAAACCTCCGGCCTTCAACTGTATATGCCAATCCCTCAGTCATAGTAGTAAGAGGGAATACATGCTCTGTTCTGTTCAGAATAACTAGAAGTACATGTAGCAGGCAAGGCGATCCAATCTCACGTCTGCTGTTTTTATTGTCTATGGAGACCCTGGTCTAGGCAATTTGACAATCAAAATACATTTCACCAATATCTCTAATTTCTATGGATCACATCATCTCATTATACACCTTACTTTATCTCGACAATGTATCTCAATTGCTCCCAAACACTTTGAAGATCATAGACAAATTCAGCTCCATCTCAAGTTATAAAATAATTTTTACCAAATCTGCCCTACTGTCTCTCAAGACCCCGATGGAGGACTCCCATCTGTATTTATGGAATCTCAATCGTTTCCCATTTTAAATACTTAGTAATTGGTATATTTCCTTCCTTAGATGAAACCATTGCCAAAAACTTTAACAGAATGCTCAAATCAATGCAATCCAACCTCAGTAAATTGACTAATATCCCAGTTGCTTTAACCGGCCAAATACCTATTGTTAAAATGAACATACTGTATTGCCACGCGGAATGTCTGTAGTTAATTGCTTCCCTTGTCTCCCACTTCTGACTATTGGCATAAAATCCATTGTCGGTTTCAAAATTTAGATGACAAGGTAAATTATCCTGTAATGTGGTGTGCTGAGAGTCAGGAAGCAAGTTCAGGCAGTGAATGTTTTAATAAATAAACGCAACTAAATACAAAACAAGAAACACAGACAACAACGCCTGGGGAAGGAACCAAAGGGAGTGACATACATAGGGAAGGTAATCAGGGAAGTGATGGAGTCCAGGTGAGTCTGATGGTGCGCGTAATGATGGTGACAGGTGTGCGCCACAACGAGCAGGCTGGTGACCTAGAGGCCGGAGAGGGAGCACATGTGACAGATCCTGGATAAAATTAACAAACTTGCAAAGAGGGAAAGATGTCGGAAGACTATCCGCAGCCAAACTTTAAATTGTATTTCCAGGCACTAGCATTTCGTCCCATCCTAAATTGGTTTAGACATAATTCCTCCGCACCCTGGCTGAGTATAGAGTGCAATATGGTGTCTCCTATTGTCCTGGAAGAGGTGGTCACTGATATATGCCTAGTCTAAGCCGGTGGGGGGGGGCTTTTGGAATTGTTTTATGATGGTCATACCAAGGATCATTTAGCTGTTTGATTTTGAATTTTAGGACCCCTTTAACTTCTTATGGCTGCAGGGGCAGTATTGAGTAGCTTGGATGAAAGGTGCACCGAGGTGCCCAGAGTAAACGGCCTGCTCCTCAGTCATAGTTGCTAATATATGCATATTATTATTAGTATTGGATAGAAAACACTCTGAAGTTTCTAAAACTGTTTGAATTATGTCTGTGAGTATAACAGAACTCATATGGCAGGCAAAAACCTGAGAAGTTCCACTTCCTGTTTGGATTTTCTCTGAGGCTGGTAGATTTTCAACCAAGCTCCCATTGAAATTACAGGGAGATATGGATGAGTTTTCACTTCCTACGGCTTCCACTAGATGTCAACAGTCAATGAGAACTTTGTCTGATGACTCTACTGTGAAGGGGGGCCGAAGGAGACAGGAATGAGTAACCACTGCCATGAGGTGACCACGCACGTTCACGTGAGAGGCAGCTCCGTTCCATCGCTCAACTGAAGTCAATGTAATTCTCCGGTTGGAACGTTATTCAAGATGTATGTTAACAACATTCTAAAGATTGATTCAATACATCGTTTGAAATGTTTCTACTGACTGTTACGGAACTTTTGGACATTTCGTCACGTTATAGTGAACGTGCTTTGTGACTTTGGAATTGTTTACCAAACGCGCTAACCAAAGTAGCTAATTGGACATAAATAACGGACATTATCGAACAAATCAAGCATTTATTGTGGACCTGGGATTCCTGGGAGTGCATTGTGATGAAGATCATCAAAGGTAAGGGAATATTTATCATGTACTTTCTGGTTTCTGTTGACTTCAACAGGACGGCTAATTTGACTCTTGTTCTGAGCTCCGTCTCAGATTATTGCCTGGTTTGCTTTTTCCGTAAAGTTTTTGAAATCTGACACAGCGGTTGCATTAAGGAGAGGTATATCTATAATTCCATGTGTATAACTTGTATTATCATCTACATTTATGATGAGTATTTCTGTTGAAACGATGTGGCTATGCACTATCACTGGATGTTTTTGCAACTGAATGTAACGCGCCAATGTAAACTCAGATGTTTTTTATATAAATATGAACTTTATCAAACAAAACATGCATGTATTGTGTAACATGAAGTCCTATGAGTGTCATCTGATGAAGATCATCAAAGGTTAGTAATTCATTTTAGCTATATTTCTGCTTTTTGTGACTGCTATCTTTCGCTGGAAAAATGGCTGTGCTTATTGTGGTTTTGTGTGACCTAACATAATCGTTTGTAGTGCTTTTGCTGAAAAGCATATTTGAAATCGGACACTTTGGTGGGATTAACAACAAGATTACCTTTAAAATGGTATATGACACATGTATGTCTGAGGAATTTTAATTATGAGATTTCTGTTTTTTTTAATTTGGAGCCCTGCACTTTCACTGGCTGTTGTCATATCGATCCCGTTACCGGGATTGCAGTCATAAGAAGTTTAAGTATCAAAAAATATATACCAAAAATGATTTGATTAAACATTTAATTTGGTCTTACTGCTATTAGCCCATAGAAACACATTGAATAGTAGATTCATACATGGAAAAAACAGATAGTCAAAAAATTAATCCAAAGGAAGTTTATTTTAACACTAGTGTAATGGGTGCGTGTCGGTGGCAGGGAAGTCAGGCGAAGGAAAACGATCTTGGTATAAACGGAGTCGTTTAATAAGTGCTCATAAAACTCCAAAACCAAAATATACAAAAAATAATATAAGTGGGTACAAAACCCGTAGCACACCGACATATGACTTGCACATAACCTACAACAAAACAATCTCCGACAAGGACATGAGGGGAAACAGAGGGTTACATACACAACATGTAATTGATGGTATTGGAACCAGGTGTGAAGGAAGACGAGACAAAACCAATGGAAAATGAAAAATGGATCAGTGATGGCTAGAAGGTCGGTGACGTCAACCGCCGACACCGCCCGAACAAGGAGAGGGACCGACTTGGGCGGAAGTCGTGACAGTACCCCCCCCTGACGCGCGGCTCCAGCTGCGCATCGGCACCGACCTCGGGGACGACCCGGAGGGCGAGGCGCAGGGCGATCCGGATGGAGACGGTGGAAATCTCGCAGCATAGAAGGATCCAACACGTCCTCCACCGGAACCCAGCATCTCTCCTCCGGACCATACCCCTCCCAGTCCACGAGGTACTGAAGGCCCCTCGCCCGACGTCTCGAATCCAGTATGGAACGAACGAAGTACGCCGGGGCACCCTCGATGTCCAGAGGGGGCGGAGGAACCTCCCGCACCTCAGACTCCTGGAGGGTGCCAGTCACCACCGGCTTGAGGAGAGACACATCGAACGAGGGTTTAATGCGGTAATCGGGGGGAAGCTGTAACCTGTAACATACCTCGTTCACTCTCCTCAGGACTTTAAATGGCCCCACAAACCGTGGACCCAACTTCCGGCAGGGCAGGCGGAGGGGCAGGTTTCGGATCGAGAGCCAGACCGGTGCGAACACCGGGGCCTCACTGCGGTGACGGTCTGCGCAAACTTTCTGGCGCAGTACGGCGCGCTGAAGAGAGACATGGGCGGCGTCCCATGTTTCCTCTGCCGGAACCAGTCGTCCACCGCAGGAGCCTCGGTCTGACTCTGATGCCAAGGAGCCAGAACCGGCTGATACCCCAAAACACACTGGAAGGGAGAAAGATTAGTGGAGGAGTGGCGGAGCGAGTTCTGGGCCATCTCTGCCCAGGGCACGAACGCTGCCCCTCCCCCGGCCGGTCCTGGCAATAAGACCTCAGAAACCTACCCACATCCTGGTTAACTCTCTCCACCTGCCCATTACTCTCGGGGTGAAAACCTGAGGTAAGGCTGACCGAGACCCCCAGACGTTCCATGAAAGCCCTCCAGACCCTCGACGTGAACTGGGGACCCCGATCAGATACTATATCCTCAGGCACCCCGTAGTGCCAGAAGATGTGTGTAAATAGAGCCTCCGCAGTCTGTAGGGCCGTAGGGAGACCAGGCAAAGGGAGGAGACGACAGGACTTAGAAAAACGATCCACAACGACCAGGGTCGTAGTGTTACCCTGTGAAGGAGGAAGATCAGTCAGGAAATCCACCAACAGGTGCGACCATGGCCGTTGTGGAACGGGTAAGGGTTGTAACTTACCTCTGCGCAGGTGTCTAGGAGCCTTGCACTGGGCGCACACCGAGCAGGAGGTAACATAAACCCTCACGTCCTTAGCTAAAGTGGGCCACCAGTACTTCCCACTAAGACAGCGCACCGTCCGACCGATACCAGGATGACCAGAGGAGGGTGACGTATGGGCCCAATAGATTAGCCCGTCGCGGACAGCAGACGGAATGTACAGACGCCCAGTCGGACACTGAAGGGGAGCGGGCTCTGTACGCAACGCCTGCTCAATGTCCGCGTCCAGCGGTGAAGTGAAAAACATGGCCCACCTTGCCTGGCGAGGGTTCAGTCTCCTCGCCACCTGGATGTACTCCAGATTGCGGTGGTCAGCCCAGATGAGAAAAGGGTGTTTAGCCCCCTCAAGCCAATGTCTCCACGCCTTCAAGGCCTTGACAACAGCTCCCGGTCCCCCACATCATAGTTTCGCTCCGCCGTGCTGAGCTTCTTCGAGAAAAAGGCTCAGGGGCGGAGCTTTGGTGGCGTACCCGAGGGCTGAGAGAGCACCGCTCCTATCCCAACCTCGTACGCGTCCACCTCCACTATGAACGCCAAAGAGGGATCCGGATGGACCAACACGGGAGCCGAGGTAAACAGAGCCCTCAGGTGACTAAAAGCCCTGTCCGCTTCAGCTGACCACTGCAAGCGCACCGGGCCCCCCTTCAGCAGTGAGGTAATGGGAGCCGCCACCTGACCAAAACCCTGGATAAACCTCCGGTAGTAGTTGGCAAACCCTAAGGACCGCTGCACCTCCTTTACCTTGGTGGGAGTCGGCCAATTACGCATGGCTGACATGCGGTCACTCTCCATCTCCACCCCTGAAGTGGAAATGCGATACCCTAGGAAGGAGACGGACTGTTGGAAGAACAGGCATTTGTCAGCCTTGACGTACAGGTCATGCTCCAACAGGCGACCAAGCACTCTGCGCACCAGGGACACATGCTCAGTGCGTGTAGCGGAGTATATCAAAATGTTATCAATATACACCACTACACCCTGCCCGTGCAGGTCCCTGAAAATCTCGTCTGCAAAGGCATGACGAGGTACTCATAGTGCCCAGAGGTGGTACTGAAAGCTCTGGGATACGCACCAGATTGTAAGCGCTCCTGTAAGCGCTCGTGAGCTCCTGAGATCTAGTTTGGTGAAGAAGCGCGCCCCGTGCATTGACGCTATCGCTGTGGCTATGAGGGGTAGCGGGTCTGATTTAGACCCCGATAGTCAATACACGGGCAAATCCCCCCTCCTTCTTCTTCACAAAAAAGAAACTCGAGGAGGCGGGTGAAGTGGAGGACCGAATGTACCCCTGATGCAGGGATTCGGAGACATATGTTTCCATAGCCTCCGTCTCCGCCTGTGAGAGGGGATACATGTGACTCCTGGGAAGTGCAGCATCTACCAGGAGGTCTATCGCCCCGTCGATGAGGTGGTAATTGAGTTGCCTTCTTTTTGGAGAAGGCGAGAGCCAAATTGGCATATTCAGGGGGGATGCGCACGGTGGAGACCTGGTCTGGACTCTCCACTGTTGTAGTACCAACGGAAACCCCTAAACACCTACCTGAGCACTCTCGCGACCACCCCGTGAGAGCCCTCTGTGGCCAAGAAACAGTGGGGTTATGACAAGCTAACCAGGGTAGGCCCAGCACCACGGGAAACGCAGGAGAGTCAATGAGGAAGAGACTAATTCTCTCCGTATGACGCCCCTGCGTCACCATGCCCAAAGGCGCGGTGACCTCCCTAATCAACCCTGACCCTAATGGTCGACTATCTAAAGCGTGAACGGGGAAGGGCACATCCACGGGAACGATGGGGATCCCTAAACTATAGACTAAAGCTCTATCAATAAAATTCCCAGCCGCGTCTGAATCGACGAGCGCCTTATGCTGGGAATGCGGGGAAAACTCAGGGAACGTGACAGACACAAACATATGAACAACAGAGGACTCTGGGTGTGCGTGGTGCCGGCTCACCTGGGGTGACGCCAGAGCGCCCTGCCTGCTGCCTCGCTTCCCAGAGGAACCAACCCGGCATCGATCGGCAGTGTGACCTCTGCGGCCACAGATGGTACACGAGCGTGAACCCCCTCCGGTCTCCCTGCGCACCTCCCCTCCCAACTCCATGGGTATCGGAGAGGGAGTGCGGGAGGATGGAACCACCAGACCCCGATCTGAACGTCCGCGAGTAGCCAGCAGGTTGTCTCCAAATGGGTGCTGTCCCTTCCTCTCTTCTGTCTTATGTTTCATTTGGTGGTGGCATGGGCACCTGCTCAGAGCGCATCGTTCTGGCTTTTTTGAGCTTAGTCCTCAGAGGTGTAGGTTCACACTCAGAATCAGCAAAATAATCAGAGATGTCATGATACATTTTTCCCCCACCATCTGAGTCGTTTTCATTCAGATCTTGTAGCAGCCCTAACGCAGTATGTGTATCCATTCGTCTTGGTCTTCTTGCCATTGTAATTATGCACGCTCTCACTGTGTACTCCAAGTATGCCAGAGTAGACTGATAAAACTGCTTGGATTTGGTGGACTGATATAGGGTACATACCATTTTGAGATAATAATTAGAATATACCAATACAATAGAATGCCCCGTCCTGTTCTTCATTCACAATTGGTGATTACATAATCATTGCATCGTTCACTTCCCCTCGCTCATCAACTCATTCTCCCCCGTTTTCCCCCATCATACTTACATTAATTAATTTAATCTGTTGTTGTATAGGTGAAATTAGTTTCCGTAAAGTTTAGGTTCAGTTTCGAGGCAATTATCGGGTTGATTATCAACTGGGCACGGCTCATTTAACTGTCTGTCGGGAGGACATGCCACCACCAGGAGGGGCAACGGGGAAAACCATTCAAAACATGACATGCCCTAAAACTGGTTATAACTCTAGTTCTGTCTGTTATATTACAATTCTAAAAACGGCAGTGTGTTATGTAGACTTATTTAGGAAAAGTGGAGGACAGAGGTGGGCATGAATTAGAAAATGGCAGAGTGATACATTTTTGAAATTCACGAGCAGACAAAATGACTGCTTTAGTGGTTCTAGTGTTAAAGAAGGCCCACCTCTATTTTCTGTTTATTTTTTACATACCAATTTTACTATTACAAAATCCTTTACGATAAGAGAACATGGAATCATTGTGCATAGTTCACATCAATAAATCATGAATCCCTGACCCGTTCAGTTTATAAAGGCTTCCTAAAGGCTTAATATGGCTGCAGTCCCGTTAACGGGATCGATATGACAACAGCCAGTTGAAGTGCAGGGCGCCAAATTCAAAAAACAGAAATCTCATAATTAAAATTCCTCAGACATTCATGCGTCTTATATCATTTTAAAGGTAATCTTGTTGTTAATCCCACCAAAGTGTCCGATTTCAGCGAAAGCACTACAAACGATTATGTTAGGTCACCACAAAACCACAATAATCACAGCCATTTTTTCCAGCTAAAGATAGATTCACAAAAACCAGAATAGAGATAAAATTAATCACTAACCTTCGATTATTTTCATCAGATGACACTCTCATAGGACTTCATGTTACACAATACATGCATGTTTTGTTTGATTAAATTCATATTTATATAAAAAAATCTGAGTTTACATTGAGGCGTTAGATTCACTAGTTGCAAAAACAAAGTGACTTTGCATAGCCACATCGTTTCAACAGAAATACTCATCATAAATATAGATGATAATACAAGTTATACACATGGAATTATAGATATACCTCTCCTTAATGCAACCGCTGTGTCAGATTTCAAAAAAACTTTACGGAAAAAGAAACCCACGCTATAATCTGAGACGGCGCTCAAAAGTAAAACACCACAGCCGCAAAGATGGCGTCAACATAAACAAGAAAGTACATGATGAATATTCCCTTACATTTGATGATCTACATCAGAAAGCACACCAGGAATCCCAGGTCCACAATAAATGTTTGTTTTGTTCGAAAAAATCTGCTATTTATGTCCAAATACCTTCTTTTGTTAGCGCGTCTGGTATACATATCAAAACGCTAATTCTGGTCAGCGTTATATCGGACAAAAACTTCAAAATGTGATATTACCGGTCGAAGAAACATTTCAAACTAAGTACAGAATCAATCATTAGGATGTTTTTAACATATAGCTTCAATAAAGTTCCAACCGGAGTATTCTTTCTTGTCTTCGTGAGCAATGGAACGCAAGTGACTACCATGAGGAATAAGCATGATCAGAAAATGGCTGCTTGATGGACACCTGACTGATTCTGCTATCATTCACTCCCACAACACCATAGAAGTCTCATTATAATTTCTATTGATGGTTGACTATCTAGTGGAACCCCTAGGCAGTGCACAACCATTCATATCTCAAGGGGATTTCATTGGGGACTCTGGTGAATACATACAAGCTCAGATTTCTGACTTCCTGTTTTGATTTCAACTCAGGATTTTGCCTGCCAATATGAGTTCTGTTAATCTCACAGACATAATTCAAACAGTTTTAGAAACTTTAGAGTGTTTTCTATCCAATACTAATAATAATATGCAAATATTAGCAACTATGACTGAGGAGCAGGCCGTTTGATATGGGCACCTTTCATCCAAGCTACTCAATACTGCCCCTTCAGCCATAAGAAGTTAATAATGCCTTCATAAGCACTACATACAGTAAATGTGTTACAAGCATCCATACCAGTATGTCATGCATTATAAATGGTTCATAAATTAAGCATGACTGTGTGACAATCACCAATGTAAAATGTGACACTTTCGAATATGATATAAACATGCTTTATGAAGGGTGACATGTTGTGCTGAAGGACGGCATACGCTCTAAAGTGATGTCATGTGCGAGGGAGGTCTGGTGGACCAACGCATCAAACTTGGCCTTCATTAGTTAGGGTTAGGTTTAAAATCAGATTTTAAGGAGATAAATTGTCAAAATGGGCAGGGTTTAGTCATAATTATTACTTTTTGTCTGTGTTAAGTAGTGATGATGACAAATATTGTACTCAGTAAGGTCACTCCTATAGAATTCTATGGTCACTCCCACTAAGGGCAACTTTGAAAGATTGATACTGTGAAGAGACACAAGTACAGGCACACGCATACCCAAACACACGCTAGCACATGCACACATCATAATATTGTTGTATGGTGGTATTATACATTTTGTATTGTAGATATGTAGTGGTGTAATAATGTTCTATGATGTATTGTTTTAACTTTTGTTTTAAGTGCCTTAATGTGTTTGGACCCCAGGAAAAGCAGCTGCTGCAAGATAGCAGCTAATGTGGATCCCTAATAAATACTAAAATATCCCAGGCTGATATGTGCTGTGTGTGCAATAAACGATGTTACACCAAGAAACACTTCACTTGATGAAAACCCCCAACCTAAAGACATTGAAAGTGTCTTTCTTCTGGAACCAAGTTACACGTTCCTCAGTACACAAACGAGCTATACCGCGCTGTGCTGGACCCAGTCAGGTCTTTGACACATTCACCCACTCCCCTGCTGAAAGACCAGCCACAAAATATTGGCACCATTGTAACAGGTTGTAATCAAGCCCTGGAATACAAGATGAATACCTGGTGCAGTAGTCTCAGGTTGGACTACTCCAAATCATCTTGCTTCTGACACACTCACACAAACGCAAGTTTTGCAGGTCCAACAACACATTTAAATACCTCTCACACCCTAGAGTAACCTGTGGCTCATGAGAGAACCGTCATAAATCAGAAGAACATTAATAACCTATTTATTGACACTTTACGTAGTGTCCTGTACTACTTAGTTTGAAGTGAGACACGTTCGGTCATTCATAACACATCCATAAAGACTCTATATCGCAAGAGGCTGTACTTAATTTAAAGTCAGACCTCTTTGGTCATTTATAACACATACATAAATGCCTTGTATCATTTGACACTGTACTTACTATAAAGTCAGACACCTTTTGTCAATCATAACACATACATAAAGGCTTAATGATGTAAACACAAAGTGTGAGACAAGTCAGGATCGAGGGAACGATTAAAGGAGCAAAGTACAGAGATCCTTGATGAAAACCTCCTCCAGAGCGCTCAGGACCTCAGACTAGAGCGAAGATTCACCTCCCAACAGGACAACGACCCTAAGCACACAGCCAATATAATGCAGGAGTGGCTTCAGGACAAGTCTGAATGTCCTTGAGTGGCCCAGCCATAGCCCAAACTTGAACCCAATCGAACATCTCTGGAGGGACCTGAAAATAGCTGTGTAGCGACGCTCCCCATCAAACCTGACAGAGCGTGAGAGGATCTGCAGAGAAGAATGGGAGAAACTCCCCAAATAAAGGTGTGCTAAGCTTGTAGCGTCATTCCCAAGAAGACTCGAAGCTGTAATCGCTGCCAACGGTACTTCAAGAAAGTACTGAGTAAAGGGTCTGTATACTTATGATATTTCCGTTTTTTGGTATTTCTACATTTGCAAAAATGTCTACAAACTTGTTTTTGCTTTGTCATTATGGGGACAATTACATTTTGGGGGAAAAAACTGAAGTAGGCAAAAACAAATAGAATTCTTTGCTGTGCAAAGACTGCACTTTAGAGTGTAATCCTGCAGCACAGCATTTTGGGGGAAGTTAAGGTCAGGTCCAATATTGACTATGCACCCAAGAGGGAAAGAGGTTGGGCCATCCTAGAAATGTTTTAGGGAAATACAATATAATATATACAATTTAGAAGAAGCTTTTATCCAAATCGACTTATAGTCATGCGTGAATACATTTTTAAGCATGGGTGATCCCAGGAATTGAACCCAATATCCTGCCGTTGCAATGCTCTACCAAGATGCATGACAGGGTTATAAATGCTTTGTAAAGCCTTAATTGAATATGATTTATAAAGCCTTCATTAAGCGGTGCTTATGCTACCCTTTATAAAACACAGGTTTATGTCATATTTGCCATTGGTGGTTACACAGTTATACCACATTTAAGAACCCTTTATAAAGCATGACATATGGTTATAGATGATTTGTGACACATTTATATAGTGTTGATGAAGGCTTTATGAAGCCTTTAAGCTGCACGTCATTTAAAGTGGGACCGCTGAACGTCATTTAAAGCGGAATCCATCACGGTCTAAATCATACATACAGTTTGCAGTACACTGTTTGCGTGACTGTCAGTAAAGATGCTGCCAAATTATTTATAGGAAATTGTACCTATTGATGAGGTCCTTACATAAACAAATAGTGATGATTGTTCATTTTGAGAAGAGGGGTAACATACTTACATGATAATATATGTTAATGAATGTAATGTTACAGTAACGTGTCATCACGTATTAATATCATTAAATGTCAATAATGCCAGTATGTGCACCCATAAAGCTAGTAGGTAACCTTCCCCATGGCTACCAGACTGTGATGGGTCAAATGAAAAGTTAATCCTTCTTTACTTGTTTTTGCTGAACATGCCCACTGAAAAAGTTGCATGACGACTCAAACTGAATGTTCGCTACATACTTCAGTCTGAGATTGCCATCATTGAAGTCGGTTGTGGTGATGTCAAAATGAGGGTTGGTGTACAAAACAAAGTCATCAGAGATCATTTCTAACCAATCAGAGTATCAAAGGCAATGACGCACTTTCAAAATGCTGCTTTTCCCACGTGTGTTCTGGCTCTGGCCCAACCCATCTGGGACCAATCAGAACGGTTAGAATGTGTTTGTATTCTAGAAATTGTCGGGGAGGTACTAAGATCCAGACTCATTGCGGAGAAGAAACTAACATCAGTGGGCGTGGTGTAGCGTTTGGCCGGAGCAAAGAGTTTGGGTAGCAAGGCAATTGAAAAAGTGCCATATAAGACATCAGTATTCCTGGCCTGTGTTTTGCAGTGTCTGTGCCCCACAAACTGTTCCAGATATTCTGCGCTAAAATAAGGTGAAATTATTAATTATCACACTTTCTGCCATCTCAGACTTTCTAGGTATGCAACCCAACACATCCCAACACGTCACATCCCAACATGGCTCACCTCATGTGGAGGGGCTGTTTAAAACTTGAACATAAATGCAGGCACCATTGTCATGATGAATAGTGTTGCATTGATCTCCCTCCTCTGCTCTTGAAGTGTAGTGGTATCTTGCATTAATGCATCTGAAATGCATGGCGCACCTCTTGACTGGATCAAGCAGAAACATCTCAGAGATGAAAGCCCAGGCACCAGTCAAAGCAAATTCTCTTTGTCTTTCAACACACTTTAACAACATACACACACCCACACAAACTGGGCCTGGGCAAGGCATGCTGGGAGATACCAATATCTGTTGGGCTTTCCAACAAGTTACAGCATAGCACAGTGATTTTATGTTATGCAAGTCATGTTAAACATATACTCTCAAAGTAAGTCAGGACAGTGGAAGGGGGGAAAATAACAATGTTCCAAAAGACTGATACGCCAACAAATAAGATAAATAAGGGCATCCATTCTTTTGAATGTGTTTAAACTGTCTTCATCTTCTCTATGTTTCACCAAGGCAGTCAATAAGATTGTAAACTGATGCATTCAGTCTAGTAACAGCATTGCCATTCGAGTGATGTTTACATAAGCAATATCTGTCTATGGGTGACGGTACTATGCCGCTACTACTCAGTGTACTCAGAAGAAGAAATTCTTGTTGAAAGAAAAACTAACTGTGTCATAACCTCCTCTGACAGTCCTGCCCCTCTCTCCAGCACTTGGCCTGCCACTCAAATTAATCATCCTGAATCCCTGTCATCGCATCTCGAATCCCTGTCATCGCCAGCCCTCTGTCACTCCATCTTCAGCGAGGTGATCTTGAACCCGTCCTCCTCCCTGTCCACTCTCTTCATTAGCCCTTTCTCTCCCAGCTGCGGCCCGCGTTCACAGGCCAATTATAGGCACCTGTCCCAAATGTTGTACAACACTATAGCCCCATCCAATGACACTCATGTACAGTCAGTCAGTCACAATTGTATGAACACGCACACACACACACACACACACACACACACACACACACACACACACAGTGATATATGCGTGTTTTCAAATACTAGCTGGCTAGCTACATGTCAGGCTAGTCTGGTGTTCTATTCTTTACAACGCTTCTGTTTTTGCCACAGAAGCAAACATGTCTCTCTTTGACTTGAAATTGATAGAGATTGAACAGCAAGAGCTTGAACTGCTCTTACTACTCAGGAAGGGAAGAAAAAAACAGAGAAAATGGCAGGTTTATCCACTGAACACTACAAGAGGGGATGATGGAGAATACGCATCTCTTTTCCAACCTATGAGAAGCATAGACGAGAAAAGACATTTCAAAACTTTCGGATGTCCATTGCTAAATTTAACGACTTGCTTCAGCGGCTTGCACATCACATCTCGCACGAGAGAACTCACAGCTTGCCTGTAATTGTTGAAGGTAAACTGTTTGTGACCCTTCGGTGTTTGGCGTGTGGCAGCACACAGCGAAGTATCGCTGAGGAATCTCAACAGTTTGTGCCATTGCCTCAGAAGTGTGCCAAGCTCTCTGGCCTGTCCTGAAGGAGGATTTTGTTGCTTATCCCTCTGTGGCAAAATGGGCTTCACCATGATCAACGTGGGGGCATAGTTGGGAGAAAGTTCGGCTCCCAACTCCTTGCAGGCCAGTTGGCGCTACCAAGGCTCTAGTGCTTGCCGGGGGACTCAAACACTAAGATCATATGTCTTCGTGGGAGACGAAGCATTCCCTCTGATTGTAAACCTGATGCGACCATATCCAAGTAAGATACGCTAAATACATGTACTATACAGTGGCAAGAAAAAGTATATGAGTCCTTTAGAATTACCTGGATTTCTGCATAAAATAGTCATACATTTCGATCGTATCTTCATCTAAGTCACAATAATAGACAAACACAGTCTGCTTAAACTAATAACACACAAACAATTATACGTTTTCATGTCTTTATTGAACACACCATGTAAACATTCACAGTACAGGGTTGGAAAAGTATGTGAGCCCTTGGATTTAATAACTGGTTGATACTCCTTTGACAGCAATAACCTCAAACAAACGTTTTCTGTAGTTGCGAATGAGACCTGCACAACGGTAAGGAAACTGTTTCAGTTTAGCAATATTCTTAGGATGTCTGGTGTGAACCGCTCACTTGAGGTCATGCCACAGCATCTCAATCGGGTTGAGGTCAGGACTCTGACTGAGCCACTCCAGAAGGCAAATTTTCTTCAGTTAAAGCCATTGTGCTGTTGATTTACTTCTGTGTTTCGGGTCGGTGTCCTGTTGCACCCCCCCAACTTCTGTTGAGCTTCAATTGACGGACAGATAGCCTTACATTCTCCTGCAAAATGTCTTGATAAACTTGGGAATTCATTTTTCTGCTGATGATAGCAAGCTGTCCAGGCCCTGAGGCAGCAAAGCAGCCCCAAACCATGACGCTCCCTCCACTATACTTTACAATTGGGATGAGGTTTGGTATGTTGGTGTGCTGTGCCTTTTTTTCTCTGTGTTCCTTCCAAACAACTCAACTTTAGTTTCATCTGTCCACAGAATATCTTGCCAGTAGAGCTGTGGAACATATTTTGCGAACTTCAGACGTGCAGCAATGGGTTTTTTGGACAGCAGTGGCTTCTTCCGGGGTGTCCTCCCATGAACACCATTCTTGTTCAGTGTTTTACGTATCGAAGACTCGTCAATAGAGATGTTAGCATGTTCCAGAGATTTCGGTAAGTCTTTTGATTACACTCTATGAATCTTCTTAACCTCATTGAGCATTCTGCGCTGTGCGCTTGCAGTCGTCTTTGCAGGACGGCCACTCCTAGGGAGAGTAGCAACAGTGCTGAACTTTCTCAATTTTTAGACAACTTGTCTTACCGTGTACTGACAAACATCAAGGCTTTTAGAGATACTTTGTAACCCATTCCAGCTTTATGCAAGTGAACAATTCTTAATCTTCTGAGATCTCTTTTGTTCGAGGCATGGTTCACATCAGGCAATGCTTCTTGTGATAGCAAACTCAAATTTTGTGAGTATTTTTATAGAGCAGGGCAGCTCTAACCAATGTCTCTAATCTCGTCTCATTGTTTGGACTCCAGGTTAGCTAACTCCTAACTCCAATTAGCTTTTGGAGAAGTCATTAGCCTAGGGGTTCACATACTTTTTCCACTGTGAATGTTTAAATTATATATTCAATATAGACAAGAAAAATACAATAATTTGTGTGTTATTACTTTAAGCACACTGTGTTTGTCTATTGTTGTGACTTAGATGAAGATCAGACCATTGTGAAGGCCTGCGTGGCCCTCCACAATTAACTTTGTACTACAGACATTGACAACACAGTCATCAACACAGTACATCCACCCCACGTTTGTTGACCACTCCACACTCACTGGGGACCTGCATCCAGAAAGGTGGAGACAGGCGGTGCATGAGACACCAGCTTCCCAGACCCAAGAAACATGTAAGCATACAAAGCAACCAAAGATGCTATAGACGTGAGCAACAACCTCAAGGACTACTTCCTCACACCAGCTAACCAAGTGACTTTCCAGGATCCTACTATCACGCGTGGCACCCTACAGTAAATGCTCAAATGTGGTTTGGAAATGTGCACACATAAATGATGTACTCTTCCTTTGGCTGATGACTGTTTAAGATTGTTGTTGTGAGATAAACACTTGTTTTTGCTGTTTTTCTTATTCACACTTTACAAATCACAATAAAGACTACCATAATGGTAGCCACTTCATCCTTGTTGTTTTAGTTTATCATATTTTTTGGAGGTTGGACCTCAAGACATTTAAATAACTTTATGTTATGTGTAGTGGCCTTTCAATGGGGACTTTTCTGCTATGGTACACTATATATACAAAGTATATGGACACCCCTTCAAATTAATAGATTTGGCTATTTTAGCCACACCCGTTGCTGACAGGTGTTATAGAATGGAGCACACAGCCATGCAATCTCCATAAACAAACACTGGCAGTAGAATGACCTTACTGAAGAGCTCAGTGACTTTCAACATGCATCTGGAAGCAAGGTCAGCACAATAACTGTTCATCGGGAGCTTCATGCAATGGGTTTCCATGGCCAAGCAGCCGCACACAAGATCACCACGCGCAATGCCAAGCATTGGCTGGAGTGGTATAAAGCTCGCCGCCATTGGACTCTGGAGCAGTGGAAAAGCGTTTTCTGGAGTGATGAATCCCGTTTCACCATCTGGCAGTCCAACGGATGAATCTGGGTTTGGCGGATGCCTGGAGAACACTACCTGCCTGAATGCATAGTGCCAACTGTAAAGTTTGGTGGAGGAGGAATAATGGTCTGGGGCTGTTTTTCATGGTTTTAGGCTAGGCCCCTTAGTTCCAGTGAAGGGAAATCTTAACGCTACAGCATACAATGACATTCTAGACGATTCTGGGCTTCCAACTTTGTGGCAACAGTTTGGGGAAGGCCCTTTCCTGTTTCAGCATGACAATGCCCCCATGCCTTACTAATGCTCTTGTGGCTGAATGGAAGCAAGTCCCCGCAGCAATGTTCCAACATCTAGTGGAAAGCCTTCCCCGAAGAGTGTAGGCTGTTATACAGTAGCAGAAAAGGGGGACCAACTCCATATTAATGCCCATGATTTTGGAATGAGATGTTCGACGAACAGGTGTCCACATACCTTTGGTCATGTAGTGTGCTTCTGAGAGAATGACTGTCTAGCTGTAGACAATGAAGCTGGACCCTCAAGACATTCACCTTTGCCACAAGTATAAATAACCACAAATGCATTTGCAGACCTTTTTAGATATTTATTTAGGAACGTAATACACAGGTGAAAAGTGTGATGAACGGGTAAATAAGAGAAAAAACACAAAGTAAACACCAGTGAAATGTGAATTAGGAAATAATAAATATTTTAAAAACACCCGTTTTTGGGGTGAGACTGTGCTCTGTCTCATTCGAGAGCAGACAGTGCACTGATCGATGGTCCTGTGAAAGTACTGTACATTGTCATTTCCCTGACAAATGGGAGACATTGATCAGAACGCATAATGTTTGTGTCCAAAGGTTGCGCCTGGATGGTGGGTTGGGTGTTGGTGAGAGGGGCCGGGGAGGTGATGAACCAAACCGGGGAGAGAGATGAACAAAGGTGCAATGAATCACCTGTAGATGGGCCCTCAGGGCTCAGCTCTGTGTCTGGGCTGTTCAGAACACCATCCCCTGTAACACCTACAAGCAGATGGGGAATACATTAGAATACATTGCAAGCAATATTAAAATATCTCCATGGGCTCCTTTGAGTTAAAGTGCTTACTCAAAAGCACTGATTTCATAAACATCTCGATCTAATTAGCACACACACACACCACAGCGTCTGTTTTCAGATGTTTAAACTAGCCCTGCTAACGAGTATGATAACACAGTCGCGGAATATTTCCCACTCAAAATGTCTCCCATCCAGACAAGAGCAAATCTCACGTTCTAACTAGGTCTGTAAACATATGGTTACAAACATGCACAATGTACAAAAGGACTCGGCTGCATGTCAAAAGTGTATACCGTATCTGGTTATATTATTGGTGTCTGTCTGACGAAGTCCATGTGAACGAGAAGCCAATTCAGTTGTCGGACAATCGACAGCAGCTGCCCGACTCCTCGTCTCTCTCACCCCTTTCAGATTGCGAACAAACAGGTCCCAAATCTTTCTCCATGTTTCATTGATATCAGCATGGGTGTTCAAATTTCGTGATATCCGTGACATCTCCCTCCAGCTGTTGTCTTTGGTGTGCTTGTTTGAATACAATCACATTGAAGGGATATAAATGTTCTCGTATGTCTCACCAGTTTACACACTCTCTTCAAAACTGGACAGAGACATACACATAATTATGTGTAGCAAATCTCGAAATTAAAGCACAAAGAATGAAGCTTGCAAGTAGTAGAAGTGAAGTAGCAGAACGTCCATGTCACGACTTCCACCGAAGGTAGTTCCTCTCCTTGTTCGGGCGGTGCTCGGCGGTCGGCGTCGCCGGCCTACTAGCCATCACCGATCCATTTTTCTTTTTCCATTTGTTTTGTCTATGGTTCATTCACACCTGGTTTTCATTTGCTTTATTTCTGTGTGTATATTTACCCCTGTTTCCCACTAAGGTTTGTGCGGGATTATTTTCATGTTGCTCGTTGATGTTTTCCTCAGTTTATTCACTTGTGTACAGTGTTGTAGGATAAGTAAGGAGCGTTGTTTTTCTCCTTCCGTGAGTGACTGTGTGTTCCTATGTCTTGGGCGTTTATTGGTATTGTACCTGACCCATTTTTGGACTTGTCTATTAAAGACGCTAATTTGACATCTCTGCTGTCCTGCGCTTGACTACCTTAACTACATCAAGTACAAAGCCGCAACAGTCCATCTCTTCTGTGTTAATACCATGAGAGAGATGGACGTTACCGGAACAGATGTGATGTAGACACAGGTGTGATGTTGCCTCATGCAGCGTGACACATCTCCTTCACATAGAGTTGATCAGGCTATTGATTGCGGCCTGTGGAATGTTGTCCCACTCCTCTTCAATAGCTGTGAAAAGTTGGATATTGGCAGAAACTGGAACACGCTGTCGTACACGTCAACCCAGAGCAATCCAAACAGGCCCAATGGGTGACATGTCTGGTGAGTATGCAGGCCATGGAAGAACCAGGAATTACTGATTTTATTTTTTATTTAACCTTTACTTAACTAGGCAAGTCAGTTAAGAACACATTCTTATTTACAATGACGGCCTACCCCGGCCAAACCCGGACGACGCTGGGCCAATTGTGTGCCGCCCTATGGGACTCCCAATCACAGCCAGATGTGATGCAGCCTGGATTTGAACCAGGTACTGCAGTGATGCCTCATGCAGTGTCTTAGACCACCGTGCCACTGATCCTTGCAACATGGGACCCTGCATTATCATGCTGAAACATGAGGTGATGGTAGCGAATGAATGGCACGACAATGGACCTCAGGATCTAGTCAAGGTATCTATGTGCATTCTAATTGTCATCGATAAAACGCAATTGCCCATACCATAACCCCACTGACACCATGGGGCACTCTGCTCACAACGTTGACAACAGCAAACCGCTTGCACACACGATGCCATACAGGTTGTCTGCCATCTGCCAGGTACAGTTGAAACCCAGATTAGTCCGTGAAGAGCACACTTCTCCAGCATGCCAGTGGCCATCGAAGGTGAGCATTTGCCCACTAAAGTTGGTTACGACGCCGAACTGCAGTCAAGTCAAAACCCTGGTGAGGACGACGAGCATGAAGATGAGCTTCCTTGAGATGGTTTCTGACAGTTTTTGCACAAATTCTTTGGTTGTGCAAAAACTCAGACAGGTTTTAAGAATTTTTTGCAAAAAACCGATACCTTATTTACAGTATTCAGACCCTTTGCTATGAGAATGGAAATTGAGCTCAGGTGCATCCTGTTTCCATTGATCATCCTTGAGATGTTTCTACAACTTGATTGGAGTCCACCTGTGGTACATTCAATTGATTGGACAAAAACCAAGCCATGAGGTCAAAGGAATTGTACATAGAGCTCCGAGAAAGGATTGTGTTGAGTCACAAATCTAGGGGTGGGTACCAAAACACGTGTGCAGCATTGAAGGTCCCCAAGAACACAGTGGGCTCCATCATTCTTAAATGGAAGAAGTTTGTAACCACCAAGACTCTTCCTAGAGCTGGCTGCCCGGCCAACCTGAGCAATCGGGGGAGAAGGGCCATGGTCAGGGAGGTGATCACTCTGACAGGGAGGTGATCACTCTCACTCTGACCCAATGATCACTCTGACAGAGCTCCATAGTTCCTCTGTGGAGATGGGAGAACCTTCCAGAAGGACAACCATCTCTGCAGCGCTCCACCAATCAGGCTTTTATGGTAGAGTGGCCAGACGGAAGCCACTCCTCAGTAAAAGGCACATGACAGCCCGCTTGGAGTTTGCCAAAATGCACCTAAAGGACTCTCAGACCATGAGAAACAAGATTCTCTGGTCTGATGAAACCATGATTGAACGCGTCACGTCTAGAGGAAACCTGGCACAATCGCTACGGTGAAGCATGGTGGTGTCAGCATCATGCTGTGGGGATCGTTTTCAGAGGCAGGGACTGGGAGACTAGTCAGGATTGAGGGAAAGATGAACATAGCAAAGTACAGAGTGATACTTGATGAAAACCTGCTCCAGAGTGCTCATGACCTCATACTGGGGCGAAGGTTCACCGTTCAACAGGATAATGGCCCTAAGCACACAGCCAAGACAGGAGTGGCTTCAGGACAAGTCTCTGAATGTCCTTGAGTGGCCCAGCCAGAGCCCGGAGTTCAACCTGATCTAACATCTCTGGAGAGACCTGAAAATAGCTGTGCAGCGACGCTCCCCATCAAACCTGACAGAGCTTGAGAGGATTTGCAGAGAAGAATGGGAGAAACTCATCAAGCACAGGTGTACCAAGCTTGTAGCGTCATATCCTAGAAGACTCGAGGCTGTAATTGCTGCCAAAGGTGCTTCAACAAAGTACTGAGTGAAAGGTCTGAATACTTATTTAAATGTGATATTTCAGGGGGGGGTTTATAAATTAGCAAAAGTTTCTATAAACCAGTTTTTGCTTTGTCATTACAGGATATTGTGTGTAGATTGATGAAGGGGAAAAAAACGATTTAACTTCTACTTCATCACAATCCCGGATCCGGGAGCACCCCCATCAGTAAAAAAGCTGACTAGCATAGCCTAGCATAGCGTCACAAGTAAATACTATCTAAATATCATTAAATCACAAGTCCAAGACACCAGATGAAAGATACACATCTTGTGAATCCAGCCATCATTTCTGATTTTTAAAATGTTTTACAGGGAAGACACAATATGTAAATCTATTAGCTAACCACGATAGCAAAAGTCAAAACTTTTTTTTTCCACCATTTTTTTCCTGCATAGGTAGCTATCACAATTTCGACCAAATAAAGATATAAATAGTCACTAACCAAGAAACAACTTCATCAGATGACAGTCTGATAACATATTTATTGTATAGCATATGTTTTGTTAGAAAAATGTGCATATTTCAGGTATAAATCATAGTTTTACATTGCAGCCACCATCACAACTCTCACCAAAGCAACTAGAATAACTACAGAGACCAACGTGAATTACCTAAATACTCATCATAAAACATTTATGAAAAATACACAGCGTACAGCAAATGAAAGACAAAGATCTTGTGAATCCAGCCAATATTTCAGATTTTTTAAGTGTTTTACAGCGAAAACACAATATAGCATTATATTAGCTTACTACAACACCAAGGAGCATCAAAAGTCGTGCTATAAATTCTCAGACAACACAAAAATTCCTTGATGCCCTTCCAGACTCCTTCTGCCTACCCAAGGACGTCAGAGGACAAAAATCAGTTAACCACCTAACTGAGGAACTCAATTTAACCTTGCGCAATACCCTAGATGCAGTTGCACCCCTAAAAACGAAAAACATTTGTCATAAGAAACTAGCTCCCTGGTATACAGAAAATACCCGAGCTCTGAAGCAAGCTTCCAGAAAATTGGAACGGAAATGGCGCCACACCAAACTGGAAGTCTTCCGACTAGCTTGGAAAGACAGTACCGTGCAGTATCGAAGAGCCCTCACTGCTGCTCGATCATCCTACTTTTCCAACTTAATTGAGGAAAATAAGAACAATCCAAAATTTCTTTCCCCAAGCATTCCCCAAGAGAGGATGGCTTTCACTTCAGCAGTAATAAATTCATGAACTTCTTTGAGGAAAAGATCATGATCATTAGAAAGCAAATTGGATCTGCACAGCTCTGCCAGGGCCTGGGATCGGGAGAGACACTTAAGTGTTTTAGTACTATATCTCTTGACACAATGATGAAAATAATCATGGCCTCTAAACCTTCAAGCTGCATACTGGATCCTATTCCTACTACACTACTGAAAGAGCTGCTTCCTGTGCTTGGCCCTCCTATGTTGAACATAATAAACGGCTCTCTATCCACCGGATGTGTACCAAACTCACTAAAAGTGGCAGTAATAAAGCCTCTCTTGAAAAAGCTAAACCTTGACCCGGAAAATATAAAAAAACTATCGGCCTATATCGAATCTTCCATTCCTCTCAAAAATGTTAGAAAAAGCTGTTGCGCAGCAACTCACTGCCTTCCTGAAGACAACCAATGTATACGAAATGCTTCAGTCTGGTTTTAGACTCCATCATAGCACTGAGACTGCACTTGTGAAGGTGGTAAATGACCTTTTAATGGCGTCAGACCGAGGCTCTGCATCTGTCCTCGTGCTACTAGACCTTAGTGCTGCCTTTGACACCATCGATCACCACATTCTTTTGGAGAGACTGGAAACCCAAATTGGTCTACACGGACAAGTTCTGGCCTGGTTTAGATCTTATCTGTCGGAAAGATATCAGTTTGTCTCTGTGAATGGTTTGTCCTCTGACAAATCAACTGTACATTTCGGTGTTCCTCAAGGTTCCGTTTTAGGACCACTATTGTTTTCACTATATATTTTACCTCTTGGGGATGTTATTCGAAAACATAATGTTAACTTTCACTGCTATGCGGATGACACACAGCTGTACATTTCAATGAAACATGGTGAAGCCCCAAAATTGCCCTCGCTAGAAGCCTGTGTTTCAGACATAAGGAAGTGGATGGCTGAAAACTTTCTACTTTTAAACTCGGACAAAACAGAGATGCTTGTTCTAGGTCCCAAGAAACAAAGAGATCTTCTGTTAAATCTGATGGTTGTAAAGTCGTCTCAAATAAAACTGTGAAGGACCTCGGCGTTACTCTTGACCCTGATCTCTCTTTTGAGGAACATATCAAGACTGTTTCAAGGACAGCTTTTTTCCATCTACGTAACATTGCAAAGATCAGACATTTTCTGTCCAAAAATGATGCAGAAAAATTAATCCATGCATTTGTTACTTCTAGGTTAGACTACTGCAATGCTCTACTTTCCGGCTACCCGGATAAAGCACTAAATAAACTTCAGTTAGTGCTAAATACGGCTGCTAGAATCCTGACTAGAACCAAGAAATTTGATCATATTACTCCAGTGCTAGCTTCCCTACACTGGCTTCCCGTTAAGGCAAGGGCTGATTTCAAGGTTTTACTGCTAACCTATAAAGCGTTACATGGGCTTGCTCCTACCTATCTTTCCGAGTTGGTCCTGCCGTACATACCTACACGTACGCTATGGTCACAAGACGCAGGCCTCCTAATTGTCCCTAGAATTTCTAAGCAAACAGCTGGAGGCAGGGCTTTCTCCTATAGATCTCAATTTTTATGGAATGGTCTGCCTACCCATGTGAGAGACGCAGACTCGGTCTCAACCTTTAAGTCTTTACTGAAGACTTATCTCTTCAGTAGGTCATATGATTGAGTGTAGTCTGGCCCAGGAGTGTGAAGGTGAACGGAAAGGCTCTGGAGCAACGAACCGCCCTTGCTGTCTCTGCCTGGCCGGTTCCCCTCCACTGGGATTCTCTACCTCTAACCCTATTACAGGGGCTGAGTCACTGGCTTACTGGTGCTCTTTCATGCCGTCCCTAGGAGGGGTGCGTCACTTGAGTGGGTTGAGTTACTGACGTGATCTTCCTGTCTGGGTTGGCGCCCCCCCTTGGTTTGTGCTGTGGTGGAGATCTTTGTGGGCTATACTCGGCCTTGTCTCAGGATTGTAAGTTGGTGGCTGAAGATATCCCTCTAGTGGTGCGGGGGCTGTGCTTTGGCAAAGTGGGTGGGGTTATATCCTTCCTGTTTGGCCCTGTCCGGGGGTATCATCGGATGGGGCCACAGTGTCTCCTGACCCCTCCTGTCTCAGCCTCCAGTATTTATGCTGCAGTAGTTTATGTGTCGGGGGGCTAGGGCCAGTTGGTTATATCTGGAGTACTTCTCCTGTCTTATCCAGTGTCCTGTGTGAATTTAAGTATGCTCTCTCTAATTCTCTCGTTCTCTCTTTCTTTCTCTCTCTCGGAGGACCTGAGCCCTAGGACCATACGTCAGGACTACTGGGCATGATGACTCCTTGCTGTCCCCAGTCCACCTGGCCTTGCTGCTGTTCCAGTTTCAACTGTTCTGCCTGCAGTTATGGAACCCCTACCTGTCCCAGACCTGCTGTTTTCAACTCTTAATGATCGGCTATTAAAAGCCAACTGACATTTATTCCTGATTATTATTTGACCATGCTTGTCATTTATGAACATTTTGAACATCTTGGCCATGTTCTGTTATAATCTCCACCCGGCACAGCCAGAAGAGGACTGGCCACCCCTCATAGCCTGGTTCCTCTCTAGGTTTCTTCCTAGGTTTTGGTCTTTCTAGGGAGTTTTTCCTAGCCACCGTGCTTCTACACCTGCAATGCTTGCTGTTTGGGGTTTTAGGCTGGGTTTCTGTACAGCACTTCGAGATATTAGCTGATGTACGAAGGGCTATATAAAATAAACTTGGCTTGATTGATGTCTTTAACACCTATATCGAATAAAATCAGAGCCGGATATATCTAAGGGCTATAACGGGAGCTTTCTAGAACGCCATCCTGAGGTCTGTCTTGCGTCATGGCGAATGAAGGAAAGAGTGGACCCCACGTTCCCAGTCCATTTATATGGCCTCAGATCTGCCTAGCAACTCCATTCCAATTCTCACTATTTGCTGACATCCAGGGGAAGGCGTATGCAGTGCATCTCAACCAATAGAAGACATGCAAATTAATAAACTGACCTCAGAACAGCCTGGCTGATTTCAGATTTCCCACTTGCTGACAGGAAGATTGCTCCAACTCGAGTTCTGTTTTACTCACAGATATAATTCAAACGGTTTTAGAAACTAGAGAGTGTTTTCTATCCAATAGTAATAATAATATGCATATTGTACGAGCAAGAATTGAGTACGAGGCAGTTTAATTTGGGAACGAAATTTTTACAAAGTGCAAACAGCACCCCCATGGTCTGAACACTTTCCGAATGCACTGTAGCGTATGATTATTAGGCAATGGCAGTTTGTTTGTGTGCAAGGCTGAAGAAAGAGGTGTTGTACCTACTTATTAAATTAATTAAATCTTCATTTTCATGCTGTTGGCTGTAGGCGTCGCTTTTGAACAGATTAACACAGTACATGTAAATCACATTTCAAAGAGGGGGGTGGAACTCTTGTGAGATTCGAATGTTTGCCACAATCTGCGACAATTACGTGGACCAGGCACCAGTCAGTCAAATACACATGATAGTTGCTTTGATGATCAGAGCGTGCTGTTAGATTAGGTATGTTAAGGACGCTTCCATCGATGAACAAGTGATGGAACAAGTCCAACTACTATTTTAATTGGCTGATGCAGTTATGCCAGGATATAAATCAGTGCCACCTGTTGAAGTTAGCATAGGGCTAACGTGTGCCATGTTATCGGATGCGACAAGCTACAACTTAGTGTTCTGTCGCATGCAAGAAAATCAACTATTTTAAATGGCTGATTCCCATTTTGAGCTGGAGAACTCATCTAACTAAATGGTTACTTATGATTGCAAGTATGGCCCTAACATCTTTATTTAGTGTGTTGAGATCTGATTAACTTGATCCCTAAATGTTTTTAATTTAGAAGTTATGCAACACAACGCTTATCAAAATTTCATCTCAACCACAATATTTTAGCTAAAATAAAGTGAAGCATCAATTACCACAGAGCAAACAAAGCC
This sequence comes from Salvelinus namaycush, assembly GCF_016432855.1. Lineage (NCBI taxonomy): Eukaryota > Metazoa > Chordata > Actinopteri > Salmoniformes > Salmonidae > Salvelinus > Salvelinus namaycush. The sequence continues at coordinate 26,427,458 of NC_052318.1, forward strand.
TTTTTCCCCAAAACCAACTATTCAACCTGAACATGTAGAGGAGACAGGGGCTGGTTGTCACAAGGGTTGCCTATAATCTGAATGGTGCTATGAAGTGAGAATTGTGTGCCCATTTCCTTAGTGATCAGCCATGTTGTTCATACATGTTCAGTTATGAGCACTGTGACAACCAATTTCAAAACAAATGAATCAATCCAAGTTAATACCCTGGTCAGGTTAATTTACAGCCTCGCATTCTATGTCTAGATAACTCACAAGGAACTGATTGATCCTTAAGGCAGACGAGGTGGCAAGTTAAAACCAAGGACACTTCAACATCTGGTTACGGTCAATATGTCAGCCCAGTCCTGACTGCTCGGCACCCCTCACATAATGCACTTATCGGTAGCCGACTCCTCCGAGTGAGGAAAAACAACCTGTTAGGATTTATGTCCCTCCACTCTCAAAGTCAAAGGTTGTCATCAGCTGTTTCTCTATTTATCTTTCTAAGAGACGGCTGTATGGACGCTGTTAGGCTGTGATTAAATGAGCATTTAAATCAAATAAAATGTGCTTATACAGAAACCCAGCCTAAAACCCCAAACAGCAATCAAAGCAGATGTAGAAGCGCGGTGGCTTGGAAAAACTCTCCAGAAAGGCAGGAACCTAGGAAGAAACATAGAAAGGAACCAGGCTCTGAGGGATGGCCAGTCCATTTAGGCCAGATCGTTCTTCAAGATGTTCAAATGTTCATAGATGACCAGCAGGGTCAAATAATAATCACAGTGGTTATAGAGATACAACAGGTCAGCACCTCAGGAGTAAATGTCAGTTGGCTTTTCATAGCCGAGCATTCAAAGGTCGAGACAGCAGGTGCGGTGGGTGGGTGGGGGGGGGGGCATACTTAAATTCACACAGGACACCAGATAAGGCAGGAGAATTTCACCATATAAGACGTACTGACCCTAGCCCCCCGGCACACCCCCTATTGCCGCATAGATACTGGAGGCTGAGACAGGGGGAGTCGGGGGACACTGTGGCCCTGTCCAACAAGACCCCCGGATAGGGCCAACTAGGCAGGATATAACCCCTCCCACTGCCAAAGAACACCCCCACGCCACTAGAGGGATATCAACAGATCACCAACTTTCTACCCGTGGCATTTTTCCTATTTTGTTGCCTTACAACCTGGAATTGTCATCATTCCTTCAATTCTGACCAGTTTCCCAGTCCCTGCCGATGAAAAACATGTTGTCCTCGGGGTGATGAGAGGTGTTGGGTTTACGTCAGACATAGCGTTTTCCTTGATGGCCAAAAATCTCAATTTTAGTCTCATCTGACCAGAGTACCTTCTTCCATATGTTTGGTGAGTCTCCCACATGCCTTTTGGCGAACGCCAAATGTGTTTGCTTATTTTTTTCTTTAAGCAATGGCTTTTTTCTGGCCACTCTTCCGTAAAGCCCAGTTCTGTGGAGTGTACGGCTTAAAGTGGTCCTATGGACAGTTACTACAATCTCCGCTGTGGAGCTTTGCAGCTCCTTCATGGTTATCTTTGGTCACTTTGTTGCCTCTCTGATTAATGCTCTCCTTGCCTGGTCCGTGAATTTTGGTGGGCGGCCCTCTCTTGGAAGGTTTGTTGTGGTGCCATATTCTTTTCATTTTTTAATAATGGATTTAATGGTGCTCCGTGGGATGTTCAAAGTTTCAGATTTTTTTTATAACCCAACCCTGATCTGTACTTCTCCACAATTTGGTCCCTGACCTGTTTGGAGAGCTCCTTGGTCTTCATGGTGCCGCTTGCTTAGTGGTGCCCCTTGCTTAGTGGTGTTGCAGACTTCTGAAGGTAATTGGTTGCACCAGATCTTATTTAGGGGCTTCATAGCAAAGGGGGTGAATACATATGCACACACCACTTTTCCGTTTTTTTTTTATTTAAAAAATAAATACATTTAACAAGGTATTTTTTCCCTTACACAAAATAGTCCAACTTGGTGAAGTGAATATCCATTACATGAAATCCAAATAAAAATCAATTTAAATTGCAGGTTGTAATGCAACAAAATAGGAAAAACGCCAAGGGGGATGAATACTTTTGCAAGGCACCTTAGGAGGGCCAAGCACAGGAAGTAGCTCTTTCAGTAGTTTCTTTGGAATAGGGTCCAGTAGTCAGCTGGAAGGTTTAGATGCCATTATTATTTTTGTAAATGTGTCGACAGATAGAAAATAAAATGAATGTCTCCCTTGATCCACTGAGTCTACAGTTCTGTGCAGACTCAGGGCAACTGAGTTTGGGGAGAATTACACAGATTCAAAGAGGAGTCCGCAATTTACTTTTCTTTGAATAAGCTAATGAATTCATCACTGCTGAAGTGAAGGCCATCCACTCTTGAGGAATGTTGCTTTTTAGTTAGCTTTGCGACAGTATAAAACAAATATTTTGGATTGTTTTAATTCATTATTAAGTTGGAAAAATAGGCTGATCGAGCAGCAGTGAGTGCTCAATATTGCATGGTACGGTCTTTCCAAGCTAGTCGGAAGACTTCCAGTTTGGTGGAGCGCCATTTCCCTTCCAATTTTGTAGAAGCTTGCTTCAGGGCTCTAGTATTTTCTGTATACCAGGGAGCTAATTTCTTGTGACAAATATTTTTTGTTTTTAGAGGTGCAACTGCATCTTGAGTATTATGCAGGGTTAAATTTAGATCCTCGGTTTGGTGGTTAACTAACGAGTCACAAACCCGGATCCGGGATCCCCCCCATCAAAAAAGCTGACTAGCATAGCCTAGCCTAAAGCCACAGGGATATCATATAATAAAATGTTCATGAAATCACAAGTCCAAGACACCAAATGAAAGATACACATCTTGTGAATCCAGCCATCATTTCTGATTTTTAAAATGTTTTACAGGGAAGACACAATATGTATTTCTATTATCTAACCACCATAGGAAAAGACACAACTTTTTTTTCCACCATTTTTTTCCTGCATAGGTAGCTATCACAAATTCGACCAAATAAAGATATAAATAGTCACTAACCAAGAAACAACTTCATCAGATGACAGTCTGATAACATATTTATTGTATAGCATATGTTTTGTTAGAAAAATGTGCATATTTCAGGTATAAATCATAGTTTTACATTGCAGCCACCATCACAACTCTCACCAAAGCAACTAGAATAACTACAGAGACCAACGTGAATTACCTAAATACTCATCATAAAACATTTATGAAAAATACACAGCGTACAGCAAATGAAAGACAAAGATCTTGTGAATCCAGCCAATATTTCAGATTCTTTAAGTGTTTTACAGCGAAAACACAATTTAGCATTATATTAGCTTACTACAATAGCCAACCACACAGCAGCATTGATTCATGCACGTTAGCGATAGCGAATAAACCAGCAAAAGATATTACATTTTTCACTAACCTTCTCAAAACTTCATCAGATGACAGTCCTATAACATCATATTACACAATACATATATTGTTTGTTCGAAAATGTGCATATTTAGCGGCACAAATCGTGGTTATACAATGAGAATAGTAGCCAAGCTGCAAAGAAAATGTCGGGAGAAATCTTGGGAGAGGCACCTAATCTAATCAATAACTAATCATTAACTTGACTAAAAAATACAGGTTGGACAGCAAATGAAAGATACATTAGTTCTTAATGCAACCGCTGTGTTAGATTTTTAAAATTAACGTTACTACGACATACAGCGTGCGTTAAAGCGAGACCGCACCGAAATTAATGGCGGAATAGTAGTTTTACATTTTTCAACAGAACAACGAATTAACATCATAAATAGTTCTTACTTTTTGATGAGCTTCCATAAGAATCTTGGGCAAGTTGTCCTTTGTCCAGAAGAATCGTTGCTCGGTTGTAGATTGTCGCCTTCAACTTTGGAATTAGCAGTAAACATTAGCCATGTGGCGAAGACGTGTCCAACTCACTATAACGCAGCACTAAGAAAATTCCGAAAATCGCAATATACTGATATAAACTGATATAACTCGGTTTAAAATAACTACATTATGATGTTTTTAACACCTATATCGAATAAAATCAGAGCCGGATATATCTAAGGCCTATAACGAGAGCTTTCCAGAATGCCATCCTGAGGTCTGTCTCGCGTCATGGCGAACATTGAAAAGAGTGCACCCCCGGTTCCAAGAGCCCTTATATGGCCTCAGATCTGCCTAGCAACTCCATTCCAATTCTCACTGCTTGCTGACATCTAGGGGAAGGCGTATGCAGTGCATGTCGACCAATAGAATACATGCAAATTAATAAACTGACCCTAGAACAGAGTGCCCGATTTCAGATTTCTCACTTCCTGACAGGAAGTTTGCTCCAACTTGAGTTCTGTTTTACTCACAGATATAATTCAAACGGTTTTAGAAACTAGAGAGTGTTTTCTATCCAATAGTAATAATAATATGCATATTGTACGAGCAAGAATTGAGTATGAGGCAGTTTAATTTGGGAACGAATTTTTACAAAGTGAAAACAGCGCCCCCATATTGACAAGAAGTTAACAGATTTTGTACTCCAACATCCTTGGGTAGGTGGAAGGAGTCTGAAAGAGCAGGTAGGAATCTTTGGGTTGTCCGAGAATTTATAGCGCAGCTTTTGATAATACTTGGTTGGGGTCTGAACAGATTATTTGTTTTGCGATTGCAAATTTAATGAGATGGTGGTCAAATAGTTCAGGGTTCTGAGGAAAAACATTTAGATCCACAATATTTATTCCACAGGACAAAACTAGATCCAGATCCTATAGAGCTCATCACTCCCCCTAACTGGGAGGGGGCCAGAGACAATTACGTGATGCCAACACGTCTTTCAAGCTAAATTATACGCTGACGTTATGTTGCGCTTCGTGACCTCAACCTAACATCGTTGGAGCCGGCATGGATAAAATATCCCTATACCATCTACACTCGCCAATTTTAGCCTCAGCCAGCACCATCTTCAGTATTAGCCTTTACGTCGGTAGCCCTGCCCCCTTGTAAACAATGCATGATTCTTTTTAAGTGTAACATTGTGGTTAAGGGAGTTGCCAAGGACTAGGGTTTTCAATTTGCCAGAGCTAATGGTGGGAGGCTTTGGCGGCTTAGATCCCGTAACAGGTGGAAGAGAGACCTGAGAAGGCTCGGGCTCTGACTCCGACTCATTGTTTAGTGGGGAAAACCGGTTTAAAGTTTCTATCAGCTGAATGAGCAACACTGGTTGAGCATGCTGAAAGCATTTCTTTCCAGGAGCCATGAGAAAATTGTCCAGCTGCGGGAACAGTGTATTCACACACAGGTGTGCGGAGGTCAAACCCCTGGCAGGAAATATCATTTATGGCTACCTTCACAGTGAACAGAAAGAATGGTTAGTGGGTTGGAAGAGAGGCAGTGTCACGGTTGTGTGGAGAGACGGACCAAGGCGCAGCGTGATTAAAGTTCCACATATTTATTTACGCGAAACTTCCAAACAAAAAGAAACAAACAACGAACCTTGACATCAGAGGTGCCACATGCACTAACTCAAAACAAGATCCCACAAAAAAACAGTCGGAAAATGGCTGCCTAAATATGATCCCCAATCAGACAACGATAAACAGCTGCCTCTGATTGGGAACCATACCAGGCCAACATAGAAATAAAACAACCCAGATTACCCACCCTAGTCACACGCCGACCTAACCAAAATAGAGAATTAAAAGGCTCTCTATGGTCAGGGCATGACAGGCAGCCATATTAGGACAGGGTAATGTAATCTCATGTAATGGTAATGTCAGGGTAGTGTAGACATGGTAATGTCACCTCACCTGGATTAGAACGTTACCATGGATCCATGTGACGTTGAGGAGGTGACAATTGGCTGAAAGGGGAGCCAATGAAATGAATATTTACTAGAAGATGTTAGTCATAACAGGGATTCCTACAGGCAACATTATGATAACCCTCACAGTAAATCAAAACAGTTTCTGATGTCAGTAGTGCCTTACTACAAATACACAAATAACACTGTTCTACATCACAATTTCCCTCCATTAAAGGCCATGATTCCAACAACTTTTCCTGCAGCATTGAAAATGTAGAATCTGATAGTTTCCACTTGGCCCTGGTCTGTAAAAGAAACACTTTGAAGTGTGACAAAAATAATAACCCTATGTCATTTATTGTGCTATTCTAAGTCTTTCTTGTAAGAAATAGATGAGAGGTCTACATTAATACATACCAGCCATTCTTTGATGACAGCTTTTTAATGAATATATCCAAGTCATTCTTCAGGCACTCTAGCTAGCTCTCTCTAACCATGCCACCAGCACCATGACATCTGTCTTGTGTGAGCCATCACAGGGACTCGCTGCGAGAGACACATTTACTCTGGAATAACAAAGGGTGACTGCTGTCCACCTCCCCGACTTCATTATTCAAAGCGAAAGGATGTATCACGCTCAGAGAACAAGACGTCTGCCCCCTCCTGCCTGAGACCCTGTTGCCCATCAATACGGTTCAGCCAGCTGCGGCCTCCACCAAGTGAGACATGGCTCAGGAATATGACAAGAATACAGTTGGCCATTACAGAGATGAATATCAACAAATGAATATCTGCAATGCAGGGTTACAGAGAGAGAGAAAAATGGAGATAAGGAATAAGTACATTCGAATTAACTTTATAATCCTTGTTTATTGCAGGAAAAAAATACTTTGTCTCTAAGGGACTAGGTTTTCTTTCAGGTGTCATGTTCATTCTTGCTAGGAGAAGCTGTTGCACCTTGCTCAGGTGGACTTTGCCTGCAGCAATAAGACATTTGCCTTGACTGTAAATGGATATGTTGAGAGGATGCAGGAAGGTCCCAAAGCAATTCTCAAAGTTCACAGATCCCTCTCCCTTCCAAAAACACAGAGTAATTATACAACCTCAATCAACCCCTCCAGCAACGATTCATTGATTTTCTCATGATATCCACTTGGAATGACAAATTCCCATTCCTCGCTTGTGGAAGGAGAGCCGAGGCTCTCTGTCACAAATGTCAGTATGGAGATGATCTCGATTGCTAAAAGACTCACTGTACATACTCTAAGTCAATGAGTTCTCAAGCCTAAGGACAGTTATGGTATCACTGAACAGAAATGCAATGTTCATAAGCACAGGGACATGGTTGTAAGACAGATGACTTCAGATTGAACTCATACTGCAGGATTAAACAAAAAACATAATTTTACTCATTTTGGAACATTTTTAAAACATAATTAGTATTGTGTAGGCTTTTGTGCTGTATCAAATATTAACACAATGTTTCTCCTCTCTAGTAACTGTGCCTGTGGACATAGGTCACTAACCTGAGAACTTGGAGGATAAACCAGCAGATTAAACAGGCCACAATGTGTCTTTTTTAATTGTATCCTGAAGCTTTTCCTACCCCTCGCGGTAACAAGATTCATGTCATGTTTTGTTACGATTGGCTACCGCTAAACCAAAGAGAAAAGCCTTTCTGTTATAGTACCGGTACATATTTATACTGTTGTTTTGCTATGAGGTAGAAGTGATGCTGCAGAGGCAAGAGAAGAAAGTGTTGGGTAACAAAAATTGCAACTGACTTCTACCATACAGTATAAAGTGGAGAGAAAAAATTGTAAGTGGATATTGAATTAAAATGGTTATTCAATCAAAATTATATCAAAGCCCTTGACAGTGTGTAATTGCAATCAGTTAAATTGCTTAATCTAAATGGAGAGACATAGCCATGTTGTGTTTGAGAGAATGAACTATAGACCGTTTCTCAAACCATTTCCTACAGCGTTTAACTACATTTAACACTGATGATTAAATGTGTGTGTACTGTCTGGCAGTTGGCTAATACTGATGAATGTACACCACAATTTGTTAAGTTAAAACACTGTGATTGAGTGGCATCTTTACCTCTAACACAGCAAGCCTTCCAAATCTCTACTACTCAATCACTGAGACCAAGAAGTTAAAATGCAAAGAGTTTGTAGACAGAATATGTATTAGCCAGAATTATAATGATACTCCAGATATTTACCACCAAATACTTACAGAGAAGAACGTATTTGTATTTTTTGTTGATGGGTGGCTTGGTTGGTAGTTGAGCTACCTACCCTTAAAAAGTATGCACACATGACTGTAAGTCGCTTTGGATAAAAGCATCTGCTAAATGGCTTATATTGTTATTATTATATTAGTGATGGATGAATGATAATGAAGGGGAAGTGTCCAGCGCCCCAAGAAGGTTCATCAGACTTTGCATTAAAACTGTCTGACTATGATGGAAGTGTTCCCTCTAACCATGACTTTTGCCTATTTCAGCTCTATTTCCCCAGAGAGAAGCATGGAAGGTGGGGAAGAAAAGCAGGCTAGGATCGGGATGCCATAATTTAACATGCTCCAGAGTTGAGATTATATCCGAACATTATGATGGTGGTGAGAAATAGCCCCTCTACACTGTGGGCTTGTGTTCCAGCAACGCTGAGGTGAATAATGGCACCCGGAGAGCAGTGATTTGGTTGCCGAGTTCACATGTACATTACCACAGTTTATGTTCAGAGGGCTCTCTGAGAGCCGAATACTTTATGGTACTTGTAGGCAAGATAAAGGCATTCATCTCATTTTAACGCAGCTGCAATGGAGGGAGAGAGAGGGCCTCAGTGGAATGTGAGTGGCTCTCTCTCTCGCCTCCTTCCGTTGTGTTATTTATCCCCTTTCAGTGAGCTCCAGCAAGTCAACTGATTGAGATAATACATTTGGAGTGTTAGTAATGCCACTTTAAGTGCCTCTGGAGGAGCCAGGCGAATTAATAGTCTCCATGCCACGATCTCAGCCAATTACATTATCCCCTGATTTATGGAAAAACAGGCCTTAAATAGAACCGTAACCTTGAGTCGGAGGAATGCAAAGTGAAATAGCTTTTCTATGAAATTCCACAGGCAGAAATGCTCGACGTCGCTAAAACGCTTAAGAAATCAACCATAGACATGAAGAGACGAGAAAACAATGTAACTTCTTTGTTTGTTGATTTGGATTTAAATAGAGATGCTTTCTTCGGCAGTTCAGTGGAATGAGAGTTGAATTTCGACACAACGGTGAAATCCATGAGTGAACAAGAAAACTTTATGTACTCTGTGGAATGTATTGTAATTCAGTCGATTCACCTTGCCGTACTTTATCACTCCCAGCTAACTCCAACGTGCCTGGAATCCTTCGGACGCTATTGTGCAAATAGGCCTCCAAAAGGCTTTTGAGTGGCTGTCTAAAGTGAAGTCAGACCAATTTAAAGATTTCGAGAGTCATAACGATCAGATTTAGAAGCATTAACATAAGAATTGTCTCTGACAGCCATGGCAATAGGTTTTCAAAACAGGCCTAGTATTTAATGTAGCCCTCCTTAGAGATATTTATAATAGGCTAATTTCTGTAATGCTGATGTATTCTAGCCTTGCTAAAGGTACAAAAGGGGGATATAGCAGTATGGCTACAGAGTTTGGATTGCTAGCTAACAGATCTTGTGCATCAATCAATGCAATTACATCTAGCAAGGAGGATGATGATAAGGATATCCTTGTGACAAAACGAACTGCCCTGAAATGATCAACTCATAGACTTCAACTCACATTAAATCCAAAGTCAGCGTCCTGCTATTAATCTACAGTGACTCAGTGATCGACTCATTGGCCTACATAGCCTAAGGAGAGCCAGAGAGAAAACCAAGGAACAACACAATGTGTTTGATAGAGATTTCGGATGATTGGCTTGTCTGCATCTTGGAGTCACCACAAGCACATGAGAGTACATTAAAGCAGATTAAAGCTGAGCCTGTTTTGCACAGCAGCTTAAACCGCTTGTGACAGCCTCTTGTCCTGTGGGCCTTCGAGTGGGGCTTCAACCACCACAGGATGACTAGAAGTGCCAACGCTGTTTAGACTGCCTGTAATGCCAGCAGACAAAACCTCCAGAAATCAATGCACATCCGTTTTTGTTCTGATATCCTTTGCTTTGTAACATACAACGAGTGACCTACCAAGTGGCCTGTGAAACCTGATTTAATAACAGTCGGTGGGTGCTGCTTACAAACCAAAATGAAGCATTCTCATCTACAGCAGTAGTGAAGCCAGAAATGTGTTGGTGGGTGAGCCAGCAGAATTTTGTGCGGGCCCAAAAAAATGACATAAAAAAAACAAAAAATGTGTGAAAACAGCTAACTTCCTGCATATTTTTCCATGGAGCAAAGAGAAAAAATTTGCAATTTTATAGCTAATCTCATGCTATTCTACACATTTTGCAGTCAGGCTGGGAGAAACTCTTTCATTTCTTAAGCTAATTAAAGCTCAAATATAGGTGTGTTGACGGCGATAAAGGCACTGGATTATGAACTGTATTGTTTGCTAAATGGACAAATGAAGTAGGCAGTGGCATGGTGCATATAGTCATAGAAGCACAGTGACATATGCCTCAATACAGTCATATCTGTGGCTTATTGGAGGTGTGACTTTCAGTTAGTTATTTTTGGCATACCATCCCATGAGAGTGAATGTCATTTCAGTTCATCTGAATGTCATTCCAGTGCACTGCTTGCTATGAATTATATCTGATAGTGTTTGCATGTTTAGGTAAAAAGACAAATAATGTTCCGTTTGGAACACTGACAAGTACAGAGCATAAAACATGTAAATACATTCTATGCAACTGATCTACAGTATCTCCAATTCTCCAAAGCTGAGTATATAGTGTAGGTGGCATTCAGAAAGGTCACTGGGGGACTATTGAACATGCCACTGTAATTAAACGTCAAGTCACTGTGGCTGTATTGAACAAAGTCTGGAGTCTACATTTATTGAGTAAAAAGCACATACTGACCCATGAAGAAAGTAAACATACTAAACATTAACACCACTTACACACACCACTTGTCTCAGGGGTAACAGCTCTTAAAAAGTTATATAACCATGTATAACCGATGTGAAATGGCTAGCTAGGTAGCGGTGGTGCGCGCTAGCAGCGGTTTCTGTCGGTGACGTCACTTGCTCTGAGACTTGAAGTAGTGGTTCCCCTTGCTCTGCAAAAGCCGCGGCCTTTGTGGAGCGATGGGTAACAATGCTTCTTGGGCGACCGTTGTTGATGTGTGCAGAGGGTCCCTGGTTCGCGCCCGAGGCGAGGGGACGGCCATAAAGTTATACTGTTACGTTGATGCTGTTGACCCGGATCACTGGTTGCTCCGGAAAAGGAGGAGGTCGAAAGGGGGGTGAATGTAACCGATGTGAAATGGCTAGCTAGGTAGCGGTGGTGCGCGCTAGCAGCGTTTCTGTCGGTGACGTCACTTGCTCTGAGACTTGAAGTAGTGGTTCCCCTTGCTCTGCAAGGGCCGCGGATTTTGTGGAGCGATGGGTAACGATGCTTCGTGCGTGTCAGTTGTTGATGTGTGCAGAGGGTCCCTGGGTCGAGGCGAGGGGACGGACTAAAGTTATACTGTTACACATGTAAATATGTTTGTTTCCACAGTCATAGGCTATGTGAATATATACTGGTAATAGCAAGCTAGGATAACAACAACATAACCACACAGGGTCAAGGATTGGGCAACATTGAAAGACCTCATTCTGGCGTTATGACAAAATAGAGATGAAGATCAAGTTAGTTGAGTAGAATTAGTAATGTACAGTGTCTTCAGAAAGTAGTCACACTCCTTAACTTTTTCCACATTTGTGATCGACCGTCTCGATTCGGTCTTATGTAGCAAAATTTGAAATTGTGTTTTTTACATTGGATAAAAGTACAGACTCAGAGCTCGAAAATTGTATGTCATACACTACAGTTGACGAACAATGGGAAAGTCATTCTGCTTTGAAAGTTGATAAAATTGTGACCCGACTTTTGAGAAAACTGCCCTTTTAATGTTTTGTAACACGTATTGGAGAGCTCTTCTTAGTCTATAGCCATTCAGCATCGTTCACACCCTCTTAAGCCTTTGCCCCACCCATCTCTTTAAGGAGTCACATGCATGACATCAGCAGCTTGGTGGTCCAAAATAGCATAACTGGAGTATTGGAGTACACCTGGAGTACACCAATAAATCCATCCATTTAAAAATACATTTAGTGTCAATCTAGCAAACCAGGCAACTAAAAGCACATTTCTAAACAATGTTTTGGTTCGTTTCTAGCTTGTTAGCTAGCTAATGTTAAGTTAGCTAGCTAGCCAGTTCAAATAATGACCAAATCATACAGCTGACAACGTCTTAACTTAGATAATTTGATCTCTGACCTCCTCCTTATAGGCTGTCTCATCATTGTCGTGATCAGGCCTACCACTGTTGTGTCATCGGCAAACTGAATGATGGTGTTGGAGTCGAGCCTGGCCGTGCAGTCATGAGTGAACAGGGAGTACAGGACGGGAATGAGCACGCACCCCTGAGGGGCCCCCGTGTTGATGATCAGCGTGGCAGATGTGTTGTTACCTAACCTTACCTCCTGGGGGTGGCCCGTTAGGAAGTCCAGGATCCAGTTGCAGAGGGAGGGGTTTTGTCCCAGGGTCCTTAGCTTAGTGATGAACTTTGAGGGCACTATGGTGTTGAACGCTGAGCTGTAGTCAATGAATAGCATTCTCACATAGGTGTTCCTTTTGTCCAGGTGGGAAATGGCAGTGTGGAGTGCAATTGAGATTGCATCATCTGTGGATCTGTTAGGACGGTATTCAAATTGGAGTGGGTCTAGGGTTTCTGGGATAATGGCGTTGATGTGAGCCATGACCAGCCTTTCAAAGCACTTCATGGCTACAGACATAAGTGCTACAGGTCGGTAGTCATTTAGGCAGGTTACCTTACTGTTCTTGGGCACAGGGACTATGGTGGTCTGCTGGAAACATGTTGGTATTACAGACTCAGACAGGGAGAGGTTGAAAATGTCAGTGATGACACATGCCAGTTGGTCAGTGCATGCTCGGAGTACACATCCTGGTAATCCATCTAGCCCTGCGGCCTTGTGAATGTTGACCTGTTTAAAGGTCTTACAACAGCCTTCTGTATGTTCTCTTTTCAACTCCCTCCACATATTTGCAATCAAACGCCAGAATCTTCTTCACCTCTTTAGCTATCATACTCTGCTTCCACTGATTTCAAAACTCCGTCCTCCAGAAAGTGGAGAGCAACACGTTGCAGTTATTCATGATGTCTTTCAAAAAAGCTGTGTTAGAAAGGATTACCTATACATACTGAGCAGCACTTTGTTATAGACAGAAGCGTGCTACATGGCAGACCAATCCGAACTCATCTCTCGGCATGTCCAGCCCATCCATTATCTAAGCCAATCATGGCTTGTCACGCCCTGACCTTAGAGATCCTTTTTTATGTCTCTATTTTGGTTTGGTCAGGGTGTGAGTTGGGGTGGGTATTCAATGTTCTATTATTTGTATTTCTATGTTTTGGCCGGATAGGGTTCTCAATCAGGGACAGCTGTCTATCGATGTCTCTGATTGAGAACCATACTTAGGTATCCCTTTTTCCCACCTGTCTTTGTGGGAAGTTGACTTTGTTTATGGCACATAGCCTTTAGCTTCACGGTTTGTTTTGTAGTGTTTATTGTTTTTTTGTCGGCATTTCCAATAATAAAGGAATATGTACGTTTACCACGCTGCACCTTGGTCCTCTTCCTTCAACAGCCGTGACAGAACTTCCCACCACCAACGGACCAAGGAGCGTGCTAAGGAGGAGCAGCGTGTTCAGGATTCATGGACTTGGGAGGAAATCCTGGACGGTAAGGGACCCTGGAGGCAGGCTGGGGAGTATCGCCATCCACGGGAGGAACTGGAGGCAGCGAAAGCAGAGCGGCAGCTTTACGAGGGAACACGGCTGGCAAGGAAGCCCGAGAGGCAGCCCCCCTCCCAAAATGTGGGAGGGGGCACACGGGGAGTTTGGCTGAGTCAGGTTGGAGAGCTGAGCCAACTCCCCGTGTTTACCGTGGCAAGCGTAGTACTGGTCAGGCACCGTGTTATGCGGTGGAGCGCACGGTGTCTCCAGTGCGCGTTCTTAGCCCGGTGCGCTACATTCCAGCTCCCCGCATCTGCCGGGCTAGGGTGAGCATCCAGCCAGGACGGGTTGTGCCAGCCCTGCTCTCCAGACCTCCAGTGCGCCTCCTCGGCCCAGTATATCCTGTGCCGGCTCTGCGCACTGTGTCTCCGGTACGTCTGCACAGCCCAGTGCGTCCTGTGCCAGCGCCCCACATTTGCAGGGTGAAGATAACCACCCAGCCAGGACGGGTTGTGCAGGCTCCAAGCTCGAGACCTCCAGTGTGCCTCCACGGCCCAGTGTATCCGGTGCCTCTGCCAAGGACAGGGCCTCCTGTATGTCTCTCCAGCCTGGTGAGTCCTGTGCCTGCGCCCAGAACTAATCCTCCTGTGTGTCTCCCCAGCCTGGTGAGCCCTGTGGCAGCTCCACGTTACAGACTGCCCATACGTCTCCTCACTCCAGTGATGATCCATGGCAAGAAGCCTCCAGTGATGATCCATGGCACGAAGCCTCCAGTGATGATCCATGGCAAGAAGCCTCCAGTGATGATCCATGGCAAGAAGCCTCCAGTGATGATCCATGGCAAGAAGCCTCCAGTGATGATCCATGGCACGAAGCCTCCAGTGATGATCCATGGCACAAAGCCTCCAGTGATGATCCATGGCAAGAAGCCTCCAGTGATGATCCATGGCAAGAAGCCTCCAGTGATGATCCATGGCAAGAAGCCTCCAGTGATGATCCATGGCACGAAGCCTCCAGTGATGATCCATGGCACAAAGCCTCCAGTGATGATCCATGGCACAAAGCCTCCAGTGATGATCCATGGCAAGAAGCCTCCAGTGATGATCCATGGCAAGAAGCCTCCAGTGATGATCCATGGCACAAAGCCTCCAGTGATGATCCATGGCACAAAGCCTCCAGTGATGATCCATGGCAAGAAGCCTCCAGTGATGATCCATGGCAAGAAGCCTCCAGTGATGATCCATTGCACGAAGCCTCCAGTGATGATCCATGGCACGAAGCCTCCAGTGATGATCCATGGCAAGAAGCCTCCAGTGATGATCCATGGCAAGAAGCCTCCAGTAATGATCCATGGCAAGAAGCCTCCAGTGATGATCCATGGCACGAAGCCTCCATTGATGATCCATGGCAAGAAGCCTCCAGTGATGATCCATGGCACGAAGCCTCCAGTGAGGAGTCATGGCACGAAGCCTCCAGCGACGGTCCCCTGTCCGGAGCCTCCAGCGATGTTCTCCAGTCCGGAGCCTCCAGCGACGTTCTCCAGTCCGGAGCCTCCCGCGACGTTCTCCAGTCCGGAGCCTCCAGCGACGGTCTCCAGTCCGGAGCCCCCAGCGACGGTTTCCAGTCCGAAGCCCCCAGCGACGGTCTCCAGTTAGGAGCCCCCAGCGAGGGTCGCAAGTCCGGAGCCCCCAGCGAGTGTCGCCAGTCCGGAGCCCCCAGCGAGGGTCGCCAGTCCGGGGCTCGCGACGAGGGTGGCCAGTCCGGGGCCCGCGACGAGGGTGCCCAGTCCGGGTCGGCGACGAGGGTACCCGCACCAGAGGTGCCACCAAAGTGGGGTGGTGGAGCGGGTGGTGGAGCGGGTGGTGGAGCGGGGTCTGCGTCCCGCATCCCGTCCCGCATCTGAGCCGCCACCGCGGATAGATGCCCACCCAGACCCTCCCCTATAGGTTCAGGTTTTGCGGCCGGAGTCCACACCTTTGGGACTGGTACTGTCACGCCCTGACCTTAGAGATCCTTTTTTATGTTTCTATTTTGGTTTGGTCAGGGTGTGAGTTGGGGTGGGTATTCAATGTTCTATTATTTGTATTTCTATGTTTTGGCCGGGTTGGGTTCTCAATCAGGGACAGCTGTCTATCGTTGTCTCTGATTGAGAACCATACTTAGGTAGCCCTTTTTCCCACCTGTCTTTGTGGGAAGTTGACTTTGTTTATGGCACATAGCCTTTAGCTTCACGGTTTGTTTTGTAGTGTTTATTGTTTTTTTGTCGGCATTTCCAATAATAAAGGAATATGTACGCTTACCACGCTGCACCTTGGTCCTCTTCCTTCAACAGCCGTGACATGGCTAGTGGGAAGGTTCCTGTCTATTTCCGTTGCTAAACCGACTAGGCTTGTAATTTAACAATTTAATTCGTATTTACAGACCACATAAAATGTTGTAATTAAGGCACATGAAAGTACACATATTCCAGAAGGCATATCTGCAACAAGTCACATAATAAGTTGCATGGACTCTGTGTCTGTGTGCAATAATAGTGTTTAACATGATTTTTGAATGACTACCTCATCTCTGTACCCCACACATACAATTAGCTGTAAAGTCCCTCAGTCGAGCAGTGAATTTGAAACACAGATTCAACCACAAAGACCAGGGAGGTTTTCTTGCCCAGGGACCTGGTTGACAGTCAAGGCCTGGGTAGACAAATTACCATTAGCACATACAGCCTGGGTCAAGTGCTGAGGGCCACAGATTCATTATCACAGCCAGGCTAAGAGAGGCTCCACATTCCTAGACATGGGCCACATTACATGATGAAGAGGGTTGAGATGTGGCTTTCCTTACCTTGCCATTACTCACCTGGATATAATACCACTGTAGTCTGCTTTGTCACTGATCAATCAACAGCCATCCAATCAAGACTGAGGATAGGATTCCATCAATCCACTGAGATACTGGACTTTGCTGACAAAGAGTTATTACAAGGCAGATGTAGGATGTGATGATTGTGAGACATATTGGAGAGGACATGAGTTCATACAGATTCAGATGTAAGACCATAGTTTCATAGTTCACTGTTTGTCAGAATATTGTGTACGACAGGCACACAAAGAGGGAGAGAGAGAGTTGGTTTGTTTAACTATATTCTTGCACAGAGAATAACATGTAAGCCTGTGAATGTAAATCCAGTATCGATAATGTGAAACACCATCGTAATCTAATATAAACCTTTATGACCCCTCTACCTTGCAGTGCAAAACCAGTTTGCAAAGCTATGTGTTTTACTGCTCTATTTATGCCGTATGTCTTTGGTGATGATCACTGGGCAGAGTGTGTCAGAAAAATATATATCACCTTGTGGATTTTTCCAACCTTGGGTTCAGTAATCAGAACCATTAATGATCCTCATGGGCCCTGCAACACGGCTCCTCTCCCCTCCTAGTCAAACCTCAGCACCTTAGCTGCATGGCCCAACCATTGCTTCTGAATCACACACTCTCCAGAGCCATATAATGCAAGTAATTAGACTGAAATCTCATGACCATTGGAGTCCAATTTAAGCAAATTGGTGTGGCACGACAAATAACACGCTTTATAGAGGGTATACTATGTTTAATGCACATGTGTGTTTTGTGACTACACAATGGCCAAGCATGCTTTCTTTGGGGCAAGAAATGGTCTCTTTCTAGCCATAATTGTAACAATCCAGTTTAATCTTCAGAGGAAGGGGAGAACCTGCCAGATTGAGGGTTTATCTTACATTTTCCATTACACAGGTCCCGATCATGTCACAACTCTTGTCATAGTAAGTGTTCACTGTTTTCACTAAGGTTCAATGCAATTGAAAAGAATGATTGTAAAGTTGACTCTATTTCAAGCCAGAGCCCGCTCTCCAGTTAACCTTGGTCAGGTCCAACAACAAAAACCACCACCACAACACCATTAGCAGCCTGTGTTCTCGATGTCTGATACCACGTGGAATCTGCACCACAATCTGCAAAAAAAGGAGCTTAATTTATCTTCTTAAGTAAGAAAACATACCAAGATGCGCAACAAACCAACCCCTCAACCAAACTTGTGCAACATTTCCAAATCAATCAAGATTCAAATGAATGAAACCACACACCTGCAGTGCCAAGCTATCGTCAGAGGACAGTGAATAATGTGCCAATAAAATGAATCAAGCAAAAGGGTCTGACTAATTATTCACAAACAATCTGGAGCATGGTGGTGTGCTTAAACAGTTGATAGTTATCATTGAATTAGAGCAGAGATTAGTGCAGGCACAGTGGCTGGGTTGTTTCATCATTTAGGAGCCTGATGAACTGTGGCCTGGGTTGGGCATTTGTTTTGGGAGAGTGACAGGCAGCCCTGACTTTAATTTGCTGGAACCTAAAGAAGGGTCAGAGACAGAGAGAAGTTAATTACTAGTGGGAATGCAGCGCCACAGCGGAGCAGAGCATTACAGCATGGCAGAGTCACAGCTCCTCTCTTAGATAAACTCAGCAAAAAAAGAAACGTCCCTTTTTCAGGACCCTGTCTTTCAAAAATAATTCATAAAAATCCAAATAACTTCACAGATCTTCATTGTAAAGGGTTTAAACACTGTATCCCATGTGTGTTCAATGAACCATAAACAATTAACGAACATGCACCTGTGGAACGGTCATTAAGACACTAACAGCTTACAGACGGTAGGAAATTAAGGTCACAGTTATGAAAACTTAGGACACTAAAGAGGCCTTTCTACTGACTCTGAAAAACACCAAAAGAAAGATGCCCAGAGTCCCTGCTCATCTGGGTGAACATGCCTTAGGCATGCTGCAAGGAGGCATGAGGACTGCAGATGTGGCCAGGGCAATAAATTGCAATGTCCGTACTGTGAGACGCCTAAGACAGCGCTCCAGGGAGACAGGATGGACAGCTGATCGTCCTCGCAGTGGCAGACCACTTGTAACAACACCTGCACAGGATCGATACATTCGAACATCACACCTGCGGGACAGGTACAGGATGGCAACAACAACTGCCCAAATTACACCAGGAACGCACAATCCCGCCATCAGTGCTCAGACTGTCCGCAATAGGCTGAGAGAGGCTGGACTGAGGGATTGTAGGCCTGTTGTAAGGCAAGTCCTCACCAGACATCACCAGCAACAACTTCGCCTATGGCCACAAACCCACCGTCACTGGACCAGACAGGACTGGTAAGAAGTGCTCTTCACTGACGAGTCGCGGTTTTGTCTCACCAGGGGTGATGGTCGGATCCGCGTTTATTGTCGAAGAAACGAGCGTTACACAGAGGCCTGTACTCTGTAGCGATTTGGAGGTGGAGGGTCCGTCATGGTCTGGGGCAGTGTGTCACAGCATCATCGGACTGAGCTTGTTGTCATTGCAGGCAATCTCAACGCTGTGCGTTACAGGGAAGACATCCTCCTCCCTCATGTGGTACCCTTCCTGCAGGCTCAACCTGACATGACCCTCCAGCATGACAATGCCACCAGCCATACTGCCGTTCTGTGCGTGATTTCCTGCAAGACAGGAATGTCAGTGTTCTGCCATGGCCAGCGAAGAGCCCGGATCTCAATCCCACTGAGCACGTCTGGGACCTGTTGGATCGGAGGGTGAGGGCTAGGGCCATTCCCCCAGAAATGTCCGGGAACTTGCAGGTGCCTTGGTGGAAGAGTGGGGTAACATCTCACAGCAAGAACTGGCAAATCTGGTGCAGTCCACGAGGAGGAGATGCACTGCAGTACTTAATGCAGCTGGTGGCCACACCAGATACTGACTGTTACTTTTGATTTTGACCCCCCCCCCCTTTGTTCAGGGACACATTATTCCATTTCTGTTAGTCACATGTCTGTGGAACTTGTTCAGTTTGTCTTAGTTGTTGAATCTTATGTTCATACAAATATTTACACATGTTAAGTTTGCTGAAAATAAACGCAGTTGACAGTGAGAGGACGTTTCTTTTTTTGCTGAGTTTACAATCCTCTCTTACACACACTGTATGGGCATGTGGACAGTGGGGATATATAGGGTATGTGATCTCATAATGTTAGTATGTTTACCTCTGACTGCAATCAAGTAAAGTTACTCTCTATAAAATGGAATTTCCCATTTGTGCCTGACTGGTTTGACCCAAATCTGTATATTTCAAAGGGACTTCAATGGTTCAAAAGATTTTGGATACATGTAAATCCAAATTATTTTGGTTATTGGCATAGAACCACAGATGACATTCATATTTGAACATCCCTGGGTGCCTGATGTCCCACTTCCATTTCCATTTAAAAATCTTGACTGGCACTCAGATACTTTTTTTATGAACATTTCCGGGAAATTGAGATGCTGTGTTCCCCTTAAACGAAGTGATGACACTAATCATTCAAACAATAAATCAAAAAGAATTTGTGCCAGGGGGACATTATCAATTTCTAGTTTTAGAACGTACACCACTGAAAAATAATAGATGACGTTGGCTCCGAGCAAAAGCACAAAGCACTTTAAAAGCTTTCACAGGCTTACAATACATTTCCAAATCAATATTTCATTATCTGGAAAGAGGTGCAATGTTCTTTGTTAATAAAAATGGATAGAGTTACACAGTTCTTTGTTAATAAATTTTTTGTTGTTGCTGGATACAGAGTTAAAGTTTACAGTTTGAAAGACTTCAGGCATGAAGGTATGGTATAGGGTAGGTAAGGTGGGAGGCTGGCTGTGACCTGTCGCATGGAGAGCCCTGATTGTATATGTGTTTATGGCTCGTTTTATGGACAGAATGCCCCGGATCCCTATAGAGACATGTATTAGGTGACTTTCCCCACAGCAGGTAGTAAGTACTGTACACTAGGAGGTGCTCTGACTCTGGCACTGATTCATCTCATAGGGCAGGGCTACTGAAATACTATTTGAGAAGGTCCAGTGACACAAATTTCCTAGGTGGCAAAGCTCCAGATAGATGTTTTTATTTATCTGCAACTCGGGGTAGTAGCAAACCTCCACTTTCAGCTTTAAAGCTAATTTCCTGTAATTCTGCACATTTTGGCATGTCTTATGTGTGTTCATATGATACCTTAGTGACTCAAAAAAATCAATTGGTGTCGAGGTCCCTGGTCACGTAATCCGGCCATGATAACTACAATATTTAGATAGCTGGTTAGCCTAATTTACCTAGCTAACATGGACTAGTTGATCAACTGGACATTTTTGTCAGGTTATAAATAGCTCTCTAAAGTCTGTCAGTGAATGTGATAACTAGAGGAAAACTGCCCTTGCACTACTAAATTTAGAAATTGCACCTTGTGCATTCTACTATTACAACTCTCAACAGCAGAAAGTTGAAAGCCTGACTGAGTTCCCCAAAAATATATATAAATATGTTTTAAGTCGGGACCCGCGGTCATAGGTAGACCGGACAGACCAATAAACCGTGGAGCTGTATAGCATAACTATAATTAATGTAAACTGTATGGTTGAGGTGGAAGATGGTAAGGAAAGTCTATTTTGAATATGTCCCCTCTCTACCCATACGGTGCCATCCCCACAACTGCATAGCAGCATACTGTTTATCAATTACCTTTGTAATACTAGTAACTATAGCAATGATAGGATGACACAGTATTAAACAAATTTTGTCATTACATTATTCAGCAATCCCGTTCATTCTAAGATGATAAGGTCGCGTGTAACCAATTTAAATATTGAAATTGTAACATGCATAACAATAGGATTGGATTTGTGCCTCTCAATAGCTGCTCAATTTAAACATGATATTGGATTTTATCTGCCCGGAATATAAATTGTGGGCATGTGCTCCATTCAATCAAGAGAAACATATTCCAACAAATTTTTCTGGTGCTGTTGGGTCTTTGCATAATTTGGTGTTAAGTGTATTTAGGAGCAACACAACAGTGACACCTAGAGACAAGCAGTGACTATTAGGCAAACTGGCTTCCTTCATTATGATTATCACAGCATGAATCCATTGTGTTGCAGAAAGCCTCCTATTATATTATAAAACCACTGAAACCTTACTGCAAAAATAAGTATGTTAATGCAAATCTATAACTATAAACTAGGCTGGCATTTACAAAGATCTTCTATACTAAACTTCTAAACTTATTCTAGGAACAGAACTAATGCCCCAAATGTCCTCCTTGCTGATCCTGCAGTGATTATCTATTACAAAGACGCATTCATGATGGAAACAACAAAATACCTATTTTAAGGATGCATTCATGATTCAGCAGGTAAAAAAGCCAGACCCCACCCAGGAAATTGCCAACGTGATGAGGACGCTCTGTAAGCAAGTATATTCAGCGACAGATGTGAATATTGTTTTATTGAAGCCTTCAGACTAGCTCAAGTCCAGGATGCAATGAACGTGTTTGTGTCTGATTCTGTTGTTGCTTTGTCTCAAGGGCAAAACATCCTGTGCAGGCTGCATGGCCGTGTGAGCTGCCGCTGGTGTCTGCAATGGATTTCATTTAGGAGCTAACATAATTTTGTGGCTGCACAAAATATTCCAACCTATATTCCAACCTAAACCACTACTACTATCATATTAACAGTAACACAAACCCACTGCAAGAAAATAACATTCTATCTAGAGAGAATACTTCACCCAAGGAGTGAGAAGAAATCTATACATGACCTTTTCTCAATGCACGGCTTCACATGATGAACAATAGAGGGCTTTCTCAAATCAAGACATTTTATGTCTTTCACAACCATCTCTCTTGGCAAATCACACATCTAGTTGACTCATTGGCTATGGAGCATATGGTTGAAATGTTGCATTATTGAATGTCTTTAATCTTTTATCATTGGATCTATCCTGGGACCTCATAGTAACAAGCACAGGAGAGACCATACCCAGTCACATCAGAGGTGAATACTTATTTCTGAACAGGAAGTTGGCCGAGCAATCTAATGTCTTATTCATCAAGTTCCTTCACATGTAGATCAAAATGAATGTGAATCATTTCACAACCCCATCATGTAGCAAAACACACTGATTAACACTGGTTAATCAGTATGCTGTTTAAAACCTGAAACCAAACTCATGGCATGTGGCTGATGCACACTCAGACCTGCCTTGTTCATGTGACAATGTTGCTGCCATACATTCCAATGTAAGGAATGACACATTGCTGATGTTATAGTATCATTCTACCTCAATCAGCTCACTCAGATCATTGTCTAATTGCTATGCTCGTCTAGTGATGAATCAGTGTTTTCATTTCACAGCGAGAATTCATCTAACATCCTCTTTACTTGTTCAGAGCTGATAGACAATATGGTTTCCTTAACACAACCCTTCAGGGTTATTGGTCTTTCTTGACAGCTGCAAAAGCTTTGGGTAACATTTTTCACAGCAATTGTATATTTCCGTGTCGCTGATTGGAGGCAATCATCTGTACAATATCAGCTAATTGGGTGAGGCATTACACTAGCCAGCTTGTCTCCAGACAATTGGGGGATAAAAATCCTTCTTATGCAACAACTGAGATGCTGGGAGTCACCATATTTGGGCGGAGAAAGTAAATAATCACTTTCTGCAAATGTGTCAATAATGGCAGCATTTGTTATACTGCATACCGGTACATAAAAACCTCTGGTGTATGCATGTCTGTGATTGTGCTGTGCTCTACTAAGGTGTGATTGGGGAGAAAAAATAAACATTAAAAGAAAGAACAGCTGCTATGCTTTTGCTGGCTCTGATGAGTTCTGTGCTCTGGGAAACGATGGGATAGTCATGGGCTCTAACCTGAAATTGAGGGCACTTGTCTGCTGAAATTGGGGCCAGGAGATGGCATTTTATTTTTAAATACACTCAAAGCCATTCGGAGCTGACATGGGCTTTGGCAGGATGAAGTGACAGACAGAACAGACAGGCTGGCCAGATCTGTAACATAAGAAGTGGGGAAATAGGGCAATTAGGAACAGCAGTGACCCAGTTCCAAGCCTTTCCTCCTCCCAGACTGCTCCCCAACCTGTGACCTTTACAAGATGGGGAAACCTTAATATAAAACTGATAATATACACGGGAACTGTAACCAATTTTGTCACAGAATGATGGAGAGTGGTGATGATGGGTTGAAAAAGTCAAAATGTAAAGGTGAATGCATGGTATTGGGAAACAGAAAGAGAAAAAAAAGTATTCCTTTGGATGCAGATCAAGATACAGCACAGTGCTCCCCTGGAGAAAACATCATGCCAATGCTAGACTGCTTCTTCTTTACTGCTGCTTTTTAAAGCATTGTCAAGTTGCACCGTTTTGTAAATGCAGTCAGGCCCAAAGGACAGCCCTGTCCACACTCATAACAGTCACAGATCTAGAAGTAAATGGAGCATAGAAATGGGAGCTGGTGTTACAGGATTACACATGGGGAGATGGCTTGGTTACTGTTGTCATCCAAAACCAGAAACCATCAGGGGAACCCCGACTTGAAGGGTATTTGGATGTTGGATTCGCAGAGTTGTTGTAGGCAAACTAAAATGTCTATTCAGCCGTGGTGATGTGCCTTCTGACAAGGTTTTCGTGTTGATGCTGTGGTTGAGGGAATTCAGCAGTGCTTTGCACAGGTCAAAACATAGTGATGCAATGTCGTAGTGCTGTCTATTTTCTCATTATGATAAATAAGCAAAGTTTACCCTCTCCCAGAAAAAAATGCTTTTTAAAATGTATTTTATTAGACAAGTCAGTTAAGAACAAAGTTTTATTTACAATGACAGCCTAGGAACAGTGGGTTAACTGCCTTGTTCAGGGACAGAACAGCAGATTTTTACCTTGTCAGCGCAGGGATTTGATCTAGCAACCTTTCAGTTACTGGCCCAATGCTCTAACCACTAGCCTACCTGTCACCCCACTCTACCCACTAGGCTACCTGTATGAATGATGAAAGTTAAATGGAGTTTTGAGCTTGCATTACAGTTGCTAGATTGTAAAAGAATAGAATAGTTTGGTCTCTGACAATTTGTAAAAAATAATGGCAATGCAGCACCAACTCACCTGTCTACCTTATTAATGCACTTCATTTAATACAAAAAGATATACAGTTGGGTCCAGTGGAAGTAAAATAGCTCCATAACATCAAAGATTCACCTTCATATTTGACTGTAGGTATGGGGTTATTTTCTGTTTATGCATCCTTATTTCGACGTCAAATCCACCACTGGTGTGCATGGCCAAAGAGCTACATTTCCATGTCACCTGACCATACCACCGGTTCCATTCTAAGTGCCAATGCTACTTAGCAAACTCCAAGCTTTTAGACTTGTTGGATGACATGGATGACATGAAAGTAGAGCTCTATTCAAAGGCATCATCAACTTTACCCAGTACCAGGACATTTTAGTCAAAAACTTGGTTGTCAAGACAATAATCCCAAAGAAATTGTTAATTTACCACAAAATCAACATTTTGCAATGGCCATGAACCCCATTGAAAACCTGTGGTTTGAATTTAAATGGCCAGTCCATAAGTGCAGACGAAGGATATCAAGGATCTGGAAAGATTCTGTATGGAGGAATGGTCTAACAGCTGTTGGTATCCCTCCGAATGTGTTTTCCAATCTCGTAAAACGTTTTAGAAAAAGACTGAGTGTCGTTATAATCGCAAGGTGAGGTATTATAAGGTATTTAAATCAGGGGTGGCAATAATGTTGACCACTATCTTTTTTAGAAAAAATATATTACTGGTTAAACAAAATATCTTTCTCTGAGCAATTGTATTAGTATAAAATAACATACACACATACAGTTGAAGTCGGAAGTTTACATACACCTCAGCCAAATACATTTAAACTCAGTTTTTCACAATTCCTGACATTTAATCCAAGTAAAAATTCCCTGTCTGAGGTTAGTTAGGATCACCACTTTATTTTAAGAATGTGAAATGTCAGAATAATAGTAGAGAGAATGATTTATTTCAGCTTTTATTTCTTTCATCACATTCTCAGTGGGTCAGAAGTTTACAAACACTCAATTAGTATTTGGTAGTATTGCCTTTAAATTGTTTACCTTGGGTCAAACGTTTCGGGTAGCCTTCCACAAGCTTCCCACAATAAGTTGGGTGAATTTTGGCCAATTCCTCCAGACAGAGATGGTGTAAGTGAGTCAGGTTTGTAGGCCTCCTTGCTCTCACACATTTTTCAGTTCTGCCCACAAATTTTCTATAGGATTGAGGTCAGGGCTTTGTGATGGCTACTCCAATACCTTGACTTTGTTGTCCTTAAGCCATTTTGCCACAACTTTGGAAGTATGCTTGGGGTCATTGTTCATTTGGAAGACCCATTTGCGACCAAGCTTTTTTCTGACTGATGTCTTGAGATGTTGCTTCAATATATCCCCATAATCTTCCTGGCTCATGATGCCATCTATTTTGTGAAGTGCACCAGTCCCTCCTGCAGAAAGCACCCCCACAACATGATGCTGCCACCCCCGTGCTTCATGGTTGGGATGGTGTTTTTCAGTTTGCAAGCTTCCCCCTTTTCCCTCCAAACATAACGATGGTCATTATGGCCAAACAGTTCTATTTTTGTTTCATCAGACCACATTTCTCCAAAAAGTATGATCTTTGTCCCCATGTGCAGTTGCAAACCGTAGTCTGGCTTTTTTATGGCGGTTTTCGAGCAGTAGCTTCTTCCTTGCTGAGCGGCCTTTCAGGTTATGTCGATATAGGACTCGTTTTACTGTGGATATAGATACTTTTGTACCTGTTTCCTCCAGCATCTTCACTTTGCTGTTGTTCTGGGATTGATTTGCACTTTTCGCACCAAAGTACATTCATCTCTAGGAGACAGAACGCGTCTCCTTCCTGAGTGGTATGACTGCTGCGTGGTCCCATGGTGTTTATACTTGCGTACTATTGTTTGTACAGATGAACGTGGTACCTTCAGGCGTTTGGAAACTGCTCCCAATGATGAACCAGACTTGTGGAGGTCGACAATTCCCCCCCAGAAATGTCCAGGAACTTGCAGGTGCCTTGGTGGAAGAGTGGGGTAACATCTCACAGCAAGAACTGCAAATCTGGTGCAGTCCATGAGGAGGAAATGCACTGCAGTACTTAATGCAGCTGGTGGTCACACCAGATACTCACTGTTACTTTTGATTTTGACCCCCCCTTTGTTCAGGGACAAATTATTCCATTTCTGTGAGTCACATGTCTGTGGAACTTGTTCAGTTTGTCTCAGTTGTTGAATCTTGTTATTTTCATACAAATAAGTTTGCTGAAAATAAACTCCGTTGACAGTGAGGATGTTTATTTTTTTGCTGAGTTTATATATGTAGATATACACTACCATTCAAAAGTTTGGGGTCACTTAGGAATGTCCTTGTTTTTGAAAGAAAAACACACACTCTTCTTTCTAATCTGGTTAGAGCCAGTTTGCTCTGTTCTGTGACTGGAGTAGTTCACTGCGTTGTACGAGATCTTCAGTTTCTTGGCAATTTCTCGCATGGAATAGCCATCATTTCTCAGAACAAGAATAGACTGACGAGTTTCAGAAAAAAGTTCTGTGTTTCTTGCCATTTTGAGCCTGTAATCGAACCCACAAATGCTGATGCGCCAGATACTCAACTAGTCTAAAGGCCAGTTTTATTGCTTCTTTAATCAGAAAAACAGTTTTCAGCTGTGCTAACATAATTGCAAAAGGGTTTTCTAATGATCAATTAGCCTTTTGAAATTATAAACTTGGATTAGCTAACACAACGTGCCATTGGAACACAAGTGTGATGGTTGCTGATACAGTGGTTTATGAAAGTATTCATCCCCCTTTTTTTCCTATTTTGTTGCCTTACAACCTGGAATTAAAATAGATTGGGGGGTTTGTATCATTTGATTTACACAACATGCCTACCACTGTGAAGATGCATACATTTTTTATTGTGAAACAATCATAAATAAAGACAAAAAAACAGAAAATTTGAGTGTGCATAGTTATTCACCCCCCCCCCCCAAGTCAATACTTTGTAGAGCCACCTTCTGCAGCAATTACAGCTGTAAGTATCTTGGGGTCTGTCTCTATAAGCTTGGCACATCTAGCCACTGGGATTTTTGCCCATTCTTCAAGGCAAAACTGTTCCAGCTCCTTCAAGTTGGATGGGTTCCACTGGTGTAGAGCGATCTTTAAGTCATACCACAGATTCTCATTTGGATTGAGGTCTGGGCTTTGACTCGGCCATTCCAAGATGTAAATGTTTCCCCTTAAACTACTTGAGTGTTGCTTTAGCAGTATGCTTAGAGTCATTGTCCTGCTGGAAGGTGAACCTCCTTCCCAGTCTCAAATCTCTGGAAGACTGAAACAGGTTTCCCTCTAGAATGTCCCTGTATTTAGCTCCATCCATCATTCCTTCAATTCTGACCTGTTTCCCAGTCACTGCTGACGAAAAACATCCCCACAGAACGATGCTGCCACCACCATTGTGGGGATGGTGTTCTCGGGTGATGAGAGGTGTTGGGTTTGCGCCAGACATAGCATTTTCCTTGATGGCCAAAAAGCAAAATTGAACCAATTACATCACACTGGAAGAAGTTAAAGTAACTGTCTCGCTTATTTTCCCTGGTGTATTTATCCCTGTGTTTCCTGTCTCTGTGCCAGTTCGTCTTGTGTCTTTCAAGTCAACCAGCGTGTTTTTCCGTACTCCTGCTTCTATTCTCTTTTTGCTAGTCCTCCCGTTTGGACCCTTGCCTGTTTTCTGGACTCTGTACCCGCCTGCCTGACCATTCTGCCTGCCCTGACCTCGAGCCTGCCTGCCACTCTGTACCTCCTGGACTCTAAACTGGTTTTGACCTTTTGCCTGTCCACGACCATTCTCTTGCCTACCCCTTTTGGATTGATTAATAAATATCAAAGACTCAAACCATCTGCCTCCCGTGTCTGCATCTGGATCTCATCTTGTGCCCTTAAAGTTAAATGTATTGTGCATTTATTATAAACAGAGAGTAGCAGCAGTGTAAAAGAGGGGTCTCGGTAGCCGTTTGAATAGCTGTTCAGGAGTCTTATGGCTTGGGGGTAGAAGCTGTAGTAGAATAAAATTGACTACTTTAAAATGAAAATGGCCTCAATGGCACTGTCCATGCTCTCACAGACACAATGATGAGATGTCTAAGTGGGAAATTTTATTTTTAATTTCACCTTTATTTAACCAGGTAGGCTAGTTGAGAACAAGTTCTCCTTTTGTTACGAGAATTTTGTTCTCAGTTGTTCATAATACCCAATTGAATTAATTACTCAGCCTGAAACCCAGAATTTGTAAGAAACTGGTTGAAATGAATCAGACGGAGGCCCAGCCACAATAGTCAGCAAATTAATTTACGAGAGCGCTCTCCCAATCATTACATGTACATTGGTTTATATACCTCTCATTTCATCATAAATGTCCCTCCTCCTCTAATACAATGACAATATAGTTCACAAGTCCTTCTCATACATTGCCTGCCACCTGTTATACAATCTACTACAAGCCCAAGGTTTCTCCCCTCCCTAGGTGGGGAGACTTCCTTCTCTGTTATCAGTTTCACAGTGGTCACAAGTTGTCTGCCACAGTTCCTTGCCTACTAACAGTCCCTCTTTCTTATGGACAAACATTCTTCATCAGACAGGATATAATTCTGTTAGTTATATTTCTAGTTAAATGTATCCACATTTAGTCATTATTCATAAAAATCCCATAACACCTTTGCAACTGCGACCTGGTCAAGATAAAGCAAAGCAGTTCGACACATACACCAACACAGAGTTACACATGGAATAAACAAACATACAATCAAAAATACAGTAGAAAAATCTATATACAGCATGTGCAAATGAGGTAGGATAAGAGAGGTAAGGCAATAAATAGGCCATGGTGGCGAAGTAATTACAGTATAGCAATTAAACACTGGAATGCAGTGATCTGTGAGCTGCTCTGACAGCTGGTGCTTAAAGCTAGTGAGGGAGGTAAGAGTCTCCAGCTTCAGAGATTTTTGCAGTTCGTTCCAGTCATTGGCAGCAGAGAACTGGAAGGAGAGGCGGCCAAAGGAGGAATTGGCTTTGGGGGTGACCAGTGAGATATACCTGCTGGAGCGCGTGCTACGGGTGGGTGCTGCTATGGTGACCAGTGAGCTGAGATAAGGCGGAGCTTTACCTAGCAGAGACTTGTAGATGACCTGGAGCCAGTGGGTTTGGCGACGAGTAGGAAGCGATGGCCAGCCAACGAAAGCGTACAGGTTGCAGTGGTGGGTAGTATATGGGGCGTTGGTGACAAAACGGATGGCACTGTGATAAACTGTATCCAATTTGTTGAGTAGAGTGTTTGAGGCTATTTTATAGATGACATCGCCAAAGTCGAGGATCGGTAGGATGGTCAGTTTTACGAGGGTATGTTTGGCTGCATGAGTGAAGGATGCTTTGTTGCGAAATAGGAATCCGATTCTAGATTTCATTTTGGATTGGAGATGCTTAATGTGAGTCTGGAAGGAGAGTTTACAGTCTAGCCAGACACCTAGGTATTTGTAGTTGTCCACATATTCTAAGTCAGAACCGTCCAGAGTAGTGATGCTGGACGGGCGGGCAGGTGCAGGCAGTGATCGGTTGAAGAGCATGCACTTAGTTTTACTTGCATTTAAGAGCAGTTGGAGGCCACGGAAGGAGAGTTGTATGGCATTGAAGCTTGTCTGGAGGGTTGTTAACACTGTGTCTAAAGGGCCAGAAGTATACAGAATGGTGTCGTCTGCGTAGAGGTGGATCTGAGAATCACTAGCAGCAAGAGCGACATCATTGATGTATACAGAGAAGAGAGTCGGCCCGGGAATTGAACCCTGTGGCACCCCCATAGAGACTGCCAGAGGTCCGGAAAACAGGCCCTCCGATTTGACACACACAAACTCTATCAGAGAAGTAGTTGGTGAACCAGGCGAGGCAATCATTTGAGAAACCAAGGCTGTTGAGTCTGCCAATAAGAATGTGGTGATTGACAGAGTCGAAAGCCTTGGCCAGGTCGATGAATACAGCTGCACAGTAATGTCTCTTATCGATGGCGGTTATATCGTTTAGGACCTTGAGCGTTGCTGAGGTGCACCCATGACCAGCTCTGAAACAAATAGCAATACTTTTTAAAAGTCTGAGATAAAAGTTTGAGGTGGGGGTTTAAGTGTTTTTCCCTAATTTATGGTTTGGCCACAAATACAAGTATAAGACAAGTGAAAAACATTATCTGCATATGAGTTAAGAGAATATGAACTTTTAAAAAGGTGAGAATTTCACTGGACAGTTACTTTAAGCTACATGAAACCTACCCCTAAGAAAAATATTGTTTACTTAACTGAAGTACTGTTACTTTGAAAAAGTAGTTTACTACATCCAAACTACTTATTGATAAATTATCATATTCAAATATGAAATGTCATTGACTATAAATCTCAACAGATAACATCTGAATTCAGAGTTAACAGAATGACTATTAAAAATTAGGCAGGTCTGATGCCCAAAAGGAAATGATTGCCTACTTCACCCATATGCAATTTTATTTTTGCCCCCCAAAAAATGTGTGTAGTTCCAGTAGCTAGCTACACCACTACATACAACAAAGTAATGAACTACTGAAAACTCTACCAAGATTTGAATTTAGTTCAATTACCTCCAAGCTACTGCAAAATGGAGTTAAATTACTGGTTGAAATCTGGTGATGTGTCCTTGAGCAAAGCGCTTTATCCCTAATTTGCTCCTGGGGCACCTTACTACTATAGCTGACCCTGTAAAACAATACATTTCAGTGCACCTATCTGGTGTATGTAACACAACTTTTTTTTTTACTCCACAACTGCTGGATGTAATCAAAAGAAATCTTGCAACACAAAACATACCTGTCTCAATATATGGATGATTTTCCAGCATAATCAATCCTAAATGAGAACAGCCAGAATCATAAAAACAATCCAGCAAATATAATACATGATTTATTTACAACAAATATCAAATCACAAACAGAGTTTATTAGTTGCCCTATAGTGCGTGGATAATGGTGCGACTGGAACAGCTTGTCTTCTGTTCCACCTTAGCTGGGAGCCCTTCCACCAGCTTGACAAAGTAGTGATAGTAAACCTTATCCATGATCGCAAACATTCCTCTGCCATGGAAACGGATACGTTTCAGGTACTTCCCCTTTTTGGAGAATGATTCCACTGAAGAGAGGGAGAAAGGGATAAGTGAGTGAGTGGAATTTCATTCCGGAAATTGCATTTAAATGTCAAACATCAGAATAAAGAGATTTCAGTTTCCATTTGTTTATCTATAATAACTTCTGCATTACAATTGCATAAATCATACTCAGCCATTGAAGTGAAGAAAAGCATTTTTCAGGTATCTAAAATTATATCCCTGTTGGGATTTATCAAGACATTTCCATTGACTTAAATTTTAAACCGTCAGGATGTGATTAAAATGCACGATACACCCTTTGATGATCATCACCATCACTTTTTCCATACCTTCTGCTAAAACAATTTACATTAGAAATTCAATCATGCTATTTAGGGCACACGTGGGCAATTTGTCATACTTTTAGAGATGATTCTAACAAGAGGTTGTGTATGTGTAAGATTTCAAGAAGATGAACAGTTGACACTTACCAACATATAAATTGGACTTGTATTCCACTTTGATTATGGACTGCCATCTCCTGGGCCTGCAAGATAAAAAAATAAAAAAAATGTATCACATGAAAGGAAGACAGTGCTCAAACACTGACTAAGTCATACCAGTGGATGTTGTCAGTATAACTATAGAACTACAGTACATTAGCATATCACAAGCCTAAAGAAAAGTGTGTATTGTTTTGCAAAAATAGGAAACTAAGTTCATTGGTGTCCACATGACCAACAAACTATCATGGTCCAAACACACCAAGACAGTCGTGAAGAGAGCACGACAAAGCCTATTCCCCCTCAGGAGACTGAATTGATTTGGCATGGGTCCTCAGATCCTCAAAAGGTTCTACAACTGCACCATCGAGAGCATCCTGACTGGTTGCATCACTGCCTGGTATGGCAACTGCTCGGCCTCTGACCGCAAGGCACTACAGAGGGTAGTGTGTACGGCCCAGTACATCACTGGGGCCAAGCTTCCCTCATCCAGGACCTATACCAGGCGGTGTCAGAAGGCCCTAAAAATTGTCAAAGACTCCAGCCACCCTAGTCATGGACTGTTCTCTCTACTACCATAGCACCAAGTCTAGGTCCAAAGTGCTTCTTAACAGCTTCGACCCCCAAGCCATAAGACTGCTGAATAGCTAATCAAAGGGCTACCCAGACCCCTCTTTTACACTGCTGCTACTCTTTATTATCTATGCATAGTCACTTTAACTCTACCTACATGTACATATTACCTCCACTAACCAGTGCTCCACACATTGACTCTGTACCGGTATCCCCTGTATATAGCCTCGCTATTGTTATTTTACCGCTGCTGTTTAATTATGTTACTTTTATTTTCAATTTTTTACTAAACACTTATTTTCTTAAAACTTCTTAAAGTATTATTGGTTAATGGCTAAGTAAGCATTTCACAGTAAGGTTGTATTCGGCGCATGTGACAAATAAAATGTGATCAAATTTGATTTAAAGCATGCTGTAGACAGTTGTACAAGGATAAATTAGAGGTGTTAAAACACACCTCTCATTGTCCCCTTTTTGTCGTTGAACTTAAGCTGTGCAATGGCCTCGTCAATGGTCATTCCTCTGATCTGTTGGAGGAATTCAAAAGTCAACCAATGATATATTTTAACAAAAGAGCATAATTAAAGAACAACCTACAAGTAGGCTGGTCAGAGAAGGTCAGCAGGGAAGGCCATAGCCGTGTATACGATGACGCTATCACACTTAGACAACATCTTTGCGTAAAAACCCATCACCGAAAACATCTCATGTGTCACAAACCTTCAATAAAATTCCATTTGAATTTACTGGCATTTTCTGCAGGGGGTTGGACCTTATGCCATTGGGAATTTGAGCCAAAATATCCACAAGAAAGTAATATTCAAGGCCCAGTGCAGTCAAAATTCTGTTTCCCGTGTTTTGTATCATATCACAACAGCTGATGAAACTAACACTGTAAAAGTGTGACGCGTTATTTCCTGATAGTTGCTGGTTAAAAATACAACCGGCAGGTTTTGCATCGGTGGAGTTTTGGCTTGCCTGGTGACAGACAAGTTAAAGGGGCAGTGCAGTCAATAATTTGATTTACTGTGTTTTATATACAGTACAAGTCAAACGTTGACACACCTACTCATTCAAGGGTTTTTCCTTTATTTTTACTATTTTCTAGTGAAGACGTAAAACTAATAACACATATGGAATCAAGTAGTAACCAAAAAAGTGTTAAAACAAATCAAAATAGATTTTATATTCTTCAAAGCAGTCACCCTTTGCCTTGATGACAGCTTTGCACACCCTTGGCATTCTCAACCAGCATCACCTGGAATGCTTTTCCAACAGTCTTGAAGGAGTTCCCACATGCTGAGCACTTTTTGGCTGCTTTTCTTTCACTCTGCAGTCCAACTCATCCCAAAGCGTCGCAAATGGGTTGAGGTCGGGTGATTGTGGCGGCCAGGTCATCTGATGCAGGACTTCATGGTCGAATAGCCCTTACACAGCCTGGAGGTGTGTTGGGTCATTGTCTTGTTAAAAAACGAATGATAGTGGGACTAAGTGCAAACCAGGTGGGATGGCATATTGCAGCAGAATGCTGTGGTAGCCATGCTGGTTAAGTCTGTCTTGAATTTTAAATAAATCACTGACAGTGTCACCAGCAAAGCACTCCCACACCATCACATCTCCTCCATGCTTCACGGTGGGAACCACACATGCAGAGATCATCCGTTCACCTACTCCACGTCTCACAAAGACTCATCAGACCAAAGGACAGATTTCCAGTGGTCTAATGTCCATTGCTCATGTTTCTTGGCCCAAGAAAGTCTCTTATTGGTGTCCTTTAGTAGTGGTTTCTTTGCAGCAATTCGACCATGAAGGCCTGATTCACGCAGTCTCCTCTGAACAGTTGATGTTGAGATGTGTCTGTGAAGCATTTATTTGGGTTGCAATCTGAGGTGCATTTAACTCTCATGAACTTATCCACTGCAGCAGAAGTAACTCTGGGTCTTCCTTTCCTGTGGCAGTCCTCATGAAAGCCAGTTTCATCATAGCGCTTGATGGTTTTTGCGACTGCACTTGAAGAAACGTTCAACGTTCTTGACATTAACCTCATTGACTGACCTTCATGTCTTAAAGTAATGATGGATTGTCATTTCTCTTTGCTTATTTGAGCTGTTCTTGCCATAATATGTACTTGGTATTTTACCAAATAGGGCTATCTTCTGTATACCACCCCTACCTTGTCACAACACAACTGATTGACTCAAACACATTAAGGAACGGAATTCCACAAATGAACTTTTAACAAGGCACAGCTGTTAACTGAAATGCATTCCAGGTGATTACCTCATGAAGCTGGTTGAGAGAATGCCAAAAGTGTGCCAAGCTGTCAAGGCAAAGGCTGGCTACTTTGAAGAATCTCAAATATGTTTTGATTTGTTTAACACTTTTTTGGTTACTACATGATTCCATATGTGTTATTTCATAGTTTTGATGTCGTCACTATTATTCTACAATGTAGAAAATAGTTTAAAAAAAGAAACTCTTGAATGAGTAGGTATATCCAAACTTGACTGGTACTGTAGATACTGAGTATACAAAACAGTAAGAACACCTGATCTTTCCATGATATAGACTGACCAGGTAAATCCAGGTGAAAGCTATCATCCCTTATTGATGTCACTTGTTAAATCCTCTTCAATCAGTGTAGATGAAGGGGAGGAGACAGGTTAATAGGAGTATTTTTAAGCCTTGAGACAATTGTGTGTGTGGGGGGGGGGGTATTCCTAATGGAAGATATTCCTAATGGCAACCAGGTGAAAGTGTGTTGGCTCAGCCTCACACTGCCCAAGAGAAACAAGGGCCTTCTCAAAAAAGCATCAGCTCTCTCTGGCAATAAAAAAGGCCATTGTGTAGGTCTGCCTCTATAAGGTGCCGCTCCTCCGCTGCCCTGAGGCACATGTTATGCAGCATCACTTGGCTTGCTTGGGATGAGATAGATTCCAAATTAATAAAACCCCTAGCATCCCAAAAACTTTAAGTAATGAGCCTGACGCAAAAGATGAGAACGTTATTATAAAGGTGCATTTCTATGCTGAAAATTATCTTCCCAAACTGAACCTACGCGCTGCGTATGTATGCCATTTAGGCTCTACACCCGTTGTAAAGCGGATTAATTTGCTTCATTTTAAGAAGTTATTTGGCCTTATCAAAACATATAGGCTAGGCTACATGGAGTTAAACTATGATTTGAAAAAGGTTGCAAAAAAGGCATTGTTTCTTGACTTACGCTGGGCATCAGTCACAAGAGATAATATATATTTCACAAGTGATAGGCTAATATTGTCACCCATCACACTATTCTTGATTTAATCTTGTCTCGTTTTGATTTAGAAGGGACCGTTATCATGCAACTGTCGCGAAACAGGGACAAGGGGAAAAAAGACATGTCATCTCCACACTTAAATAACAAAGAGGACACTTCTCCTGTGGTTCATTTTCATGCCAGCCAGGTAGGCTATACTCCTGTTGTAAAGATGAGTAATGTGCTTAATATTAGTTGAGAAATAAATATAGTAGGTCTAGCCTATTGAAGCTGATGGGCCCTCTTTTTATTAGAGGCCATCATTCTGTTTTCTTGCGCAAATGCATAGCCCATAGAAATGTTGCACAACATGAGCTCATGGGCTCTCATTTAGTGTTTGATTAGATTTTTTACTACATTTGCATTGATGTCAGAGTGATTAGAGGGACAATAGAGTGCTGAGTACCAGGCAGTTAGCAAGTTTGGTAGGCTACTAACGACCATCAGTACTAGGAAAAGCATAATTACCGTGACTAAATGGTCACATGGAATTTGACAGCCTTCAAGTCCGCCGCTGTCACCAAAACACCCCTACTCACAAGCGAGAGAAAAATATTTTATAGACAATGTTAGGAATTTGACTTAAACATCAAATTGTCAGTGGAACCACAGTAAGGATTTCATCATCAAATCAAATGTATTTTTGTTATGGGAATTTTATGAATAATGACTAAATGATGTATACATTTAACGTAGAATTATAACTAACAGAATATCCTGTCTGATGAAGAATGTTTGTCCATAAGAAAGAGGGACTGTTAGTAGGCAAGGAACTGTGGCAGGCAACTTGTGACCACTGTGAAACTGATAACAGGGATGGAAGTCTCCCCACCCAGGGAGGGGAGAGACCTTGGGCTTGTAGTAGATTGTTTAACAGGTGGCAGACAACGTGTGAGTAGGAGAAGACTTGTGAACTATGTTGCCATTGTATCTGAGAGGGACATTTATGATGAAATGTGAGGTATATAGACCAATGTACAGGAAATGATAGGCAGCGCGCTCTCGTAAATAAATTATCTGACTATTGTAACGGCCTCCGTCTGAATCATTCCAACCAGTTTCTTACAAATACTGGGTTTCAGGCTGAGTAATTGATACAATTGGGTTTATGAACACTGAGAACATAATTCTCGTGACAATTGGTCCTTCGAAGCCGGATCTCAATACCTGCCTCTGTCGTTCCAAGGAACTGCTGAAAACCATGCACGGGCGGATCCAGGATCCATAAGACAAAGACCTGACCTCTTGAGGGTTTATTTCAGGCCAGTGGTGAACTGGTACACGACAGAGGTGGTGACGAGATTCAACCTACATTGCTTTTCCCAGTCTTCAAGACAAGGTCAGTAATCTTTATTCACAAATTTGGGGGAATGATTTAAGATATCACCAAGCGACACTTTGTGTACGTCAATAGTTAACTAATTGTGCAGGTCCGCAATGACCTGAGGTACATGTGCACTACCATGAAATAAAACTCTCTTAATAGATCTGGCCACCTTTGTGACGGCCTGCAAGGTTTGTTAAAGCCGGATTTAAATAGGTGTTGCGAGATAGGACAGGGATTTTTGTACGAATAGGATAACTTAAATGGTTAATTAACATGTAGTATTAGCCATAGATCAAATTCAAAAGACATACCTAAATAAAGTCCTCATGAAAACTGGTTGATATACAGCGAGGATATAAACTGGGTTTTGCCTTTGTGAAATAGACGGTAATTCTATGTGAACAGGATAACCCAACCAATTCAAAAACCAATACTGAAATAGATTCTAGAAATTGCAGGGAAGCCTAATATAGTGGAGTAAGATACGAGATATTAACTTTAAAAGTCCTTTGACACAACAGAAAATAGGTTGTTAACTGGGACTTTACGACCCCTGGGAAATAGCTTATAGTTGTACGGGTAAGATTTAATGTCCAATAAATGCACCTCTATAGATAAAGTTTCCAGAAAGAAGAAACACGCAGGTTAGCACATACACATTGAGTGTAAGACTAGATCATAGAAATACATACACATAGATTGTGAGCATAAAGAAACACACACATAGATTGTGCAGGACAAAACTATAGCAATTGGATAACGGTAAAAAAGCACACACATAGATCACAAAAGTAGATACATAAGAGATATGGGGATGAGAGAAGAAGGTCAGACAGGTAGTAGGAAAGGATTGGGCGGCTGTAAAAGGAGACGGGACCCCAGGACAGGGGACAGCGGTAGTTTTACAGTGGGCTGTAGACCGAGAGAGAGCGGACAGACAGGAGTCGAATATTTAATCGCTGCTCTTGGGGAAAGAGCAGGAAAGATTTTAAACAGAAGGGGAAGTAACGGGTTCATATCCCAGCCTACGCACCGATGGACTAAAATTCATTATGATTATAATTCAACTATTTATAGGTTTTGCCCGGAAAGATACGGTTGTTAGTGTTTGTTTAAGATATAAACTGAATGTTTTAATATCTTGTTTATGTTAAATTTAAAGACTAAGTCATTCAAAATAATAGCGAGGCGATTTCGATGTAATACGTTATGTTGCCTAAATGATCTGATGGAATAATGTACTGAGACTGGAGTCGTATTTAAATTACTGAATCATAGAAAAGACAGTTACCTAAACCTGATGAATTCTGAATAATAACGGAGAGATACGATAAAGTTGTGCCCGTCAGAATGTTTTTATTCTTATGGATTGACTGACATACGTCATAAATTTAGCAAAGTACATGGTACTTTTACATTTGAGTGGAGAAAGTTGGATTTTGCTCTTGCGATAGACTTAAAGCGGAGCTCGGTTTGAGTAGGGGGTATGTTTTAGCCAGGGGGCAGGAATAGGAGAGTTGGTCTGGCAGTACAATTTTGATTGAGAGATGTTGATTGATGTTGTAAGTTCTGTTCAAGATCAAACATTCGTGACCAACGATATTCCTTGGGTTTGGCTTGTCGAACCCGTACTACTGCTGTTGCAGTCAGCCAACAATAATTAGCAATTCGCTGAAATTGCTGCTGCCTGGGCACGGGCTGAGAGCCTGCTGCTGATGTCACTCACAATGCACTTTTGAAGCCAGGCAATGATGTTGTGACTGAGAAAATTGTTTGTGTCATTCAGAGGGAAAAATGCGTGCATTATAGCTTTGAGTCACTTTTCAAAAGTTGCTAAAAGTTCCAAATACATTTTTTTTTTTTAAGTAGCTGAATTTGTCAGGATAGTCTGAAAAGATGCTAAATCTAGCAACAAAATTGCTAGGTGGGCATCACTGGTTGGTTGTGCGCGCTGGGTTATATTTGGCTGTAAGCGATTTAGGTCTGAATAGTTGAATCGTACAATTTTTGTGATAGTTTCTGGTTATTGATTTTTGGTTTGATTGTTTAGGTAACACCAGTGAATTTGAAGTTAACGTATTCTAAACATTATAATCTGTTTCCATTACGTGGAACCATGTCCGGTCGGTAAAGGGGATTGCAGGTTAGTTAATTTTAAAGGGACAGTGCACGTTAATCACAGTTGTGGGTATCTAATGGCAGGATATTCCTATTAAGAATTTTGGGAGACTGTCTGCAAACGGACTGAATGGGTTTCACATATGACCATTGAGGAAATTTAAAACTAATGATTGGAAGGAGTACAATGGAATGATTATTAGGTTTTGTTGTAGTCAACGGTTGGATTTCTGAGTCCGGGTAGTCTGACAAAGTAGTTTTTCTGGGAAAAGGAATGCTTCATTGTTTTTCTTTGGAAATGTTTTCCGGGGCTGTTATCTTGAAGGGAGCGAGTAGACAGAGGCATGTTTCTACCAAAATTGCAAAGGCCTGGATATGTTTGTTTTTAGCCTTTGGGTTTGAGGAGATTTCCATTTTCCTAGAGACATGATATCTAAAAGGGGTACACACATGTGGAATATGAGAAGTTTTATTTTCTGAGTTTTAATTAAACACGTGAATTCTTTTGATAAGGGAATGTACTGGGAACCTGGGATACAACATGTAAGACATTGTTTGATGGTTTTTCTTCAATTTGTCTAATATAGTATGGAAAACGACTGTAAAAGGGTGGTATGACTCTTGACCTCTATCATGGCTTTCCCTTGTGGTCTGATCAGCCTCATGGGAGGGCCATTTGGATAATGAATTAGAGGTCATTTGGGATACTGATTTTAAGGTAAATTGAGTAATTGATAATTATGAATGAGTTTATAGTTCTATGACATCTGTGGTGATTCCGAAATATTGAGAACACAAAGATAACCTTAATCAACCTATGTAATTACTTGAGATGGCCACCATACAGGTAATTTTCCAAATCTATGAGTTCAGACAGTAAGACACTTAGTCAAGATTTGGCAACAACCCATATAATTGACACTGTTATGAGAAAGTGCGACAGACAGGAAAAAGGGCAGACGGAGGAGCCCTCACCGCACTGCTGAGACCTTGAAGGTTTGGGAGCAGAGAGGAGAAGGTGGGGAAGGGGGGCCAGGAAATCAGCAAGATAGGAGTGACACAGACTGGGTCACGGTTACTGAGGGGAGACAAAAGGGGGAATGAAAACTTAGTTGGTTTCAGGAACTAAGGTGTTAAACACGGAAACATTGCCCAGAAATTATTTGACACAGCAGGTCGAAATAGTAGCATTGACCAGTGCCTGTGAAATAAGATAGGAGAGAAAGGTTACCGTTTACATAGACAAGCACATATACAGTGGGGCAAAAAAGTATTTAGTCAGCCACCAATTGTGCAAGTTCTCCCACTTAAAAAGATGAGAGAGGCCTGTAAATTTCATCATAGGTACACTTCAACTATGACAGACAAAATGAGAAAAAAAATCCAGAAAATCACATTGTAGGATTTTTAATGAATTTATTTGCAAATTATGGTGGAAAATAGGTATTTGGTCACCTACAAACAAGCAAGATTTCTGGCTCTCACAGACCTGTAACTTCTTCTTTAAGAGGCTCCTCTGTCCTCCACTCGTTACCTGTATTAATGGCACCTGTTTGAACTTGTTATCAGTATAAAAGACACCTGTCCACAACCTCAAACAGTCACACTCCAAACTCCACTATGGCCAAGACCAAAGAGCTGTCAAAGGACACCAGAAACAAAATTGTAGACCTGCACCAGGCTGGGAAGACTGAATCTGCAATAGGTAAGCAGCTTGGTTTGGAGAAATCAACTGTGGGAGCAATTATTAGGAAATGGAAGACATACAAGACCACTGATAATCTCCTTCGATCTGGGGCTTCACGCAAGATCTCACCCCGTGGGGTCAAAATGATCACAAGAACGGTGAGCAAAAATCCCAGAACCACACGGGGGGACCTAGTGAATGACCTGCAGAGAGCTGGGACCAAAGTAACAAAGCCTACCATCAGTAACACACTACGCTGCCAGGGACTCAAATCCTGCAGTGCCAGACGTGTCCCCCTGCTTAAATCAAATCAAGTTTATTTTATATAGCCCTTCGTACATCAGCTAATATCTCGAGGTGCTGTACAGAAACCCAGCCTAAAACCCCAAACAGCAAGCAATGCAGGTGTAGAAGCACGGTGGCTAGGAAAAACTCCCTAGAAAGGCCAAAACCTAGGAAGAAACCTAGAGAGGAACCAGGCTATGAGGGGTGGCCAGTCCTCTTCTGGCTGTGCCGGGTGGAGATTATAACAGAACATGGCCAAGATGTTCAAAATGTTCATAAGTGACAAGCATGGTCAAATAATAATCAGGAATAAATGTCAGTTGGCTTTTCATAGCCGATCATTAAGAGTTGAAAACAGCAGGTCTGGGACAGGTAGGGGTTCCATAACCGCAGGCAGAACAGTTGAAACTGGAATAGCAGCAAGGCCAGGTGGACTGGGGACAGCAAGGAGTCATCATGCCCGGTAGTCCTGACGTATGGTCCTAGGGCTCAGGTCCTCCGAGAGAGAGAAAGAAAGAGAGAACGAGAGAATTAGAGAGAGCCAAGATTTTCAAAATGTTCTTAAATGACAAGCATGGTCAAATAATAATCAGGAATAAATGTCAGTTGGCTTTTCATAGCCGATCATTAAGAGTTGAAAGCAGCAGGTCTGGGACAGGTAGGGGTTCCATAACCGCAGGCAGAACAGTTGAAACTGGAACAGCAGCAAGGCC
The DNA here is from genome assembly GCF_016432855.1 of Salvelinus namaycush. NCBI lineage: Eukaryota > Metazoa > Chordata > Actinopteri > Salmoniformes > Salmonidae > Salvelinus > Salvelinus namaycush. Next base: position 26,469,825 of record NC_052318.1, read on the forward strand.
AGGTGGACTGGGGACAGCAAGGAGTCATCATGCCCGGTAGTCCTGACGTATGGTCCTAGGGCTCAGGTTCTCCGAGAGAGAGAAAGAAAGAGAGAAGGAGAGAATTAGAGAGAGCATACTTAAATTCACACAGGACACTGGATAAGACAGGAGAAGTACTCCAGATATAACCAACTGACCCTAGCCCCCCGACACATAAACTACTGCAGCATAAATACTGGAGGCTGAGACAGGAGGGGTCAGGAGACACTGTGGCCCCATCCGATGATACCCCCAGACAGGGCCAAACAGGAAGGATATAACCCCACCCACTTTGCCAAAGCACAGCCCCCGCACCACTAGAGGGATATCTTCAACCACCAACTTACAATCCTGAGACAAGGCCGAGTATAGCCCACAAAGATCTCCACCACAGCACAAACCAAGGGGGGGCGCCAACCCAGACAGGAAGATCACGTCAGTAACTCAACCCACTCAAGTGACGCACCCCTCCTAGGGACGGCATGAAAGAGCACCAGTAAGCCAGTGACTCAGCCCCTGTAATAGGGTTAGAGGCAGAGAATCCCAGTGGAGAGAGGGGAACCGGCCAGGCAGAGACAGCAAGGGCGGTTCGTTGCTCCAGAGCCTTTCCGTTCACCTTCACACTCCTAGCCCAGACTACACTCAATCATATGACCTACTGAAGAGATAAGTCTTCAGTAAAGACTTAAAGGTTGAGACAGAGTCTGCGTCTCTCACATGGGTAGGCAGACCGTTCCATAAAAATGGAGATCTATAGGAGAAAGCCCTGCCTCCAGCTGTTTGCTTAGAAATTCTAGGGACAATTAGGAGGCCTGCGTCTTGTGACCGTAGCGTACGTGTAGGTATGTACGGCAGGACCAACTCGGAAAGATAGGTAGGAGCAAGCCCATGTAACGCTTTATAGGTTAACAGTAAAACCTTGAAATCAGCCCTTGCCTTAACAGGAAGCCAGTGTAGGGAAGCTAGCACTGGAGTAATATGATCAAATTTCTTGGTTCTAGTCAGGATTCTAGCAGCCGTATTTAGCACTAACTGAAGTTTATTTAGTGCTTTATCCGGGTAGCCGGAAAGTAGAGCATTGCAGTAGTCTAACCTAGAAGTAACAAATGCATGGATTAATTTTTCTGCATCATTTTTGGACAGAAAATTTCTGATTTTTGCAATGTTACGTAGATGGAAAAAAGCTGTCCTTGAAACAGTCTTGATATGTTCCTCAAAAGAGAGATCAGGGTCAAGAGTAACGCCGAGGTCCTTCACAGTTTTATTTGAGACGACTTTACAACCATCAAGATTAATTGTCAGATTTAACAGAAGATCTCTTTGTTTCTTGGGACCTAGAACAAGCATCTCTGTTTTGTCCGAGCTTAAAAGTAGAAAGTTTTCAGCCATCCACTTCCTTATGTCTGAAACACAGGCTTCTAGCGAGGGCAATTTTGGGGCTTCACCATGTTTCATTGAAATGTACAGCTGTGTGTCATCCGCATAGCAGTGAAAGTTAACATTATGTTTTCGAATAACATCCCCAAGAGGTAAAATATATAGTGAAAACAATAGTGGTCCTAAAACGGAACCTTGAGGAACACCGAAATGTACAGTTGATTTGTCAGAGGACAAACCATTCACAGAGACAAACTGATATCTTTCCGACAGATAAGATCTAAACCAGGCCAGAACTTGTCCGTGTAGACCAATTTGGGTTTCCAGTCTCTCCAAAAGAATGTGGTGATCAATTTGGGTCTAGTAGCACGAGGACAGATGCAGAGCCTCGGTCTGACGCCATTAAAAGGTAATTTACCACCTTCACAAGTGCAGTCTCAGTGCTATGATGGGGTCTAAAACCAGACTGAAGCATTTCGTATACATTGTTTGTCTTCAGGAAGGCAGTGAGTTGCTGCGCAACAGCTTTTTCTAACATTTTTGAGAGGAATGGAAGATTCGATATAGGCCGATAGTTTTTTATATTTTCCGGGTCAAGGTTTGGCTTTTTCAAGAGAGGCTTTATTACTGCCACTTTTAGTGAGTTTGGTACACATCCGGTGGATAGAGAGCCGTTTATTATGTTCAACATAGGAGGGCCAAGCACATGAAGCAGCTCTTTCAGTAGTTTAGTTGGAATAGGATCCAGTAAGCAGCTTGAAGGTTTAGAGGCCATGATTATTTTCATCATTGTGTCAAGAGATATAGTACTAAAACACTTAAGTGTCTCTCCCGATCCCAGGCCCTGGCAGAGCTGTGCAGATCCAGGACAGCTAAGCCCTGGAGGAATACGCAGATTTAAAGAGGAGTCTGTAATTTGCTTTCTAATGATCATGATCTTTTCCTCAAAGAAGTTCATGAATTTATTACTGCTGAAGTGAAAGCCATCCTCTCTTGGGGAATGTTGCTTTTTAGTTAGCTTTGCAACAGTATCAAATTTTTGGGGGGGATTGTTCTTATTTTCCTCAATTAAGTTGGAAAAGTAGGACGATCGAGCAGCAGTGAGGGCTCTTCGATACTGCACGGTACTGTCTTTCCAAGCTAGTCGGAAGACTTCCAGTTTGGTGTGGCGCCATTTCCGTTCCAATTTTCTGGAAGCTTGCTTCAGAGCTCGGGTATTTTCTGTATACCAGGGAGCTAGTTTCTTATGACAAATGTTTTTCGTTTTTAGGGGTGCAACTGCATCTAGGGTATTGCGCAAGGTTAAATTGAGTTCCTCAGTTAGGTGGTTAACTGATTTTTGTCCTCTGACGTCCTTGGGTAGGCAGAAGGAGTCTGGAAGGGCATCAAGGAATTTTTGTGTTGTCTGAGAATTTATAGCACGACTTTTGATGCTCCTTGGTTGGGGTCTGAGCAGATTATTTGTTGCGATTGCAAACGTAATAAAATGGTGGTCCGATAGTCCAGGATTATGAGGAAAAACATTAAGATCTACAACATTTATTCCATGGGACAAAACTAGGTCCAGAGTATGACTGTGGCAGTGAGTAGGTCCAGAGACATGTTGGACAAAACCCACTGAGTCGATGATGGCTCCGAAAGCCTTTTGGAGTGGATCTGTGGACTTCTCCATATGAATATTAAAATCACCAAAAATTAGAATATGATCTGCTATGACTACAAGGTCCGATAGGAATTCAGGGAACTCAGAGAGGAACGCTGTATATGGCCCAGGAGGCCTGTAAGCAGTAGCTATAAAAAGTGATTGAGTAGGCTGCATAGATTTCATGACTAGAAGCTCAAAAGACGAAAACTGCATTTTTTGGGGGGGAAATTGAAATTTGCTATCGTAAATGTTAGCAACACCTCCGCCTTTGCGGGATGCACGGGGGATATGGTCACTAGTGTAACCAGGAGGAGAGGCCTCATTTAACACAGTAAATTCATCAGGCTTAAGCCATGTTTCAGTCAGGCCAATCACATCAAGATTATGATCAGTGATTAGTTCATTGACTATAACTGCCTTTGAAGTGAGGGATCTAACATTAAGTAACCCTATTTTGAGATGTGAGGTATCACGATCTCTTTCAATAATGGCAGGAATGGAGGAGGTCTTTATCCTAATGAGATTGTTAAGGCAAACACCGCCATGTTTAGTTTTGCCCAACCTAGGTCGAGGCACAGACACAGTCTCAATGGGGATGGCTGAGCTGACTACACTGACTATGCTAGTGGCAGACTCCACTAAGCTGGCAGGTTGGCTAACAGCCTGCTGCCTGGCCTGCACCCTATTTCATTGTTGAGCTAGAGGAGTTAGAGCCCTGTCTATGTTGGTAGATAAGATGAGAGCACCCCTCCAGCTAGGATGGAGTCCGTCACTCCTCAGCAGGTCAGGCTTGGTCCTGTTTGTGGGTGAGTCCCAGAAAGAGGGCCAATTATCTACAAATTCTATCTTTTGGGAGGGGCAGAAAACAGTTTTCAACCAGCGATTGAGTTGTGAGACTCTGCTGTAGAGCTCGTCACTCCCCCTAACTGGGAGGGGGCCAGAGACAATTACTCGATGCCGACACATCTTTCTAGCTGATTTACACACTGAAGCTATGTTGCGCTTGGTGACCTCTGACTGTTTCATCCTAACATCGTTGGTGCCGACGTGGATAACAATATCTCTATACTCTCTACACTCGCCAGTTTTAGCTTTAGCCAGCACCATCTTCAGATTAGCCTTAACGTCGGTAGCCCTGCCCCCTGGTAAACAGTGTATGATCGCTGGGTGATTCGTTTTAAGTCTAATACTGCGGGTAATGGAGTCGCCAATGACTAGGGTTTTCAATTTGTCAGAGCTAATGGTGGGAGCCTTCGGCGTCTCAGACCCCGTAACGGGAGGAGTAGAGACAAGAGAAGACTCGGCTTTAGACTCCGACTCGCTACTTAATGGGGAAAACCGGTTGAAAGTTTCTGTCGGCTGAATGAGCGACACCAGTTAAGCATTCCTACAGCATTTCCCTCCAGAAGCCATGAGAAAGTTGTCCGGCTGCGGGGACTGTGCGGGGGGATTTATACTAACGTTACTATCTGTACTTACTGGTGGCACAGACGCTGTTTCATCCTTTCCTACACTGAAATTACCCTTGCCTAACGATTGCATCTGAAGCTGGGCTTGCAGCACAGCTATCCTCGCCATAAGGCGATCGTTCTCCTGTATATTATGAGTACAGCGACTGCAATTAGAAGACATCATGTTAATGTTACTACTTAGCTTCGGCTGTTGAAAGTGCTGACGAACCATGTCCAGATAAAGCGTCCGGAGTGAAAAAGTTGAATGAGGGAAAAAAGTTGTGATGGAAAAACTAAAAATATAAACGGTAATTAAAAAGAAAAAAAAACAAACGTAAAGTTGTCAGCTAGTAAAGTAAGGTTGGCAACAAAACGCACAGCAACAAAACGCACAGCAACACGTCTGCAAATTCAAGAGGAAGTGACGACACCACTACCACTATCACAGTATTCTGAATCAGTACATGTCCAGGCCAATTACAGGCCTCTCTTAAGCCAGTACATGTCCAGGCCCGTCTGAAGTTTGCTAGAGAGCATTTGGATGATCCAGAAGAAGATTGGGAGAATGTCATATGAAACCAAAATATAACTTTTTGGTAAAAACTCAACTCGTCGTGTTTGGAGGACAAAGAATGCTGAGTTGCATCCAAAGAACACCATACCTACTGTGAAGCATGGGGGTGGAAACATCATGCTTTGGGGCTGTTTTTCTGCAAAGGGACCAGGACGACTGATCCGTGTAAAGGAAAGAATGAATGGGGCCATGTATCGTGAGATTTTGAGTGAAAACCTCCTTCCATCAGCAAGGGCATTGAAGATGAAACGTGGCTGGGTCTTTCAGCATGACAATGATCCCAAACACACCGCCCGGGCAACGAAGGAGTGGCTTTGTAAGAAGCATTTCAAGGTCCTGGAGTGGCCTAGCCAGTCTCCAGATCTCCACCCCATAGAAAATCTTTGGAGGGAGTTGAAAGTCCGTGTTGCCCAGCAACAGCCCCAAAACATCACTGCTCTAGAGGTGATCTGCATGGAGGAATGGGCCAAAATACCAGCAACAGTGTGTGAAAACCTTGTGAAGACTTACAGAAAACGTTTGACCTCTGTCATTGCCAACAAAGGGTATATAACAAAGTATTGAAAAACTTTTGTTATTGACCAAATACTTATTTTCCACCATAATTTGCAAATAAATTCATTAAAAATCCTACAATGTGATTTTCTGGATTTCTTTTTCTCATTTTGTCTGTCATAGTTGAAGTGTACCTATGATGAAAATTACAGGCCTCTCATCTTTTTAAGTGGGAGAACTTGCACAATTGGTGGCTGACTAAATACTTTTTTGCCACACTGTATATCTAAGACCATACAAAGCAGCACAGATAACTCTTAAAGTAGACAAGGCACTTGACAGAGAATTGATACAGGATAGACATGAACGAACGCCCCAGGGAGAAGAGGAGAATGAAAGGGGTGCTCCTACATGATAAGGTCAGACATAAGGATAATTTACTAATATTACCTAAGTCATTGTTTAGATAATGCAACATATATCAAATTATTGATGAGACTGATTTAAGATTAGTCCATGTTATTGTTAGATAAAATACAGTGGACTCCCGAAGGAGAGATTTCATTAGTACAGAAAACATATGCTATGTTTAGCATTCGTTTTGGCTTTATTTAATTATTAGATTTTTATTTAAATAAGTAGAAAGTTGACAGGGATATATGGCATCTGTGGTGATCCAGAATCATTGAGTTTTCTGGGAATGATAAACTATTGTAGGGCATGGGTCCCACACTTTGCAGGGATACTTAGTGATTTGATCTATGGTAGGACTATGGCAGCAAAAGACAAAATTATATGGACAAGGGAGGCGGAGAATCAGTTTATGACTATGTAGCAGAGACGGAGAAATTAGTTCTCCCCAGACCAGATCTAACTGATTTGCCTTTGCCAGATGCTGAAATTACTATGTTTGTTGATGGGTCTTCTAGAAAGAACCCAGATGGCTCAAATGCCACTGGTTATGCAATAGTGACTCTTACTGAGGTGTTGGAAGCTGGAGCATTACCAAAAAATTACTCTGCTCAACAAGCTGAAATTGTTGCCCTTACCAGGGCTTGGGAATTGGGGAAGGTAAATGCATTACGATACATACTGATAGTGCTTATGCTTTTAACACCGTCCATATATTTGCAGCTCAGTGGAGAAACAGGGGTATGATCACTACGGCAGGTAAACCCATTACACATGCGCAGCTAATTTTGAATTTGCTAGAAGCAGTCTTATTACCAGAGAAGGTAGCGATTTGTAAATGCGAAGCACATACGAAAGGCACTGACTACGTCAGCATTGGGAACAGAAAGGCAGAAGAGGAAGCAAAAAGGGCTGGCGGAAAGCCACACACAGATTCTCACTTGAAGGAGGAAGTTAGTATAGACACAGAATTACTGAGGGAGTCAGCTTCGAGCCCCAGTTAAGGAAGTTACTAGATGGGTTAAGATGGGGGCTGTTGACAAAAAAGGAATTTGGCAAAGGGAACCTCTCTATTTTACCTAAGTCATTGTTTAGATGCAGCAAGATTGATACATGGGCGGAGCCAGGTATCAACCGGAGGGATGAGGGCCTAGTGGCCTATTTTATTTTTTATAAATAAGCTAAAATATTAGGTCAAGATATTATCCCTAGAGTTGGTTTACTAGGATATATGTCTTTAAATAATGGATGACATTTTAGCTAATCAGGTAGAACAAATAAAATGCCAGAGTTAGGGACCAGAACATGTAGACATAGAAGTTGAAGATATACTAGCAGAACCCATGAGAAGACTTTCTGGTAACCAAACCCGTATGTCCAAGATTGTGTTCAATGGGTGAATGACAGAAGGTGATTCACTCAATCCAACCAGGAGACTGGGGGTGGATCCAGTCCCTGAGGAGAATAGACGGGAAGCAGCCCCGTTGGGAAGGCCCATACCAGATTCTGTTAAACCACCGCCTTTGCCATTAGAATAGCTGAGAGAGTCACTTGGGTCCACATTACCCACTGCAAGAAGGTATGTACCCATATAAGCACTGCTGATCACACATAGTTTGGAGAAGAACCGAGAACCAACAGGGTCCGGGGGTTACCTCCTTAAACGAAGATTTCCTATCCCGACCGTTCATCACTGTGTGTGCTCCTAGAAGTGTGAGTATGGGGTGGTACCTAGCAGACCGACTAAGGGCAGGAGAGGGTTGGCTGTTTTTGGGAAGAGTGGGGGCTCTGAGCTGCATCCTAGTCTTTGAAACCTTTCTGATACATCCAAATCCACCACCTGTCGGTACTAATTATATGACGCCATTGTCATTAATAAGAAGTAAAAGATAAACTATATAATTCACTGATGAGTGACTAACAAAATAAGGAGTCAAAGAAGATCAAGATGTAGGATTTAAGGTAAACATTAAACAATTCCCTAGGAAAGCAAATAACTGTACAGGGATTGGGATGGCCAGATTGAAGTACTCGGCCAACCCACCTCGGTTCACTTTAACTTCTGATGAGTACCAGTGTTAAAGATACAAGAATGGCACCGAGAAGGTAGATGATTTGAATGGCTGAAAGGTAATCGTTAATGTGACGGACTTAGGTTTGGAAGGACAGGAGACAATTCTTAACCTCACAGCACCTATAACTGATGTAGGGTGGGCTTGTACCAGCAAAGGACGTTGTGGGGGCTAGTACCTTTCCTTTCACCCATGGGCCAGACTCAATCATAGGACTGACAGAAGATTGAAGTCTTCAGTCTATACTTGAAGGTTGAGACAGTCTGATTCTATCACATTGGCAAACCATTTCATAAAGAGGAGCTCTGTAGAAGAAAGCCTTGCCTCCAGCTACTGAAGCCATGCTTCCAATTCATCTGACCGAATGGGCAGAAAAGGATCCTTACATATAAACAAATTATGCGCAAAACACATGGAATCTAACCTGGAATGCTGTCTAGCCACACCAACTTCTCCTTGGTTTTCTCCTTCATGGCCTTCTGCTGACAGAGTTGTATTGCCAGTGCTATAACACATGAAGTTGAACAGATTGTTTAAAATACATCCGCGTTTATTTTTGCAAAATGATATTAACACAATCCTGTGTCATCTCAATACCTAACTGATTTCCTGTTAACGTTTATATCTTGTTTCTCTCTGACCCTGGCAGCATTTTAGAAGGCATCGGTGAGGGCATCAATACGATGAGATGGTATCTCTTTTGTGCTCTTCCCAAATGTTCTAAGGTTGGACCACAACCGCTCCATCTGTTATCCGTTAGTAAGCCCACTACCAGTCAAATACTTGGTACCATCAGTGACCTGAAACTTAATGTACAATCAGAAACCAATGAGCATTACAATGGGTGATGATTAATTAAGGGACTAGGACAAATTACAACTAGCTGTTTCTTAACACTTAGCGTAACTTTCTGCAACTAAAGTGGTGTTTAACAGAATAAATGATAAATAAGTCAGCATTATGAGCATGGCATGAAAGTCCTGGACTGCAAATGTGGTGTCCAACCTTCAGATCGGGACTGTTTATCTAAATGTGAAAATAATTTAGTGTAGCAGTTCTTTTTAGAATTTGTGTAAAACATTACTCATGATTACAAAGCAGGTATGGCGGAATCCGATTCAAGCTATTCATAAAACCGTATCAAGCAATTCATGAAACTTACATTGTGGTGGTTAAAATTTCAATACATTATCTAATGTATTATTATAGCTAACATAGATTGACCTAGCAATTTAACCTGTAAATGAGGCTTCAGCTAGCAAGCAATGTCATAGTGAAGAAATGTGATGTTCAGTCCCTACATTCCTCGCAGGCCCCCCAGCAGGAACAACAGCATTTGCAAGTCGGAAAAGTCAGTTCAACATCAGTCATTGTAGACAATGTCATATATAACTCAAATACATCAGCTATAAATCAGCTACACATCTGAAGCATCCATCCACATACTTCTCTCCTCAGGTTCAGGAACTTCAGTGGATGCACGTGCCTGCACGCCATCCAAAACACACCAGTTATATCCAGTTTCTGGGTTTTGGATCGCAGTGCATCCCCGGCTTGAAATTCTGGGTACCCCTGTAAAATAAAGTGAATAAGCATGAGTGAAAAAACGTGTCACACAAGTCACACAGAAGAGGGCTAGTGAAACTAACCGATTGAGAGACACAGCCCCTTCTTCAAAATGTCTGATGCTCCTCCTACAAAGCAGTCAATTCCGGTAGCAGACAATATTTTCATGGGGAGCCCAAATAGTGCATCAGCTGCAATAATTTGATGACCTTTTTTCTAAAACAATGAGGCAAATTAATTCTACAAAATTATTAGGGATGACTCATTTGTGAGCTTCCGGGAGAGCTCAACTGTGGAGATTAACTACTCCGCATAGTAAAAAACACTTGCATGTATGGTTTGATTTCCAACTTAAAATACAATAACTTCCAGCATGTATTGGATTTATGGAAAGCCAAGGTAATCACTCTCAAAGACACACCACACTCCAGCTGCAGGGCTGCAAACTGGCGCAGGATGTCCACTGAAACTACTGTTTGCGGCAGACCAGGGTGACAGGTTCCAGCTCACAGCTGCAAAACTGCAAAACTGCACCCAGACATCATGAGCTCTTCCTGAAATGAGGACATTCAATTTCTTAGATTGCATTGCTAAACATCACATCCGATGCATGTCTTATGAACTTTCAAAATGACTCCATATTTTCATCATAATGTTAGCAGTTGATGTTATTCTTCAATAACAGACCCCAAAGCAAATCAGAAGGAGAAACTATATTTATTCATTTGTTACGTACGCCTCTTGGAGGGGGGAACGCAACACCCTGCTACACTCAACTCCCCGTGGAGTGAAAGAGGTATGTGATTGTGTCACGTTCCTGACCTGTTTTCTGTTGTTTTTGTATGTGTTTAGTTGGTCAGGGCGTGAGTTGGGGTGGGCATTCTATGTTATGTGTTTCTATGTTGGGTTAAATGTGTTGCCTGATATGGTTCTCAATTAGAGGCAGGTGTTTGACCGTTTCCTCTGATTGAGAACCATATTAAGGTAGGCTGTTCCCACTGTTTGTTTGTAGGTGATTGTTCCTGTGTCTGTGTCTACCACACGGGACTGTTTCGTTTGTTCGTTCGTTTGGCTAGTCTTTCCTGTTCGTGCGTTCTTCGTGTCTATGTAAGTTCTCAAGTTCAGGTCTGTCTACGTCGTTTTGTTGTTTTGTATTCATTTCAAGTGTATTTCGTGTCAGTGTTCGTCTTGTTAAATTAAATTCTTTATGTCTGCATACCTCGCTGCGTGTTGGTCCGATCCATGCTCCTCCTCATCCGAGGAGGAGGAATCTGACGAACGTTACAGAATCACCCACCAACAAAGGATCAAGCAGCGGGGTAACGGGCAGCAGCGACAGCAGCAGCGGTACAAGGAGGAATGGACATGGGAGGAAATCCTAGACGGAGAAGGACCCTGGGCAGAGCCAGAGGAGTGTCGCCGCCCCAAAGCGGAGCTGGAGGCAGCGAAAGCGGAGAGGCGGCATTATGAGGCGCTAGCAAGGCAGAGCGGCTGGAAGCCCGAGAGGCTCACCCAAAAATTTCTTGGGGGGGGCTAAAAGGGAGTGTAGCTGGGTCAAGTAGTAGACTTGAGCCAACTCCCCTTGCTTACCGTAAGGAGCCGGTCAGGGCGGAATTGGAGGTGAGCGACGCAGAGACAGTGAAGGAGTTAATGGGGAAATTGGAGGAGAGAGTTATGAGAGAGGTGCTGGTTTGGTGCATGAGGCACGACATCCGCCCGACTGAACGTGTCGGGGAGTTGATGTCACCGGGAACAGCTCTCCATACTCGTCATGAGGTGCGTGCTAGCCGTCTGGTTAAGACTGTGCCAGCCTCATGCACCAGGCCTCCTGTGCGCCTTCCTAGCCCTGCACGTCCTCTGCCAGCTCGCTGCTACAGCTCTCCCAGCCATGCTTCCAGTGGAGAGAGAGGGCGTCGTCCCGGGCAGGCACCGTGTTATGCGGTGGAGCGCACGGTGTCCCCGGTGCGTGTGCTTAGCCCGGTGCGCAACATCTCAGCTCCCCACATCTGCCGGGCTAGGGTGAAGATCCAGCCAGGGCGGATGGTGCCAGCCCTGCTCTCAAGACCTCCAGTACGTCTCCAGAGCCCTGTTCCTCCTCCACACACTCTCCCTATGGTGCGTGTCTCCAGCCCAGTACCACCAGTTCCGGCACCACGCACCAAGCCTCCTGTGCGTCTCCAGAGCCCTGTACGCACTGTTCCTTCTCCCCGCACTCGCCCTGAGGTGCGTGCCCTCAGTCCGGTACCACCAGTTCCGGCACCACGCACCAGGCCTATAGTGCGCTTTGAGAAACCAGTGTGCCCTGTTCCTGCTCCCCGCACTAGCCTTGAGGTGCATGTCTCCAGTCCGGTACCACCAGTTCCGGCACCACGCACCAGGCCTACTGTGCGCCTCAGCAGGTCAGAGTCGGCCGTCTGCCCAACGCCGCCTGCACTGCTCGTCTGTCCAACGCCGCCTGCACTGCTCGTCTGCTCAACGCCGCCTGCACTGCTCGTCTGCCCAGCGCCGTCTGAGCTGCCTGCCTGCCCAGCGCCGTCTGAGCCATCCGTCTGTCCAGCGCCATCTGAGCCATCCGTCTGTCCAGCGCCATCTGACCCATCCGTCTGTCCAGCGCCATCTGAGCCATCCGTCTGCCCAGCGCCATCTGAGCCATCCGTCTGCCCAGCGCCATCTGAGCCATCCGTCTGCCCAGCGCCATCTGAGCCATCCGTCTGCCCAGCGCCATCTGAGCCATCCGTCTGTCCCGAGCCATTAGAGCCGCCCGTCTGTCCCGAGCCGTCAGAGCCGTTCGTCAGTCAGGAGCCGCCAGAGCCGTTCGTCAGTCAGGAGCTGCCAGAGCCGCCAGCCAGTCAGGAGTCGCCAGAGCCGCCAGCCAGTCAGGAGCCGCCAGAGCCGCCAGCCAGTCAGGAGCCGCCAGCCAGTCAGGAGCCGCCAGAGCCGCCAGCCAGTCAGGAGCCGCCAGAGCCGCCAGCCAGTCAGGAGCCGCCAGAGCCGCCAGCCAGTCAGGAGCCGCCAGAGCCGCCAGCCAGTCAGGAGCCGCCAGAGCCGCCAGCCAGTCAGGAGCTGCCAGAGCCGCCAGCCAGTCAGGAGCTGCCCTCCAGTCATGAGCTGCCCTCCAGTCATGAGCTGCCCTCCAGTCATGAGCTGCCCTCCAGTCATGAGCTGCCATATAGTCCGGAGCTGCATCTAGTCCGAAGCAACCATTCAGTCCAGAGCTGCCTCTCTGTCCGGAGCTGCCCTTCAGTCCGGAGTTGCCCCTCTGTCCTGAGCTACCCCTCTGTCCTGAGCTACCTCTCTGTCCTGGGCTACCTCTCTGTGCTGAGCTACCTCTCTGTCCTGAGTTGTCTCCTCTATTTAGGAGGGGCCTTGGTGAAGGTTCCTGGACCAGGGTCGGGGGCGAGGGTCGCCACTCAAGGGACGCGAAGGAGGGGGACAAAGACAATGGTGGAGTGGTGTCCTCGTCCTGCGCCAGAGCCGCCACCGCGGACAGATGCCCACCCAGACCCTCCCCTTGAGTTTTAGGGGTGCGCCCGGAGTTCGCACCTTGAGGGGGGGGTTCTGTCACGTTCCTGACCTGTTTTCTGTTGTTTTTGTATGTGTTTAGTTGGTCAGGGCGTGAGTTGGGGTGGGCATTCTATGTTATGTGTTTCTATGTTGGGTTAAATGTGTTGCCTGATATGGTTCTCAATTAGAGGCAGGTGTTTGACGTTTCCTCTGATTGAGAACCATATTAAGGTAGGCTGTTCTCACTGTTTGTTTGTGGGTGATTGTTCCTGTGTCTGTGTCTACCACACGGGACTGTTTTGTTTGTTTGGCTAGTCTTTCCTGTTCGTGCGTTCTTCGTGTCTATGTAAGTTCTCAAGTTCAGGTCTGTCTACGTCGTTTTGTTGTTTTGTATTCATTTCAAGTGTATTTCGTGTCAGTGTTCGTCTTGTTAAATTAAATTCTTTATGTCTGCATACCTCGCTGCGTGTTGGTCCGATCCATGCTCCTCCTCATCCGAGGAGGAGGAATCTGACGAACGTTACAGATTGTAGGTGCGGGTAAGGATGCCAGAGGCAGAGAATATTACCGTTTACAGGGAATTTATTTCCTTAACACTGTGATGTGGGGAAAAGGGGCTGGACGGAACCAAAGCAAAGAAAGTTCAAGTTAAAGAGCCCCCTCTCCAACCTTACCTGCCTACCCACTACTTACCTAACCTTTTAGCACCTCCTGGCGCGCTAACCAAAATACAGGGTGTGGGCCACCCAGGTCTTACATAGTGTGCATAGACAGTAAATACTACAGGTTATGTACGCCCGCAGGCCTCTTGTCTAAGCACTCCCAAAGTACCTTCCCCCCCTGTGAACAAAAACAGAATAATTACTAACAAAGTGAACAATTTCAATAATCGAAAACACAGTCCTTTAGGCATACACATACCTCAGAAATAGCAGCAACAAAATACTTTCAATAAAACTGTTACTAGGCAAAAACCAAAACAGGACATCAAAGAAGCTCTCTCTTCTCCTGACAAAGGAACACTGGCTTTTATCCAAATGGAGAAGGAGTTGGTAATTGAAAACAGCTGTTTTCCCCTGACGAGAGGGATGGTTCAGAGCTCCAATCATCGATGGGACCGACCAATCAGCTGCTTGGAATCCAGGAAGCCATTTCCTGAAATACACACATACAAACCCAAAACAACACAGAAACTTGGGAACGTAACATCATTAAATATATTTATGGCCCTTCTTTGGACACTGTGTTAACAAACCTCCAAACGAGCTTCAACGCCATACAACACTCCTTCCGTGGCCTCCAACTGCTCTTAAATGCTAGTAAAACTAAATGCATGCTCTTCAACTAATCGCTACCCGTAACAGCCTGCCCGACCAGCATCACTACTCTGGACGGTTCTGACTTAGAATATGTGGACAACTACAAATACCTAGGTGTCTGGCTAGACTGTAAACTCTCCTTCCAGACTCACATTAAGCATCTCCAATCCAAAATTAAATCTAGAATCGGCTTCCTATTTCGCAACAAAACATCCTTCACTCATGCTGCCAAACATACCCTCGTAAAACTGACTATTCTACCAATCCTTGAATTCGGCGATGTCATTTACAAAATATCCTCCAACACTCCGGTCAGCAAATGGGATGCAGTCTATCACAGTACCATCCGTTTTTTTCACCAAAGCCCCATATATTACCCACCACTTCAACCTGTATGCTCTCGTTGGCTGGTCCTCGCTACATATTCGTCGCCAAACCCACTGGCTCCAGGTCATCTACAAGTCTTTGCTAGGTAAAGCTCTGCCTTATCTCAGTTCACTGGTCACCATAGCAATGCCCATCTTTCCCGCGATCCTGACTAGTCTCCCAGTCCCTGGCACTGAAAAACATCCCCACAGTATGATGCTGCCACCACCATGTTTCACCGTAGGGATGGTGCCAGGTTTCCTCCAGACGTGACGCTTGGCATTCAGGCCAAAGAGTTCAATGTTGGTTTCATCAGACCAGAGAATCTTGTTTCTCATGGTCTGAGAGTCCTTTAGGTGCCTTTTGGCAAACTCCAAGCTGGCTGTCATGTGCCTTTTACCGAGGAGTGGCTTCCGTCTGGCCAGCTCTAGGAAGAGTCTTGTTGGTTACAAACTTCTGCTATTTAAGAATAATGAAGGCCACTGTGTTCTTGGGGACCTTCAATACTGCAGAGTTTTTTTGGTATCCTTCCCCAGATCTGTGCCTCAACACAATCCTGTCTCGGAGCTCTACGGACAATTCCTTCGACCTCATGGCTTGGTTTTTGCTCTGACAATGCACTGTCAACTGTGTGCCTTTTCAAATCATGTCCAATCAATTAAATGTACCACATGTGGACTCCAATCAAGTTGTAGAAACATCTCAAGGATGATCAATGATAACAACACCCACCCGTAGCACGCGCTCCAGCAGGTATATCTCACTGGTCATCCCCAAAGCCAACACCTCTTTGGCCACCTTTCCTTCTAGTTCTCTGCTGCCAAAGACTGGGACGAATTGCAAATATCACTTAAGTTGGGGACTTATATTTCCCTCACTAACTTTAAGCGTCAGCTGTCAGAGCAGCTTACCGATCGCTGCAGGTGTACACAGCCCATCTGTAAATAACCCATCCAACCAACTACCTACCTCATCCCCATATTTGTTTTTCTGCTCTTTTGCACACCAGTATTTCTACTTGCACATCCTCATCTGCACATACAGTATATCACTCCAGTGTAAATTGCTAAATTGTAATTACTTCACCACTATTGGCCTATTTATTGCCTTACCTCCTTACTTCATTTGCACACACTGTATACAGATTTTTATATTGTGTTATTGACTGTACATTTGTTTATCCCATGTGTAACTCTGTGTTGTAGTTTTTGTCGCACTGCTTTGCTTTATCTTGGCCAGGTCGCAGATATAAATGAGAACTTGTTCTCAACTGGCCTACCTGGTTAAATAAAGGTGAAATAAAAATAAAGAAATAAATAAAGAATAAATCATAATTGTTATGCTGGGAAGTAGATGGTCATTCTTCCCTGTCCTCATAGTTTTCTCCCCCGAACAAAGATCCAACCCTAGCCTGTGGTTGATCAATTAGAATTCCTTGCAGTAAAATTGTGCCAAATAACAAGTATCCCATTTAATTTCAGGCTCAATGTATAGACAATTTGGATCAATGAGAACTTGCCACATATAGCTATGAGTCCTGGACTGAATTTCCTCCCGTGTCCCTGACCCATTAATCTTCAGTTCCCCATTACAGAAAAACAACTATTTCTATTGATAATTAATTCCCTCTTGACCTATGTGTTGTGTATTTATCTTTGAATATTCTTACAATAACAAAAGAGTGAACAGGGTTATGGCAAACTAGATCAAATGAAATCTAAATCAAAGTTGTCATTTGAGCAGGAATACAGCGTAGTGTGCACAATACAATGAAATAAGTAGATGACTACAGTATATTAAGTACAGTACAGTAGGTGCCATAGCAGCAAAGAGTCAGTCCAGTTTTCATCAACAGTCTTATGGCTTGGGAGAACCATATCTGAGTATTGTTCTGCTACACTTTATGCTCTGATACAGTTTGCTAGACAGTAAAGAAGCCAGATGTCTTAGTTTCCAATTTTGATATAAGGCCTACCTCTAATATCAACAACATTCAGAAGACGGTTGTACTGGCAGTGACAGTCATGGCCATCTTGTCTCCTCCACTTCCATCATAGACCCACCGGGACACATGGGATGAACTGTCCTGACTAAGACACAGACAGGCACAAAGCTGTTGTAGAACAGACTAAAGTAGCTAAAGATTAGAAACTACACAATCAGGGGAATATTTCATTACACAAGTTGTAAGAAAATCTGAAATCAACTCGGTGCTTGCCACGACAGATTTTGTCACATTTACCTTACCGCTGCAGGGAACTGTAACTTTTTTAGAAACTATTTGTACTGTACTATATTTTTTTCTCAACCTTCCTAATATTAAGCAAATATTAAGCGCATTGCTTGAATTTACAACAGGAGTATAGCCTACCTGGCTGGTGTAACAGTATAACTTTCAACCGTCCCCTCGCCCCGACACGGGCGCGAACCAGGGACCCTCTGCACACATTAACAACAGTCACCCACGAAGCGTCGTTACCCATCGCTCCACAAAAGCCGCGGCCCTTGCAGAGCAAGGTGCAACACTACTTCTAGGTTTCAGAGCAAGTGACGTAACTGATTGAAACGCTAGTAGCGCGTACCCGCTAACTAGCTAGCCATTTCACATCCGTTACACTGGCATGAACATGAACCACAGAAAAAGCATCCTCCATTCGCTATTTAAGTGCAGAGATTACGTATTTTTTCCCCTGCCCGTTTTGAGACAGGTGCATGATAATGGTTCATTTTAAATCAAAACGAATTTCACACATATATTATTTAGTATATGTAAAGCCAAAATGAAATCAAGAATAGTCTGATTAGCCAATAACTTGTGAATTATATATTATCACTTGTGAATGAGGACCACCATAAGAAACAATGGCTTTTTTTTAAAAATACGTTTTCAAATCACCTCATGTAGCCTATAATCCATAGGCCTATATGTTTTGATAAGGTTTGTATCACAACTAAAGTGACCAAATAACTTCTTAAAATTAAGCTAATTAATCTGGTTTACAACAGGTGTAGAGCCTAACGCTTCGAACACACCAACTGTTTTATTGCGTTTCGATACACCAGAAGTAGATTCATTTCCAATGGAACGCTGCGTTTGCCTTACAGCATTGCGTTGCAGAGGCAGTTGCAGTACGTTCTGTGTGGTGCATACATTCAATTTATCGAACGTATGTGTAACGCTCTAGGTGTCGGGGTGTTTGTGGAATCAGACGCAGGAACAGCAGAGCTTCAATAGGTTGAGTTTAATTTCCCAACTCGTACACAAACAATGTCCAAACCGGACTACTGGGTGTCAAATAAACACCTGTCTTCAAACATGAAGACAAAACCAGTACACACACACGAACCACTCCCGAAATCCCAAGAAACAGACGAACAATCCCGCACAAAGAAGCAGACAGGCTGGCTGACTAATAAAGCCACCCCTAATTGCCAATTCCCTCAAACCAGGTGATAACCATAAACACATAAGGAGGGGGAGGAAAAAGAGTCAGTAGCAGCTAGTAGGCCGGTGACGACGACCGCCGAGCGCCACCCGAACGGGAAGGAGAGCCTGCCTCGGTTGAAGTCGTGACAGTACCCCCCCTCTGACGCGCGGCTCCCGCAGCGCGCCGACACCGGCCTCGAGGTCGACCCGGAGGACGAGGCGCAGGGCGCTCCGGATGGAGGCGATGGAAATCCTTTACCATAGATGGATCCAACATGTCCTCCACCGGTACCCAGCACCTCTCCTCCGGACCGTACCCCTCCCAGTCCACGAGGTACTGTAGGCCCCTCGCCCGGCGTCTCGAGTCCAGAATGGCCCGTATCGTGTACGCCGGGGACCCCTCGATGTCCAGAGGGGGAGGAGGGACCTCCGGTACCTCACCGTCCTGCAGGGGACCAGCTACCACCGGCCTGAGGAGAGACACATGAAACGAGGGGTTAATACGATAATAGGAAGGGAGTTTTAATCGATAACACACCTCGTTTATTCTCCTCAGGACTTTGAATGGCCCTACACACTGCGGCCTCAGCTTCCGGCAGGGCAAGCGGAGGGGTAGGTTTCGGGTCGAGAGCCAGACCCTTTCCCCCGGTACAAACACGGGGGCCTCACTGCGGTGGCGGTCAGCGCTCCTCTTCTGCCTTCCAGTAGCTTGTTGAAGGGACTCCCGGACGGCCCTCCAGGTCTCCTTGGAGCGCTGTACCCACTCCTCCACCGCAGGAGCCTCGGTCTGGCTCGGATGCCATGGTGCCAGGACCGGCTGGTACCCCAACACACACTGAAAGGGGGACACATTAGTAGAGGAGTGGCGTAGTGAGTTCTGGGCCATCTCAGCCCAGGGAATGTATCTCGCCCACTCCCCTGGCCGGTCCTGACAATACGACCGCAGAAACCTACCCACCTCCTGGTTCACTCTCTCCACCTGCCCATTACTCTCGGGGTGATACCCGGAAGTAAGGCTGACCGTGACCCCCAGACGCTCCATGAACGCCCTCCACACTCGGGACGTGAACTGGGGGCCCCGATCAGAAACAATATCCTCCGGCACCCCGTAGTGCCGGAAGACGTGAGTGAATAAGGCCTCCGCAGTCTGTAGGGCAGTAGGGATACCGGGCAACGGGAGGAGACGGCAGGACTTAGAAAACCGATCCACAATTACCAGAACCGTAGTGTTTCCCTGAGAGGGAGGCAGATCGGTCAGGAAGTCTACAGACAGATGAGACCATGGCCGTTGTGGAACGGGGAGGGGTTGCAACTTCCCTCGAGGAAGGTGCCTAGGAGCCTTACTCTGAGCGCATACCGAACAGGAGGAGACATAAACCCTAACGTCTCGAGCTAAGGTAGGCCACCAATACCTCCCCCGAAGGCTCCCCACTGTCCTTGTCACCCCAGGGTGACCCGAGGAGGGTAGGACATGAGCCCACCGAATAAGGCGGTCCCGAACACCAATCGGTACGTACTTACGGCCCGCCGGACACTGAGGAGGCGCGGGTTCCGCCCGTAGCGCCCGCTCGATGTCCGAGTCCACCTCCCATACCACTGGCGCGATCAGCCTCGAGGCGGGGATGATGGGAGTGGGTTCAGTGGTCCTCTCCTCCGTGTCGTAAAGACGGGACAGTGCGTCTGCCTTTACGTTTTTTGAACCGGGTCTATAGGACAACGTGTACCTAAACCGGGTGAAAAACATGGCCCACCTTGCCTGACGTGGGTTCAGTCTCCTAGCTGCCCGAATATACTCCAGATTCTGGTGGTCGGTCCAGATGAGAAAAGGGTGCTTAGCCCCCTCAAGCCAGTGTCTCCACACCTTCAGAGCCCTGACCACCGCTAACAACTCCCGATCCCCCACATCATAGTTACGCTCCGCTGCACTGAGCTTACTAGAGAAGAAAGCGCAGGGGCGGAGTTTTGGTGGCGCACCCGAGCGCTGTGATAGCACGGCACCCACCCCAGCCTCGGAAGCGTCCACCTCCACTATGAATGCTACAGAGGGATCCGGATGCGCCAACACGGGAGCCTCCGTGAACAGAACCTTCAACCTGTTGAAAGCTCCGTCCGCCGGCGCTGACCACCGCAACCTCACCGGACCCCCCCTCAGCAGTGAGGTAATGGGAGCCGCTACCTGGCCAAAACCCCGGATAAATCTCCGGTAGTAGTTGGCAAAACCCAAGAACCGCTGCACCTCTTTTACCGTGGTCGGAGTCGGCCAATTACGCACGGCCTTTATGCGGTCACTCTCCACCACCACCCCCGAGGTGGAAATGCGATAACCCAGGAAGGAGACGGCTTGTTTGGAAAACACACACTTCTCAGCCTTGACGTATAAGTCATGCTCCAGCAGTCTGCCAAGCACTTTGCGCACTAGAGATACATGCGCGGCGTGAGTAGTTGAGTAGATCAGAATGTCATCGATATACACAACTACCCCCTGCCCGTGCAGGTCCCTGAGAATGTCGTCTACAAAGGATTGGAACACGGCTGGAGCATTCTTTAACCCATACGGCATGACGCAGTACTCATAGTGGCCCGATGTGGTACTAAATGCGGTTTTCCACTCGTCTCCCTCCCGAATCCGCACCAGGCTGTACGCGCTCCTGAGGTCCAGTTTTGTAAAGAACTGCGCTCCGTGAAATGATTCCACCGCCGAAGCGATGAGAGGTAGTGGGTAACTAAACCCCACCGTGATGGCATTTAGTCCTCTATAATCAATACACGGACGCAAACCTCCCTCCTTTTTCTTCACAAAAAAGAAACTCGAGGAGACGGGTGAGATGGAGGGCCGAATGTACCCCTGTCCCAGAGATTCCGTGACATATGTCTCCATAGCCAACGTCTCCTCTTGGGACAAAGGGTACACGTGACTCTTAGGAAGCGCAGCGTTAACCTGGAGATCTATCGCACAATCCCTACCCGTTCGATGTGGTGGTAATTTCGTCGCTTTCTTTTTACAGAAAGCGATTGCCAAATCGGCATACTCGGGGGGAATGCGCACCGTGGAACCCTGGTCTGGACTCTCCACCGACGTGGCACCAATGGAAACTCCCAGACACCTTCCAGAACACTCCTCTGACCACCCCTGGAGAACCCCCTGTCTCCACGAAATATTGGGATTGTGCCGGGCCAGCCAGGGAATACCCAGCACCACTGGAAACGCAGGCGAATCGATAATGTATAGACTGATACGTTCCCTATGATTCCCCTGCGTCACCATGTCCAGGGGAACTGTGGCCTCCCTGACCACCCCTGACCCTAATGGCCGGCTATCTAGGGAGTGCACGGGAAAGGGAGAATCTATCGGCACAAGCGGAACGCCCAACTCTCGGGCGAGTCCGCGATCCATAAAGTTCCCAGCTGCACCTGAATCGACTAGTGCCCTATGCTGAGAAGAGGGGAAAAAAGCAAGGAAAAAAATTGAGACAAACATGTGACCGACAGGAGGTTCTGAGTGAGTTTGGTGCTGACTCACCTGGGGTGATCGAGAAGCGTCCCGCCTGACATCTCGACTCCCAGACAGACCCCCCCAGCACCGATCGGCCGTGTGTCCTCTCCGACCACAGTTGGTGCAGGGGAGGCCTCGTCCTCCGATACCCCTAGGCGCGGCTCCTCCCAACTCCATCGGGATGGGAGCCGGGGCGCTGGGTGGTGGAACGCACAGGACCCTCTCCGAACGCCCGCGGGCAGCCAGCAGATTGTCCAGTCGGATGGACATGTCGATGAGCTCATCCAACGACAGAGCGATGTCCCGACACGCTAGCTCCCTACGGACGTCCTCCCGGAGACTACACCGGTAGTGGTCAATAAGGGCCCTGTCGTTCCACCCTGATCCCGCGGCCAAGGTCCGGAACTCCAGCGCGAAATCCTGTGCGCTCCTCCTCTCCTGCCTTAGATGAAATAGTCTCTCACCCGCCGCTCGGCCGTCTGTGGGGTGGTCGAATACGGCACGAAAACGACGGGTAAACTCCGGGTAGTGCTCCTTCACGGAGTCCGGGCCATTCCAGACTGCGTTGGCCCACTCCAGAGCACGACCCGTTAGGCAGGAGACGAGGACACTCACCCTCTCCGCTCCCGAGGGAGTGGGGCGAACAGTGGCCAGGTATAGCTCCAGTTGGAGTAAAAACCCCTGACAACCTGCCGCTGTTCCATCATAATCCCTCGGGAGCGTAAGACGGAGCGCGCTGGAGCCGGGGGATGGAGAATCCTGGGGAGGGGGAGCCGAAGGTGGAGAGAGGAGCCCACTCCTCTCCCATCGCTCCATTCTCTCCATCATTTGATCCATGGCGGATCCGATCCGATGGAGGACGGTGGTGTGGTGGAGAACCCGTTCCTCCATCGATGGGAGAGGGTTAGCTGCTGCTCCTGCTGACTCCATGAGGTGCGGGATTCTGTAACGCTCTAGGTGTCGGGGTGTTTGTGGAATCAGACGCAGGAACAGCAGAGCTTCAATAGGTTGAGTTTAATTTCCCAACTCGTACACAAACAATGTCCAAACCGGACTACTGGGTGTCAAATAAACACCTGTCTTCAAACATGAAGACAAAACCAGTACACACACACGAACCACTCCCGAAATCCCAAGAAACAGACGAACAATCCCGCACAAAGAAGCAGACAGGCTGGCTGACTAATAAAGCCACCCCTAATTGCCAATTCCCTCAAACCAGGTGATAACCATAAACACATAAGGAGGGGGAGGAAAAAGAGTCAGTAGCAGCTAGTAGGCCGGTGACGACGACCGCCGAGCGCCACCCGAACGGGAAGGAGAGCCTGCCTCGGTTGAAGTCGTGACAGTATGCATCAAATTGTATGCGTAGATTTACTTGACTGAAAGTAGCAAAATGTGAATGTTTAATTTTTGTTGCACACATATCCAGTAAAAAAAATGTGGGATTACATAATAAAAAGAGTTTGACTGGAGAATTTCTTTACATTTTTTATTCATTTATTTGCCAAGTATATTATTTATTCGATGACATCCACAAATGAATTGTGAGAGCCTATAATATTGTAATGACCTGACTAGATCATAAAGGAACAATTGTCCAGACAGAGGAATGAGTTTACGAATTGACGGTTTATTAACCCAACTTTACACAGGCTACTGTTTGGCCGTAACCCACACCAAATAAATGAAAGATAACCACAAGCCAACCGTGACCTTCTCTTGTGAAGGCCAGACATAAGAGAGAACAAAGGCTAAACCTGGTCTTAACTTCCAATGCTCCATCCCCCTGCCCAACCCCCCTCCACGCCACTCCGCCAACCGCCAGGATGCCCGGCATCAGAACATTCCAGGCATTCCCGTGATTGGCAGATAGCAGGTTGATTGGCATGTCGGACCCCGCGAACACTGGGTACTGGTAAGTACAACACAACCACCTCCTAGCCTAACACATAACACACAGCTGTCTGTGCGGGTCGCTACAATATAATTTCCCTCAAATGCAGTTTTGGAGCGAAATGCAATAATAAATAGTCAAGATAGCAGCGTAGGCTCTTTCAACAATGGGACCAACTGTCACGTTCCTGACCTATTTCTGTTAGTTTGTTGTATGTGTTAGTTGGTCAGGACGTGAGTTTGGGTGGGCATTCTATGTTTTCTGTTTCTATGTTGGTTTAAGGGTTGCCTGGTATGGCTCTTAATTAGAGGCAGGTGTTTGGCGTTCCTCTAATTGAGAGTCATATTTAGGTAGGTTGTTTCACAGTGTTCGTTGTGGGTGGTTGTCTCCTGTGTCAGTGTTTGTCGCACCATACGGGACTGTTCGGTATGTTTGTACATCATCATTTTTGTGTAGTCTATTTTTCCCTGTTCGTGTGTTCTTCGTGTTTTATTGTAAGTTCGTATGTCTAGGTTTGTCTACACATTCGTTTTGTTATTTTGTTAGTTAATTCAAGTCTAGTTCGTTTTCTGTCTTAGTTGTTTCGTCGTGTCTTTATTAAATCATGTCATTTCACAAAGCTGCGCCTTGGTTCAATCACTACTCCTCCTCTTCGGTTGAAGAGGAGGAGGACTGCCGTTACAGAACCACCCACCAAATAACCAGAACCAAGCAGCGGTGTAACGGGAGGAACGGACAGCGCAAGAAGGAGGAATGGACATGGGAGGATGTTTTGGACGGTAAAGGTTGCTACACATGGGAGGAGATCCTGGCTGGAAGGGATCGCCTCCCATGGGAACAGCTGGAGGCACTGAGGAGAGCAGAGGCAACCGGAGAAGGGAACCGGCGTTATGAGGGGACGCGTCTAGCACGGAAGCCCGAAAAGCCCGTGAGTACTACCCAAAAATTTATTGGGGGGGGGCTAAGAGGTAGTGGGCCAAGGGCAGGTAGGAGACCTGCGCCCACTTCTCAGGCTAACCGTGGAGAGCGGGAGTACGGGCAGACACCGTGTTACGCAGTAGAGCGCACGGTGTCTCCTGTACGTGTGCATAGCCCAGTGCGGGTTATTCCACCTCCCCGCACTGGTAGGGCTAGATTGAGCGTTGAGCCGGATGTCATGAAGCCGGCTCTACATATTTGGCCACCAGTACGTCTCTTTGGGCCGGCTTACATGGCACCAGCCTTACGCATGGTGTCCCCGGTTCACCTACATAGCCCGGTGCGGGTTATTCCACCTCCCCGCACTGGTCGGGCGACGGGGAGCATTCAACCAGGTAAGGTTGGGCAGGCTCAATGCTCAAGGGAGCCAGTACGCTTGCACGGTCCGGTATTTCCGGCGCTACCTCCCCGCCCCAGCCCAGTACCACCAGTGCCTACACTACGCACCAGGCTTCCAGTGCGTCTCCAGAGCCCTGTTCCTCCTCCACGCACTCTCCCTATGGTGCGTGTCTCCAGCCCAGTGCCTCCAGTTCCGGCACCACGCACTAAGCCACCTGTGCGTCTCCAGAGCCCTGTACACACTGTTCCTTCTCCCCGTACTCGTCCTGATGTGCGTGCCCTCAGCCCGGTGCCACCAGTGCCGGTACCACGCACCAGGCAAATAGTACGTTTTGAGAGTCCAGTGTGCCCTGTCCCTGCTCCCCGCACTAGGCTTGAAGTGCGTGTCTCCAGTCCGGTGCCTCCAGTTCCGGCACCACGCACCAGGTCTACAGTGCGTCTCAGCCGGCCAGAGTCTGCCGTCTGCCCAACGGCGCCTGAACTGTCCGTCTGCCAAGCGCCGCATGAACTGCCCGTCTGCCATGAGCCTACAGAGCCTTCCGCCAGACAGGATCAGTCTGAGCCATCCGTCTCCGCAGCGCCATCTGAGCCATCCGTCTCCGCAGCGCCATCTGAGCCATCCGTCTCCTCAGCGCCATCTGAGCCATCCGTCTCCCCAGCGCCATCTGAGCCATCCGTCTCCCCAGCGCCGTCTGAGCCATCCGTCTGTCCCGAGCCATTAGAGCCGCCCGTCTGTCCCGAGCCGTCAGAGCCGTTAGTCAGTCAGGAGCCGCTAGAGCCATTCGTCAGTCAGGATCTGCCAGAGCCGCCAACCAGACAGGATCTGCCAGAGCCGCCAACCAGACAGGATCTGCCAGGGCCGCCAACCAGACAGGATCTGCCAGAGCCGCCAACCAGACAGGATCTGCCAGAGCCGCCAACCAGACAGGATCTGCCAGAGCCGTCAGTGAGCCATGAGCGTCCAGAGCCGTCAGTGAGCCATGAGCGTCCAGAGCCGTCAGCCAGCCATGAGCGTCCAGAGCCGTCAGCCAGCCATGAGCGTCCAGAGCCGTCAGCCAGCCATGAGCGTCCAGAGCCGTCAGCCAGCCATGAGCGTCCAGAGCCGTCAGCCAGCCATGAGCGTCCAGAGCCGTCAGCCAGTCATGAGCTGTCCCTCAGCCCAGAGCGGCTATTTGTCCAGAACTGCCCCTCAGTCCAGAGCTGTCTCTCTGTCCGGAGCTGCCTTTCAGTCCGGAGTTGCCCCTCTATCCTGAGCTACCTCTCTATCCTGAGCTACCTCTCTATCCTGAGCTACCTCTCTATCCTGAGCTATCCCTATGTCCTGAGCTATCCCTCTGTCCTGAGCTATCCCTCTATCCCGGTGCTGCCCCTTGTCTCGATGTTACCCAAAAGATTAAGTGGGTGTAATATGAGGGTGGTCATTTGTAGGGGGAGATGTAAGCTGGGATTGACTATGGTGGGGTGGGGACCTCGCCCTGAGCCTGAGCCACCACCGTGGTCAGATGCCCACCCAGACCCTCCCCTAGACTTTGTGCTGGTGCGCCCGGAGTTCGCACCTTAAGGGGGGGGTTATGTCACGTTCCTGACCTATTTCTGTTAGTTTGTTGTATGTGTTAGTTGGTCAGGACGTGAGTTTGGGTGGGCATTCTATGTTTTCTGTTTCTATGTTGGTTTAAGGGTTGCCTGGTATGGCTCTTAATTAGAGGCAGGTGTTTGGCGTTCCTCTAATTGAGAGTCATATTTAGGTAGGTTGTTTCACAGTGTTCGTTGTGGGTGGTTGTCTCCTGTGTCAGTGTTTGTCGCACCATACGGGACTGTTCGGTATGTTTGTACATCGTCATTTTTGTGTAGTCTATTTTTCCCTGTTCGTGCGTTCTTCGTGTTTTATTGTAAGTTCGTATGTCTAGGTTTGTCTACACATTCGTTTTGTTATTTTGTTAGTTAATTCAAGTCTAGTTCGTTTTCTGTCTTAGTTGTTTCGTCGTGTCTTTATTAAATCATGTCATTTCACAAAGCTGCGCCTTGGTTCAATCACTACTCCTCCTCTTCGGTTGAAGAGGAGGAGGACTGCCGTTACACCAACTTTGAGGAAGGTGGTCTTGATCGCGCTGTTGGGCCGGGACCAGCCCCGCTGAAAGAGCAGGTCTGTGTGGTTCCAGAGATGGTTCAAGTCCCGAAAGCAGGCAGAGAAGTTCCACCGTCTCATTCAAGAGCTTCGAATGTTTGGAGAGGAATTCCGAAGTTACTTTCGTCTGGACCGTAGCCAGTTCGATCATCTGCTCCAGATGGTTGGAGCCAGGATCGCCCGGATGGATACCAACTACCGGGAGTCCATCAGCCCAGTTGAACGCCTGGCGATTTGTCTCCGGTAAGCTACATTCGAGTACATTTTTAAAGCCTTTGATACCATAATTGATTGATACATTATTTTTATGTGCAACCTAGCTAGCTAAAGGGCTCTCTAGTTAATAGTCCCTATTTGATATCAGATGTACTTTTACAGAATGTTCATTTGGACTATAACTTTTCCCAAAGTTGGTTTATAATCCTTTTTTAATTATGCAATGTTACCAAA
The DNA here is from genome assembly GCF_016432855.1 of Salvelinus namaycush. Classification (NCBI taxonomy): domain Eukaryota; kingdom Metazoa; phylum Chordata; class Actinopteri; order Salmoniformes; family Salmonidae; genus Salvelinus; species Salvelinus namaycush. The sequence goes on from NC_052318.1 coordinate 26,497,335, forward strand.
TGAAAAGAATGTTGAGGTGCCTTCTGCCCTGATGAAGGTAGGCTAGTCTTCTCCAGGACCCATTGTTGTTCAACACAGTTACAGCCATTCATCACATTCTTATTGGACTCACATACACTCTTAGAGAAAAAGGTTACAAAAGTGTCCTTCTGCTTTCCCCATAGGATAACCTTTTTTGGTTCCAGGTATAACCCTTTGGGGAAAATGTTATACATGGAACCCAATAGGGTTCTACATGGAACCAAAAGGGGTACTACCTGGAACCAAAAAGGGATCTCCTATGGGGACAGCCGGAGAACCCTTTTAAGTAGATAGTACCATTCTTTCTAAGAGTAGAGTTGGCCTGGGCTACAGTTTATTGATATAGTCATAGACTGAATTGTAGTGTTTCAAGGCATTGTTAATGATGGTTGATGAGTATTACAATATAATTAGTAGAGCATAATAAACTGTAATGAGGTAGATATAATATGTGGGTGGAATTCAATTTACACGCAATATTGATAATTATTTTGAATTATATTTTAGATTCTTGGCGACAGGGGAATCCTACAGGACCATTGGATTCAGCTTCCGAGTTGGACGGTCCACGGTGGCAGGCATTGTCCTCTCTGTGGCACAAGCCATTTGGGACTGTCTGGTTGGTGAATACATGCCTGTCCCCAAGGAGGAAGCCTGGAGGGCCATCGCTGCCGAGTTCCTGGAGAGGGGGAATTTCCCCAACTGTCTTGGCTCCATTGACGGGAAACATGTAGTAATCCAGGCTCCACCGTGCTCAGGTTCGCAATTCTACAACTACAAGGGTACATATTCAGTTGGCATCTACTACAGCCAAGAGTACATCTACTGTTTCCATGTTGTCGATGTTGGTGCTTACAGCAAGGGAAGTGATGGCGGGACCCTCCGGGACTCTGCCTTCGGCCAGGCACTTCAGGATGGCACCCTGGAGATTCCACTACCTGCATCACTCCCTGGAGCTGAAGACCTGGGACCTGTTCCCCACATCTTTGTCGGCGACGAGGCCTTCCCTTTTAAGACCCAACCTCATGAGGCCCTACGCTGGACGCCAGCTGCCATTGCCAAAGCCTGTAAGGATCTTTAACAAACGATTGTCCAGGGCAAGGTTAGTTGTTGAATGCGCCTTTGGGATTCTGGCAGCCCGGTGGAGAATGTATTGGAGAGTGCTTGGTCTCAGCCCCTCAAATGTCGATGCCTGCGTGAAGGCCACATGTGTTCTCTATAACTACCTGCGGAGGTCATTCCAGGAGCCGCTCCGGATGGAGATGGGCAAGCCAAATGGTCACCTACCTGATGTCACCAGGGCAGGTGCCAACAACGCCCCCAGACAGGTACTCCAGGTGAGGGAGAAGCTAACCACCTACTTCTCATCGCCAGCAGGTGAAGTCCCATGGCAGTATGCCGTGGAGTGAAACTGCTCTTTTAAGAGCCCCCTAACACAAAGGTTATTTTAAGAACCATCCACCGTTGTCCATAAAGTTGCATTTTTCCCCCAGATTACTTTATGTATCATTGTCTCTCTTCATTTGGAAGTTATATTTAAGTGAAATTTGGGAGTAAAGACCACACCTTAAAACCCCTTCCCTCTCTCATTAACGTCAGTATTATACACACCTGGCATGGTACATCAGGTGAGCAGGAGCACTAATTAAGGTTATACGACATACAGTTAGTATGATAACAAAGGGAAAGGGTAACCTAGGGTCCATACAAATAGTACAGTTTACCACCATGTTCACTGGCTTAACAAAATACAGGTGGGAAAAAAACAAATTAGGAAAATAATGTGTTTTTACTTTCATCAAGAAATAAGCAGATTAAGTCTAAATGAGATATTAATAAACAACTGAAACAACTGACTATGAAAACATAATTTAATAAGTATTCAAGTACAGGAAAGAACATGACAGGTATGTGTGTTGTAAAAATGTAAAAAAAAATTGAACTATTGAAAGAGGTGTGTATGTGCGTGTAAAAAATAAATAAAATGAATGTGTAGCCTGTAATCTGTAAGAGAACAACAAGAGCATGTATTTTTGGCACAACTGCAGACCGATACAGGGACAACTCATAAAGCCTAGACGTAGTAGGGGAACTTCAGACATGGCCATAAAGAGAGAGAGGGCAGGGCACTGGAGATCTGAGGTACAGAGAGGAGTGGAGGAGAGGTGTGTGTGTGTGTCTCTGTCTCTGAAAAAAAGAAAAGAATGTGTAGCCATAACACAGCTAAACAAACAAATGGCCCCTGGACGTCATGGACCAGTCGATGGAACATAACTTCACAAACAGTTTCAACACCCTGGTTTTCAAGTGGTTTTAAATGAAAGAAATATATTCACCTTTAGTCTCGTAAGAGACCAAGAGCATCTGTGAAAACTCCGTATGAGTTTCAATTCTGTCAATTCAGAAATCTATGTAACACTAATAATGAATGCTATCCTAAGACTTTATAAACAAATGACTTTATGAATTGCCTGAATTTAAACGGAACTGACGTGTGTGAAAAGAAAGGTACAATGAGGGAGGTCAAAACAACAAACAGACAACTTCTCTCCTCTTCCTGTCCTTCCTGTCCTCTTCCTGTCCTTCCTGTCCTTCCTCTCCTCTTCCTGTCCTTCCTGTCCTTCCTGTCCTCTTCCTGTCCTTCCTGTGAGCTGGTCGGCTAAATTGACTCCATTTCTGAAAGGGAAGAGAAAAACAACACATACAAGCTTAACATAATATGACACCATAAAAGGTGAGATTTATGTTTACTAAATACTGCTTGTATAGTGTAGTTAGTGGCATAAATATAGGAACAGTGTGGTAAAGTTGGTAATACTTGCTGTTTACTCATGGAATTTGTATTTCAGATCAAAAGATGAATGTGACAGGCACATATTTAGACAGCAAACTGTTGTTTTAAGATATTATCTAACCCAGAAACAACAGCTATACATTTGCCTCCTATTAATACTTTGATCTGAAATACAAATTAACCTACATGACTATACTGTAAAAAATGACCTACTTTACTTCACTGTCGCACACTTATGACACTACCTGTGATGTGGAGAGAAAAAACGTACCATTGAACTCGGCTTCGAAAAGCAGCTGATACATTTTAACCTTGACTGCTGCTTTTCTTTGCTGAGGCAGCCTCTTCAGTGTTGGCACCAGGCTCATGGCAAAGAGGGTCTCTTCATCCTCCTTCCTGTGAGCAGCAGGTTGGGCTGCAATCCTCTCGATGGCTTGGAGGAGCCTCTGCTGAAATGAGTTGAGTGGATCTGGGGGCTGGTACCTCCGATGACGCCTGGTGTGACGTTGTTCCTCTTCGTTTCTCTCCCTGTTTCTCTCCACGGCCACATCCTGTTCAACGAGGTCACTTCCGTGAGGTTCATAATAATCTCAGGTGGTCCTAGATCCAGAGGTGCTTCCTCCATTTCATCATCTTCCATGGCTGCAACGGTGGTGGTCATACTCGTGGATGATGTAGACGTTGTAGAGGGTCTCGCTGCACTTGTAGGTGACGTTGAGGGTCTTTATGCACTGGTGGCGACAACACTTGTGGATGACGTAGTAGAGGGTCTGGCTGTAAAATTGCCACTCGTTGCCCTAGGCACAATAAATGGATCCAGAAAAGAAAGAATGTGGCAGAAGCGCCAAGGCTGCTGGCCTGAAGCTGCTGACCCAGACCTCTTCTTCTCTTTCTCTGCCCTTCTCTCTCTCTGATACCTGTCCCTGAGTCCTCTCCACTTCCTCCTACAGTCTTCATCTACATAGACATGAACATGATACGCCAAACCATTACCTAGCATAACTATAGTTATTAGATAGCTATCATGGACATGTCACCTACTGTACACATAGACACACACACGGTTATCTGACCAAATTATCAGGGGTACAGTAGTATCTACCATTTCTATTACTATTTATCTAGCATACACTCACACTCTTTCAAACATGATTATTTGGTAAAGTTATTAGGGGTAGTAACTAGCATAATTTATTTGACTATTTCTTTCACACACACACCTCATTTGCTAGGTTAGCTAGATAGCTAACGTTAACTAGCTACATCTAGCACAAGCTCACTACTAAACTGACCTGGCAATCCTACTATCGTGGACACTTGTCTCCAAGCAGCATTTTTTGTGTTTATGTCCCTGTAGCTGTCAGCAGTTGTGTCAAAAAGACACAGCTTTGAGGATACTGCGAAAATGACTCTCTCCTCCATGTGTCCAACCGCATGCGACCATCTGCAAAAGGTACCTGCATCAGTAGTTGCCTAGCTGCGCAAAATGTTATGCAGCAGTGATGCAAACGCAGTCCGTGTGTTCGAAGCGTGTCGGTTTCAAATTTGGGGAAGGTAATTTTCAGCATAGAAATGCACCTTTATAATAAAAGCAATGCATGCATAATCGCATTTGTGGTCACTTTAGAATGGTGTTTTCCTGCTAATGGAACATTCGCGCTTATAGCCTACTGCCGTATGCGCATTGCTGCGCTTATAATGGAAAGAAATAGCCTAATAGTTTATCAACATTTTAAGCTAAACGTTCTGATCTGTTGCGTCAGCCACATTGCGTAAAACAGTTTTTTCTATGCTAGTGGTGTAATATTCATATGTGTAAACAAGTGGTTGTATTAATTTGCGATCTATCGCATCCCACAACTGTCCCAGACAATGTTTGGAATATTTATTTCTCGCACAGAATAGAATAGGTCGACTTTTGTACCTTGGGGATAGTAGATTGACATAAACTAGTGCTTTTGCTGTTCGATAGGCCTACTCATCTTGTCCGCTGACGAAAAGTAAATGTGGACAGTTCTTCCAATATACACAGCGGGTGCATTACGGCCACACAAAGGGGATGCCGCCTTGAAATTCTAGGCATTATTAAGTGATTGTCAAATTGTGAATAAGTGACTGATGTAGCGTGTACAGCCTGCGCAAAATCCAAAGCAGAGCTCATACCTTTCATGCAACTTTTTTCAAATCATCATTAGAGTCGCATCATTCAGCCTTACAATGTATTAAAAATCAAAACATATATCCCAACGTTTGTAGAACTAAAGTTATATTAATAACAAACAAAAAAGCATACAGGAATACTTATTTTTTTGTTAACCACTTAACACAGAATAGCTGCATGTGCAGCCCTCAAATCATTTGGAGAAAATATATTTTCTATTTTATTCAGCTTTGTTAATTTGTATTCTTCATACTGTAGCGACCCGCACAGACAGCTGTGTGTTATGTGTTAGGCTAGTAGGTGGTTGTGTTGTACTTACCAGTACCCAGTGTTCGCGGGGTCCGACATGCCAATCAACCTGCTATCTGCCAATCACGGGAATGCCTGGAATGTTCTGATGCCGGGCATCCTGGCGGTTGGCGGAGTGGCGTGGAGGGGGGTTGGGCAGGGGGATGGAGCATTGGAAGTTAAGACCAGGTTTAGCCTTTGTTCTCTCTCTTAAGTCTGGTCTTCACAAGAGAAGGTCACGATTGGCTTGTGGTTATCTTTCACTTATTTGGCGTGGTTTACGGCCAAACAGTAGCCTGTGTAAAGTTGGTTTAATAAACCGTCAATTCGTAAACTCATTCCTCTGTCTGGACAATTGTTCCTTTATGATCTAGTCAGGTCATTACAATACTATAAAATAATGTCCTGGATTTCGAAACGAATCTTGTCTGCTAAATTAGCTAGTGTAGCCCACAGCCATTTGGCATAGCCAGATCAGGACACAATGTCACGACTTCTACCGAAGGTAGTTCCTCTCCCTGTTCGGGCGGCGCTCGGCGGTCGGCGTAGCCGGCCTACTAGCCATCACCGATCCTTTTTTCCTTTTCTGTTTGTTTTGTCTTTGGTTCTTTCACACCTGGTTTCATTTGCCTTAATTTCTGTGCGTATATATTTACCCTGTTGCCTGCTTGGGATTGTTTTATTTTGTGATGTATCGCGGTGAGGTTGTGCCTATTTTTATTTTTTTTCACGCATTTTAATAGAGTGTGTTATTTAGGAGCTTTGTTTGTTCTTCCTTGCGTGAGTAATGGGTGTCTCTGTTGTCGATGGTGTTTGACTTTTGGATTGTGCCATACCAGTATTTGGTGGACTTGCCTATTAAAAGTACGCATCTCAGACATCTCTGCTCTCCTGCGCCTGACTCCTTCACCTACCTCCTAACGCAACATTGTCACGCGCAACCTAAGAACTCAACAGTATGCTATTCTGTTCTTCTGAAATAGGCTACATTTTCTTAATATGCTTTTTTAGATTTGTCATAAATACATTATGGATTTATTGTGATGGTGTAGGCTATATATTACATGGATTTATTACTTTTTTAAATGTAGATGTTCCAAAGGTCAGCATCAGTGGCTTGTGTGGAAGCCAGAAGATGTTAATGTGTTTGTTAATTAACGGTCAATTACCGTGAGACCGACAGTTATTTGATTGACAATCACCGGCTGACAATTTTGTGACCCCACAGCCCTATACATGATCAACATTTTGGACTGGGAAGCCAGAAGTTGATAGGTTTGTTGACATAACTTAAAATAGATTACCTTCCATAAATCCAACTGGTGGAGAATGTTGGGAGTGCTGTGTTTTCTCACAGCACAGGTGGCACAGAAATACTTATCTGAGCCACAATACCCACAGCACCATAGATCAGCCTCCAAAACTCCACACATACTGCAGATCGTGTTGGGTGGAAGACATTCCAGTTCCACTGCAGGCATGTGAAGTAGCTCCCTCAACACCTTCCAGGCCTCAACATATGCCACCTTCCTTTATTTATGCTGGTGGATGTGGAGGAGGTGCATCACTGCAGCTGGGCACAACTTCTGCTACAGAGGGAAGCGTCTGTTCTCCCAGTACTTACTAGAGAGTAGTGACAATTGTTACTGAGTGGACTATCCTGGTTAAATTAAGTTGACAAGAACTGAACAGATTAACTTTCTCACCAACCCAAGTCGATGGCAGGGGTGTAGGCGCTATCGCGCCTCTAGTCAGGCATCTGTAAAGAAAAACAATGACAACTGGTACATAGGACACATAATTATCTATCATAATTCATGACTATTAGTTACTTTGCTTACACTCAATTATTTGCTTATAGGGAATGTAAAGACGGTTATGGGTAGGAAGTTGTGATTTGCATGGCCATAAGTAGTCTGAAATGGCTCCAGAGACAGGTGATGAAACATATTTGGGCTTCAACAAGCATGAGACAGGAATATATTGGGAATATTGGCTAATGGATGATTATTGTTGGAATTGTTATGATGTAATATCTAATACTTTCCTAGTCTAGTGGTAATCAACTTTTTGGGTCATTATAGCACCGATCACATCTTGCTCTGCCAATAATGCCCAGAAAGAACGGTCTCATGCATTTTAAATGTAGGCATATTATCAGAAAGACAAATTTTATATAAGTACTCACTTTGGATATTGGTTCCTGGTTGGGAACCACTGGCCTAATCTATCTACATAAGCCACATTAGGTCATGACTTTGTCTATCTGTTCCTTTCATCCCAATTGTCATCTCATTTGATTGGCGTAAACAAAGGATAGGGGGATTTTCCACCATAAAACTTATACCAGTCATATAATTTCTTAAAGCGAGTGATCAAGAGCACCTTCATGCTGAGGAACATACCGTGCATTCGGAAAGTATTCAGACCTCTGATTTTTCCACATTTTGTTACGTTAAAGCCTTATCCTATAATGGATTAAATTATTTTTTTCCCTCGTCAATCTACACACAACACCCTATAATGACAAGGCAAAAAAAGTTTTTTCGTAATAAAGAAATAAAAATAAACAAATAAATGATTTACTTAAGTATTCAGACCCCTTGCTATGAGATTCGAAATTGAGCTCAGGTGCATCCTGTTTCCATTTTGTTCTTTTTTTATTTCACCTTTATTTAACAGGTAGGCCAGTTGAGAACAAGTTCTCATTTACAACTGCGACCTGGCCAAGATAAAACAAAGCAGTGCGAAACAAACAACACAGAGTTACACATGGAATAAACAAACGTACAGTCAATAACACAATAGAAAAAGAGTCTATATACAGTGTGTGCAAATGGAGTGAGGAGGTAAGGCAATAAATAGGCCATACTAGCGAAGTAATTACAATTTAGCAAATTAATACTGGAGTGATAGATGTGCAGATGAAGATGTGCAAGAAGAAATACTGGTGTGCAAAAGAGCAGAAAAACAAAAACAAATATGGGGATGAGGTAGGTAGTTGGTTGGATGGGTTATTTACAGATGGGCTGTGTACAGCTGCAGCGATCGGTAAGCTGCTCTGACAGCTGACGCTTAAAGTTAGTGAGGGAGATATAAGTCCCCAACTTAAGTGATTTTTGCAATTCGTTCCAGTCTTTGACAGCAGAGAACTGGAAGGAAAGGTGGCCAAAGAGGTGTTGGCTTTGGGGATGACCAGTGAGATATACCTGCTGGAGCGCGTGCTACGGGTGGGTGTTGTTATCATTGATCATCCTTGAGATGTTTCTACAACTTGATTGGAGTCCACATGTGGTACATTTAATTGATTGGACATGACTTGAAAAGGCACACAGTTGACAGTGCATTGTCAGAGCAAAAACCAAGCCATGAGGTCGAAGGAATTGTCCGTAGAGCTCCGAGACAGGATTGTGTTGAGGCACAGATCTGGGGAAGGATACCAAAAAAACTCTGCAGTATTGAAGGTCCCCAAGAACACAGTGGCCTTCATTATTCTTAAATAGCAGAAGTTTGTAACCAACAAGACTCTTCCTAGAGCTGGCCAGACGGAAGCAACTCCTCGGTAAAAGGCACATGACAGCCAGCTTGGAGTTTGCCAAAAGGCACCTAAAGGACTCTCAGACCATGAGAAACAAGATTCTCTGGTCTGATGAAACCAACATTGAACTCTTTGGCCTGAATGCCAAGCGTCACGTCTGGAGGAAACCTGGCACCATCCCTACGGTGAAACATGGTGGTGGCGGCATCACACTGTGGGGATGTTTTTCAGTGCCAGGGACTGGGAGACTAGTCAGAATCGAGGGAAAGATGAATGGAGCAAAGTACAGAGAGATCCTTGATTTAAACCTGCTCCAGAGTGCTCAGGACCTCAGACTGGGGTGAAGGTTCACCTTCCAACAGCACAACAACCCTAAGCACACAGCCAAAACAATGCAGGAGTGGCTTTGGGACAAGTCTCTGTCCTTGAGTGGCACAGCCAGAGCCGGACTTGAACCCGATCGAACATCTCTGGAAAGACCTGAAACATCTCTAGAGAGATCTGTGCAGTGAAGCTCTCCATCCAACCTGACTTGAGAGCTTGAGAGGATCTGCAGAGAATAATGGGAGAAACTCCCTAAATACAGGTGTACCAAGCTTGTAGCGTCATACCCAAGAAGACTCGAGGCTGTAATCACTGCAAAAGGTGCTTCAACAAAGTACTGAGTAAAGGGTCTGAATACTTATGTAAATGTGATTATTATTTTTTTCATTTACAAAAATGTATAAAAATCTGTTTTTGCTTTGTAATTATGGGGTATTGTGTGTAATCAACTTAATCAATTTTAGAATAAGACTGTAACGTAACAAAATGTGGAAAAACTCAAGGGTTCTGAATACTTTCCGAATGCACTGTAGGCAACATCCTAATTCTCCACCCCTTTTCAGAAGTGTGCACTTGCACACACCCTGTCATGTATTTAAAATTATATGAACGGTGTAAGCATTGGCTAGGAGTTTAAATCCACATCAGAAAGTGTATTAATGAAAACGACTATAAATTCAGATCAAATTGCACTCAAAAAAAATTCTCCCCTAGTACATATTAGCGGGCTATCCCAAGGTAAAAACACTTTCTTTAAAAAAAAAAATCCGTTACATTAGCTTTGTAAATCAGTTAAAAAAAATATCAGATTACGTACATTTGACGACGACATAAAACGTTATTCTAGTTTTAGTTACAGTACAATAAACTTATACGGGGTGTAATAAAAGCTGTGGTTGATACATTTTGCCTACTCGGAAATGACCATATGAAACGTTGTTTTGAACCTGGCACCCCTCTGTCTGATTCACATCGGGTGATTTATGATGATACTATAGTTCTCGATTATATCGACTGATTGGTTCTGTATGGGGTGCAGTGTTGCCAGCTAATTTTCAGGGTAAGTTGCTAGAGGCAGGTTGATTTGTTGCTAAAAGTTGCTAAATGACATTGTGATGTCATTGCATAATAACGTAAAACGGCATCATTACGTAGAATACACAATAACGTTACTCAAATTGACTGGCCATCTCGGCAAAAAATCTGATTTGACATTTGTTCAGGTACAGACTCCCACTCTTTTCTATACTTCTGGCTGTACAATTTTGATTGAGACATGTTGATTGATGTTGTAAGTTCTGTTCAAGATCAAACATTCGTGACCAACTATATTTATTGGGTTTGGCTCGTCGAACCTGTGCTACTGCTGCTGCAGTCAGCGAACAATGATTTGCAATTTGCTGAAATTGCTGCTGGCCTACTGCTGCCTGTGCACGAGCTGAGCGCCTGCTGCTGACGTCACTCACAATGCACTTTTGCAGCCAGGCACGTGTGTTGTGACTGAGTGTGTGACAGAGAAAATCATTTTTGTGTCATCTAGAGGGAAAATGCGTGCATTTTAACTTTTGAGTCACTTTTCAAAAGTTGCTAAAAGTTCCAAATAAATGTTTAAAAGTAGCAAAATGTTTTGCTAGGTGCTGTTTGAAAAAAAAGTTGCCAGGGTAGTCTGAAAAATTGCTATGTTGGCATCCCTGATGGGGTGGCATTTTAAGTAAAATATTATTCGTATTACCACCCCCTGCCATTACGGAGGTCGCCATGTTGCATTTTCTTTTACGTCGTCAACACGTTTTGCTTTGCGGCAAGGGCACGTCCAGTGTTGCCAACACATTTTCAGGGGAAGTTGCTAAAGGCAGGCCGATTTGTTGCTAAATTACGTTGTGATGTCATTGCGTGGTGACGTCATTACGTAATAACGTAAAACTGCGTCATTACATAGAATACGCAATAACGTTACTCAAATTGACTAATCGGGATATATTGTATAAAAATACTTCTTTGTTTTTAGAATTTTGGTTACGAAATAATATCCTATTGGTGAGCCAACTGGTAAATGCAGAGGGTCTTTTACTCAGTTATAAGGAATTCTTATCACTTTACAAGGTCCCTGTAACAGCTAAAGATTTTGCAATTGTTTTAGATGCCATTCCATCAGGTGTTGCTTTATTATTCAGGAACGTGTCAAGACATGACCCTCAGAGCCTACCTTCCATTGACCCTGTTGACTCATCAGTAGGAAAGATTTGTTTCTCTTTTGTGCCATTCAACAACAGAGCGATACGAACCTTGTTTCAGCAGGATGTTGTATCTATATACCTTATGTCATGCCTTATTGGAATGAATTTATTGATAATATCTGTTAGGAAAAAATTTGGATGTTGCCACACACATACCTACTTGTTAACAAAATTAAGGAAGTTTCCTTTAAAATTATTCATAAATATTATCCTGCCAACCACTATATGAAGAAGTTTAAGGAAAACATCAACTCTTTTGTAATGACCACCCAGAAACAGTGTTGCATCTTTTTTGGCATTGTATTCATGTAAGAAAACTGGCAAGACATCAGTAGATTTATAATTGTACACATTTATGAAGATCTTACGCTATTGTGGAGAGATGTACTGCTTGGATTCTTGACCTACGATAGAAATAAGCTGAAACATTTTTATGTAATTAATTTCATTATTCTTTTGGCCAAATTTCATATTCACAAATGTACATTTACAAACAAAATGTTCTTACCTTACAAAAATAAATTGAACTATATTTTAAGACAATTAAATACTCTACAAAAAAGCTGTTAGAAAAGCTGTCAGAATTATAAGTGTATGTATGTCCCTTAAGGTCCTTGTGTAATGTAATATTGTACCCCCTAGCCCAATTGTCCAGTGTAAGTTATTCATATATACTTGTGTTCCCACATGTACTTCCTGTATTGATTTGTTGTTAATAAAAAAATAAAAAATATATTCCTAGCAGCAAAAAAAATGAATAAATAAATAAAATAAAATTACTCAAATTGACTGGCCATCTCGACAAAAAATATGATTTGACATTTGTTCGTTTAGATTTGTTTGTTTATTAGCACATATTTTTAATTGCAAAAGTAATATAAACACAACACATTTTATATTGTCGCCCTCCTATCGCCCTCCAGGTTCCCTCCGAGAGTTCATCAATGAGCTTGACGCCTTGATAAGTTCCTTTCCTGAGGATGGCTCACCTCTCACAGTTCTGGGTGACTTTAACCTCCCCACGTCTACCTTTGACTCATTCCTCTCTGCCTCCTTCTTTCCACTCCTCTCCTCTTTTGACCTCACCCTCTCACCTTCCCCCCCTACTCACAAGGCAGGCAATACGCTTGACCTCATCTTTACTAGATGCTGTTCTTCCACTAATCTCATTGCAACTCCCCTCCAAGTCTCCGACCACTACCTTGTATCCTTTTCCCTCTCGCTCTCATCCAACACTTCCCACTCTGCCCCTACTCGGATGGTATCGCGCCGTCCCAACCTTCGCTCTCTCTCCCCCGCTACTCTCTCCTCTTCCATCCTATCATCTCTTCCCTCTGCTCAAACCTTCTCCAACCTATCTCCTGATTCTGCCTCCTCAACCCTCCTCTCCTCCCTTTCTGCATCCTTTGACTCTTTATGTCCCCTATCCTCCAGGCCGGCTCGGTCCTCCCCTCCTGCTCCGTGGCTCGACGGCTCATTGCGAGCTCACAGAACAGGGCTCCGGGCAGCCGAGCGGAAATGGAGGAAAACTCGCCTCCCTGCGGACCTGGCATCCTTTCACTCCCTCCTCTCTACATTTTCCTCTTCTGTCTCTGCTGCTAAAGCCACTTTCTACCACTCTAAATTCCAAGCATCTGCCTCTAACCCTAGGAAGCTCTTTGCCACCTTCTCCTCCCTCCTGAATCCTCCTCCCCCTCCCCCCCCTCCTCCCTCTCTGCGGATGACTTCGTCAACCATTTTGAAAAGAAGGTCGACGACATCCGATCCTCGTTTGCTAAGTCAAACGACACCGCTGGTTCTGCTCACACTGCCCTACCCTGTGCTTTGACCTCTTTCTCCCCTCTCTCTCCAGATGAAATCTCGCGTCTTGTGACGGCCGGCCGCCCAACAACCTGCCCGCTTGACCCTATCCCCTCCTCTCTTCTCCAGACCATTTCCGGAGACCTTCTCCCTTACCTCACCTCGCTCATCAACTCATCCTTGACCGCTGGCTACGTCCCTTCCGTCTTCAAGAGAGCAAGAGTTGCACCCCTTCTGAAAAAACCTACACTCGATCCCTCCGATGTCAACAACTACAGACCAGTATCCCTTCTTTCTTTTCTCTCCAAAACTCTTGAACGTGCCGTCCTTGGCCAGCTCTCCTGCTATCTCTCTCAGACAGAATGACCTTCTTGATCCAAATCAGTCAGGTTTCAAGACTAGTCATTCAACTGAGACTGCTCTTCTCTGTGTCACGGAGGCGCTCCGCACTGCTAAAGCTAACTCTCTCTCCTCTGCTCTCACCCTTCTAGACCTATCGGCTGCCTTTGATACTGTGAACCATCAGATCCTCCTCTCCACCCTCTCCGAGTTGGGCATCTCCGGCGCGGCCCACGCTTGGATTGCGTCCTACCTGACAGGTCGCTCCTACCAGGTGGCGTGGCGAGAATCTGTCTCCGCACCACGTGCTCTCACCACTGGTGTCCCCCAGGGCTCTGTTCTAGGCCCTCTCCTATTCTCGCTATACACCAAGTCACTTGGCTCTGTCATATCCTCACATGGTCTCTCCTATCATTGCTATGCAGACGACACACAATTAATCTTCTCCTTTCCCCCTTCTGATAACCAGGTGGCGAATCGCATCTCTGCATGTCTGACAGACATATCAGTGTGGATGACGGATCACCACCTCAAGCTGAACCTCGGCAAGACGGAGCTGCTCTTCCTCCCGGGGAAGGACTGCCCGTTCCATGATCTCGCCATCACGGTTGACAACTCCATTGTGTCCTCCTCCCAGAGTGCTAAGAACCTTGGCGTGATCCTGGACAACACCCTGTCGTTCTCAACTAACATCAAGGCGGTGACCCGTTCCTGTAGGTTCATGCTCTACAACATTCGCAGAGTACGACCCTGCCTCACACAGGAAGCGGCGCAGGTCCTAATCCAGGCACTTGTCATCTCCCGTCTGGATTACTGCAACTCGCTGTTGGCTGGGCTCCCTGCCTGTGCCATTAAACCCCTACAACTCATCCAGAACGCCGCAGCCCGTCTGGTGTTCAACCTTCCCAAGTTCTCTCACGTCACCCCGCTCCTCCGCTCTCTCCACTGGCTTCCAGTTGAAGCTCGCATCCGCTACAAGACCATGGTGCTTGCCTACGGAGCTGTGAGGGGAACGGCACCTCCGTACCTTCAGGCTCTGATCAGGCCCTACACCCAAACAAGGGCACTGCGTTCATCTACCTCTGGCCTGCTCGCCTCCCTACCTCTGAGGAAGTACAGTTCCCGCTCAGCCCAGTCAAAACTGTTCGCTGCTCTGGCACCCCAATGGTGGAACAAACTCCCTCACGACGCCAGGTCAGCGGAGTCAATCACCACCTTCCGGAGACACCTGAAACCCAACCTCTTTAAGGAATACCTAGGATAGGATAAAGTAATCCTTCTACCCCCCCCCCCCCCCCTTAAAAGATTTAGATGCACTATTGTAAAGTGGTTGTTCCACTGGATATCATAAGGTGAATGCACCAATTTGTAAGTCGCTCTGGATAAGAGCGTCTGCTAAATGACTTAAATGTAAATATGATCAGATATGTTTTATTTTTAAACACAACACATTGAATTATTGAACAATTACACATTACACATTATTGAGCAATTACATTTTATTTATTTTCTTTTTAACTAGTAAACCTACACATTCTGAACAATTATAGTTTTAAGCAGTGTATTGGTAGTTAGTCAACATGCTACCTAACTGATCAACAATTATAGGTACAAGCTAATAACAAGGTATATATGCTATCTTATTGAACAAGCAACTTAACTCAAATAATGATGTGTGCGCTAGGCATCGCTCTCCAACTCTCTCCAGGTTGTTGTGCTGCTTGGCTGGCTAGCTGCTCAATGGTTTCCTCCACATATTGCCACTGTTCTCGCTCACACTGCAGTACACACTACCACCATCAGCTGTGTGTCTCCGCCAGTTCCAGAAAGTCCACTCCTTGCATACGTACTATAAATATGATGAATCATAGATTGGCAAGGAAATCCTCTTCATCTTCACTGTCCAACTGCATTGTCACGGAGCTGGAACCAGCAGAAGAGGATGGAGTGGCCTTAAAGCTGTATGCTGCTGTGGTGCCAAACTGCTGCAGAACTTCATTTGGTAGTTTATGCTGGTAACAGGTATCACCAGCCAGCTTCAGTCCATACCGCACCAGGAGTATGAAGTTGAGAGCATGCAGTGACATTCTATTTCTTAACTTTGACTTGACCACACTCATTTGGCTGAACAGCTGTTCAACCTCTGCATTTCAGTGTGGCAAGGAGAGGGCAGCGAGTGCAGCTTTGCACAGTTCTTATCAGAGTCTAGGTGATGTGGGTAAGGCGGAGTCAGGCGCAGGACACAGAGATGAGTAATAATAGTAACTTTACTCAAAAATAATCTTCCAACAAGGAGAACAAAAATCCAGAATCACATAAATGAGACAACTGACAACAATAAACAGGCACAAAACCATGATGGCTCCAGAGGGTTAAATAGGGAAATAATTCAAACGTAATGGGAACCAGGTGTGTACAATACAGACAAAACAAATGGAAAAAGAAATGTAGATCGGTGGAGGCTAGAAAGCCGGTGACGTCGACAAGGAGAGGCACCAACTTCGGCGGAAGTCGTGACAGTACCCCCCCCTTGAGCCGCGCGCCGACACCGGCCTCGGGGACGACCCGGAGGACGAGGTGCAGGACGATCCGGGTGAAGACGGTGAAATTCCTGCAGTAAGGAAGGGTCCAGGATGTCCTCCACCGGCACCCAGCATCTCTCCTCCGGACCGTACCCCTCCCACTCTACGAGGTACTGAAGGCCCTTCGCCCGACGCCTTGAGTCCATAATGGCTCGCAAAGTATACGCCGGGGCCCCCTCGATGTCCAGAGGGGGTGGAGGAACCTCACGGACCTCAGACTGCTGGAGCGGACCAGCCACCACCGGCCTGAGGAGAGACACATGGAACGAGGGGTTAATACGGTAATCAGGAGGGAGCTGTAACCTATAACAGACCTTGTTCAGTCTCTTCAGGACTTTAAATGGCCCCACAAACCGCGGGCCTAGCTTCCGGCAAGGCAGGCGAAGGGGTAGGTTTCGGGTCGAGAGCCAGACCCGATCCCCCGGTGCATACACCGGGACCTCACTGCGGTGGCGGTCGGCGCTCGTCCTCTGCCGCCTGATGGCCCGTTGCAGGTGCACATGGGCAGCGTCCCATGTTTCTTCCGAGCGCCGAAACCATTTGTCCACCGCAAGTGCTTCAATCTGGCTCTGATGGAACGGTGCCAGGAACGGCTGATAACCTAGTACACATTGAAAAGGATAGGTTAGTGGAGGAGTGGCGGAGGGAGTTTTGGGCAATCTCTGCCCAGGGGATGAAAGCCGCCCACTCCCCCGGCCGGTCCTGGCAATAGGACCGCAGAAACCTACCCACATCCTGGTTAACTCTCTCCACCTGCCCGTTACTCTCGGGGTGAAAACCTAAGGTGAGGCAGACCGAGACCCCCAGGCCTTCCATAAACGCCCTCCAGACCCTAGACGTGAACTGGGGACCCCGATCAGAAACTTGATCCTCAGGCACCCCGTAGTGCCGGAAGACGTGGGTGAGCAGGGCCTCCACAGTCTGTAGAGCCGTAGGGAGACCGGGCAAAGGAAGGAGACGGCAGGACTTAGAAAACCGATCCACAACAACCAGGATCGTGGTGTTTCCCTGTGACGGAGGAAGATCCGTCACGAAATCCACCGATAGGTGTGACCACGGCTGTTGTGGAACGGGTAGGGGTTGTAATTTCCCTCTTGGCAGGTGTCTAGGTGCCTTGCACTGGGTGCACACCGAGCAGGAGGAAACATAAACCCTCACGTCCTTAGCTAAAGTGGGCCACCAGTACTTCCCACTAAGACAGCGCACTGTCCAACCAATGCCAGGATGACCAGAGGGTGACGTGTGAGCCCAACAGATCAAACGATCGCGGACATCAGACGGAACGTATAGACGCCCAACTGGACACTGGTTGGGAGTGGGCTCTGTACGTAACGCCCGCTTGATGTCCGCGTCCACCTCCCATACCACCGGTGCCACCAGGCAAGAAGCCGGAAATATGGGAGTGGGATCCGTGGACCGCTCCTCTGTGTCATACATCCAGTGCGTCTGCCTTAGCGTTCTGGGAACCTGGTCTGTAGGAAAGGGTGAAAACAAAACGGGTGAAAAACATGGCCCACCTTGCCTGACGAGGGTTCAGTCTCCTCGCCGCCCGGATGTACTCAAGATTGCGGTGGTCAGTCCAAATGAGGAAAGGGTGTTTAGTCCCCTCAAAACAATGCCTCCACGCCTTCAGAGCCTTGACAACAGCCAACAGCTCCCAATCACCCACATCATAGTTTCGCTCCGTCGGGCTGAGCTTCTTCGGGAAAAAAAGCACAGGGGCGGAACTTTGGTGGCGTATCCGAGCGCTGAGACAGCATAGCTCCTATCCCAACCTCGGACGCATCCACCTCCACTATAAATGCCAAAGAGGGATTAGGATGAGCCAGCACAGGAGCCGAGGTAAACAGAGCCTTCAGGTGACCAAAAGCCCTGTCCGTCCCAGCTGACCACTGCAGTCGCACCGGTCCCCCCTTTAGCAAAGAGGTAATGGGAGCCGCTACCTGACCAAAGCCCCAGATAAAACTCCAGTAGTAGTTGGCAAACCCTAAAAAACGCTGCACCTCCTTTACCGTGGTTGGAGTCGGCCAATTACGCACGGCTGAAATGCGGTCCTTCTCCACCCCTGTCGCGGACAGGCGGTACCATAGGAAGGAGACGGACTGTTGGAAGAACAGACATTTCTCAGCCTTGACGTACAGGTCATGTTCCAACAGTCGACCAAGCACCTTGCGCACCAGGGACACATGCTCGGCGCGTGTAGCGGAGTATATTAGAATGTCATCTATATACACCACTACACCCTGCCCGTGCAGGTCCCTGAAAATCTTGTCTACAAAGGTTTGAAAGACTGATGGAGCATTCATCAACCCGTACGGCATGACAAGGTACTCATAGTGCCCAGAGGTGGTACTAAATGCCGTCTTCCACTCATCCCCCTCCCGGATACGCACCAGGTTGTAATCGCTTCTGAGATCCAATTTTGTGAAGAAGCGCGCCCCGTGCAATGACTGTCACACTGTCTATGAGAAGCAGCGGGTAACTGTACTTCACTGTGATCTGATTTATACCTCGATAGTCAATACACGGGCGTAAACCTCCAGCCTTCTTCACAAAAAAGAAACTCGAGGAGGCAGGTGAAGTGGAAGGCCGAATGTATCCCTGTCCCAGAGATTCGGAGACATATGTTTCCATAGCCGCCGTCTCCTCCTGTGACAAAGGATACACGTGACTCCTGGGAAGTGCTGCGTCTACCATGAGATTTATCGCGCAATCCCCCCGTCGATGGGGTGGTATTTGAGTCGCCTTCTTTTTACAGAAGGCGAGAGCCAAATCGGCATATTCAGGGGCGATGTGCATGGTGGAGACCTGGTTTGGACTCTCCACCGTAGTTGCACCTATGGAAACAACTACACACCTCCCTGAGCACTGACGTGACCATCCCTTGAGAGCCCCGTTTCCACGAAATAGTGGGGTCATGATCGGCCAACCAGGGACGCCCCAACACCACAGGAAACGCAGGTGAATCGATCAGAAAGAGACTAATTCTCTCCTTAAGGTCCCCCTGCGTTATCATACATAGTGGAGCTGTGACCTCCTGATCAGTCCCGACCCTAAAGGACGACTATCTAAGGCATGTACAGGGAAGGGCACATCAACAGGAACAATAGGGATCCCTAATCTAATTGCAAATGAACGATCAATAAAGTTCCCAGCTGCACCTGAATCTACTAGCGCCTTATGCTGGGAATGCGGGGAAAACTCAGGAAATTCTATACATACACACAGGTGCGAAACAGGAAGCTCTGGGTGAGTCGGGTGCCTACTCACCTGGGATGATCCACCAGTGCCCTGCCTGCTGCCTCGACTGCCTGAAGAACCTCCCCAGCACCGACCAGCAGTGTGCCCTCTGCGGCCACAGGTGGTGCAGGGAATGGCCCCCCCTCCGGTCCCCCACATAGCAGCACCTCCTAGCTCCATCGGCGTCGGATCTGAGGTGCTGGGGAATGGAACTGACAGACCTGGACGTCCACGGGAGGCCAACAGGTTATCCAGCTTGATGGATAAGCCCACCAGCTGGTCAAAGGTAAGGGTGGTGTCTCTGCAGGCTAGCTCCATACGAACGTCCTTGCGTAGACCACACCTGTAGTAGTCAATCAGGGCCCGCTCATTTCATCCCGCGCTGGCGGCCAGAGTTCAAAAGTCCAGAGCGAAGTCTTGTGCGCTCCTCATCCCTTGTCTGAGATGATACAAGCGTTCCCCCGCCGCTCTCCCTTCAGGTGGATGATCGAAAACCGCCCGGAAGCGGTGGGTAAAATCCTTATAATTGTCCAACGTCGGTCCTTCCCTTCCCCAGACTGCGTTGGCCCATTTGAGTGCTCTACCAGTCAGACAGGAGATGAGGGCGTTTACACTCTCGCGTCCCGAAGGAGCTGGGTGAACGGTTGCCAGGTAGAGCCCCAGCTGGAGTAGGAACCCCTGGCACCCGTTCCATCGTATACCCTCGGGAACGTGAGCCGAATCCCACTGGATCCAGGTGAAGGAGGGGTGGACAGCGGTGTGGGATGTTGTGGGAGCTGTGGTGATGATGATGGGGTTGCTGGAAAACCCCCTCTCTCCATGGCTGTGCCGAGACTTTGCAACATAGTCGCGTGCTGCTGGACGCGCTCCTCCATAGGTAGAGCAGGGCTGTGTGCACCTGCTGACTCCACAGGTGGTGCGTGTTTCTGTCAGAGTCTAGGTGATGTGGGTAAGGCAGAGTCAGGCGTAGGACACAGAGATGAGTAATAATAGTAACTTTACTCAAAAATAATCTTCCAACAAGGAGAACGAAAATCCAGAATCACATAAACGAGACAACTGACAACAATAAACACGCACAAAACCATGATGGCTCCAGAGGATTAAATAGGGAAATAATTAAAACGTAATGGGAACCAGGTGTGTACAATACAGACAAAACAAATGGAAAAATAAATGTAGATCGGTGGAGGCTAGAAAGCTGGTGACGTCAACCGCCGAACGCCGCCCGAACAAGTAGAGGCACCAACTTCGGCGGAAGTCCTAACAGTTCTTCATAAGGATTTGACCCGGAAGAGTCCGTGTAGTTATTCACTTCACTCCAAAACTCGACTGTATTTTCAGTTGAGTCCCACCTAAACAGATGAATGTTTCTCCATTGGGAAGCAATTTTATAATTTGTTTGGGGATGGTACCCCATTAGCTCAGCTACTTTAATAATTTCAGTGGTGCCTTTATTGTGCTTTAGCGTTTCCTTAACACTGAACAAGGCCATGTTTTCGCAAGGCGTCTAGGTTGTTTGGGAGCCTTGCTTGCAGCTCCTTTCTTAAAGCAACAATGTAGTTGATGCACTGTCTCCGAATGACCTTTTCGTTCTCTGGCGCAAGACTGAGTTGGTACACCGGGCTCTCGAAAAGGTACCCAAGGTATGGTGATGGACTGAGATGTCCATTAATGGCATCCTTCAGGACATCAATTATTGCCATAGGGTTGACTACTCTGCTGCAAATTGATGTTAAGAGGTGTACCAGATTGTCAAAAAGCTTGAAAGGATCTGTTTGCTCTCCCTCAACTGACTTCACTGCAACTTGTACGTCAGACAGGATTGATTTCAAGAATGTCAGGTAGACATAGTTGGTCTTGTCCATGTACATGGCGTGGAGCACATCAGCCATGTAGCAATGCTCACTGGCATTGGTCAGCTCAAAGTGGAGTTTCAGTTCTTCCCACTGGCTCAATATACGAGTTACCGCAGGCTCAATCGATAGCCAACATGTGGCACACACTTTGGTGATCTGCAGGGGTTTCTGGCCACAATTAATGGTGGCGTACACTGCTTTGTACGATTGTTTCCCCATTCTGGGGAAATCGAAAACCAGTTGTAGGTTTCCCTGATTAAGTACTCAACACTCCTAGGGATGGTTTCTTTGGATGCTGCACTGACAGCCAATTGTAAAGAATGGCACACACAGCGGATGGGTACCAAATTGGGCAATGCACATTCTTCCTTTAAAATCTTGTGCACCCCGTTGTGCACCCCAGTCATCACGGACGCATTATCAGTGCCAATACCCTGAAGATTCTCTTTTTTAAGGTTACACTTCTCAAGAAACTCAACTACTGCCTTTGCTAATTGATCTGCTATCGCCCCCCTCCAATTCAACCAGCCCAAGCAATGTGGACACAACGGTTCTTTTTTTAGCACTGAAATACCAAATCACCACACCCAGGTATTTTGAGACACTGATATCAGTGGACTCATCCAAAAGGAGACTGAACTTCTCATCCCCCACATTTGATGTTACCCTTTTGAGAAAATAAGGAGCCAGTACTCCCCTAATCATTTCTGTGCACTTGGTGCGGTACATTTGGAAGTTTGCTGCCACAGAATCTGAAAAGGCAGCTTTGCAAGCCATACTTAAATGGTCGCATGCTAGCAGTGAACAATGCTCCGCAATAGCTTCTGCACTTTTGCAGTCATCCACTTTCTTAACCAACTGTGGTAATGTAGACTGCGTTGCGTGGTTGTACGGTTTTGATTTATTTATATGCTTTGCTGTAGAAAATGTCATACATTTTTGCAAGCATATCTGATTTGCAGTACACACAGTATGCCCGGCAAACATCTCCAATTAGCCATCCTTTAAATTCAGATACAGACTCCCATTGTACTTCTGTACAATTTTGATTGAGACATGTTGATTGATGTAAGTTCTGTTCAAGATCAAACTTTCGTGACCAACTACATTCATTGGGTTTGTCTCGTCGAACGCATACTCCTGCAGATGCAGTCAGCCAACAATGATTTGCAATTTGCTGAAATTGCTGCTGGCCTACTGCTGCCTGTGCACGAGCGGAGCACCTGCTGCTGACATCACTCACAATGCACTTTTGCAGCCAGGCACGTGTGTTGTGACCGAGTGTGTGACAGAGAAATTTAGAGGGAAAATGCATGCATTTTAGCGTTTGAGTCACTTTTCAAAAGTTGCTAAAAGTTCCAAATAGATTTTTTTAAATAGCTAAATTTGTTTCTAGGTGCTGTTTGGAAAAAAAAGTTGCCAGGGTAGTCTGAAAAGTTGCTAAATCTAGCAACAAAATTGCAAAATTGGCATCACTGGGCACGTCTCGTCAAAGACAGTAAATACAGTGTGAAGATATACAGTATGAAGATAGGCTAAAACCAAATACTTTTCCAATGGGAACAAATTAGTCATAGTGGGCAGAACAAGCATGGAGGTGGGCAGAGCCAAGCAAGAGCTAGCGAAATCCCACTGGTGCATTCTAGCATTCATCTGCATATTTCCTAAGGGGGGGGCGTTTGCAAAGAGTAAAGTCTACAAAACGTAGTCCACTTTGGAAACAACAAATTGTATTGAAATCAAATGTTTGTTGGGGACTTTCCAGAAATTCGGCCCAAATCTATCTCGTTCCATCGTCTCCCACTTTAGGCCAGCAGGCTTCCTCTCGCTACCATATTTCAAATGATATTTGTCACATGTGCCGAATATGTGGGGTTTTTATAAGGTTTTTTGACATGCTTAACTAACTATTCTTATGCATTAAAGTTTGAATTACTGACTCATGTTGTCTAACCATGAGGCCACAGCCTGAAATTGCAACAAATGTATCTGAGCATAAGATATGAACAAGCAGTCTGAAATGTGTGTGTGTATGAAATATGTGTGTGTATGCAACAAATGTATCAGTAGTGTGGGCGCTGTACTATGTGGCCGAGACTGTGCTAATCTTAGAGAGACACAGGAGGGGGGTGAATCAGGAGACTGCTGACTGTGGTGTACAATGGACAATAACAGATAAGCTATACACACGAAAAACATATGTGAGGTTCTGAGTCATGCACTATAACCCAATACTATAACAAACGTGATTAGCAACTATATCATATGTGATTGAATACTATAACAAACGTGATTAGCAACTATATCATATGTGATTTGATATTGACAACCTGTTTGGGCGCCTGGATGTCTGTGTGTGTGTGCTGGAAGTAACAGTTAGCTCAGATAAGAAGCTGGGAAGCTGTAGTTAGCCTTGAGCGAGAACAGTGGACATTGTATACAGGTGCGAATATCTCAGACAATGTTATAAAACTGTCTGACCCCAGTCTTTGGGGTGAAGGAGCGTAATCTACACAGCAACAGCGTCGGGACATCACATGCGCTAAGGGGCCAGGACTGGCTTAAGGCGCCAACATCAACGATAGGCTGGGTAAGTCTAAACCACGCCCAGTCTCTACTCTGACAGGCCGGCTCGGAAGTGGGAACTAACCTCTGTCAGAGTATAATATAATATCTTTGTCAGAAACAAATCAGTTCTCTGTCTTATCCTGCGTGATGAAACATTGAACCCGTATATACGGAAATTGTATTTGCCATTTATTAACTTTTGAATTAAACAATTATTTTAACCAAGTTCAGGTGTGCTACAGTTCCTATCTCAGTTGAACTTTCGCAACCCTAACAAATGGTGACCCCGACCGTGAACTGAGGGAACTTCGCTGGACATTGAGGCATCCAGCCTTTGGCCTAGACTGTCGCCAGACGGGGTCCTCTCACAAAAAGACCGGTCTACTAAAAAACAGGTAAGCAGAGCCTATTGTTTCAAAACTGAAATTCTGCATATTGGATTTAACCAAATTTATTTTGTGAGAACCTAACTGGTGTAAGTTACTAAATTTTCGAAACATATGTTCATTACAGTAAAGTAAGGATAAAACGAACTACGTATTATTTCATTACGTACTACTTGATGGCGAATGCATTTTCAATTGGCCAACAGAATAACAATGGAATGACTGTATGTGTATGACGTGATATTAAAAGCCTGTTTGTGTGTGTGTATGTATCTAAGCTAGGGTTGTTTTATTAAAAGTCTATAAGACTTTAGGGAAGTGATTGAGGACAATGGCCACATAACCACCGTGAATGGCGGAATATTGGAAATAAGACAAGTTCTAATAATTGAACGGCAATATACCGACTTCACGGATTTTTATGTATTTACATGGTATGTGGGATATAAGACAAATTGTCGATTAACAAGTCTAGGTGTAGTGGACCCTCGACTAAAAGTGGACGGCAACATAGTCCAGGGAAAGGCAGAAGTATTGGATATAAGACAAGTCTAGGTGTAGTGGACCCTCGACGGCAATACACTGAGTAAGACAAGTTCCCTGTAACAAGTAAACGGCAAAATATTTTAAGTTGGGTTTATATGCGCATATTACCGAACAACAATGTTTTGGAGATAAGATAAGTTTACTGATTGAATAAGACGTGTTGGAAATAAGTCACACTGTATGTCTGTTGCTTTATGATTGTATCCCTTTGTATGTACTGTATCAGGCTTTTATGCAAGGAAAAGTAAGGACATGTATATAAATTGCATAATCATATATACTTAAGTTACACATTAACCACATACTATATTCTCATATTATTAGTCACAGACACACTAGTCACTGGGTAATAATAGATAAGAACAAAATAACGATAAAATTAAGCAAAAAATAAATAAATAATAATAACTACCTCATATGGCTCAAATTGAAAAGGTGGATGGGAGAAAAGCTATGCAGAGAATGGACAGAAGATGGCAGTATTGCCACACTCAACGGTCTCCCAGTCGACGGGGAGCCTGTTTGAATGCTGGTGACAGAGAAAAACTTAAAACCAATTCGGAGTAGAGAGAATACATTTAATAACTTATTTAGGTTAAATTTACAGACTAATGTTATTATTGTTATGGATTGGCTGACATGCGATATAAATTTAGCGAAGTATATGGTAAGTTTACACTTTGGAGTGGAGAAAGTTGAGAAGTTGATTTTAATTATACGATAGTTTTGCTGCTAAACTGAGTTGGAGTAACTAGATGTTTTGCCTAGAGGCATGAATAAGACAGTTATTTTTGGTATTGTATTGGCTACTAATAAACAACGTCATTAGGTGGAATACACGATTACGTTACTGGTATGGCTGGCTGGGAGTTTTTAAAGGGACAGTACACGTTTATCACAGTTGTATGATTAGTACATGAAACATCGGGGAAATTTAAAACGAATGATTTGAGGGTATTATCATAATTATTAGGTTTTGTTTTTGTGGTAAACGTTTGGGTTAAGGGGTTTTCCGTGTTCCCAGAGACAAGATATCTTAAAGGAGTACACTCATATTGGAATAGGAGTTTTACTTTCTGAGTTTTATTTAGACAAGGGACTTTGTTAAGATAAAGGGTTCTTTTGGTATGTCTAGATATGGTATGGAACACGAATGTAGGTGTAACCTTTTGACCTGTTTTCATTGCATTTTCCTGTGACTTGATCACTCACAGGGGGATGTAGTGAGAATAATGAATTTGTGGTCATTTGGGATACTAGTTTGAGAGTAGAGTGGGGAGGGTGGACCAGGAAATGAGCAAGGTAGGCTGTGAAATAAGATAGGACAGAAGGGGGTTAACATATATAAGCAACACTTATACATTTTAAAGTAGATAAGTCACTTGACAGATAATTGGTAAATGATAGATATGAATGGACGCCCAAGCCAAAGGGACAATTGGACATGTGGAAAATGAAAGGGGCGTTCCTTCATGATAATGTAGAACATAAAACTATTTTACTAATCTTAGGTAATGTTGTTACCTGGCCAGAGCCAGGTATCAAAAGGGGGATGGGTACATTGTGGTCTAGGATAGGATGGGGCCTATTGGATAATAAACTAATTTTTTTTTCAATTTAAAATTCTAGCTAACAAATAGGCATAGAAGTTAAATATATAATCAGATAGAACAAATGACAAACTGTTTGTTAACCAAACCTGTATGTCCAAGATTTTATGCATTACAGGTGAATTAAAGGAGAAGGTGATTCACTCGACCTGGGGGCATATCGCACTTGGAGGGTGAGACACACTGACACTGCCGAATGATCACAGAGTTAAGGAGAAGAACCGTTGCTAATAGAGTTCGGGGGTCAACTCCTTAATGAAAATTCCCTGACCCCGCCTTTTCATCACTGTGTACGTTCATAGAAGTGAAAGTGTTGCTTGATCTCTGGCTGGTGATGTGTTCTCTGGGAGAGGATGGGGCTTTACAGGACTGCTTGTAGTCCTGAGCTGTCTGTTTGGGATACGATGGGGATGTTACCATCACAGTACTGCCAGAACCACCACCAGTTCCAACAGACCAGGTTCAGCCGGCCTCCTCCACCACTTCAAGACCAAGTCCCACGCCATCACCTAGGCTCTCCAATCTGGTACAGGTAATAAATGTGAAAGACATCTCAGATAGTGACCAATCTGAAACTGGTTAAGAGGGTAGGGAGAATATGTGGTTGGCCTATAAAACACTTAATAGAAAGGACTGTGTCATATGTGGACATGCCAGACCAATTCTGGCTGCTCACCCATTTGCCCTAAGTAATGGGGAAGGTTGGATGTGCATATTGGAAAGTTTAAGCCAAATTCAACCCTGTGTAAAACTCTGAGTCTTGTGTTCCCAGAAGTCCCTCCCCAGAGGACACCATTGGGGGTTAAGGCATATGGGGGATATTACAGCTGTAACACTGGTACAGGTAGGGGTATAGACTATGTGAGGCTCCCTACTACTGACTGCATCACTAATGTCACTATTAACTAGAGGTGTTGCTGATGTATGGTGGATGTGTGGACCTGTCAGGCGGTTGACCCCATTTTGAAAGGAGATTGTCAGGGCACATGTGCTTTGGCCAGTCTGATAAAACCATTGACTATTATTGAGGTTACAGCTAACCAACTCCTGGAAGCTGCACATGACACAGAGGCTCGGGACCAACCCAGGAGACGGCAGAAACGTGACGCTCCTTGGTCCGAGGGTATAGATAACATCCACACCAACCTGTTGGGGTCCCAATAGGGGTCCCCCACGAATTCCAGACATTAAAAATATCTACTATAATCAACAATGATTTGTTAACTATACCCACACTGCACTTCCAGAGATGGCTGAATAATTGGATGCCACCTCTCGAACCAGTAGACAAAATAGACTAGCACTAGACATGATTCTGGCCAACCAGGGGGGTGTTTGTAAAATGTTTGGAGAACAATGTTGCACGTTTGTCCCTAACACTACCAGTCCTGATGGGAGCATTTCAAAAGCTCTGAGCGGGTTGGAAAAGTTATCTGTGGAGATGAAGGGTCTTGCAGGTGTGGAGGAGGGTGGACTGTTCTCCTGGCTGGGTGGCTGGTTTGGTGAGTACACTGTATTGATGGTTACTGGATTTCTGACCCTAATAATTGTATTTTGCTATGTTAATGTGTTGCGCTGCTTGCATTTTACCTTGTGCCAAGAAATCTATTGCAGACGCTGCCAAAGCCTCTGGCATGATGCCCCTGCTTGCAGCTAGTGGGGAGGATGCCGAGACCAATGAACAGAGGGGGTTGACTGAGGATGACCCATGGTTTGCTGTAAAGGAGGTTTATTAATAACACTGTTCTCCCTAAGAAGGTTTTAAGTTCCTGGGTGGTAACGAGCCCACCTAGTATATGGAAAAAGGGATGAAATGTTTATTGGTTGTGACACCTTTTAGGTGTCAAACGGGGGAATCAAAAATAAAATAAAAAATGTCTATGTTAATCAAAAATGTTTATGTTGACACCTTTAAGGTGTCAAACGGGGGATTGTGGGGTTTTTATAAGGTTTTTTGACATGCTTAACTAACTATTCTTATGCATTAAAGTTTGAATTACTGACTCATGTTGTCTAACCATGAGGCCACAGCCTCAACGATAGGCTGGGTAAGTCTAAACCACGCCCAGTCTCTACTCTGACAGGCCGGCTCGGAAGTGGGAACTAACCTCTGTCAGAGTATAATATAATATCTTTGTCAGAAACAAATCAGTTCTCTGTCTTATCCTGCGTGATGAAACATTGAACCCGTATATACGGAAATTGTATTTGCCATTTATTAACTTTTGAATTAAACAATTATTTTAACCAAGTTCAGGTGTGCTACAGTTCCTATCTCAGTTGAACTTTCGCAACCCTAACAAATACAACAGGTGACACTGGTGTGAGAGATTTGCGTCAATTCAAATCTGGTATCAGGACAAAATGTGATTCAGAGTCACCGAATATACTTTAAGTATTTTAATTAAACTCAAGCGATAAATGGTAAATGCAATTTTCGTATATACGGGTTCACTGTAACACCTCGCAGGGTAGAACAGGGAACTCTGGAATGTGCGCAAACAACAGTTATTATACTATGACAGCCATATTTCCAACCCGTCCATTGGCCTATCACAGTAGAGGCTGAGCGTGGTTTAAACTTTGCTCAGCTTATCGCTGGCACTCAGACTGGTCCCAGTCTCTTGGTGCTCGCAGGTGTCCGCATCTGGTCTTTGGGTAGATTAGATCTGTCTTGTTCCTCTCCCCAGATGCTACACTCAAACAGTTCCTTATATGGTATTGTCCAGTGTCCTACCCTCCCTGGTTGGCCTAGAGATATGCACCCCTCCCCTCTCCAGATTGACCACAGTTTTTATAGCATGTCACTCTATGTTGCTCAGTCTTTACACACATACACAAACAATATTCATCTTCATACAATATGGTAGCAGGCTATAGTGCATAAACCCTAACACTGGCCATATTCAGCTGGTGTCGAGTGTTCGTAAATTAATCAGTTATTCTGCGCTCTCGAATTAACAATGACCATCGTGAACGCACAAAGACTATAACACTTAGCTAAGAATGACATATAGTTAATATACTGGCAAGTTCGATGTATTGGTACTAGCCAACTAACGTTAGGTAGCTAGCTAACATCACTCGGGAGCCCCAAGTTGAACTCTTTTATTTAACTAGGCAAGTCAGTTGAGAACAAATTCTTACTTACAATGACGGCCTACCAAAAGACAAATGCCTCCTGCGGGGATGGGGGCTGGGATTAAAAATTTATTAAATTAAAATATAGGACAATACAAACGTCACGACAAGAGAGCACGGTAGCAACACAAAACAGGGTACAAACATTGTTGTGCACAGACAACAGCACAATGGGCAAGAAGGTAGAGACAACAATAGTACTGCTGCTGCGGTTTGTAAGGATAGCGTAGCTAACACGTTGTCAGCCAACGTAATTTATTTTAAAAGTCAATACTTTATTACATTGCTCAACCTTTCTTAACATTTGTCATAATTGTCAGCAATGAAATTGTATCCGATATCGTCGGACTTCTGTTAGGATTTATGTTTATGCACTATAGCCTGTTTGAAGATGAATATTGTTTTGTTACACACACACACAAACAATACAGAGGGGGGGGGGGGGGGGGTGTGTAGGTGTAAGGACTGACCAACACAGGCCATAAAAGCTGTGGACAGTCTGGAGAGGGGAGGGGTGCATCTCTCTAGGCCAACCAGGAGATTAGAATACTGGACAATACCATATTAGGAACTGTTTCAGTGTAGAATCGACAGACACAAGACGGATCTATAATCTACCCAGCAACCAGATGTGGACAAAAGGAACGCGCCAAGCGGCTTGGACAAATCCGAGGGCCAGCAAAGGCGGGGCAAAGTCTAAACCACGCCCAGCCTCTACTGTGATAGGCCAACAGACGCGTTGGAACTACGTCATCACGGTATAAGAACAGCTGTTTACGTACTTCCTGCAGTTCCCTGTTTACCCTGCGTGGTGATGCAGCGAACCCGTATATACGAAAATTGCATTTGCCATTCATTGTTTGCGGTAATTAAACATAATTAAAGAAAGTTAGCAGACCTTGCTTTTTATTTATCCTGACACCGGATGTGTTACACGCAGCGTTCACACTTCGGCTGCATATTTTCCACAATTTTCTTGAAATCTGAAACCGTTGTTTCACGCCCTTCTCTGAAGAATTGGCATTATGGGCCCTAAAAGCACGTAAATAGTGTGCACTGCTTGAATACGTCTCATGTTGGCATATTTAGTACGATATCCATGCTATAACCAATAAGCATACTACATACTCAAATACGTCACAAATAGTATAGTTAGTGCAGTTAGTATAAGTATTCGAACATAGCCCGCGTTTAGCCTATCTTCATACTGTACGGTCTTTGGTGTGGTTCCGTTTTACCATTGTTAAAATCTTCATATACAGTCAATTATTAAAATGCATAATATACAAATATGAGCTGATAAGACAAAATGTATTTATCAAATGCGAAGGAAAAAATGCAAGCATACTGACATAGTTTAACCCTTCTCTTGTTCCGTACTCTTTACGACAATTGGGTCAATTATACGGCTTTCGTTATGTTTATGATGCAGCATGAACGCTCCACTTGAATAAGACATGTGCTTTTGAATCGTTCTGTATACCCCAGTGATGTGAATAGATTTTGATTTACTGTATATCAATTTAGATTCTGAATGTCGACCATTCCTTTCACAATGCACGAGAGACTTCTTCCAGCCTCTCCAAACTGGTACTCTTCGCGATGCAGTGACACGAATGACAAGGGTATATTGGCGTTTGGAGCTAAAAACACCATATATTTGGTTGACGTTACAGCATCATCCTCTACAGTTGTTGGTAAGTACACTATTATTCTCATGTTAGCCATTGTGTGTTCTAGAAGTCAGTCAGTGGACATGTATCAAATCAACATGGCTAATTCTAATTTGTCTTGCTTTCAGGTGAACTGGTTGGCCACAGAGAGAGAGTGTCTGGCTTCTCATTCTGCCAGCATGCCGGCCAAAGCCATAATTGTGCCAGTACTTCTGATGATGGGACTGTTAAATTCTGGGACACAAATGAGAAGGTCCTGGTAAAGGAGCATAAAACTCACCAGGTTAGTTCCACTCCGAGACCTTTTAGAATAGTGTTGATTCCATCTTGTCTCTCTCTCCCAGGTATAAGATACATTTTCTCATAGAAAACGTTTTTCAAAGTATTGTATCTAAGTCTATTATGTGTACAGAACACCATCACAGCCCTCCACTGGTCCCCCGTGGAGAAGAACCTTGTGGTGTCAGGGGATGAGAAGGGCATTGTGGTCTGCTACCAGTACAACACTGGTGAATCTCAAAGCTTCTTCCCCGAACCAAGGAATATCTTCTGCCTGTCCTGCTCCCCTCACAACTGGCACTATGTTGCTGTGGGGTATGAGATTTAACCTCTAATGGTGCATGCATGCATAATAATTGCTTATGCTGAGAAGTGTACATTTTAGGGCTGTTCACGACTAAAAAAAATCTTGGTCGACCAAAAGTCGTCTGCTCAAAACGTGTATTTTTCCATGTAAATATACACCCTATGTGTTTTAATAAAATAAACAATATATGCAATGAGCTGTCTAATGCTTTAAGCTCACTGTTTGATGAAATAAGACACAAATAATCAAAGGGGAGCCAGAGATCAAGATAAACAGAAGAAGAAGAAAACGTAACCTGTTCCAACCATCCTCCCGCTCCTACTGGCTTTCCCAAATTCTGTCGTTACTCTCCTGAAGTTGCCGGCAATAGGCTACACGAGGAGTCTGCAAACTTTCTCATGTGGAATACCAATTTATCTTACAATTTCTATCGATCTGTGTGCCAGTTATGGTTTTCTTATGCACAATTTCATGGAACAGTTTCATTTAATTTATAATAACGTCTTTGTATTTCAACATCATTGTCATGTGGTTAATCAAAATTCTATGAAAATTATAAACCTAAAAAGTAACTCCCATTGCCAACTATGTAAAAATAGCCTATAAAGCTAACAAATAAAAATATTCCAGCCTGCAGGTAGAAAATATCTTGAGTTTAAAAATAAATATCCTATAAGTCACATTGGCATGGCATGTCTGCAACGAACTTCAAATATTGTATCAACTATTAACTTGGCTCCGGCCTGAAGCTCCTTGCAACATTGTATAAATTATTCTGTGCCCTCAGTTTCCCGCACCAGTGAGCTTGGAACATACACAGCTGTAGGCAATTTGCGCAAGGGATAAGAAGTAATCAGGTAGGCCTATTTTATGAAGTTTCCAATGGGTCAGAGTATGATATCTTTTTCCCTTTCATGCTGAGTGGTTATTGAAAGGGAGAGAGCTGGAAAGATTTATCAAATATATTGAGGAGTTATTGTCATTCTCAATGTATGTAAAAATATTTTTTGGTTTGCTTGCTGTTTGTGGTGAAGAAAATATTACTTTAAGAAGCTCGACAGCTCATTAGTGGTGGTGCATTAAACCTATCAGAAATATTTTCAGATCCCCAAATGGGCACATTTATATTCCTACATTTGCGCACCGGCCAGGTAGCCTATAGGCCTACTTCTATGCGTAATCAGGTGCGCGTCCTTACTCAACATTGACAGGAGCGCTCCAAGCAAAAGACTGACTAAATTTACAAAACTCATGAATGGAATGAAATGAAACAAAATGTGTTTCTTGTGTAGCATAGGTTGTGCGCCCTGCAAACAATGTGTCCACTCTGACAATGAGAACAGTAAAAGACTGGAGTAATAATATATTGAATGCATTAACAGACATTACCGTAACCAAACATTGTAGATTAGGAATTAACGGTAAATATACTACTGGCGATATATGTAATGGGGAATTGATATACACTAACAATCAAACGCAAACAGTTCACACAATGAAGTTATGAAACAATGAATGTGCACAATGGCTGGAAAGTGCATTCTGGAGAGAGATGTGCATTGTACAGCCACACTCCCCTTCTTGGACTGTCCCATCCCGCAGCCTCCGCAATGGATTAGGTCACAGAGATGGGCGTGAATAAGATAGGTGTCTCGTGTGCCATTAACTCACTTATATTGATATTTTCTACTGCTCGACAACAACAAAAAATCTAGTTTGACCAACAGCCTATCGACCAAACAATCGACCCGTTAAATAATTGGGGTCAGCCCTAGTACATTTCACAGCATCCATCGATATGCATCACGAACAGCAAATACCAGCGACAAATTACTTCCCAGGAAAACATCCCATATGGTTATGTATCTTAATCTCTCTTAGGTACAAAGATGGCATGATTGTGCTGATTGACATCAGTAAGAAAGGTGAGGTGGTGCATCGTCTCCGTGGCCATGACGACGAGATCCACGCCCTGGCCTGGGCTCCACTACCCAATGAGGAGGTGCTTTACAGCAGAGTAGACGACAACACAGGTGGTGTGTTATGAAAGATGCTGTGCCGAGCCATCCTAAATGTATTCAGTCAGTGACAAGTGGCATGATGAGAGAACTATCTATTTTTAGTCATCAATGTTTTTAAGATACATTTTACCCCTTTGTCCACCAATGTAAAGCCTAAGGCCAGAAACCTTGGTGTCTTTTTTTTACCCTGACCTAAACCTCGAGCTGCATGTGAAGAAGGTTGTCCAGTCCTGCTCATCTAAGAAATATAGTTAAAGTCAAGTATTTTATTTCAGTCACTGATCTCGAGAAAGTTATACATGCCTTTATTTCCTCACACCTATATTACTGTAACTCAGTCAGAAATCACTCCATCTATAGTAAGTTCAAAATGCAGCTTGGCTTTTAACAAGCACTAGGAAGTGTAGCCATTACCATATCACACCTATTTTAGCTTCTCTTAGCTGGCTACCAGTCACTTCGAAAATAATAGAAAATTGTACTACACGTTTAAGGCTTGGTTTAGCCTCATCCTATATCAGATCTTTTATCTCCCTGCGAATCAGGAAGCAGCCGGAGATCCTCTGGCAAAGCACTGTTGACAAGGCACTCATACATTAAAAGACACTGAAATCCTAATCTCCTCTGGCAGACCATTCCAAAGTCTAGGTTGAAAACAGAGGGAGCTTTTGCCCTTTAGGGCCCCTAGACTTTGGAATGATCTGCCAGAGGAGATCAGGATTTCAGTGTCTTTCAATGTATGAGTTTAATTAGCTTTTCTTTCTCTTGTCTTTTTGTTTCTTTGTTAGTACTGTTTTATTATTATTTTATGTGAATCACTTTGTTAATTTGTTACGTATAATTAAAATTATATTTTCAGAAACGACCAATGAGATGACCGAGGGCAAAGAAAAGGGATGTTATCTTGCATCTGGGAGCAAGGACCAGACCATAAGAATCTGGAGCACGCTGAAGGGTAAAGGTGAGACGATATCCTAACTGAGTTATCAACCTGCATCCTCCATAGCTTTATCTGCGTATCATACTACTATTGAGAGTTGGTGCAGTATGCTCTTTAAGAGGGTCCCATTTCTTGGAGTTAAAGATGATTATGTCTCTCTCTGTCAGGTGTGATGACCATGAAGCTACCGTTCCTGAAGAGAAGAGGAACAGGGGTGGATCCTGCGGTCAAGGAGAGACTCTGGCTCACTGTGCACTGGCCCAAGGGGAAGCCAACGCAAGTCGTATCAAGCTGCTTTGGGTATGAACTATAAAAACATAATTGAGGATGGTACAGTTAATTGTGATAAATATGATTTAGTCGGCAACTCGCTGTACTTAAGTCTTTTGATCATTTGTTTTGCCCAGACTGTACTAACATCCCCCTGTATGTGAAGGGGTGAGCTGATCTTGTGGGACCTCACCAAGGGAGGCAAGCAGAAGTGGAGCCTGTTGGGAGCATCCTCAGAGGGCCAGAACCACAGCAGGATCGTGTTCAACATGAGCTCAGTGTGTGTTCAGGACAACCGAGAGCTCCTGCTCAGCACCTCAATGGACAGAGTGGTGAGATGGGGGTTAAACCCTCTCGATGTAGCTTTAGCGAGCAATTTACTGACTGTGTCTATTGACAACAGTGACACTTTGAGTACGGTGTGAAATTGGGCCCTGTAAGTGGTCAATCAAACATGCAGTTTATGAGCAGTACTTAGCGTGCATATGTGCCGAGAGTGATTACAGAATCCATGTTGGCAAGAAGAAATTTGCTTATCATTATTCCAGATAAAATGTTGGGATCTGTCGTCGTTGGACTGCTGCTGGACCCTTCCCACCCTGGGGGGGTTTGTGTACACCCTGACCTTCTCTCCTGTGGGTACGGGCTGCTTGGCCCTGGGGGTGGGAGACGGCATGATCCGCGTGTGGAGCACCCTCTCAATCCAGAACAAGTACGACACCAAGACCTTCTGGCAGGGCATCAAGTCCAAAGTCACAGCGGTAAGAGACTCTTAGGGCATATTGATATCAGTTATTGACTAATGGTTTATGGTAAAAGTGAAGTTGGCTAGCCCGTGTGTGTGTGACAATTCTTTGTTCATTGCAGTTGTCCTGGCATCCAACAAAAGAAGGATCCTTAGCTTTTGGAACCGATGACGGCAAAGTTGGCATTTACGATGCTTTCTCTAACAAGTAAAACTCTTCATCTACAACTTTCTCTTAACTCTCGTATCTGAGATATTGTATGTTTGGCGGTATAATCAAATCCATACTGTTAGTGATTATCAACACTTCTCACCAAGATAATGACATTTCATGTCTGTTATGATGTTAATGAAAGGTCTTTATTGTGTTGTTCCCAGGCCGCCTCAGGTATCCAGCACTTATCACAAAAAGACTGTGTACACATTAGCCTGGGGACCCCCAGTCCCTCCTCTGTCATTTGGTAAGCTCTTAATAAGTGTAAGTGTGTGTACTGTATGCTGAGCACCCTCTGACCCAGCAACTTCTCTGAGTGGACGTTGTGCCAAAGCCATGAGTCAGCAGAAAGCATGCATCTCTTGACACTTTTTTAATATACTCCATAATTCAATGAGTTGGGAAAACAATTATCTCTCTCCCTGAGCCATTCATTGGGAAATCAAGATGGTGGAAAGTACATTTTACCAGCTGCCGGCAGATGACATTTTCATTACCGTATCCGTCATTCAGTCTTTTGAAGCAGGTAACATAATTGCTCCTGTGAGAAAGATCTGCTGATGGTTTCTAAACCAACAAAGACCTGTTCATTTGTTTAGACACTTTCTGCTGGAAAGGCTCCAGAATGTCATGTGGAGATTGAGATGCGACGTCTTGAGGTTTATCATTAACTGATTAGTGTTGTCAGACTCTGCAACCATCAGATAATATACCATAATATACGCTGGATGAGTATGATTGTGTGTGAATAAGCGAGGCAAGGGGGTTGCTGGAACAGTGTGTAACAGTCAGCGTGTCATCCAGGTGGAGCAGGAGACCGTCTGTCCTACAGCCTGTATAGCTGTGCTGGAGAGGGCATCATCCTACAGCATGACCCCTGGAAACTGGCGGGAGAGGCCACCGACATTGACAGGGTCATCAAGGACACCAACAGCATCAAGGTGAGATGGAAAGGCTATCTACATTTATGCATTTCCTTTTCAGCAGGACCCTCTACTTAATTCCTTAAGTATTTTACCCAATCACTGCATGTGGCGATGTGCAATTGAATATAATGTTGGTCATTTGAATAGGTTTTGAAGGTCATGTTCTATTTTCTGCAGCACAAGCTGTCACCCCACACAGATCTCAGCTGGAAACCAGATGGTAAAGTTGTGGCCATCGGCAATGAGGACGGGTGAGTCCTCTCATTCCCTTAAACTGTATATAGGCCTGGACAATTGCCTGGAACCAACTGTCATCTAGAATGATTGAGTGCCTGTCTAAAATAAGACTACAGCTGTACTGATGGATTTACTGTAATGTGGTAGATTTTATTTATGTATCCATTTACACTAGGTCACAAAGTTCTTGAAATGATATGGGGCTAACTATATTTCCTGGCTTTGTCTCTTTCAGGTCTGTAGAGGTATACCAGGCTCCGACTCTCAAGCTGCTGTGTACCATCCAGCAGCACCATAAGATCATCAACGTGCTGCGCTGGCACCATGACCACAGTTCCCTGCCCGAGCTGCAGTACCTCCTGGCCTCTGGGTCCAGCAACGCCTTGGTCTATGTCCACGACCTCCGCACTGTCATAGGTGAGGAGAGTTCCCCAGGGGTGTATTCTAGGGCTGAATCTTATTTTGAGATCTGAGTGTTTAACTTAAATATTCTATTGATATGTTGTCTGATCTGTGTGAAAGACAAGTGTGCATATCTCAAGGTATGATGCAGTGAGGGTAATATGGGATGTAGAGACAGCAGTAGGCCAGCGGAGGTCTCCATTGTGAACGGTAGCTATGATAACTAATGGTCTTGGAAGATGTTTTTGCTATGCAGGAGTTAGCAATTTCTGGTTAATTTCACAGTATTTTAAAGTGGTCACTGTTTTTCTTTGTCTGTGTTCAGAGACTCCTCCAGAGATTCCCGTTGTGATGACCGAGGCGTATCGGAGCCTGGCGGGTCACACAGCCAAGATCACTGGCCTGGCCTGGAGCCCCCACCACGACGGGAGACTGGTTACCGTCTGTTACGACGGTACAGCACAGGTCTGTCCCAATGTGTTATTTACCTAACGACAGCTACACGGACCCAGCCTTTACACCTTTTACTAGTTCCTACTGTTTTCTTCCATGTGGTTCTATATAGTGATGGGGGAAAAATTGATGCAGTTGCATGTCGCAATATTATTTTGACCGATTTTATTATATTGATACATGGACTCCAAGTATCGTTTCTTTTTTGTTGTTGTTGCTAGGTAGCGTTTGCTACTGCTAGTTGGCTGTACCTGTGCCATATATAGCAAATTAAAGCTATACGGTCCCTAGGTGTGGGACGTGCAGAAGGAGGAGGGGCTGTGCAACTACAGGGGTCACAGGGGCCGGCTGCTGTGTGTCCAGTGGTCTCCTGTGGACCCGGACCTGGTCTGGACGGGAGCAGATGACTTCACTGTGCAGGAGTGGGCTGTGTCCAAGCAGGAATTCACCAAGCCCCCCAAAAGTAACAAAACATGTTATTTCTAGTTTTATTTACAAAGTTGCTTTTTAGAAAGTTGCTGGTTGTGTAAATGGTCAACATTTGAGCATTTTCATATATTTGATTGTAAAGATCCATAACATTTAGAGTGCAATGAATTGTATATTTTTCTAATGATAATACAAAGGTAAAAATGTCTTTCTCTTCTTAGCGAAAAAGACACTTGACCAGAAGGCCAAGTTAAAGGCCAAGAAGAAGAAGAAGGCAACCGGGAAAGGAGGAGCAAAGGCGGAGGAGAGCTTGTCTCTAATTGGAGAGGGGAATAAAGGGGCGTCCCCAGCACCAGGAGAAAGACCATCTGACAACGAGGAGGAGGAGGGGAGCGAGACCACTAGCATCTCCTCAGTGACAGGTAGCACTGCAGTCATGTCCAATCTACTATTACATTCAGTCTGTCTCAATTCAGTCATCTCCTTCAATTGCATCTGCCATATTCAATCAGTAAATAATGACAATGTCATACAGCTCACACATAGTACTCTTTTTATTTTAGTCTCTTCATCCAGTAATCAGATGGACAGACCTGTGATGGAGAAAGTGCAAAATGGAGGGAAATCCTTACTCACTGTAAAGAAAGAAATTAAAAAAGTGGAGAAAACAGGTACTGTATGTTATGGAATCCTATCAAAATACACTAAGAAAATTGTTCATAGGGCACAGTTTTTCCTAACCACGTGAACTAACCAAGAAAAACATAGGGCCCTTTATTAAATGACAAGTGCAAGTATCCATCTCCATCCACTCCAACCCCTCTTGCGGTCTGTCTTTCCTCCAGAGGTGTCTCTGAAGAAGAGGAAACCTCGCTCCATGCTGCCCCTCAGTACCTCCATGGACCACCGCCCCAGAGAAGACCTCCAGCAGGACTGTCTCAACCTGGCCACAGTCAGGCACTCTGAGGGTGAGACTCAATCCGTCCTTATCTGGATTATACCACAAGATTAGACATGTAGCCCAGTAGCTACACCTTTTGAGGACCTATATCAGGGATCATCAGCTAGATTCAACTGTGGGACGATTTTTTGTGGGGGTCGGGGGGCCGGAACATAATTACAAATAGGTGGTAGACTGCAAATTGACCGCAAGAAGCCCAAACAGTTATGTTTGACTAAAAGGTAATAATTTCAAACCTTACTTACATTTGTATACGATCACGTGTCTCTCTATTATGCGTAGGAATATATATAGGAACAGATTTCTTAAATTAAAATCACTTGGCGCTGATTTCCTGATGTTTTTAGTCTGGTTTTTTTGCTCAGAACTTAGGGGGCCAAATAAACGCCAGTTGGGGAACCCTGACCAAAACAATGAACAAGTACTCAACATAAAAAAAAGCACAAGAATTTGTCTTTATTTAAGTCTGCATCATAAGATTCATGAGACATGGTCCAGAAAGATAAGAGTGGTCATCATTTTTTTCTGTCCTCCATAGAGCAGCGTTTGACTCTGACCCTGTCTTTGTCCATCCCTGTCTGTCCTCAGCTTCTCCAGCCCACTGTGTCCCAGGCCTGGGAGATCACATCCAACTGGGGCTGTTCGCAGACAGAGATGCCCTCTACAGGATGTTCCAAGAGGAGGGTGAGTACACTATCTTATGTTGTATTATATGATTGTTATTACACGTTCATAACGATTACATACTTTTTAACACTTTAATAACACTTATTATAACACTTTCATAATACATACATGTGATATAATGCTTTCTCTATGTGTCTGTGTATACATGTATGTGTGTATATACAGTACCAGTCAAAAGTTTGGACACCTACTCATTCCAGGGTTTTTCTGTATTTTTACTATACTCTACATTGTACAATAAGAATGAAGACATCAAACTATGAAATAACATGTAGTAACCCACTTCTTTTTTTAACAAATCAAAATTTATTTTAGAATCTTCGAAGTAGACACCCTTTGCCTTGATGACAGCTTTGCACACTTTTGGCATTCTCTCAACCAGCTTCACCTTGAATGCTTTTCCAACAGTTTTGAAGGAGTTCCCACATGCTGAGCACTTGTTGGCTGCTTTTCATTCGCTCTGCGTTCATCCCAAACCATCTCAATTGGGTTGAGGTGGGTGACTGGAAGCCAGGTCATCTGATGCAGTACTCCATCACTCTCCTTCTTGGTTAAATAGCCCTTACACAGCCTGGGGGAGTGTTGGGTCATTGTCCTGTTGAAAAACAAGTGATAGTCCCACTAAGCGCAAACCAGATGCGATGGCATATTACTGCAGAATGCTGTGGTAGCCATGCTGGTTGTGTGCCTTGAAATCGAAATAAATCACAGACAGTGTCACCAGCAAAGCTCACCATCACACCTCCACTTCCATGCTTCACATTTGGAACCACACATGCGGAGATCATCCGTTCACCTACTCTGCGTCTCACAAAGACTCATCAGACCAAAGGACAGATTTCCACCGATCTAATTTCCATTGCTCGTGTTTCTTGGCCCAAGCAAGTCTCTTCTTCTTATTGGTGTCCTTTAGTAGTGGTTTCTTTGCAGCGATCGACCATGAAGGCCTGATTCACACAGTTTCCTCTGAACAGTTGATGTGAAGATTACTTGAACTCTGTGAAGAATTTATTTGGGCTGCAATTTCTTAGGCTGGTAACTAATGAACTTATCGTCTGGAGCAGAGGTAACTCTGGGTCTTCCTTTCCTGTGGCAGTCCTCATGAGCCAGTTTCATCATAGCGCTTGATGGTTTTTGCGACTGCACTTGAAACTTACAAAATTCTTGAAGTGTTCCGCATTGACTGACCTTCATGTCTTGAAGTAATGATGGATTGTCATTTCTCTTTGCTTATTTGAGCTGTTATTGCCATACTGTGGACTTGGTCTTTTACTAAATAGGGCTATGTTCTGTGTACCACCCCTACCATGTCACAACACAACTGATTGGCTCAAACACATTAAGAAGGAAATACATTTCACAAATGCACTTTTAACAAGGCAGACCTGTTAATTGAAATGCATTCCAGGTGGCTACCTCATGAATTTTGTTAAGAGAATGCCAAGAGTGTGCAAAGCTGTCAAGGCAAAGGGTGGCTACTTAGAATCTCAAATATAAAATATATTTAGATTTAAAACTCATTTTTGTTTTTGGTTACAACCTGATTCCATATGTGTTATTTCATAGTTTTGATGTCTTCACTATTATTCTACAATGTAGAAAATAGTTAAAATAAAGAAACACCCTTGAATGAGTAGGTGTCCAAACTTATGACTGGTACTGTGTGTATATATATATATATATATGTATATTACACACACTACATGACCAAAAGTATGTGGACAACTGGTGTAGCTGAAATACCCTTTCAAATGAGTGGAATTGGCTGTCTACAAAACCTTAGTGTATATACAGTGCATTCGGAAAATATTCAGACCCCTTCCACATTTTGTTACGTTACACCTGTCTGTATAACGTCCCACGGTTGACGGTACATGTCAGAGCAAAAACCAAGCCATCAGGTCGAAGGAATTGTCGGTAGAGCTCCAAGACAGGATTGTGTCGAGGCACAGACCTGGGGTAGGGTACAAAATAATATCTGCAGCGTTGAAGGTCCCCAAGGACACATTGCCCTCCATCATTCTTAAATGGAAGAAGTTTGGAAACACCATGACTCTTCCTAGAGCTGACTGTCTGGCCAAACTGAGCAATCAGGGGATAAGGGCCTTGGTCAGGGAGGTGACCAAGAACCCCGATCGTCACTCTGATAGAGCTCCAGAGGTCCTCTGTGGAGAAGGGAGAACATTCCAGAAGGACAACCATCTCTGCAGCACTCCACCAATCAGTACTTTATGGTATAATGGCCAGACGGAAGGCACTCCTCAATAAAAGGCACATGACAGCCTGCTTGGAGTTTGCCAAAAGGCACCTAAAGAAACTCAGACCATGAGTAACAAGATTATCTGGTCTGTTGAAACCAACATTGAACTCTTTGGCCTGAATGCCAAGCGTCATATCTGGAGGAAACCTGGCACCACCCTTACGATGAAGCATGGTGATGGCAGCATCATGATGTGTTTCAGCAGCAGGGACTAGGAGACTAGTCAGGACCGAGGCAAAGATGAACAGAGTAAAGTACAGAGAGATCCTTGAAGAAAACCTGCTCCAGAGCACTCAGGACGTCAGACT
The DNA here is from genome assembly GCF_016432855.1 of Salvelinus namaycush. Taxonomy (NCBI): domain Eukaryota; kingdom Metazoa; phylum Chordata; class Actinopteri; order Salmoniformes; family Salmonidae; genus Salvelinus; species Salvelinus namaycush. The sequence goes on from NC_052318.1 coordinate 26,539,881, forward strand.
GGGGTGAAGGTTCATTTTCCAACAGGACAACGACCCTAAGCACACTGAGGCTAGGAAACATTGCCACCACTGATAAATCCACTATATTTGAGAATTTCAATAATGATTTTTCTACGACTGGCCATGCTTTCCACCTGGCTACCCCTACCCCGGTCAACTGCCCTGCACCCCCCACAGCAACTCTCCCAAGCCTCCCCATTTATCCTTCACCCAAATCCAGATAGCTGATGTTCTGAAAGAGCGGCAAAATCTGGACCCCTACAAATCAGCCAGGCTAGACAATCTGGACCCTCTCTTTCTAAAATTATCTGACAATTGTTGCAACCCCTATTACTAGCCTGTTCAACCTCTCTTTCGTATCGTCTGAGATTCCCAAAGATTGGAAAGCTGCCGCGGTCATCCCCCTCTTCAAAGGGGGAGACACTCTAGACCCAAACTGCTACAGACCTATATCTATCCTACCGTGCCTTTCTAAGGTTTACGAAAGCCAAGTTAACAAACAGATCACCGACCATTTTGAATCCCACCGTACCTTCTCCGCTATGCAATCTGTTTTCAGAGCTGGTCATGGGTGCACCTCAGCCACGCTCAAGGTCCTAAACGATATCATAACCGCCATATTCATCGACCTGGCCAAGGCTTTCGACTCTGTCAATCACCAGATTCTTATCGGCAGACTCAACAGCCTTGGTTTCTCAAATGACTACCTCGCCTGGTTCACCAACTACGTCTCAGAGTTGTGTGTCAAATCGGAGGTCCTGTTGTCCGGACCTCTGGCAGTCTCAATGGGGGGGCCACAGGCTTCAATTCTCGTGCCCGACTCGCCACACTACTTGCTTAGAGAGTTCTCAGCTATACTTTTTGTGGCTGTTTATTTACCATCACAATCAGATGCGGGCACTAAGACCGCACTCAGTCAGTTGTATAAGGAAATAAGCAAACAGGAAACCACTCACCCAGAAGCGGCGCTCCTAGTGGCCGGAGACTTTAATGCAGGGAAACTAAAATCAGTTCTACCAAATTTCTATCAACATGTTAAATGTGCAACCAGAGGGAAAAAAATTCTAGATCACCTGTACTCCACACACAGAGACGCGTACAAAGCTCTCCCTCGCCCTCCCATTTGGTAAATCCGACCACAACTCTATCCTCCTGCTTACAAGCAAAAATTAAAGCAGGAAGCACCAGTGACTCGGTCTATTAAAAAATGGTCAGATGAAGCAGATGCTAAAATACAGGACAGTTTTGCTATCACAGACTGGAACATGTTCTGGGATTCTTCTGATGACATTGAGGAATACACCACATCAGTCACTGGCTTTATCAATAAGTGCATTGAGGATGTCGTCCCCACAGTGACTGTACGTACATACCCCAACCAGAAGCCATGGATTACAGGCAACATTCGCACTGAGCTAAAGGGTAGAGCTGCCGCTTTCAAGGTGTGGGACTCTAACCCGGAAGCTTTCAAGAAATCCCGCTATGCCCTGCGACGAACAATCAAACAGGCAAAGCGTCAATACAGGGCTAAGATTGAATCATACTACACCGGCTCCGACGCTCGTCGGATGTGGCAGGGCTTGCAAACTATTACAGACTACAAAGGGAAGCACAGCCGCGAGCTGCCCAGTGACACAAGCCTACCAGACGAGCTAAATCACTTCTATGCTCGCTTTGAGGCAAGCAACACTGAGGCATGCATGAGAGCATCAGCTCTTCCGGACGACTGTGGGATCACACTCTCCGTGTGCTGACCATATGGCAGGTGTCTTCACTGACATTTTCAACATGTCCCTGATTTGAGTCTGTAATACCAACATGCTTCAAGCAGACCACCATAGTCCCTGTGCCCAAGAACACAAAGGCAACCTGCCTAAATGACTACAGACCCGTAGCACTCACGTCTGTAGCCATGAAGTGCTTTGAAAGGCTGGTCATGGCTCACATCATCACCATTATCCAAGAAATCCTAGACCCACTCCAATTTGCATACTGCCCCAACAGATCCACAGATGATGCAATCTCTATTGCACTCAACACTGCCTTTTTCTACCTGGACAAAAGGAACACCTATGTGAGAATGCTATTCATTGACTACAGCTCAGCGTTCAACACCACAGTACCCTCAAAGCTCATCACTAAGCTAAGGAACCTGGGACTAAACACCTCCCTCTACAACTGGATCCTGGACTTCCTGACGGGTCACCCCCAGGTGGTGAGGGTAGGTAGCAACACATCTACCACACTGATCCGCAACACTGGAGCTCCCCAGGGGTGCGTGCTCAGTCCCCTCCTGTACTCCCTGTTCACCCACGACTGCATGGCCAGGCACGAGTCCAACACCATCATTAAGTTTGTAGATGACACAACAGTGGAAGGCCTGATCACAGACAACGACGAGACAGCCTATAGGGATGAGGTCAGAGACCTGGCCGGGTGGTGCCAGAATAACAACCTATCCCTCAACGTAACCAAGACTAAGGAGATGATTGTGGACTACAGGAAAAGGAGCACCGAGCACGTCCCCATTCTCATCGACAGGGCTGTAGTGGAGCAGGTTGTGAGCTTCAAATTCCTTGGTGTCCACATCAACAACAAACTAGAATGGTCCAAACACACCAAGACAGTCGTGAAGAGGGCACGACAAAGCTTATCCGCCCTCAGGAAACTAAAAAGATTTGGCATGGGTCCTGAGATCCTCAAAAGGTTCTACAGCTGCAACATCGAGAGCATCCTGACCGGTTGCATCACTGCCTGGTACGGCAATCGCTCGGCCTCTGACCGCAAGGCACTTCAGAGGGTAGTGCGTACGGCCCAATACATCACTGGGGCAAAGCTGCCTGCCATCCAGGACCTCTACACCAGGCGGTGTCAGAGGAAGGTCCTAATAAATTGTCAAAGACCCCAGCCACCCCAGTCATAGACTGTTCTCTCTACTACCGCATGGCAAGCGGTACCGGAGTGCCAAGTCTAGGACAAAAAGGCTTCTCAACAGTTTTTACCCCCAAGCCATAAGACTTCTGAACAGGTAACCAATGGTTACCCGGACTATTTACATTCTGTGCCCCCCCCCCCCCCCAACCCCTCTTTTATGCTGCTGCTACTCTCTGTTTATCTTATATGCATAGTCATTTTAACCATACATCCATGTACATACTACCTCAATTGGCCCCGACCAACCAGTGCTTCCGCACATTGGCTAACTGGGCTATCTGCATTGTGTCCCACCTCCCGCCAACCCCTCCTTTTACGCTACTGCTACTCTCTGTTCATCATATATGCATAGTCACTTTAACCATACCTACATTTACATACTACCTCAATAAGCCTGACTAACCGGTGTCTGTATATAGCCTTGCTACTCTTATTTTCAAATGTATTTTTAATGTTTTATTTCTTTACTTACTTACACACACCCTTTTTTCGCACTATTGGTTAGAGCCTGTAAGTAAGCATTTCACTGTAAGGTCTACACCTGTTGTGTTCGGCGCATGTGACAAATAAACTTTGATTTGATTCTCTGTATACATCAATGATGTCGCTCTTGCTGCTGGTGATTCTCTGATCCACCTGCCCGCCCGTCCAGCATCACTACCCTGGACGGTTCTGACTTAGAATATGTGGACAACTACAAATACCTGGGTGCCTGGCTAGACTGTAAACTCTCCTTCCATACTCACATTAAGCATCTCCAATCCAAAATTAAATCTAGAATCGGCTTCCTATTTCGCAACAAAGCATCCTTCACTGATGCTGCCAAACATACCCTCGTAAAACTGACCACCCTAACGATCCTCGACTTCGGCGACGTAATTTACAAAATAGCCTCCAACAGTCTACTCAACAAATTGGATTCAGTCTATCACAGTGACATCCGTTTAGTCACCAAAGCCCCATATACTACCCACCACTGCAACCTGTACACTCTCGTTGGCTGGCCCTCGCTTCAAACTCGTCGCCAAACCCACTGGCTCCAGGTCATCTACAAGTCTTTGCTAGGTAAAGCCCCGCCTTATCTCAGCTCACTGGTCACCATAGCAGCACCCACTCTTAGCACGCGCTCCAGCAGGTATATCTCACTGGTCACCCCCAAAGCCAATTCCTCCTTTTGGCCGCCTTTCCTTCCAGTTCTCTGCTGCCAATGACTGAAACGAACTGCAAAAATCACTGAAGCTGGAGGCTCATATCTCCCTCACTAGCTTTAAGCATCAGCTGTCAGAGCAGGTCACTGCACCTGTACATACTCCATCTGTAAATATCCCATCCAAATACCTCATCCCAATACTGTATTTATTTATTTATCTTGCTCCTTTGCACCCCAGTATCTCTATTTGCACATTAATCTTCTGCGCATCTATCTCTCCAGTGTTTAATTGCTATATTGTAATTACTTTGCGACCATGGCCTATTTATTGCCTTAACTCCCTTATCTTACCTCATTTGCACACACTGTATATATACTTTTTCTACTGTATAATTGACTGTATGTTTGTTTATTCCATGTGTAACTCTGTTGTTGTATGTGTCGAACTGCGTTGCTTTATCTTGGCCAGGTCGCAGTTGTAAATGAGAACTTGTTCTCAACTAGCCTACCTGGTGAAATAAAATAAATAAATTAACACAGCCAAGACAATGCATGAGTTGCTTCGGGACAAGTCTCTAAATGTCCTTCAGTGGCCCAGCCAGAGCCCAGGCTTGAACCCAATCGAGCATCTCTGGAGAGACCTGAAAATAGCTGTGCAGCGACGCTCCCCAGGATCTGCAGAGAAAAATGGGCTCCCCAAATACAGGTGTACAAAGCTTGTAGCGTCATACCCAAGAACACTGAAGGCTGTGATCGCTGCCAAAGGTTCTTCAACAAAGTACTGAATAAAGGGTCTGAATATTTATGTAAATAAGGTATTTCTGTATTTTTATTTGTAATGTTAAATTTCTAAACCTGTTTCTGCTTTGTCATTATGGGGTGTGTTGTGTGTAGATGGAGGATTTACATTTTTTTAAAATGTTTTAATCCATTTTAGAATACGGCTGTAACGTAACAAAATGTTGATAAAGTGAAGGGAACTGAATACTTTCCGACTGCACTGTGTGTGCGCGGATAAAAGGTGACTGACAAATCACTTCCATTCTCCTTATGTTGTGGTGTCCCTTTTAATCCTGTAGAGGAGGGCCATGTGGAGGCAGGTCACTATGAGTCTGCGGTGTACCTGAGACTATGGAAAGGTGACATCGCTGGAGCTCTGCAGGTGGCCACTGAGAAAGGAGAGCTGAGTGATCACCTGCTCTCAGTTGCACCTATGGGTAAAGGGCACTAATTTTAATTGTGAAATGGTTATATTTCTTTAATATTTATTCCATTTTAGAATGCATATTTCGAATATTAAGTTGTTCTGATTCAACAACCAACTAGTCAATTTAGTTAGTTTTTGATTAGTATAATTGTTTTGTTCTCTTGCTCTTTGACATGGTAATGTGTTTCTCTTTGGTGAAGTGCTGTATGTATGGATACATGCAGGTGTGTAATAACACTTGTGAAACCCTCTCAGCTGGTTACCAGGTGTGGCTGAAGACCGTGGAGGTCTATGTGAAGCAGCTGTGTCTTCAGGAGCAGTTCCTCAAGGCTGCCTCCCATCTTCTCTCCATCAACAAGGTCTACGAGGCCATCGACCTCCTCAAGTCCCACCAGCTCTACAGGTCATTCAGCAGACACACACACACACACACACACACACACACACACGTTCATCTGTTTATTTTACACATAAATGATGAAATAAAGAATAACAACGTTAGTGTTGTTACTCCATTAGAGTAACTTCTAAGTGTTAGGATTTTAGATTGTGCTACCTGTGACTGACCTATTAATGGGAGTGATCATTGTAATCTCTAAGCTGTGAGTGAAATGTTTGTGCTTTCTCAGGGAGGCCATAGCCCTGGCCAAGGCTAGGCTGCAGCCAGATGACCCTGTGCTCAAGGAGCTCTACACCACCTGGGCAGCCGTGCTGGAGAAAGACGGCCACTTGTCTACTGCTGCTAAATGGTAATTAAGACAAACATTTACCTATTTTCATTAATAAAACTGCATCTTGGTGTAAAAGTGCACTGTGCAATGCAGGTAGAGTAAAAGCTGGTTCCTCGAAATAGCTGACTTGATGCTAAAGGAACTCGCTGTGTATTTATCACGCAGTTATCTCGCCGTGGACTCCAGCTTCGACGCAGCCAAAGTCATCGCCAAGAAAAACGACCCTGTCTCACTGAAGACGGCCGCCAGTCTGGCGAAGATCGCTGGCGAAAGCGACCTGTCCTATTCACTCTCCCTGAGATGTGCCAAAGACCTGGCGTCCTCTCAGGATTGGCTGGGAGCACAGCAACTCCTCAACACACATGAGAGCCTATTGGTAAGTTGCCCTGAACTGGCCGATGCTTATAGATGAAGATACTATATATAGTCTCATTGATTAGCTATAGATGATGGTCAGATAAGAGTTGCGTGTTGATTTTCATGCTTTATCTATACTGTCCCCCTCTGCTATAGGCCCACCGGTTACATTACTGCACTATTGAGCTGCTCACTGTGAGTCTAACAGGGACAGACATAGTGACTTGGACCTGTTCCTCCATCCATCCCTGGTCTGCTCCCTGTAATAATCAAGATGGCTTCCTGGCTACCCTGAGGGCTGTGTGGGAGAGGGTGTTTGCTGTCTCCCCCAGCAACCCAGAGATACTCAAAGCTCTTCACCAACAACTGAAGGCCATAGAGAATCCTCAGACGACACCTAACGTTCCTATGAAACAGGTAGGTCATCAGTGGACAGAGGCTGGGCTGGGGTAAAATTATTCTGCTGATGGGATGGAGAGATATTGACAGATCTTAGTCTGCAAATGTAAGTTTGTAGACATTTAGGGGAAGATCTACTCTGTAGACAGTGGTGCCTCTGTGTATTCATCTGAACCCATTGTAATGCTCTTGTCCCCCTCCAGCTTCTGATCCTTCTGTCCCTTGACCTGACCCTGGGTGCAGTGAGCTGGTTGCTAGGTGACTGGGGGGCGGCCCTAGAGAAGCTGTTGCAGGGCGTGGCCAGAGGGAATGAGGCGGGTCACTTCTTGCTGATGTCAGAGACCTGCAGGCTGCTGTTTCCTCAAGGTGACTCAACATCTTAGTTTACCCATCTTTATTATCCATGGCAAGGATTACACACTGACACACATAATAATATAAATGAAAATGTATACAATGGATTATTTTTTTCACATATACTGTATTTGTACAGTACCTTCAATTTAGAAATGCTACCATAGAGCAATGTCCAATACATCTAATTTTAAAACAGGTATTTTTATTTTTACATACAACAGCCAATCTCTTCAGTCTTATACAAAATCCATAAACCAATCTTATACAGTTGGTGGCACAGAATGTTTAGTAAGTTAAACATTGTTTTACTGTAATATAATGCATTGATAACATGTTTTAATATGGATTATGGATTTTAACGGTGTAAGAGGCATGGCAGCTTCAGAGATCTCCTTAGATGCACTCCAGCCTGTGCCGTGTCCATGGACATCCCAGTCCATGGACATCCTAGCGTAGGAGCAGCCCCAGGGAAGTGTCCACCTCCTCCAATACCGTAGTGTTCAGAGTTGCAGCCAGTTGGTTTAATCCCAGAGCAGATGGCCATGTCTGCTCGTTCGTTATTGATCGCTCTGAATGTGATGACGCCAGGCTTAAACTAATTTCTTGGCTTGGGTCCATAAAAGTCTCTGGTGTGTGTCTCTGTGGTTGTAGATAAGAATGGCTGGTCCTCTGCTGCAAGACCCCACATTGTATCTCACCGGGGAACACTTGAAGAGTTGGTTTCCCCTTTGAAGGGTGAGGAAGTGTCTCTGTGTGGTAGAGCAGGATGGAGACCAGGTTCCAGTGTTCTGTAGAAGTTGTTAGGGACCTGCTTCACTGACATGTCCTCAACCATGGTGTCATAATATCCAGGGCTCTTGGAAGTTGTTGGTGCTTGCGCCCTCTGGTGTTCCAAAAGTGGCCCAGTTCCCCTCTCCGTCTGGGCGGTTTGTTTTTATTTTATTTAACAAACTTTTATTTAACTAAGAAAGTCCTTTAACATTCTTATTTACAATGATGGCCTACCCCTGCCAAACCCTAGGGTTGCTGCCCTGCTGGCTGGACCAGCGGTTGCCTACCTCGCACTTCCCGTAAATGTTGTTCTCGTGCACGCTTGCCACAAGTGTGCAGCTGCCAGTGGTGGTCATATCACTGAAGGTCTGGTACATGATCCCACTTGCTGTGGTTAGGTAATACAGCCCATCTTCATGTTGGTCATATCGGTCCCTTATTTGTTTGCAGCTTCTGTTTCAAAGCCTCTCCAGACTATTAAAGTCAGTTCTGGCCACTGCATGCCTGCCCTCCTGTACTGCATGTGCAAGTTGAGGCAGTGAAGTGAAATGAGTTATAAGTCTACATGTTATATATTGAACCATCAGTAGAGGGGGATCATCGACAGGAGAACACAGAGAAATGTCTGAGTCTCTGACTTCAGGAGGTTCTGTTTGTGTTCAAGTCTTGGCAATTCTTCTATTTATACCCATGTCTTATCCATATGCTCTTATTTTCCATGTCTGAGAGAGAACTGAAAAGAAAGCTATAAGGATTTACTGGAAAGTACTAGCCCATCTCAGCAAAATTGTGTTGATAACAAGAATGGCAAAACAATGATAAGCCTAGTTGATTATCAATAACATTCACAAGAGGCCTCACATTTGATAAAATATTCTGTTATACTTTTAATCTGTGTGAACTAGTCCATTCCAGGACAAAAGGCCCAACCCTTTAACTGCAGTCGCACTTTTTTTAAATGTGCACAGACCGGTCACAACAGGGCAATCTGTGCCTACAGTACTCAATATCACTGGAAGTGTGGACACTAACGCTGTATGGTCCTCGTCTTCCAAATGTATGAAAGAAATGCATCCTTTGAACCAATGTGAAATTCTCATATTAATTCTACTCTTTCTCTGCCAGGTATCGACTCCATCTCAGAACACAAAAAGATGGTGGACCCCTCGGATGAGAAGGCCTTGGCTGCAGCTCGGAGCCTGGAGGCGTTTGTGTGTTACCAGGACCTTTACCACATGTGGTGGAGCCTCAGCACTAACACAGCAGGAGCTCAGAGAGACATGACTAATGGACTGCACTCAGCCAGCGAGAACCACATCAATGGATTAGACAGCCACGTTACTGACACTCCAAATGGAGATGGGATGGGATGGTGTGTGAGCGCTCAGAATGGAGACGTGAAGATGGGAGTGCGCGTGAACGCTTGCCAGGTGCTGCTGTCTGAGCCCCACGCAACCTGCCAGGCCACACAGAGGGCTATAGCAGAGATCCAGCAGAGACTGGCCTCCATGGTGCACCAGCACAGCCAAACCCAGGAGACTAAAGCCAGCCCTGGGGAGGGACAGACTGAAAGGCCCACCTCGGCCCAGGGCTCCACTCCAACAGACAGCCAAGAGTCCACTGATGCAGGACAAGGGTACAGCATAATTTTTCTCATTGTGTCTTTGGACATTAGTTAGCTGTTTAGACTATAAAGACAACTGCAATAATTTGTTAGTTGATGTAAGTTAGTTATGATTGTCAGAGTTTTTAGTCATCTTTTGTTTTTCAGAGCTGACACTGAATCTCTACCCTGCTTGATTGCCATGGTTTCTGAGCACCACAAAGAGTTGGCTGACATCCCAGAACATGTCAAAGTAAGACACCCTCATACTTTTTTACTGAACTCTTTCCTGATGCCATTGTTTTTCAAATATATATATTTTTTTTTTCAGAAATATCCTTACCCAGATGTTCTGGAGTGCTGCTTAGTTCTGCTCTTTTTGAGTAAGAGTTCTGCTCTTGTTCCTGATCACCTAAAGAATGAAGCAGTGGCCTTGATCCGCAAGTATGGAACTACCTCTCTCCGCAAAGCCTCCCAGCGATTCCTATCTTAATGGTTATTTTCTTCAGTCTGAACAAAGTCAATGTAAAATGCACATCAATAAACATTTTCACTAAGCTAAGTCTGATTTACTATACATGGGTATATGAATACCAGCCTTCAAATAAATTTGATGAAGTAGGATTTTAGTCTGACGTAACTGTTCAATCATTGTTAATTCCACTGCTGGGGGCCTAGGCCCACACGTGTACATTACCATGGTTAGAGTATCCCTCGATCATAGGACCCGATGTCTAGTAGGCTCTAAATAAAAATTCCAGGTCACACAGCAAAATATTTAAGAAATGGTTGCATGTCTGGCTCTAGCAGCATGGGCACGATATGGATAAAAGGCTCTGCAGTGTGACCATTTCACTCATATGCACCTGAATATGTTGCTATGATCCTGGAATTTTAGCATCTCATTTTGCGTGCCTACGTAGTCCAATTGAACCAATTCTGTTGCGGTTTAATAAGGCATGCCATCAAACATTGAAAATAGATTTTTTTTAATATACAACTGTTTCAAACAATGCATGTTGTAAAAACAATAGCAACCACAAACCATCTGTTTTTAAACAGAGCAGTGAACAAATTAAAAGCAAATGTTGCACAGAACTGCAGTGTGCCCCTAACACATTTACTCAGACCAGCCTGGCACCCATGCCGGCTTCAGTGAAGTTTTACTTTAAAATGGAACGATCCCTACAAGCATGTATCCAACAAAGAACTAGTTTTCTGATTGATACCAAGGCTTGAGCTACAGTTGGGTTTAAATAACGTTTGTTTTGAAAAGCAGGAGTGCAGAGAATTGTTGAGCACTTTCAAATGCTAAACTTCTTATTTGCAGTACAATACAAGAGCTGGTCCCATGCTTTTAAAAGAGTTGTTACTGCAATGCTGATAAACAAAGGTTTCTGAATACTGGTCCTAGGTGATAAAGGCTCAATAGTGGTACAATAGGGAATTTGAATGTGACAATGCGCAGTAAAATCAACTATGACAGAACAAAATGGGTTCAAGAGGGGAGTCTGGTAACCAATGTCCTTTTTGCAGCTGGTGAAGCTGGATACAGAAATTAATCTCATGTCTTCTGGGAGTGGTGGGAGAAAAACATCTACTGGATGGGTTAAAACAAGTGCGGCTTCCACTTGATGGCCTTGCAGTCGATCAGTGCTTGTTGTTGGTTTCCTCTTGGGAAGAGCTTGAGATGCCGTTCTGATTTTGAGTGGACCCAGAGCCCAATCCATACAATCGCCCACAATACTTTGCGTCATCAATGTTGTCTTCAAAGAAAAGCTGCAAAAGAAGACAACTTGTTTCATGCCAGTCCTCATCGAGACTAGTTCTCAAACTTCCCAATAATTTTTTCCTTCCTGACCACTCTTCAAAAAAAGACTTGACAGGTATAAGTACTATGTTAAATCTCAGTCCTTTCACCTATTAGTTGTCATGGAAGACAGACAATACGTACCTCTTTCATCCTAAAGAAGGCCATCCCTGTGAGCAGCGAATCCGAACCGGCCTGGTGTTGTCTCCCGATCCTCTTTAGTTCCAGCTGGTCAGCCACCTCCTGGAGTCCTCCCTGAACAAACACACAGTTGACATTCAGCTAACTGGAGACATATGCTCTGCCTCGGGGGAAGTCAAAGGACATTTCATGTCAGTCACATTTTGGTGAAATAAAATATATCTTTTTTAAAGGTGGACACCTCACTATAGGCCACCATTGACTGTAACTGAGGTGGTTTGATGAGCCATGCTTGTGTGATGGAGGAGACTTGACGACTTGCATTAGGTAATCAAGCTAATGCCTAGGCTTCAGCTCAGCAGGCTAACAAAGTTGAGACATTTGGCAGCCAACAGTGCTTTCATTGGTTTTGCAAATACCATAACATAATCAAGTTACCAGGAATGTCTCTTTACCTTCAAGTTTTTGCAGCTTTTCATCAGATATTTGACATCATAGATTGCAGGGAAGAAGAGATTGAGGATCTGGAAGAACTCATGTTCCTCCTCAGGTAGCCGAGTGTCTGTTAACAGCTTCACCAGGTAGCCAAAATCGTACCCGCTGCAAATGAGAAACACGGCATGGAGATTCATTACAACTTGATTTCGCAAATGGGCACTGTTGGGAGTGTTCATGACTAGGGCCCAGAGTTTATCCTGTTTACCAGAAAAAAATGCTAGGCCCACTGACATCGCAACACATCCCTACCTGTGAAAGGAGAGCCACTTGACATTTTCACACAGCACTAAACCAGATGTCATCAGGAGCTCAGCAAAGTAGAGTGTGTCAATCCCCTCTTCCTCGTGCTTTTTGAATTGGAGGCCGGAGTTCTGAAGTAAGTCTATCGAGTCCTGGGAGTACATATCCTCTCTGTTTACAAAAGAACAGAATTGAGCAAACAGTGAAACAACAGACTATTACTCAAGAGCCCTCTAATGAGGCATCAGATCCTACCCCAAAAACATAAGCATGGCATAGTATTAATCTCATTACTGGCTATACTGTTTTATAACAAGGATTAAGACCCACGTTAAATTAAATTTGAAATTGAACTGCCATGTCGTCGTTCCAGGGGGATAGTCTCCATCCTCGTTCATAAATGACAGTCCCAGTTGGATGATTTTCAGAAGGTCCACGTTGCACCTCAAGAGCTGGTACTGGTAGTCTACCGTACTGCGAAACTCGCCAATGGGTCGAACCACCACTCCGGGGAATTCTGTGTCCTGTTGGAACAAGGACATCATTAATGACAACAAAAAAAAGTTTACGCAATACATACCAAAACCTTCACAGATCTACTAAGAATCAATGAAAAAGTTAGCATAAGGCGCATTTAGCAAGATATATTACCATGGCAATGAAGTTGTAGCTTTGAATTATCTGTCGGATTTTCCTCATTTCCTCATCCACATTGCTTGCCCAGACCTCACAGATAATCTGACTGGTATCTGCCAGTGCAGCTGGCATTTTTGCAGGTTGAGGAAAGGACTGAAAACCCAGACAATTCTGCAGCACTTTCAGGGAACAGTCTGTTGAAAAAAAACAATCACTCTGTGGGTAGCAAGAAGAGGTTTAACGTTATCTATGCTAATCATCAATTAACTGCATTTGAAATGCAAAATGATAGTTATTAAATTTGTGTGCAGTAGCTAGACTTAACACATAAGATATATATACACACACACAAAAGTATGTAGACACCCCTTCAAAATGTGTGGGTTCAGCTATTTCAACCACACCCATTGCTGACAGGTGTATAAAAGTCAAGCACACAGCCATGCAATCTCCACAGATAAACATTGGCAGTAGAATGGCCTTACTGAAGAACTCAGTGACTTTCAACGTGTCACTGTCATAGGATGCCACCTTTCCAACAAGTCAGTTCGTCAAATTCCTGCCCTGCTAGAGCTGCCCGGACAACTGTAAATGCTGTTATTGTGAAGATGAAACAGAACAGGACCGCCGAGTGCTGAAGCATGTAAAAATCTGTCCTTGGTTGCAACTTCAGCACAAGAACTGTTCGTAGGGAACTTATTGAAATGGGTTTCCATGGCCAAGCAGCCACACACAAGCCTAAGATCACCATGCGCAATGCCAAGCATCGACTGGAGTTGTGTAAAGCTCACCGCCATTGGGCTCTAGAGCAGTGGAAATGCTTTCTCTGGAGTGATGAATCACGCTTCACAAATCTGGGTTTGGCAGATGCCAGGAGAACATTATGCATAGTGCCAACTGTAAAGTTTGGTGGAGGAGGAATAATGGTCTGGGGCTGTTTTCATGGTTCGGGTTAGGCCCCTTAGTTCCAGTGAAGGGAAATCTTAACTCAACAGCATACAATGACATACTAGACGATTCTGTGCTTCCAACTGTGGCAACAGTTTGGGAAAGGCTCTTTTCTGTTTCAGCATGACAATGCCCCCGTGCACAAAGCGAGGTCCATACAGGAATGGTTTGTCGAGATCGGTATGGAAGAACTTGACTGGCCTGCACAGAGCCCTGACCTCAACCCCATCGGTCACCTTTGGAATGAATTGGAACGTCGACTGCGAGCCTCACATCAATGCCCTACCTCACTTATGGTCTTGCGGCTGAATAGAAGCAAGTCTACGCTGAAATGTTCCAACATCTAGTGGAAAGCCTTTCCAGAAGAGTGAAGGCTGTTATAGCAACAACGGGGGGACCAACTCCATATGAATGCCCATGATTTTGGAATGAGATGTTCGACGAGCAGCTGTCCACATACTTTTGGTAATGTGGTGTACATGTAGCTACATGGCTGGGCGCCTAAATCAAAACATGACTGGCCTGAGTGATGCTAGCTAGATTAAGAGCAAACGAACTTGGCTGGATAAAACAACCCCGATTTTGGTTTTCTGCAAATGAATTAGTTTATTGTATAAACACTGAACTAGCTAAGGTTACCTAGCAACAATTAAATGACGGACAACAAGCTATATACAGTAGCTAACTAGCATCCAAATGACATGTAGCATTAGCTGACGTTAACTAGCCCAGTTACAGTGGAAACAATATAGTATGCCAATGGCAGCTAGCTAGTGAGCCACACTGGAAGTTAACTAAAATAAAATGTTCGCTACCTCGAATCAGTCTTCTATTACACATATTTAGCTACAACAGCACGTAGCCAAGCTACATTGGGATACCTAGCTAGCTCAGTTTGCCAGCATAGCTGGAAACCACCAGGCTAGCCAACTCACTTTGGTAATTGTTTTGAGTTAAACATTATTGTATTAGCTAGCTACTATGAAACGTGTAAAGCACAAATAACAATATCCACCTGATCTGTCGTATGATCTTGTTCCGTTGGGGCTACTGCTAGCCCTTGCTAACGTTGCTGCATAACGTTGGCTTCCTTACTCTATCGGAAGTCATAGAAATACATCTAGGCAGGCGCAGTAAAAAGAAAAAACTCACCTTCACGTCTCACATGATGCTCTGACCAGTAGCTAGAGTATGGACTGTGGAGCATAAACCACCTCAGTGTTATCCACCCGTTTTCCCCCAGAGAAATACAAACTTAAATTGCTACATATCTATAGTGTGTAACTTTATAGTTGCCAATGTGGTTGGTTTCATGTCATGACCCTATATACAGTATATCAAGGTTTCAGCACAATAATTACCTAATTATCCAGGAGTTAATTGGTTTGTAAAAGTTTTTACAAATGAAATGCTTTATAAATTGTGTCACATTTTCTCAAATCTTCAACTGGATGGATCATTCAATGTCACACAATAATCGATGCAAAGCTTTAATAGGATGTTGTTTAAGACATTATCTTTATTTGAAAAGCGTAAAATACCTGACTGTAAAATAGCCCCAAAAGTCCAAGGAAAACCTGATACAGTTCCAAGACACAGATGACCACAATCACTTTTCCTACTAAGATACAATTACAATAGTTGTCATCATTCAATTACTAATTTTCTGGTTATACAATTACACCTGAAGATAAACATGGAGGCATGTGTGCCAAAGCGATATCACATTAATTTGCAATACAGACACCTGAAGTACTTGGGGTTATCCTGAAGTCCTGGTGTTATGAATAATGCATTGAATCATGGTAATTGTGAAACAGAGACATGGAAAAGTCTATATTCAGAATTTCTCAATGTCAGTACATAAGCACAGTATTTGTATGAGAAATGCAAACATCAATGTCATTCAAACATGTCAGCTCTAGACTCCTCAAATAGTGTACATTGGTATATCTACTGTGCTATACAACAACAGCAGTACAATACTCCATGACGAGTAAACACTGTTTGTCAAAGGTACATTTCTTCTGAGGCGTGGCACTTTAGATAGGCTTCGAAATAAATATAATATAAAGCTGAGGAAGTATTTTTAAAACCGCAATGACATGTCAATGCTTTTTGTCAGGGTCCCTTGTTCGCACAGCTGGCAGAAAGATGTGGTCACTGTTGGTTATAGTCAGCACTACTTTGAATGTGGGACACCTCTAATACAGGCATGAGGAGCTGGAAGGAATCCTGGATGTACGATGCACTGTTTGAAGCCTAAAGAAGACGAGATACATACAGTACATACAGTGGGGCAAAAAAATTATTTAGTCAGCCACCAATTGTGCAAGTTCTCCCACTTAAAAAGATGAGAGAGGCCTGTAATTTTCATCATAGGTACACTTCAACTATGACAGACAAAATGAGAAAAAAAAATCCAGAAAATCACATTGTAGGATTTTTAATGAATTTATTTGCAAATTATGGTGGAAAATAAGTATTTGGTCAATAACAAAAGTTTCTCAATACTTTGTTATATACCCTTTGTTGGCAATGACAGAGGTCAAACGTTTTCTGTAAGTCTTCACAAGGTTTTCACACACTGTTGCTGGTATTTTGGCCCATTCCTCCATGCAGATCTCCTCTAGAGCAGTGATGTTTTGGGGCTGTTGCTGGGCAACACGGACTTTCAACTCCCTCCAAAGATTTTCTATGGGGTGGAGATCTGGAGACTGGCTAGGCCACTCCAGGACCTTGAAATGCTTCTTACGAAGCCACTCCTTCGTTGCCCGGGCGGTGTGTTTGGGATCATTGTCATGCTGAAAGACCCAGCCACGTTTCATCTTCAATGCCCTTGCTGATGGAAGGAGGTTTTCACTCAAAATCTCACGATACATGGCCCCATTCATTCTTTCCTTTACACGGATCAGTCGTCCTGGTCCCTTTGCAGAAAAACAGCCCCAAAGCATGATGTTTCCACCCCCATGCTTCACAGTAGGTATGGTGTTCTTTGGATGCAACTCAGCATTCTTTGTCCTCCAAACACGACGAGTTGAGTTTTTACCAAAAAGTTATATTTTGGTTTCATCTGACCATATGACATTCTCCCAATCTTCTTCTGGATCATCCAAATGCTCTCTAGCAAACTTCAGACGGGCCTGGACATGTACTGGCTTAAGCAGGGGGACACGTCTGGCACTGCAGGATTTGAGTCCCTGGCGGCGTAGTGTGTTACTGATGGTAGGCTTTGTTACTTTGGTCCCAGCTCTCTGCAGGTCATTCACTAGGTCCCCCCGTGTGGTTCTGGGATTTTTGCTCACCGTTCTTGTGATCATTTTGACCCCACGGGGTGAGATCTTGCGTGGAGCCCCAGATCGAGGGAGATTATCAGTGGTCTTGTATGTCTTCCATTTCCTAATAATTGCTCCCACAGTTGATTTCTTCAAACCAAGCTGCTTACCTATTGCAGATTCAGTCTTCCCAGCCTGGTGCAGGTCTACAATTTTGTTTCTGGTGTCCTTTGACAGCTCTTTGGTCTTGGCCATAGTGGAGTTTGGAGTGTGACTGTTTGAGGTTGTGGACAGGTGTCTTTTATACTGATAACAAGTTCAAACAGGTGCCATTAATACAGGTAACGAGTGGAGGACAGAGGAGCCTCTTAAAGAAGAAGTTACAGGTCTGTGAGAGCCAGAAATCTCGCTTGTTTGTAGGTGACCAAATACTTATTTTTC
Organism: Salvelinus namaycush; assembly: GCF_016432855.1. Lineage (NCBI taxonomy): Eukaryota > Metazoa > Chordata > Actinopteri > Salmoniformes > Salmonidae > Salvelinus > Salvelinus namaycush. The sequence goes on from NC_052318.1 coordinate 26,557,379, forward strand.
ACCATAATTTGCAAATAAATTCATTAAAAATCCTACAATGTGATTTTCAGGATTTTTTTTCTCATTTTGTCTGTCATAGTTGAAATGTACCTATGATGAAAATTACAGGCCTCTCTCATCTTTTTAAGTGGGAGAACTTGCACAATTGGTGGCTGACTAAATACTTTTTTGCCCCACTGTAGATACATTTGAAGTCAGAAGTTTACATACACTTAGGTTGGAGTCATTAAAACTCGTTTTTCAACCACTCCACACATTTCTTGTTAACAAACCATAGTTTTGGTTAGGACATCTACTTTGTGCATGACACAAATAATTTTTCCAACAATTGTTTACAGACAGATTATTTCACTTATAATTCACTGTATCACAATTCCAGTGGGTCAGAAGTTTACATACACTAAGTTGACTGTTGCTTTAAACAGCTTGAAAAATTCCTGAAAATGATGTCATGGCTTTAGAAGCTTTTGATAGGCCAATTGACATCATTTGAGTCAATTGGAGATGTTCCTGTAGATATATTTCAAGGCCTACCTTAAAACTCAGTGCCTCTTTGCTTAACATCATGGGAAAATCAAATGAAATCAGCCAAGACCTCAGAAAAATTATTGTAGACCTCCACAAGTCTGGTTCATCCTTGGAAGCAATTTCCAAATGCCTGAAGGTACAACATTCATCTGTACAAACAATAGTACGCAAGTATAAACACCATGGGACCACGCAGCCGTCATACCGCTCAGGAAGGAGACGCATTCTGTCTCCTAGAGATGAATGTACTTTGGTGCGAAAAGTGCAAATCAATCCCACAACAACAGCAAAGGACCTTGTGAAGATGCTGGAGGAAACAGGTACAAAAGTATCTATATCCACAGTAAAACGAGTCCTATATCGACATAACCTGAAAGGCCGCTCAGCAAGGAAGAAGCCACTGCTCCAAAACCGCCATAAAAAAGCCAGACTACGGTTTGCAACTGCACATGGGGACAAAGATCGTACTTTTTGGAGAAATGTCCTCTGGTCTGATGAAACAAAAATAGAACTGTTTGGCCATAATGACCATTGTTATGTTTGGAGGAAAAAGGGGGAAGCTTGCAAGCTGAAGAACACCATCCCAACCGTGAAGAATGGGGGTGGTAGCATCATGTTGTTGGGGTGCTTTGCTGCAGGAGGGACTGGTGCACTTCACAAAATAGATGCATCATGAGGTAGGAAAATTATGTGGATATATTGAAGCAACATCTCAAGACATCAGTCAGGAAGTTAAAGCTTGGTCGCAAATGGGTCTTCCAAATGGACAATGACCCCAAGCATACTTCCAAAGTTGTGGCAAAATGGCTTAAGGACAACAAAGTCAAGGTATTGGAGTGGCCATCACAAAGCCCTGACCTCAATCCTATAGAAAATGTGTGTGCAGAACTGAAAAAGCGTGTGCGAGCAAGGAGGCCTACAAACCTGACTCAGTTACACCAGCTCTGTCAGAAGGAATGGGCCAAAGTTCCCCCAACTTATGGTGGGAAGCTTGTGGAAGGTTACCCAAAACGTTTGACCCAAGTTAAACAATTTTAAAGGCAAATGCTGCCAAATGCTAATTGAGTGTATGTAACCTTCTGACCCACTGAGAATGTGATGAAAGAAATAAAAGCTGAAATAAATCATTCTCTCTACTATTATTCTGACATTTCACATTCTTAAAATAGAGTGCTGATTCTAACTGACCTGATTCTAACTGGCATGGAATTTTTACTAGGATTAAATGTCAGGAATTGTGAAAAACTGAGTTTAAATGTATTTGGTTAAGGTGTATGTAAACTTCTGACTTCAACTGTACATAAACGATGCACCACATTTGTAAATCTCTCACACACACAAACACACATTGTTATGATTCAGCTTTCAGACAGAATGAAGAGGATGTGATATGCAGCAATGTACGATAATGAATTAGATACAAACCTCCAAAAATACTCCCGTTATGAGTGGATTGAGGACATCTCCCTTTTCATTTGACTGAAAAACAAAATGTTTTAGTCTTAATAGTCAGTGAACAAGGAATCTTATACACCTATTAAAGGGATACTTAGGGATTTTGGCAATATAGCCCTTTATTTACTTCCCCAGAGTCAGCTGAACTCAATCACGGATACCATTTTTATGTCTCTGCATCCAGTATGAAGGAAGTTAGAGGTAGTTTTGCGAGCCAATGCTAACTAGTGTTAGCACAATGACTGAACGTCTATGGTATCTACTAGCATGCTTGAAAAAGAAAAGGAGAGCTCGGATGCAATCATTTTATAATTAACTTTTCGACAGACAAGCTGTCTTCATCAGTGTATAATGACAAACACTGCGGTTCACTAATTTATATACTTTGAAAGAACACACACAGGTGTCTGTAATCATGGCCAAGTGTTGCTTGATTTTATTGGTTGATTTACAGATATAAATAGAAAAACAGAAAAAACTACTAGCTTGCTAGCAGTTACCATAGACTTCTATTCATTGCATTAACGCTAGTTAGAGATAGATCGAAAAGTGCTGGGGGGTAGTGGATAGTCCAACTCAATGTGTCATAAAACAATAAATTGCACTCCCCTTCCCAAATGTACAAATATTTTCACATGACCCTCCCCCCTCATAGAATTATCTCAAAATAATGTTTACGGCCACAAATAACAATAACTGTAGAGAACCTGTGTTTATAAACATGGATATCGACTTAGACACTTCAGCATGCAGTCAATGCCACGCAGGGCTACGGGCCAGGAGGATGAGGGTTCGTCAACCATCACAGAAGAGCTCACTCTCCCTGCCTGTTTCATTACACTACAATCAGAGCCTGGTGCAGAAAATGATCAGCTAGGGGGAAATCAGATTTTTTTATGCCATTTATAATTATACAGTGCCTTCAGAAAGTATTCAGACCCCTTGACTTTTTACACATTTTGTTACGTTACGCCTTATTCTAAAATGTATTAAATATTTAAACAATTCTCAGCAATCTACACACAATACCCCAGAAATGTTTGTAAATGTATTAAACATTAAAAACAGAAATACCTTATTTACATAAGTATTCAGACCCTTTGCTATGAGACTCAAAATTGATCTCAGCTGCATCCTGTTTCCATTGATCATCCTTGAGATGTTTCTACAACTTGATTGGAGTCCACCTGTGGTAAATTCAATTGATCGGACATGATTTGGAAAGGCACAGACCTGTCAATATTAGGTCCCACAGTTGAGAGTGCATGTCAGAGCGAAAACAAAGGTCGAAGGAATTGGCCGTAGAGCTCCAAGACAGATTGTGTCGAGGTACAGATCTGGGGAAGGGTACAAAAAAATGTCTGCAGCATTGAAAGTCCCCAAGAACACAGTGGCCTCCATCAATCTTAAATATAAGAAGTTTGGAACAACCAAGTGTCTTCCTAGAGCTGACCAACCGGCCAAACTGAGCAATCAAGGGAGAAGGGCCTTGGTCAGGGAGGTGACCAAGAACCCAATGGTCACTCTGACAGAGCTCTAAAGTTACTCTGTGGAGATGGGAGAACCTTGCAGAAGGACAACCATATCTGCAGCACTCCACCGCCAGGCCTTTATGGTAGAGTGGCCAGACAGAAGCCACTCCTCAGTATGAGGCACATGACGCCTGCTTGGAGTTTGCCAAAAGGCACCTAAAGACTCTTTGGCCTGAATGCCAAGCGTCACGTCTGGAGGAAACCTGGCACCATCCCTACGGTGAAGCATGGTGGTGACAGCATCATGCTGTGGGGATGTTTTTCTGCAGCAGGGACAGGGAGATTAGTCAGGATCGAGGCAAAGATGAACAGAGTAAAGTACAGAGAGATCCTTGATGAAAACCTGCTCCAGAGAGCTCAAGACCAAAGACTGGGGCGAAGGTTCATCTTCGAACAGAACAACAACCCTAAGAACACAGCCAAGACAACGCAGGAGTGGCTTCGGGACAAGTCTCTGAATGTCCTTGAGTGACCCAGCCTGAGACCGGACTTGAACCTAATCAAATATCTCTGGAGAGACCTGAAAATAGTTGTGCCGCGACGCTCCCCATCCAACCTGACAGAGCTTGAGAGGACCTGCAGAGAAGAATGGGAGAAACTCTCCAAATACAGGTGTGACAAGCTTGTAGCGTCATACCCAAGAAGACTCGAGACTGTAATTGCTGCCAAAGGTGCTTCAACAAAGTACTGAGTAAAGTTTTTTTTATTAATAATAAATTAGCAAACATTTTGAAAAACCTGTTTTTTCTTTATCATTATGGAGTATTGTCTGTAGATTGATGAGGGGAATTTTAGAATAAGAATGTAACGTAACAAAATGTGAAAAAAGTCAAGGGGTCTGAAAACTTTCCAAATGCACTGTATAAAATATTTGAAACTTATTTTCCACAAACAGGTTTCTGTGCCAATGCACTACACAACCAATAAACAAAGCATACAGACTTTGGGCACTTCAAAATCATGGTTTGTGTTTTCAACACCAAAATAAATAGACTGTCAATCTCAACAAAGAGAAAATACATCCCTCACTACCCAGCAGGCTTACCCAGTATGAAGACATCTCAGAATGTCATTAAACCTTTTTGGTGTTTTGTAACAGATGTCTCTTTCCGTTCATCAATTGGCCGCTGCACAGTTTGGATTGATTCATTGATTGACTTATTTGTCAGTTAAAATAGTACATATATACAAAAATATTGTTTGGACAATAAAGTCTGGGACTTATTTCCATTGTGGTCATTTTTTTAACATAAATACATACAATACCAGTCAAAAGTTTGGACACACCTACTCATTCCAGGGTTTTTCTTTATTTTGACTATTTTCTACATTGTAGAATAATAGTGAAGACATCAAAACTATGAAATAACACATATGGAATCATGTAGTAACCAAAAGAAGGTGTTAAACAAATCAAAATATATTTTATATTTGAGATTCTTCAAAGAAGACACATTTAGCCTTGATGACAGCTTTGCACAGTCTTGGCATTCTCTCAACCAGCTTCATTAGGTAGTCACCTGGAATGCATTTCAATTAATAGGTGTGCCTTGTTAAAAGTGTGGAATTTCTTTCCTTCTTAATTCTTTTGAGCCAATCAGTTGTGTTGTGACAAGGTAGGGGTGGTATACAGGAGATATCCCTATTTGGTAAAAGACCAAGTCCATTTTATGGCAAGAACAGCTCAAATAAGCAAAGATAAATGACAGTCCATCATTACTTCAAGACATGAAGGTCAGTCAATTTGGAAAATCTCAAGAACTTTGAAAGTTTCTTCAAGTGCAGTCGCAAAAACCATCAAGTGTTATGATGAATCTGGCTTTCATGGGGACCACCACAGGAAAGGAAGACCCAGAGTTACCTCTGCTGCAGAGGATAAGTTCATTAGAGTTACCAGCCTCAGATTTCAGCCCAAATAAATGCTTCAAAGAGTTAAAGTAACAGACACATCTCAACATCAACTGTTCAGGGTAGACTGTGTGAATCAGGCCTTCATGGTCGAATTTCTGCAAAGAAACCACTACTAAAGGACACCAATAATAAGAAGAGACTTGCTTGGGACAAGAAACACGAGCAATGGACATTAGACCGGTGGAAATAAGTCCTTTGGTCTGATGAGTCCAAATTTGACATTTTTGGTTCCAACCAGCTTTTCTTTGTGAGACGCAGAGCAGGTAATGGATGATCTCCGCATGTGTGGTTCCAACCGTGAAGCATGGAGGAGGAGGTGTGATGGTGCTTAGATTAGTATGATATGCACAGCCAGAACAGGACTGGCCACCCCTCGGAGCCTGATTCCTTTCTAGGTTTCTTACTAGGTTCCTGCCTTTCTAGGGAGTTTTTCCTAGCCACCTTGCTTCTACATCTGCATTGCTTGCTGTTTGGAGTTTTAGGCTGGGTTTCTGTATTGCACTTTGTGACATCGATTGATGTAAACAGGGCTTTATAAATAAATTTGATTGATGTTACATTTGGTATGGTTACATTAGAAAGAAGGTTACTTAAGGCAAAAACAAAAGTACGGTGGTGGTCAGGGTGGATGGGTGTGAGTATAATGTGAACATCTTGCAACCCAAAGGTTGCGAGTTCAAATCTCATCACGGACAACTTTAGCATTTTAGCTAATTAGCAACTTTTCAACTACATACTACTTTAAGCTACTTTGCAACTACTTAGCAGGTTAGCTAACCCTCCCCTTAACCCTTTAACCTAACTCCTAAACTTAATCCTAACCTTAACCCTCAGCCTAGCTAACGTTAGCCAGCTAGCTAATGTTAGCCACCAAGCCACCTAGCTAGAATTTGTAACATACTGTACGTTTAGCAAATTTGTAACATATAATACACATTGTAATTCGTAATATATCAAACAAAATGGGTGACGACATCCACAAATTAATACATACCATATCATACTAAATGGAGTGTGAATAATTTGTAATTATCTGAGACCCCGTTGTGTGTGGTCAACTAGATTATCATTTCAGCATGATTTTGATTGGGACAGCGACATCGCACTGCTTTGAGACAAGCGAATCATCTTGATACATTTATCAGTGTAAGATTTTTGTTTTCACTGAATCACCGTTTGGATATTGGTTAAGCTACAATTAGTCTGGGAAAATGTTAGCTAAATTGCTGTGAGTGCTGCTCATGATCATCTTGTCAAGTTGGCTTATTTATTAGAAAATGTTGCCATGTTATGTAGTTTAACAAGTGGATTATTTTGCTAGCAGTCGCTTAGTAGCCTAGGCCTACTCCCGGCCAAAAACCTGTGACTTCACTGACTTCTCATCCCTAATTGTTCCTGAAAATTGCTCTGAATAAGAGTGTATACTAAATTACTAAAATGTAAATGTAAAAATTATGTCTGATAATCAATCAATGTGATTTTATTTCACTGAATTTCCATCTGTACAGGCTATTTGGAGGCGGTATAGCTCATCTATCTATTAGTTTGCTCATCTTGGGGCGGCAGGTAACCTAGTGGTTAGAGCGTTGGACTAGTAACCGAAAGGTTGCAAGACTGAATCCCCGAGCTGACAAGGTAAAAATCTGTCGTTCTGCCCCTGAACAAGGCAGTTAATCCACTGTTCCTAGGCCGTCATTGAAAATAAGAATTTGTTCTTAACTGACTTGCCTAGTTAAATAAAAAATGAATCTATCACTGATCAGAAACATTTTCTGTGACAAGTTGTGTGGGAAAGATATTATTTGTTTTTTATTCTGTTATATTCTTACTATAGTATACACTGAGTATACCTAACATTAGGAACACCTTCCTAATATTGAGTTGTCTCCCCCCCTCCCACTTTTGCCCTAAGAACAGCCTCAATTCGTTGGGGCATGGGCTCTACAAGGTGTCAAAAGCGTTCCACAGGGAGGCTGGCCCATGTTGACTCCAATGCTTCCCACAAGTTGGCTGGATGTCCTTTGGTTGCAGTTCTTGACACAAACCGTTGCGCCTGGCACCTACTACTGTTCAAAGGCACTTAAATATTTTGTCTTTCCCATTCACCCTCTGAATGGCACACATACACAATCCACATCTCAATTGTCTCAAGGCCCCCCCATCTACACGGACTGAAGTGGATTTAACAAGTGACAACAATAAGGAATCATAGCCTTCACCTGATCAGTCTATGTAATGGAAAGAGCAGGTGTTCTTAATGTTTTTTATACTCAGTGTATATGTTTGTTGACTGTAATCGGGTAGGTTTGTCTTGTCTGTTTAATCAACAAAATAACAAATTATTGATTTCATTTGAATGGCGCAGTCATGGCTTCACAGACCCGTACCATAGGCCTAATTAAACTCAAAATACGCTATTAAAATAGACGCCTACCCACCACAACTACCACTTGTCCCCGGCATGCCGGCATAAAAGGCGTATGCATAAGAGTCATATAAACATTGCCCTATCTGTTTTGTTTACAGGCAAAATACCTTAAATCCTATGCGAAAGCAGTATTTGTGAAACTCAAAAGACAGTTTATACATTTTCATAGTGAGGCAGTACAATTAAGTTTCATGATGAAAAGTTGTTGTGCAAGACCATGAATACTAACATCTGAAGCTGAGTTCTGTGAATGTGGCTTCCAAGAGTGTAAGCTTAGTGACAGGCTAAATATAATTTGTGATATAGTTTGTATAGAATCACTATCTTACCCCTATTGTAGTTAAACAGGAGGTGAACTTCTTGGAAAGTAGTGATATCTCTTTACACAAAACAATTGTTATTCTGTAAGGGGAGAACAAAATGTTGAGTTAGAGCACAATCACATTCTGGAATATGACAACAATAAGGGTATCAATACACACATGTTATGTCTGAAGGTTAGGGATGTGTGAACCAGAGCTATATCTATGACTAGTAATATAACACTCTGTAGATGGCTGATGGTGTGTAGGAACTTACTGCGAGAGGATTTTGGCCTGCTCCAAAGTGGTGACCTTCTGGCTGGTACAGAGTAGGATCATCTCGGCCACTTTGTGGAACTGCTCTATGGATCTGGCTGTTAGCTCAGCCAGGCTTTTGATGGCTGACGAGTGGACATTCTGAGAGGAATCAACAACACTCACATCAGTAGTTACAACAGAAGCTCCATTCCAATAGTCACGATGTCAGATAATAATTTTCCATACCTCAACAGTATAGGTTTTTGCCACTTCCTCTTCATTCCTTTCTTCTTCCTTTATGGGTTTGGTCATTTGGGCAATCTGGTCACATGCATTCTTACTCACCTGATGAGTGTTTGCAGAGAAAAAATAGGTTAGAGATTAGTGATCTACCATGCCGAAAAAGCAAAGTCGAGTAGTGCTCAGTCCTTTCAAAACGCAATCCTGCCAAAACTCGGAAGATGGCAACAAACACTGCTATATTATTGTACTGCTAGCATGAGACCGTAAGATCACTGGATCACTGAAATTCAATCAAAACAGAAATGTATTGTGCCAACCTTGCCAAGTTTGTCAGCTGTTGTGGGTATGTGTAGTCCATCAAGGGCCTCTGTTAATTCCCTCAGAAACTCAGCGCCATCTTCATCTGAAAATAAATATGAATAAACAAAATGTATTGCTTTTGCTCATTGTATTTATCACAAAAACATACTGCCATCTTTCCCTAAAACAAGATAAAAATTCTGATGTTTATCAGTTGAATTATCACCCACAGAAGAAAAAAAATCATAGATCAAAAGTATTTTGTTTCTGTTGTGAGTACAGTGGCGACCCATTATTCTGGGCAGGTAGGGCAGAGACCCACCTGTTTTGAGCCCTACCTGTTTAGCAAAATATATACAGTACTAGTCAAACGTTTGGACACATCTACTCATTCAAGGGTTTTTCTTTATTTTTACTATTTTCTAAACTGTGAAGCATTTATTTGGGCTGCAATCTAATGAACTTGTCCTCTGCAGCAGAGGTAACTCTGGGTCTTCCTTTCCTGTGGCGGTCCTCATGAAAGCCAGTTTCATCATAGTACTTGATGGTTTTTGCGACTGCACTTGAAGAAGCTTTCAAAGTTCTTGAAATGTTCCAGATTGACTGACCTTCCTGTCTTAAAGTAATGATGGATTGTCGTTTCTCTTTGCTAATTTGAGCTGTTCTTTCCATAATATGGACTTAGTCTTTTACTAAATAGGGCTATCTCCTGTATACCACCCCTACTGTCACGTTCTGACCCTAGTTCTTTTGTTATTTCTTTGTTTTAGTGTGGTCAGGGCGTGAGTTGGGTGGATTATCTATGTGCGTTTTTCTATGTTGTTTTTTTGGTTTGGCCTGGTATGATTCTCAATCAGAGGCAGGTGTCGTTAGTTGTCTCTGATTGAGAATCATACTTAGGTAGCCTTTTTCCACCTGGGTTGTGTGGGTGGTTATTTTCCGTGTCAGTGTTTGTTCCACACGGAACTGTTTCGGTTTGTATTTCACGTATCGTTTATTGTTTTGTTTCTGTGTTCGTTCGTTATTAAAGAAAATGAACACGTACCACGCTGCGCATTGGTCCTCCTCTCTTTCTCCCAACGAAGATCGTTACACCTACCTTGTCACAACACAACTGATTCAAATGTATTAAGGAAATAAATTCCACAAATTAACTTTTAACAAGGCTCAGCTGTTAATTGAAATGCATTCCAGGTGACTACCTCATGAAGCTGGTTGAGAGAATGCCAAGAGTGTGCAAAGCTATCATCAAGGCAAAGGGTGGCTGCTTTGAAGAATCTCAAATAAAACATATATTTTGATTTGTTTAACACTTTTTTGGTTACTACATTATTCCATATGTGTTATTTCATAGTTTTGATGTCTTCACTATTATTCTACAATGTAGAAAATAGTCAAAATAAAGAAAAACCCTGGAATGAGTAGGTGTGTCCAAACTTTTGACTGGTACTGTATATTGCCTGTTTTGCATGCTATTTTGGCATTCATTCGTGTTACATATCAGTTTTCAAACAATGTAAACAACTATAATAATTGAGTTAATAAAGCCACATACTCTCTTTCTTGAGTAAGGCAGCTCCAAAAGCAGGTGTTTCAGACTAACTCAGTGCTTTCAGTGGTGGAGGGGCAGCCAGCGAAAGCACAGAGCGAAGGCATTGGTAATGTTCTCTAGTTGCACTGTGATTGGCTTAGTGTTTGGTCACTCATGGGGACACTGCAGAATCTACAGGGAGAGCTTGGCAGTTCAAGCCCCCTTGGGTGCTGCCATAGATGTTGTAACGGCTGTCAATGTCGTTCTCCTCCTCGGACGAGGAGGAGCATGGATCGGACCAAGATGCGGAGGGATAAGTGTTCATTATTTAATGACAAAACAACAAAACACTTCAACATACAAAACAACAAACGTGACAAACCCGAAACAGTCCTGTGTGGCCCAAACGCTGACACAGGAACAAACACCCACAAAACACAAGTGAAACCCAGGCTGCCTTAGTATGATTCTCAATCAGGGACAACGATAGACACCTGTCTCTGATTGAGAATCATACCAGGCCGAACACAAAATCCCAACATAGAAATAGAAAACATAGACTGCCCACCCAAAACTCACGCCCTGACCAATAAACAACTACAAAACAAGAGAAAACAGGTCAGGAACGTGACAGATGTACAATAGAGGTTCCCTTCCAAGAAGGCTCAAGGTCATTGGCCACAGATAAAATGACTTCAAATCACATTATATCCACCATAGCTTTGATTGGACTGATCATGTTAACATCATACCTTCAAAATCTTAGCTAGCTAGCTAGATAAGCAGTCATCATGAATCATGTAAACAATCTACTGACAAATCCTTTTCAATTTATGTCATGTGAAGAGAAATTATAGATAAAACGTATCGGTGCTCATCGGCCATAAACATTACACAACAAGTCGGAAATCGCAAATTCAACAATGAGTAGTTTCGAAGAAATCAGTGGCTAACTGCAAGCGTTGCTAAGCAATCACTATTTTGTTTCCCCTGCCTGCTATTTGGTGGAGAGAGTGTGTGGTCCAAGTCTGTGTTTAAGGATTTAAAACATCTGTCTGAAAGGGTCTCTTTTCCGAGCTTAAAACCTCTACTTCCTCAGAAACCCGGGTCCGGGAGCACCCCCACCAGTAAAAAAGCTGACTAGCATAGGCTAGCATAGCGTCACAAGTAAATAGTAGCATCTAAATATCATTAAATCACAAGTCCAAGACACCAGATGAAAGATACACATCTTGGTAATCAAGCCATCATTTCTGATTTTTAAAATGTTTTACAGGGAAGACACAATATGTAAATCTATTAGCTAACCACGTTAGCAAAAGACACCATTTTTTTTACTCCACCAGTTTTTTACTCCATCAGTAGCTATCACAAATTCGACCAAATAAAGATATAAATAGCCACTAACCAAGAAACAAATTCATCAGATGACAGTCTGATAACATATTTATTGTATAGCATATGTTTTGTTAGAAAAATGTGCATATTTCAGGTATAAATCATAGTTTACCATTGCAGCCACCATCACAACTCGACTAGAATAACTACAGAGAGCAACGTGTATTACCTAATTACTCATCATAAAACATTTCTTAAAAATACACAGCGTACAGCAATTGAAAGACACAGATCTTGTGAATCCAGACAATATTTCAGATTTTCTAAGTGTTTTACAGCGAAAACACAATATAGCGTTATATTAGCTTAGCACAGTAGCAAACCACACAACAGCATTGATTCCAGCCAAACATAGCGATAACGTATTCACCACCAAAATATATTAATTTTCACTAACCTTCTCAGAATTCTTCAGATGACAGTCCTGTAACATCATATTACACAATGCATATAGAGTTTGTTCGAAAATGTGCATATTTAGCGGCACAAATCGTGCTTATACAATGAAAATAGTGTCCAAATACTCAAGCAATCTGTCCGGCGCCATCTTGGAAAGACACCTATTCTTATCGAAAACTATTCATAAACTTGACTAAAAAAACACAGGTTGGACAGCAATTGAAAGACAAATTAGTTCTTAATGCAATCGCTGAATTACATTTTTAAAATTAACCTTACTGTGCAATACAGGGTGCAATACAGGGTGCGATAACGCAAGGCTACACGGCAAATAATGGCGTCTTATGCATTTTACTTTTTCAACAGAACAACGAATTATCAGCATAAATAGTTCTTACTATTAGCTGAACTCCCATCAGAATCTTGGGAAAGGTGTCCTTTGTCCAAAAGAATCGTTGCTGGGTTGGAGAATGTTTCCTTCCACGTTGCAATTAGCAGTACACAATGGCATGCGAGAGAGAGATACCCAACTCAATACAACGTCAGAAAATGAAATGCCCGAAAATCGCAATATACTGACATAAACTGATATAAATCGGTTTAAAATAACAAGATTATGATGTCTTTAAAGCCTATATCGAATAAAAACAGAGCCGGATATATCTAGGAGTTAAAACCAGAGCTTCTAAAACGACATGCCAAGACCCTCTCTGCGTCAGCGCGAAGATCCAAAAGGGTGGACACATCGATTCCAATCAATTTATAGACTTTCGGCTCTGCGTAGAAACTCCATTTCAAGTCTCCCTATTCGCTAACAACCAGGGAAGGCGTATGCAGTGCATCTCAACCAATAGAGGACAGGCAAATTAATACACAGGTCTCAGAACAGCCAGCAAAATTCTGCATTCTGACATACACATAGGAAAATTGCTCTAAGTCGAGTTCTGTTTCACCCACAGATATAATTCAAACGGTTTTAGAAACTAGAGAGTGTTTTCTATCCAATAGTAATAATAATATGCATATTGTACGAGCAAGAATTGAGTACGAGGCAGTTTAATTTGGGAACACCAAGAAAAGAATAGTGCTAACAGCTCCCCCTATTGACAAGAAGTTTTAAAAGGATAAATATTCACGCGCAACACCATGTCCCAGAAAAGGTTGAATACATTGGCTATACACTCAATCCAGCATAACTTCTGCCGCGTTCAAAACAACTGGGAACCTGGAAATTTCAGACTCCCGAGCGTTCAAGACAACTGGGAACTTTGAAAAAAACAAGCTCTGACTGATAAAAATACATTTATAATGGTCATCCTACTTGGAATTCCAAGTCGGACACTCGGTTCTCTTTCTAGAGCTCCAACCTAAAGATCACTGGCGTCATGATTTGTTCTAGTTTTTTTCCCTGAGTTCCCAGTTGTCTTGAAAGCACCATAAATCCAGAGAATGCCAGACTTTGATGGCAAAGTTTGCCCAGAAGAAGGACAGCTCGCTCGCTCATTAATGTCTTTATCGAAATTACGGCTTGCCTCTTATCAGCTCATCGTTCCCTTATGCCATAGTTTGTACATCTCAACTGTTATATTGCTTATATAGGTATATCTCATTAGTATCTTATTCATAATTTTCAGGCAATGTTGAAATTATGCAATTATGTTGTGGTCTGTAATCATGTTTGCCAGTGACAGTTTCTTCCCATTCAAATATATATTTATTTTCAACAAAAAGTTCAGTAATAGACCCATGTAATTCCAGTTGATATTGCGAGGGTTGTTTTGTTTGCGCAATGCGCTGTCTGTGCGTCGGTATAGTGGTAAGTGGATCCTCGTGATTGTATTTTCCTTCCTTTTTAGACCACACATATCTTTATGTACATATTCTTTATCCCTTTACACTTGTGTGTATAAGGTAGTAGTTGTGGAATTGTTAGGTTAGATTACTTGTTGGTTATTACTGCATTGTCGGAACTAGAAGCACAAGCATTTCGCTACACTCACATTAACATCTGCTAACCATGTGTATGTGACAAATAAAATTTGATTTGATTTGATTTTGACATAGGCCTAATAAAATACATCAAATGTTAGGCTTACCGTGTTGCTCTCTCTCTCTCTCTGTGTGTGGTGACTTAAAGAAGAGTAGAGTTAAGGCCTGAACATCTTGCTGAATTTATCTAAACTAACATCTGAATTTCTGTCTGTGTCCATTTCGAAACTGCAGAATGAAGGCCTACCTCGTTTGCTTGCACTTGCTTATACTTAGAGCTAAGTGTTAATAATAGAAGAACAAACATTATGAATTTACTGAACATACATTGGATAATGTTTGTGTATGGTTCAAAAGTAAAAACATTTGTTATTATTGAAGGAAAATGCGGTTCTTATTGAGTTACACAAATCCACAAAGAGTCAGTGGAAACCATATTTATTTAAGCAAGTCAGCCATATCAGCTATGGTTTATAAAGACAGTAAATGAGGATGATGGAACTGTTTTCCTGCCAGACTAGGCTCCACTGAAAGCCAGGTGTAGCGGTGGTATGGATTCACTCTATGGTGCTGAAAGGAAAGCTCTGCTGTTGTGACAGCTTTATGTAGCCCCTAACAGTTTGTGGGCACTGTTTGTCACTGTTATAGTGCTGTTTAATGTATTGTTTAATGTTGTGTAGTGGCTTTGTTGGCATGCATCTAAAAAAAAATTGGTTGAGTTTGCCCCAGCAAGATTTACTTGCTAAAATTGTCAGTTTGAGTACTAAAAGACTGTAAATGTAACATTGTGATAATAGACTTTATGTGACTGTTCTGTGACGGTAGGCTACCTTTCTTTTCTTCCACCTCCTCGTCGTCAAACTCTACCAGAGAGAAGGGTTCCTTGATGAGCTTCAGGTCCTCTTTGAGTTGGGCCAGCTCCTCTCCAGACAGAGTGGTTAGAACAGACTTCACCTACACCACACAACATACAACTGATTCAGTCATAAATAACATCTACTAAAACGGGTAGGCAACTAGATTCAGCCCGTGGGCTGATTTTTGTCGGGCCGAATGGTCGGGGGGCCGGAAAATAATATACTAATTGGTACACTGAAAATTGACTACAACTAGGCCCAAAAAGAGATTGTATTTAAAAACTAACAATAATTTCATACCTTGAGACAGACACAATGAGACATGATCACATATGTATATTTTTACTTTATTTGTGGGAATACTTGGGAACAGATTTCCTAAATTAAACTCATTTTTAGCTGAATTCTTGGTGATTTTAGTCTTTTTTTTATCTACCCTCTCAAAGAAAATCACTTGCCTGCCGGCCGCCTGTTGCTAGCCCCTGTACTAAAAGGAGCCAGGAGGATTTTAAAGTGCCATGGACCTGTTTTTATATTTCAAGAGGTTGCAATGGCTGTAGGTTCTCCATTTACAAGTGAGCAAAAATACAGCTAAATAACATGTTGTATTCATTTCAACGGAAGGCTGTGTGCTGTGATCAATCAATAATGTTTAGAGAGGCTGTTTACTTGTTTCTTTGTACAAGGTACAAAATGTGGAACTTGCTCAGTATTACCTTTGACTCACTCTCCCTGGAGAGAATCTCCAGAGCTTCCAAGTGGGCTAGGCCCTGGAATTCATCGAACAGCATTCCGTAATGGGCCTTCTTTTCCGTGTCTGAGGAAACCTCCTCGGCTGTTTGATGCTCCTCACGCTCCTTGGCCTCCCGTAAGACCTTCAGCAAAAGCAAAAACCTTATTCAATCTTGGTCAGAAAGCTTTCGAACGCAAATAAAGTGTAAGCACAACACTGGAGGTGGCTTCTCTACATCCATTCACCTGAGAAAGAGTGTTAGTCTTGATCATCAGACCCTTTGTTTTCTTGAAACCTGGATCTCCCTCTGCTATGACATCCATGGTCTTCTTGCCTATGAACTCCAAGGCATCCAAACCCCCTGTTAGGACTGTTTTCCCCTGGAATATAGATATTTAAGTCAGTAACCAAGTCACTTTTGCCCATAAACAACATATTATGAGAGATATCGTAAAAAAATCAGAGAAGCATTGTTTCTTACAGTGCTTTGAACAACACTGCTGAGGGTTGAGAACATTCCCATGGCGCTTCCCATGGCTGATGCTCCATCTCCTTCCCCTTTATCAGTCTCATTACTGGGTTCACCTAGAAGTAATATACATGTCAGACATCAACCTAATGTGCAGTTACAACAGTGAAGCACTCTACATCTCCACAACAAACGCATCCTAAATATACTAAGGCTTATCACGGCTGATGCTAAATCCAGAGTGATGACGCGTGTTGATAATGTTGATGACCAGCGTGTGCTATCATTACCTTCTTGTTTGTCCTCCTCTCTAATTGGTGCAGACAGCTCTGTGGAGCTGGGGATTCCCAGTGAAGTCTCTGCCTTCTCAATAGCCTGGGTGATCCCTTGGCCTCAGAATGAAAAGAAAGGAATAAATGTATTTTTAGATCTTTGAAAGTTTACCTATGCTGACTGAAAGAGCAGACATATTGTTTAACATGACACCATAATGATAAAACAAACTGACTATTACTCAGACAGAGACAAACCAAAAACTCTGACATTAAAATATGTACATCCATTTTTTGGATCTCCTCACCTACAGTGGCCACAGTGGCCGAGGCCGTTGACATGATGGACTTTCCCCAGCTCCCCCAGTAGCCCCATCCTCCCCGGGCTACTGTCAACTCACTGGGTGCCTGGAGGAGAGCGAGAGATGGAGAAAGAAAATGTTTGTACCGGACTCTACCGTTTCTAGCCTATACGGCTATAATAAAACCTAAACCATATCCAGACCTTAAAAGGGACAATCAGCAGTTGCTACATCAGTTTTTTTAGATATACACTACCATTCAAAAGTTTGGGGTCACTTTGTTTCTGGCCATTTTGAGCCTGTAATTGAACCCACAAATGATCAATTAGCCTTTTAAAATGATAAACTTGGATTAGCTAACACTACGTGCCATTGGAACACAGGAGTGATGGTTGCTGATAATGGGCCTCTGTACGGCTATGTAGATATTCCATTAACAATCAGTCGTTTCCAGCAACAATAGTCATTTACAACATTAACAATGTCTACACTGTATTTCTGACCAATTTGAGGTTATTTTAATGGACAAAAAATTGGCATTTCTTTCAAAAACAAGGACATTTCTAAGTGACCCCACACTTTTGAACGGTAGTAAATATTAACAAACACTATATAGCCTCAAAACATGGTTAAAACTATAATTTTGATATCATGGATGGTCCGTCCCTGCATCCATAGCTCTGTCTATGAATTTGAGAGTAAAAATTTCTCCAGACCCATCCCTCAGCTTTTTACCAAAACAGTGGCGGGAGCACGCTTTGTTATTGTTTCAACTGCTGATTGGTCTTTTAAGGTTAGAAGTTAAGCTTATTGAATCTTTCACCCAGCTGTATCACATCATGTCTTACCATGGCTGGCTCTTCTTCTACTTTGGGTTTCTCCTCCTGAGTCTCCTGGACTTCAACTGGAGGTTTTGGCTCTGGTCTTTTCCTGGTCTTCCTTTCCTTCCTGGTCGGGGCGACATCTGTGGAGTTATCTGTGCTGTCTCCAGGTGGTATCTGTGGAGAGCTGTCTGGTGTCTGTTGAGCACTGTCTGTTAATGTCACAGGCATGGGTTGCTGCAGTGGGGCCTCTGTCTCTGCGAATGGCTCTGCGAACTCAGAACTCCCAGCAGTGTCACCTGGGGCTTCGCTGTCCGACATATTAACACATACCTGTTGTTATTTGATGAAAATAAAATAAGAACTTCATGTGCAATGTACAATGGCAACTAAAAACAGGTTTAAAAAGGACATTCTTTCCAATCATTAAGCTGGAGGTAGAGGTCTCGTGCAATATTGACAAGGCATAGGCTTTTCTTGCAGATTTAGTCTACCTAGCTAGCTAGATTAGCTAAATGACAGATTAGGGACTGATACTCAGAAACTAAGATAACAGTTGTCTGAGCCAAACGTAAGCTGGCAAGGTAGGCAGTGTTACATAAAACACATTCAAGTGGAAGTAATTATACATTCCCTGGAGGAATATTACTTGTATTTTTTTTTTTTACATTTTCTGACAAGCGAGCACTTAGATGTGGTAATTTTCACGTTCTCATAAATTCATAGAATGTTTGGTAATTACTATAGTAAGGCATTTGTGAAAATTATATAGCAATATAGAGTGGGAAAGCAGCCGTGCGTTTGGACAATTAATAGACACTGCAGTATATAAAACCTAATAAAATTAAAAACATCTGTCCTGTCCAGGACCAGAGTCCACGCAGACCGGTGCTGCATAGCCAATCAGAGTTTTTTTAAAATATTTATTTTTTATTTCACCTTTATTTAGGCCAGTTGACAACAAGTTCTCATTTACAACTGCGACCTGGCCAAGATAAAGCAAAGCAGTGCGACACAAACAACACAGAATTACACATAGGATAAACAAACGTACAGTCAATAACACAATAGAAAAGTCTACATACAGGTGTGCAAATGTAGTAAGATTAGGGAGGTAAGGCAATAAATAGGCCATAGTGGTGAAATAATTACAATTTAGCAATTAAACACTGGCGTGATAGATGTGCAGAAGATGAATGTGCAAGTAGAGATAGTGAGGTGCAAAGGAGCAAAAAATAAATAACAATATGGGAATGAGATAGTTGGGTGGGCTATTTACAGATGGGCTATGTATAGGTGCAGTGATCTGTGAGCTGCTCTGACAGCTGATGATGTTTAAAGTTAGTGAGGGAGATATAAGACTCCAGCTTCAGTGATTTTTGCAATTCGTTCAAGTCATTGGCAGCAGAGAACTGGAAGGAAAGGCGGCCAAAGGAGGAGTTGGCTTTGGGGATGACCAGTGAAATATACCTGCTGGAGCGCGTGCTACGAGTGGGTGCTGCTATGGTGACCGGTGAGCTGAGATAAGGTGGGGCTTTACCTAGCAAAGACTTATAGATGACCTGGAGACAGTGGGTTTGGCGACGAATATGAAGCAAGGGCCAGCCAACGAGAGCGTACAGGTCGCAGTGGTGGGTAGTATATGGGGCTTTGGTGACAAAACGGATGGCAATGTGATAGACTACATCCAATTTGCTGAGTAGAGTGTTGGAGGCTATTTTGTAAATGACATCGCCGAAGTCAAGGATCGGTAGGATAGTCAGTTTTATGAGGATATGTTTGGCAGCATGAGTGAAGGATGCTTTGTTGCGAAATAGGAAGCCGATTCTAGATTTAATTTTGGCCTGCAGATGCTTAATGTGAGTCTGGAAGGAGAGCTTACAGTCTAACCAGACACCTAGCTATTTGTAGTTGTCCACATATTCTAAGTCAGAACAGTCCAGAGTAGTGATGCTAGACGGGCGGGCGGCAATCGGTTGAAGAGCATGCATTAGTTTTACTTGCATTTAAGAGCAGTTGGAGGCCACGGAAGGAGTGTTGTATGGCATTGAAGCTCGTCTGGAGGTTTGTTAACACAGTGTCCAAAGAAGAGCCAGAAGTATACCGAATGGTGTCGTCTGTGTAGAGGTGGATCAGAGAATCACCAGCAGCAAGAGCGACATCATTGATGTATACAGAGAAAAGAGTCGCCCCGAGAGTTGAACCCTGTGGCACCCCCATAGAGACTGCCAGAGGTCCGGACAACAGGCCCTCCGATTTGACACACTGAACTCTATCTGAGAAGTAGTTGGTGAATCAGACGAGGCAGTCATTTAAGAAACCAAGGCTGTTGAGTCTGCCGATAAGAATGCGGTGATTGACATAGTCGAAAGCCTTGGCCAGGTCGATGAAGACGGCTGAACAGTATTGTCTTTTATCGATGGCGGTTATGATATCGTTTAGGACCTTGAGCGTGGCTACAGTTGGCCTATATGCAAAAAAGCAATTTGCCACACGGGCCTGCCATCATTCACTTTGAACTGGACTGTGTGTTTACAGGCAGTAGCAACAGCGTGACTTTAGAGCATTAGAACACGTTCGCCAAAAGTGACAAAATACACCTGAACAAATTTTTTAAATATGTAGAATGAACAAAAATATAAATGCAACACTTAAAGTGTTGGTCCCATGTTCTATGACCTGACATAAAAGATCCCAGAAATGTTTAAAGCTTATTTCTCTCAACAACAAAAAAAGCTTATTTCTCTCAAATGTTGTGCACATATTTGTTTACATCCCTGTTAGTGAGCATATGTCCTTTGCCAAAATAATCAATCAACCTGACAGGAGTGACATATCAATAAACTGATTAAACTGCATGGTCATTACACAAGTGCACCTTGTGCTGGGGACAATAAAAAGCCACTCTTACATTTTCAGTTTTGTCACACAACACAATGCCACAGATGTCTCAAGTTTTGAGGAATGAGCAATTGGTATGCTGCCTGCAGGAATGTCAAGCTGTTGCCAGAAAATGTAATGTTCATTTGTCTACCATATGCCGCCTCCAACATCGTTTTAGAGAATTTGTCAGCATGTCAAACCGGCCTCACAACTACAGACAACCCAGCCCAGGACCTCCATATGCGGCTTCTTCCCCTGCGGGATCGTCTGAGCCCAGCCACCCGGACAGCTGAATAAACTGTGGGTTTGCACAACCAAAGAATTTCTGCACAAACTGTCAGAAACCATCTCAGCGAAGCTCATCTGCATGCTCGTCGTCTTCACCAGGGTCTTGACCTGACCGCAGTTCGGCGTCATAACTGACTTCAGTGGGAAAATGCTCACCTTCGATGGCCACTGGCACGCTGGAGAAGTGTGATCTTCACGAATGAATCCCGGTTTCAACTGTACCAGGCAGATGGCAATTTGAATGCACAAAGATACAGTGACAAGATCCTCAGGCCCATTGCCGTGCCATTCATCTGCCTCCATCACCTCATGTTTCAGCATGATAGTCGCAAGGATCTGTACACAATTCCTGGAATCTGAAAATGTCCCAATTCCTCCCTAGCCTGCATACTCACCAGACATGTCACCCATTGACAATGTTTGGGATGCTCTGGATCGACCAGTACGATAGCATGTTCCAAATTCCGCCAATATCCAGCAATTTCGCACAGCCATTGAAGAGGAGTGGGACAACATTCCACAAGCCACAATTAAAAGCCTGATCAACTCTACGCCAAGGAGATCTAGCGCTACATGAGGCAAATGGTGGTCACCAGATACTGACTGGTTTTCTGATCCACGCCTTTGTAACAGTATAACTTTAAACCGTCCCCTCGCGCGAACCAGGGACCCTCTGCACACATCAACAACAGTCACCCACGAAGCATCGTTACCCATCGCTCCACAAAAGCCACAGCCCTTGCAGAGCAAGGGGAAAACCTACTTCAGGTCTCAGAGCTGAAGTGACGTAACCGATTGAAATGCTATTAGCGCGTACCCGCTAACTAGCTAGCCATTTCACATCCGTTACACTCACCCCCCTTTCAACCTCCTCCTTTTCCGCAGCAACCAGTGATCCGGGTCAACAGCATCAATGTAACAGTATAACTTTAAACCGTCCCCTCGCCCCGACACGGGCGCGAACCAGGGACCTTCTGCACACATCAACAACGGTCGCCCACGAAGCGTCGTTACCCATCGCTCCACAAAGCCACGGCTGCAAGGGGAAACCCTACTTCAGGTCTCAGAGCAAGTGACGTAACCGATTGAAATGCTATTAGCGCGTACCCGCTAACTAGCTAGCCATTTCACATCCGTTACACTTTTACCTTTTTTTTAAGGTACCTGTGACCAACAGATGCCTATCCGTATTCCCAGTAATGTGAAATCAATAGATTAGGGCCTAATGTATTTATTTCAGTTGTCTAATTTCCTGATATGAACTATAATTCAGTAAAATCTTAGAAATTATTGCATGTTGCATTTATATTTTTGTTCGGTGTAAATACCACGGGAGTCCTCTTACATTTGGGAACATCACAGTCCAAACAACCATTAAAAGGAAGGCTCTTTCCCTCAGTTGCCCATGCACATCAAAAACAACAAGATCAACAACTAACGCTAGCAGAGCGAGATTAGCTAAAAATCTAATGAGGGTTTATCCCTCTCAAACTTTTTCAGCTAGTTGGCCGTCAAAAGTGCACTGATAACCGATGGGGAATAATAACCCGCTTGTCCCGTTGTCAAGGAAGTGAGTTTGTGTTTATACAGGACCTTCCGCCCCCACCTACAGTCAATCAATCATGTCAATAAGGAGCTATATGGAGCCCTCCGCGTTGTTACAACATTTTGGAGGCGCAAAGCGATGCGGTATGGAGTGCAATTTGTCCTCTGCGAGGCTTCGCAATCGCGTCACACCCTCCATCCAGAGCCCTTACAAAAAATGAATGGCAGTTTTGAATCTGCAATAAAAGTAGTTGTTGACTGTGGTATTTTGGACGCAGTAATTGCAGAATAACTGCAAAGTACTACAGTTGAACTGCAGTTATACTTCAATGTAACTGCAGTTGCACTGAAAAGTACAGGTAGGCAGGTAGCCTAGTGGTTAGCGCATTGGGCCAGTAACCGAAAGGTTGTTAGATCGAATCCCCGACCTGACAAGGTAAAGATCTGTCCCTCTTGCCCCATCGTTGTAAATAAGAATGTGTTCTTAACTGACTTAAGTAGTTAAAACGCTGTCAGTTCCGCTAGACACTGCACTTTATTCTAGCTAGTTAGCTTACTAGCTTGTTTTTAATCCAATATTGCTATAATTTCTTCTAGAAAGGTGACAGATAAAAGTCTACGAAATAAGTTACATTGTTTAAATAAAGGCTACAAACTATTGACGTTACAAACCTAGCAATTGTATCCCAAAAGTCATAATCTTGATTTTATTCTTTATCTTGCAAGGGCTTTTGCGACTAGCCACGTCACACGATGATTTGTTTGGGTTGAGAGTTTCCTCTACTGCTAGGCGCGTGGATTTCCTGTACAAAATAGTACACACCGCCACCTGCTGAGCTGGAGGGAAAAAAACATTCGCCAGTTGGTTTCATGAGTTTATTAGGGCCAAAATCAAATTACCAAAGATAGCGCCTAGATAACTAGAGATAACAACTTGCAATAGAATGAACATTGTAAATGTCAATCAGCATACTGTACTTTGAACTTCTATGTTGGTCTATCTATGCAGATTCTGACCACCATACATACAGTGCCTTCAGAAAGTATTTACAGACCTTGAGTGCTAGGGTGACCACATGTCCGTGACAGTCCCGCATTTTGGCCCTTAGTTCCGGGTCCCGTAACTTAACAATAATGTCCCGCATTTTATCAACAAATTCAAGCACCACTAATTTAGGAAAACAAGGTCGATTTGTCCCGTATTTCAGTCTGGTCTATTATAGTCACGTTGCGCTTATGAAAATATATCTACTGGTGACGTTAAACACTTCTCAAATTTTTTTTTAGATCTTATATTCTGCGCAGCGCAAGAGGAGACATAGGCCAATATCATAAGCAACCAATTTTTATCAAAATCCTTTCGAGCTAAATTCCAGCTAAACTTGGAGACGGCAGTTAGGTGTAACTACTTACAAAATGTGTGCTTCTGATGAAGAGCTACAAAAGTAGCCTAAGTAAATGGCCATATTAGACTAAATGCATATTCCCATGAAAATTATTGAGATGAAATGATTGGCATACGATGCTGCCAACATGTTGTATTCATGTAGGCTACACTGTCCCGCGAATGTCCCACAAAATCATTCTGTTGGGTATTTTAAATGTGGTCACCCTACCCTTGACCTTTTCCACATTTGTGTTACATGGATTAAAATATATATTTTTTTGTCAGTGGCCTACACACAATACCCCATAATGTCGAAGTGAAAATATGTTTTCAAAATTTGTACAAATGAATTAAATATGAAAAGCTAAAATGTCTTGAGTCAATAAGTATTCAACCCCTTTGTCATGGCAAGCCTAAATAAGTTCAGGAGTGAACATTTGCTTAACACGTCACATAATAAGTTGCATGGACTCTGTGCAATAATAGTGTTTAACATGATTTTTGAATGACTACTTCATCTCTGTACCCCACACATACAATTATCTGTAAGGTCCCTCAGTATAGCAGTGAATTTCAAACACAGATTCAACCCCAAAGACCAGGAAGGTTTTCCAATGCCTCTCAAAGAAGGGCACCTATTGGTAGATGGGTAAAAAATATATATATATATCCCTTTGAGCATGTTGAAGTTACTAAATACACTTTGGATGGTGTATCAATGCACCCAGTCACTACAAAGATACAAAGGTACAGGCACCCTTCCTACCAGAGAGGAAGGAAACCGCTCAGGAATTTCACCAATTGAGACTTTAAAATAGTTACAGAGTTTAATTCCTGTGATAGTAGAGAAATGTGGATGGATCAACAATATTGTAGTTACTCCACAATACTAACATAAATGACAGACTGGAAAAAAAAGGACCCCTATACA
Organism: Salvelinus namaycush; assembly: GCF_016432855.1. Classification (NCBI taxonomy): domain Eukaryota; kingdom Metazoa; phylum Chordata; class Actinopteri; order Salmoniformes; family Salmonidae; genus Salvelinus; species Salvelinus namaycush. The sequence continues at coordinate 26,582,141 of NC_052318.1, forward strand.
GAATACAAATATTCAAACATGTTTGCAACAAGGCACTAAAGTAATACTGCAAAAAATGTGGCATATGTGAAAATAAATTGTTATATGTGGGGCAAATCCAATACAACACATTACTGAGTACCACTCTCCATATTTTCAAGCATATGGTGGCTTCATCATGTTATGAGTATGCTTGTAATCATTAAGGACTTCAGGATAAAAAGGAAACGGAATGGAGCTAAGCACAGGCAAAATCCTAGAGGATAACCTGTTTCAGTGTGCTTTCCACCAGACACTAGGATATTAATTCACCTTTCAGCAGGACATTAACCTAAAACACAAGGCCAAATCTACACTGGAGTTGCTTACCAAGAAGACAATGAATTTTCCTGAGTGGTTACAGTTTTGATTAAAATCTGCTTGATAATCAATGGCAATACTTAAAAATGGTTGTATCTATGATCAACAACCAATTTGATCTTGAATAACTTTTTAAAGAATAATGGGCAAATATAGTACAATCCAGGTGTGCAAAGCTCTTAGAGACTTAGCCAGAAAGACTCACAGCTGTAATTACTGCCAAAGTTGATTCTAACATTTATTGTGTGAATACTTATGTAAATGCATATTTATGTATTTCATTTTCAATAAATGTGCAAACATTTCTAAAAACATGTTTTCACTTTGTCATTATGGGTTATTGTGTGTAGCTGGGTAAGATATTTTTTTTTAATCAATTTTGAATTCAGGCTGTAGCTCAACAAAATGTGGAATAAGTCAAGGGGTATGAATACGGTTTTTAAAAATCTCCATATACAAACTTATACATATAAACAACAACTTACAGACGCACATAAACAATGACTACATCTCATCTGTCCAGACCCACATGCTCACACCCCCATCCTTAGTAAGTACATTATTGTTTGCCACTTGGCCTTAATTGTATACATTTGTTTTTCTCGGTCGCCCATGCGATTTTTCCATTGTGTTAGTGATTGCGGATTGATTGAGTTCCATGTTTTTAGTACACGTTTTTTTCAAGTTGAGTGATGAGAAGAGAATCGTCCAGCCCATTGGGTATCTCACTACACCTCCATATGCCATGTGTCACGCCCTGGCCTTAGTGTTCTTTGTTTTCTTTATGTTTTTTAGTTAGGTCAGGGTGTGACATGGGGAATGTATGTGTTTTTGTAGTGTCTAGTGTAGTTGTCTAGTTATGTCTATGGCTGCCTAGATTGGTTCTCAATTAGAGGCAGCTGTGGTTCATTGTCTCTGATTGAGAGCCATATTTAAGGCAGTCATAGGCATTGGGGTTTCGTGGGTAATTGTCTGTGTCTATGTTGCATGTTTGCACTTAGTCTTTGATTAGCTTCACGTTTGTTGTTTTGTTTCGTTCTTCTTCTAATAAAGAGAAGATGTATTTTTCACACGCTGCGCCTTGGTCCTCTCTCTCTCCCATAGAAGTTCGTGACACCATGTCTTGAAATATGCAGAGAGACAGATTAAAAGTACATTTACATTGTAATATTCTGACAGGCAACTTTCTAGCTCCACCCACAACTTCTGGACTTTCTAGCATTCCCAGAAAGCATGGATTATTGAGTCATTATTATTTTGATACTTAAGATATAACTCTGCCGTTGTGTTGTAGAATTTTTGGCTTTTGTCTCTTGTATAATAAATTCTATACATTAGTTTATACTGGATTAAGTGTACATTTTTATTAACTGTAATTTCATTAGTTAAGCTTCAACTTCTCCTCCATATTGTGCCAACATCAGTTCTTTTGAAGTCTTGGTTCCAATAGTTTATATATTTTTTATATCATATCTATCAAGGCACAAGGCAAGACCCAGATGTAGACAAGACTCCCAGTTGGAGTCTTACAATGTTTAATAATCCAAAGGGGTAGGCAAGAGAATGGTCGTGGACAGGGAAAAAGGTCAAAACCAGATCAGAGTCCAGGAGGTACAGAGTGCCAGACAGGCTCATGGTCAAGGCAGGCAGAATGGTCAGGCAGGTGGGTACAGAGTCCAGAAACAAGCAAGGGTCAAAACCAGGAGGACTAGAAAAAGGAGAATAGCAAAAGGAGTACGGGGAAAAACACACTGGTTGATTTGACTAAACATACAAGACGAACTGGCACAGAGAGACAGGAAACACAGGGATAAATACACTGGGGAAAATAAGCGACACCTGGAGGGGGTAAAGACAATCACAGGAACAGGTGAAACAGATTAGGGTGTGACAATATCATTTTCTCACTCAAGTAAGATTCCCTCAAGGTTGCTCTGATGTCCAAAACATTTAAAAATGACATTTTGTGATATGTAACTTTTAAGTTGCATGTACAGTATTTTAAACTATCTACATTGGTCAGTCCAAAATTACTTTTTAATTCTATCATGGAAATAAATGTATTACCTGTTACCAAGTCATTTACGGTTTCTATGCCTTTAGTTTTCCATGTGGACCTATTTATCTGTGAATTCTGAAAAGCTGTCCAAGGATTGTTCCATGAGGTTGTGTTTTTAGGCACTGATATTGGTTCTTGTAGAATACGTTTAATTTTCTTCCATATTGTTGTAGTGTTTTTAATTATGAAGTTGTTAATGTTCTTAGCTTTATCCTTTGAAAATGCACATATACTTTCTGAAGGCACTGTATATCTACGGTGACCACGCCGACTGCCAGCTGAATGCAGCAATAGTGTACCGCTGTTACAGAACTGCGGGGGGAAAGTGCCCAACAGGTGGGGCGAAGGACACTGTCTACCGGTGTGTTGTAGCTATAGCCGGCTACCGTTGTCAACCCCGCCTCGTCTTCTGTGGGGTTTATCGGCAGTTGGCATCCAACGTTATGGTTCATTACCACCAACTACAGTACTGGAGCGCACCTGCCTCTCGCCTATGTACCGGAGTCATAACTTAAAAATGTACTAATAGAAGTATAAAGAGGGGTTCCTGGAGATGCAGAAATACCCACATGCAGGAACGCCCCGAATTGCAGGCTGCAGTTGCACCCTTCTCGAATACAGAAGCCACCAGTTACTGTTTGTTCATGATGGTAGCTAAACAAAGAAAGTGTATAGTTCATTTTCTGTTTGTTGGCTGCTGTAGTTATGCCTTTTGTTGTCGATTGTATCTAAGCTGTGTTGTGAGAATCTATAAGTATTCTATGATTAATCTTCATCAGGGCACTTTTGCTTGCTAACGTTACTGAGCAACATTGTAGCTGACATTGCTAACTAACGTTAGCTAACTAGCGCCTCCAAGCCAGCAATTTCATTCAGCACCACGATGCACACCAGTGCCCCTGTCTGTCACCATCTAAGCGGCCTAATATTCAGAGCTTCAATTGCCAAATTGATTAGTCACAGGAATAAGGACTAGTAAAGCCAATGCAACGGCCTGTTTTACAAATGGTGGGCCTAACACATGGATGGGCAGTCATCAAATTCCATTGCAGGCCGACACGGTAGGCTATACGGTAGCCTGTCCAGACCAGCAGTCTTTTTTTGGTGCAGTCCAGACCGGCCTTGATTTCCACGTCCACTGATGTTGGTTTTTGGTCCGGTCTGGACCAGCCTTGATTTGACCCAAACATAGACTTCTATGTTTGGTTCAAATTTGGTGCGGTGTTGATTTCAACATTCACGGACATAGATTTTTGGTCTGGTCCGAGCCAAATCTGAACCAATCATAGACGGACCAGACCAAAAATCTATGTCCGTGAACGTTGAAATCAAGACCGCACCAAATTTGACTGCTTCTCCAATAGAAATCCCTGATCACACTTGTAGGCAGTGTCATGGTGGCGTTGGCTAGCTAAGCTCATGCGCAGAAATATATCATTAAGTCTAACGGTCGTCTCGCACCAAACTGCGCATGTGCAGGACGACAAATCAAAGGCACTTCTTCGATTTCAAGTTGTTTTTGACAAAAATGAAAACTTCCGTTTGTCATTTTCACGATATTGGAGTAATAACATAATCAACTATTTAAGATATTGTCTCAAATCTAGGTTGTGCCTTTAGATTTCGATAAAATTAACAACTAAGGAAGAATTTTTCACTTTTCTCATTGACTTCTCATATCCCAAATCCCGGCTTGCTTGGTTTGGTCTGTTTCGCAAGGTTTAGAAACTCTTTGATAACACGGATCCCCAAGATATACTAGCCAGGACAAACATATTTTCACTATTGTATTAATATCATCAAAATGTACCTGATAAAGTAGAATCCTGTTGAAATATGATTTTAAAGTACCATTCCTAGAAATGAGGTAAAACGGATTGAAGTTTGCCTGCATTAAAGTCCCCGGCCACTAGGAGCGCTGCTTCTGGATGAGCATTTTCTTGTTTGCTTATGGCCTTATACAGCTCGTTGTGTGCGGTCTTAGTGCCAGCATCGGTTTGTGGTGGTAAATAGACGGTTACGAAAAATATAGATGAAAACTCTCTTGGTATATAGTGTGGTCTACATTTTATCAAGAGGTATTCTACATCAGGCGAGCAATACCTCAAGACCTCCTTCATATTAGACATTGCGCACCAGCTGACACACCCCCCCACCCCTCACCTTACCAGACGTAGCTGTTCTGTCCTGCTGATGCACGAAAACCCAGCCTACTGAATATTATCCATGTCGTCGTTCAGCCTTGACTATGTGAAACATAAGATATTACAGTTTTTAATGTCCCGTTGGTGGGATAGTCTCGAGCGGATAACATCCAGTTTATTTTCCAGTGATTGCACGTTGGCCAATAGAACGGATGGTAGAGGCGGGTTACACACTCACCAACTAATTCTCACAAGGCACCCTGATCTCTGCCCCCTGTATTTCCATCTTTTCCTCACGCGAATGATGGGGGTTTGGGCCTGGTCTCGGAGAAGTAGTATATCCTTCGCGTCGGACTCAGTAAAGAAAAAATCTTCATCCAGTTCGAGGTGAGTAATCGCTCTTCTGATATCAAGAAGCTCCTTTCAGTCGTAAGAGATGGTAGCAGCAACATTATGTACAAAATAAGTTACAAACAATGTGAAATAGCACAGTTGGTTAGTAGCCCGTAAAACTAATTTTCCACTTTTATAAACGTGTTCAGCCAGCACAGAAGAAGCATGCTACACCTGAGGAAAGCTCAATTAATCCAACTGGCATTTGAGGGGGATCTTACAAGAATATTTTGGAGAGAATGGAATGATTGATTACTCAGGAAGTACCACATAGCATCCAGGAAGCTGCAACTCTTTTGAAAAGGTAAGATTGAAACCAAATCTAGCTGGTTGGTTTTTTATCAAAATCTTGCTTTGGTGTGTAGGGCGCTGTCCATGGGGCTGATAGAGCGCAGCGAGATTTCGTGGCATTGAACCTGTCACTTCTTGGTCAAAATAATTGTTTGATATTTTATGTTTATTGTGGTATTGCGTGATAATAGCAGAATTCATTATAATTCCAATGCAAGAACTCAAATGGCACCCGTGAATAGAGCTACTACATAATGGTATTTTTCATCATACAAATACACTGAACAAAAATATAAACACAGCATGCAACAATTTCATAGATTTGACTGAATTACAGTTCATATAAGGAAATTGAAATAAATTCATTAGGCCCTAATCCATGGATTTCACATAACTGGGAATACAGATATGCATCTAAAAAAAAGTTAGGGGCGTGGATGAAAACAAACTGTCAGTATCTGGTGTGACCACCATTTGTCTCATGCTGCTCAACACATCTCCTTCACATAGAGTTCATCAGGCTGTTGGTTATGGCCTTTGGAATGTTGTCCCATTCCTCTTCAATGGCTGTGCGAAGTTGCTGGATATTGGCGGGAACTGGAGCACTCTGTCGTACACGTCGATCCAGAGCATCCCAAACATGCTTAAAGGGTGACATGTCTGGTGAGTATGCAGGCCATGAAAGAAGTGGGACATTTTCAACTTCCAGGAATTGTGTACAGATCCTTGCGACACGGGGCCGTGCATTATCCTGCTGAAACACGTCACAATATCTCTGTACATTCAAATTGCCATTGATAAAATGCAATTGTGTTCATTGTCCGTAGTTTATGCAACACTGACAGCAGCAAACCGCTCGACAACACAACGCCACACAGGCTGTCTGCCATCTGCCCGGTACAGTTGAAACCGCAATTCATCCGTGAAGAACACACTTCTCCAGCGTTCCAGTGGCCATCGAAGGTGAGCATTTGCCCATTGAAGTCGGTTACGACGCCAAACTGCAGTCAGGTCTAGACCCTGGTGAGGACAACGAGCATGCAGATGAGCTTCCCTGAAACGGTTTCTGATGGTTTGTGCAGAAATTCTTTGGTTGTGCAAACTCATAGTTTCATCAGCTATCCGGGTGGCTGGTCTCAGATGATCACGTTGGTGAAGAAGCCGGATGAAGGGGTCCTGGGCTGGTGTGGTTACACGTGGTCTGTGGTTGTGAGGCCTGTTGGACATACTACCACATTCTCAAAAACAACGTTATTTTAGAGAAATGAACAGCTCTGGTGGACATTCCTGCAGTCAGCATGCCAATTGCACGTCCCTCAAAATTTAGACATCTGTGGCATTGTGTTGTGTGACAAAACTGCACATTTTAGAGTGGCCTTTTATTGTCCCCAGCACAAGGTGCACCTGTGTAATGATCATGCGGTTTAATCGGCCTCTTGATATGCCACACCAGTCAGGTGGATAGATTATCTTGGAAAAAGATAAATGCTCACTAATAGGGATGTAAACAAATTTGTGCAGGAAAGTCCACCAGAGCTGTTGCCAGAGAACTGAATGTTCATTTCTCTACCATAAGCCTCCAAAGTCTCCAACGTCATTTTAGAGAATTTGGCAGTGTATCCAACCGGTCTCACAACCGCATACCATGTGTATGGCGTCGTGTGGATGAGTGGTTTGCTGACAAAGGCATAAGCTAAGGACAACGAACACAATTTCATTTTATCAATGGCAATTTGAATGCACAGAAATACCGTGATGAGATCCTGAGGCCCATTGTTAGGACACATTTTTTAAAGATATCTGTGACCAATAGATGCATATGTGTATTCCCAGTCATGTGAAATCTATAGATTGGGGCCAAATTTATTTATTTCAATTGACTGATTTCCTCATATGAACTGTAACTAGGTAAAATATTAGATACTGTTGCATGTTGCGTTGATATTTTTGTTCAGTATAGAAAAATAATTTAAAGTATTATTTGACTCAGGGAAATAGGTGTAATTCTACTATATTTCCAGTTGGTGGGGGTGCTGCACAAAACTTTTACAGCGCCAGCTTGGGTCTCTCAAGTGGGACAAAAGCAATACTTCGTGAAATTAAATGCCATATTGGATAACTATAGGGACAATTGATAGTAAGGTTGCATAATAATTTCATTCTTACTGTTGAGTCACACCTAATGGCATGTGCTCTACATACATGATTCCTACTTGCCTACATGTGAAATGGGTTTTGTATTCTAGCAATGACTATACATAGTTAAAATTACATTTGAATACCATTCAGGTTAAATGGCAATTGAAGACTGTAACTTACTTGGCTTCAGTGGGTAAACAGTAAGAACTATGGGGACAAACTATTACAGGGATATACAGTGTATTCGGAAAGTATTCAGACAACTTGACTTTTTCCATATTTTGTTACGTTACAGCCTTATTCTAAAATTTATTAAATAAATGTTTTTCTTCATCAATTTACACACAATACATAAGTATTCAGACCCTTTGCTATGAGACTCGTAATTGAGCTCAGGTTTATTCTGTTTCCATTGATCATCCTTGTGATGTTTCTATAACGTGATTGGAGTCCACCTGTGGTAAATTCAATTGACTAGACATGATTTGGAAAGGCCCACACCTGTCGATATAAGGTCCCACAGTTGACAGTGCATGTCAGAGCAAAAACCAAGACATAAGGTCAAAGGAATTGTCCGTAGAGCTCTGAGACAGGATTGTGTCGAGGTACAGATCTGGGGAAGGGTACCAAAAATTGTCTCCAGCTTTGAAGTTCTCCAAGAACACAGTTGCCTCCATCATTCTTAAATGGACGAAGTTTGGAACCACCAATACTCTTACTAGAGCTGGCCGCCCGGCCAAACGGAGCAATCGGGGGAGAAGTGCCTTGGTCAGGTAGGTAACCAAGAACCCAATGGTCACTGACAGAGCTCGAGAGTTGCTCTGTGGAGATAGGAGGACCTTCCAGAAGAACAACCATCTCTGATGAAACCAATATTGAATTCTTTGGCCTGAATGCCAAACGTCACTTCTGGAGGACACCTAGCACCATCCCTATGGTGAAGCCTGGGGGTAGCATCATGCTGTGGGAATGTTTTTCAGTGGTAGGGACTGGTAGACTAGTCAGGAACGAGGTAAAGATGAATGGAGCAAAGTACAGAGCGATCCTTGATGAAAACCTGCTCCAGAGCGCTCAGGACCTCAGACTGGGGCGAAGGTTCACCTTCCAACAGGACAACAACCCTAAGCCCACAGCCAAGACAACGCAGCAATGGCTTCAGGACAAGTCTCTGAATGTCCTTGAGTGGCCCAAGTGCCAAGCTTGTAGCGTCATACCCAAGAAGACTTGAGGCTGCAATCGCTGCCAAAGGTGCTTCAACATAGTACTGAGTAAAGGGTCTGAATACTTATGTAAATGTGATATTTCAGTTTTGTATTTTTTATACATTTGCAAAAATTTCAAAACCTGTTTTTGCTTTGTAATAGGGTATTGTGTGTAGATTGATGAAGGAAAAAAAACATTTCAAAATAAGGCTGTAACGTAACAAAATGTGGAAAAAATCAAGGGGTCTGAATACTTTCCGAATGCACTCTAGACACCTCTTCCTACCTACCTCTTCTATCCTCGGTGTGTGTTTCAAATCAAATCAAATGTATTTATAAAGCCCTTTTTACATCAGCAGATGTCATAACCAGCCTAAAACCCTAAACAGCAAGCAATGCAGATGTAGAAGCATGATGGCTAGGAAAAACTCCCTAGAAATGCAGGAACCTAGGAAGGCACCTAGAGAGGAACCAGGCTCTGAGGGGTGGCCAGTCCTCTTCTTGGGCTCCTAAGTGGCGCAATGGTCTAATGCACTACATCTCAGTGCTAGAGGCGTCACTACAGACACCCTGGTTCAAATCCAGGCTGTATCACAACTGGCTGTGATTGGAAGTCCCATAGGACGGTGGAAATTTGGCCCAGCGTTGTCTGGGTTTGGCCGGTGTAGGCCGGCATTGTAAATAAGAATTTATTCTTAACTGACTGGCCTTGTTAAATAAAGGTTCAATAAAAATGTTTTAAAAATTCTGGCTGTGCCGAGTGGAGATTATAAGAGTATATGACCATTTAGGCCAGCTTGTTCTTCAAGATGTTGAAACGTTCATAGATCACCAGCAGGGTCAAGTAATAATCACAGTGGTTGTTGAGAGTGCAATAGGTCAGTACCTCAGGAATAAATGTCAGTTGGCTTTTCATAGCCGAGCATTCAGAGGTCAAGACAGCATGTGCGGTAGAGAGAGCGAGAGAGAGCGAGAGATGGAGAGTCGAAAACAGCAGGTAGCACGTCCGGTGAACAGGTCAGGGTTCCAGAGCCACAGTCAGAACAATTGAAACTGGAGCAGCAGCACGACCAGGTTAACTGGGGACAGCCAGGAGTCATCAGGCCAGGTAGTCCTGAGGCATGGTCCTAGGGCTCAAGTCCTCCGGGAGGAGAGGGAGAAAGGGAGAGTGAGGGAGAGAATTAGAGGGAGCATACTTCAATTTACAAAGGACACCAGATTAGACAGGATAATTACACCAGATATAACAGACTGACCCTTGCCCCCCTCACATAGGCCATTGCAGCATAGATACAGGAAGCTGAGACGGGAGGGGTCGAGGGACACTGTGGCCCTGTCCGGGGGTATCGTCGGACGGGGCCACAGTGTCCCTCGACCCCTCCCGTAGGCAGGATATAATCCTACCCACTTTGCCAAAGCACAGCCCCCACACCACTCGAGGGATATCAACAGACCACCGACTTACTTTCCTGAGACAAGGCTGAGTATAGCCCACGAAGATACCGGACAGGAAGATCACGTCAGTAACTCAACCCACTCAAGTGACGCACCCCTCCTAAGGACGGCATGGAAGAGCACTAGTAAGCCAGTGACTCAGCCCCCGTAATATGTTCAGCGGCAGAGAATCCCAGTGGAAAGAGGGGAGACAGCAATGGCGGTCCGTCGCTTCAGTGCCTTGCCGTTCACCTTCGCACCGCTGTGCCAGACTACACTCAATCATAGGACCTACTGAAGAGATGAGTCTTCAGTAGAGACTTAAAGGTCGAGAACGAGTCTGCGTCTCTCACATGGATAGGCAGACTATCCTTAAAAATTGAGCTCTATAGGAGAAAGCCCTGCCTCCAGCTGTTTTCTTAGAAATTCTAGGGATAATAAGGAGGCCTGCGTCTTGTGACCATAGTATACGAATAGGTATGTACGGCTGGACCAAATCGGAGAGATAGGTAGGAGCAAGTCCATGTAATGCTTTGTAGGTTAGCAGTAAAACCTTGAAATCAGCCCTAGCCTTAACAGGAAGTCATTGTACAGTAGAGAGGCTAGCACTGGAATAATATGATCACATTTTTGGGTTCTATTCAAGATCCTAGCAGCCGTGTTTAGCACTAACTGAAGTTTATTTAGTGTTTATCTGGGTAGCTGGAGAGTAAAGCATTGTAGTAGTCTAATCTAGAAGTGACAGAAGCATCAATGAGCTTTTCTGCAAAATTTTGTGACAAAACGTTTCAGATTTTTGCAATATTACGAAGATGGAAAAAAGAGAGACCAGATTCCAGAGTAACGCCGAGGTCCTTCACAGTTTTATTTGAGACGACTGTACAACCATCAAGATAAATTGGCAGATTCAACAGCAGATCTCTTTGTTTCTTGGGACCTAGAACTAGCAACTCTGTTTTGTCCGAGTTTAAAAGGAATGTTTGAGGGATGATTCATTGAATTTAACCTAAGATGCGTAATACACTAGTGCTAATTTCTTAATTCCTTCATCAGCCTCAAGTATAGAACAAATCTCAAGTATAGAACAAATCTCAAGTATAGAACAAATCTCAAGTATAGAACAAATCTCAAGTATAGAACAAATTCTGAATTGGCTGAACGAGTTGTGCTTCTCTGGCACTCTCTTATCTTACTGAAGGACTTTGAACAAATGCACTTCAACAGCAGAAGACTAGCTCAAATTCTCACTGCTGTTGGTCCAAAGGTGTGTGCTTGTGTGTGGTGGTGTGTGATAGTGTGTCTGGGTATGTGTTTACATGTTTGTTTGCGTGTTTAGGTGCAGTGATTCATTGCCGCAGTCCCAAATAATTGATTATCGTATACCTCAGGACTGCAACTTTGGGCTCAGTTATATTCAGATGTGAAAATATGAAGTAAAAAAACAAAACATTAATATTGTAAACAAGGTCTTATGAACTCAAACCTACACCATGTAACTGATGTTTTTAAATTATTATTTTGACTAGTTTTACCTTGGCTTTATGAACAGTGAACATACAGCATTGTTTAACTCCATTCAAAGCTACTGAAAAGCAGTAAAGGCATTCACAATGTGGTTTACAAAACTCATTGATGAAGCATAAGCAGAGGCCTCCATGAGCTCTGCAGTAGAATGGGCTGCTGCTGACCTCTGGTGAATTCAACATGAAATCAACAAAAAATGTCACCATGTCATTGAATTTAGGTTAAAAGTTAAAAAAACAAAACACAAAACGTCCTTACATTTATAACTTTTTCTAAGTCATTCAACATCATCACATATACATTTCGAGTTGAAATGACGTGGAAACAACATTGATTCAACCAGTTTTTTCCCAGTGGGTTCATTCCATTCACTGCCCATATAATATATAATTTAAACATAATTTAAAGATTTTCAATGACCTTTGGAAATATTATTTACTGTACTGTCTGTTTCATAGAAATAATTTGGCTAAGCAGGTTTTAATTTAGTTCAAATTAAATTTGAATTGAAAAATCATTGGAAGGTTACTCAGATACAAAGCCAGTGCCAAACATTGTTTCCATGTGAGTTTATCAGCTTTAATATTGTGTTTTCTGGGACTGCTGTGGCTTTGGTGCTTTGGGTGAAAACATTAGGTGCCAACTCATTATAAAACATAATAAATATGTTTTATTGTCACATACACCGGATAGGTGCAGTGAAATGTGTTGTTTTACAGGGTCAGCCATAGTAGTACTGCGCCCTTTGAGCAAAATAGGATTAAGTGCCATGCTCAAGGACTAAGCGACAGATTTAATCTGCTTTAACATTTATAACCTACTTAATTTAATGTTTGGGATTGTAGACCTTGAAGGCTAATTTCAAGAGCTCACAAATGAAATGTTTCAAAATAATAATAAATAGAAATACATAAATGTCTGAGATTATTTATTTTCTTCCTTTGCAAATCACAGAAATTTCTGAGTAAAGATTGGCTGCCTATGAAGCATCATTGTAATGAACCCCAGCAGTACTTTACCAATGTGTAATGTATTCAGACACAGAACAATGCAATAATACAGTATATAATCTAGTGATTATTCTGGATACAGGTGGCAGGAATGGAAATACAAGCATCTGACTTCAGGAAATAGAATAGATAAGAAACTCAAATATGTTGAGTTTATATTCTGCTTCAAGTTTTGAGAAAAATAAATGAGTAGAAAAAGCCCTGAAGCATTTTCTTTCCTCCCAATGAACTTTGACATCTGAGCCTTGAACCGTTTGACCAAGATCTTTAACTGTTTTGCCTGGACTATTCCAGCTGTCAATCCATTTGAAACACAAGTCGGTTTTGTGCGGGGTGACTGACCTCACATTCATTTTACATCCCATTTCTAAAACATTATGCACTCTGCCTACACCCTCTTAATTGCTACCAATTCTCCTGATGATATGAGATATGAACATCTGACAGCATGAAAGGGAAAAAGAGATATGAGGCTGACACTAAAATGAAACAAAAAATGTAAATTGAATCCTGCAATGATTTAGAAAACCTCCAGCGATGGCTTTTATCTTACTCTTATCTGGAATATATTTGCAGAAATGGGTCACGATAAAGAGCATCATATTAGCACATGGCTGAACCAGCCTAATAGAAGCATTAGTCATATGTACCAGCCAAGATATGAAGACAAGACTTGTTATCATACCGGGCCTGGTAAGTCAGAGTAAGACTAATAGAATAGAAGCCAATCCAGTGGTCCCATAGCAGTACTAGTGGTGTGTCTGAGTCCTCTGGGGAGGTTGGAGCTACTGGAGTGACTAATATCTTCTGTGACAGGAAGTCCTTGGGGGCTCTGATTCACTAAGACCATGAAACGAAAGGGGGTGACAGGACTGTTCCACTCATAACCTTTCTGTTGAATAATTACTGCTAACCTGCTCTTCTATAGGGTCGTCTAGGAAGGGCCTGCTGTCATATACTAATGGAAAGCATGATGAGTGGTGGCAGGTTGGGGACTCGGGGGGACATATTGGGGTCAGATCTCTCGATTCGATATGTTTGTAGGGTGGCACATGGCCGTGTAAGGGACATCTCCATAAGACACTAAGGTAGCAGGTGAAAATGTTAGGTAGTGTGATTGTGAAGGTTTGTGCCGCATTGCAGCCCATTTACTATTCATATGGTTACTGTGTTGGTCTACCAGGGACACTTACCGTATTCAGCATAGGGAATCCTTTCTCCATGTCAATAGTAACTGCATACAATAAAATAACAGGAGATTTGGTCCCTTTCTGTTGAAAAATCACATTCAGTGCAACCATATTTGTATTCCTCATCAAACTATCAAAGACTGTATGCTTACAATCTTGTTGATTGTTGTAGTATAATTTCAGCTCCAGCCCATTCTGAAGTTTCATAGGAGTTATAAGGCAAGCGCTTTATGGGAGTGTGTTTCACTAACTATTCTCTGTGATTTATCATAGCCCAATTTGCAATATGCTTGAGCCGTTATCTGTAGTTCTCTTTGTTCTATCTTGTAATAGTTTCAAAATGGAATTTCACACCAGAATAGATAAGCTAAGAATATTTTACTGGTGTTGCGATTTTGCTCTGAGTAATAGCTGGGCTCTTTTAGTTGCAATGAGACAATAAGTTAGATGAGTTGGTCTGACTGCACTGCTCCACTTTCTAGCTCTGAACTTAAAAGATTCATTGTGCTGACTTTGCTGATTTACAGAGTGGCAAGCTCCCTATGAGATATGCAGTAATGAAACTCATGAAACATTTACTGAATAGTTTCTTCTTCCATCTTGTTGTTGGAGACAGATAGAAGACATTTTCCATGTTCCGTCTCATAACTGTTATGTGAAAGAGAAACACATTTCTTAGCCAGTTATATCATTAAGAGTACAGTTCACTGTTCACTAGTCCCACTTCAAATATATAATTTTACAAGCTCTCCAGATATCAGCAGGCCCCATTTAAGGCACTTAAGGAGTCCACTGTATTTCAGAATTGTTTTAAGGTTTGCCAAAGTCTCTGTTCGCCAAAGTGTCTGTTGCCAAAGTTCCGTGGTAATCACACACACAAAGAAAATCTAGTTTTAACTAAATATTATTATGTAACTGGTTCCACAGCCTTTTTTTTTGTTTACTCAACTTTTTCGTCAAAGTGTTACCTGAACTTAACATTTTTAGTTCACCCAAGCTACAACATGAGAAAACATAGGCAAAAAGTATCCTATGTTCAACTAGAAATTATTATTTGGGCATCTTACCTAAAAAATGGCTGTGGAACTAGTTACACACACAGTGCTTTTAACATACAATGTTTTCAACTTACATATTTGACACATGATTCTGCATGTTCATTTATACAGTAATTCATTTTCAACATGTCCTCACCTGGTTTTTAAACTCATAACCTCTTGGTACTCAGCATTCCAATTGTCTTGCTACGCCACCATGTCTGTGTCATTAACTGATTTCAATTGTATGGTTACACTGTCCAATTCAAAGTAAATCTCAGCTCTGTTAAAAGTCCACAGACCATTTATCATAGTGATTAAGGAGTAACATTAAAAACAGAGTACCAACATTAGACAACTATACTGAAAAACCTAAAAATGTTTAAATAAGTAAATCAAATCAATAATGAGGGAATAGTCAGATGAACTGAAAATTGACACAGACATGGTGGCGTAGCAGCAAGATTGGAATGTGATGAACCAAGAGGTTGTGAATGTGAGTTCTAATCCCAGGGGAATAATAATTACTGTATAAATGAACATGCAAAATGGGATTGTGTGTCAAATATGTAAATTGTATGTTAAAAGCACTGTTTGTGGATGTGTGTAACCAGATGTGCAGCCTTTTTTAGTTAGGATGACCAAATAATTAGCAAACACATCATTTTTAATTGACAAAAGTTTAGGCCAACTAATACTTTTTTGTTCAGGTAACACTTGGATCAAAAATTTGAGTAAACAAAAAAAAAAGGCTATGGAACCAATTACTCAATAATAATTAGTTGAAAAAACTAGATTTGTGTGTGTGTGTTTCTTTCTTATTTTTACAGTGCATGCTTATGTTCCATGCCATGACAAATTACATGACAAATACTCAACCTGTTTGGCCAAGAGCCCCATATATCCACTAACTAAACTGCTAGTGTATTTCATTCTCTAACGTCTCTGTGAGATTTCCAAGACATCCTCAAAGTAGCAATGCTTGGTTTTGGAGCTGTTGAATTAGGTTATGGAGAGTGGTCCCTCTGTTGCATCACGCTCAGTATGTAAGTGGAATGGCTAAGTTAGTTGCCTCCTCTAACAGTTTTTGGAAGCCCAGGCCCCTGTGATCCCATCTGCATTGGCAGTCAATAGCCCCTGTCATGCCAAGGAGAATGAGAGGGCTCAGTGTAGGGATTCAGTAAGCAAACTGAAAGCTTCCACTAGGCAACGGAGCATCAAAGCCATTTCCCATTCTTCTCCACAGCAGCTTGATACACAGGGAGAGGACAGAATAAATAAGTCAACAAAAAGTAATTTGTTTATGCACCAAACCTTAAGTATTTGTGACTGCACAGAGTGGGAGAGGTAAGAAAAAACAGAGCAAGATCAAAAGACAACAGCCAGGGAAAATGCAGATCTGTGTGTGTTTGTGTGTGTGTGCGTGTGCACTTGCTTATGCATGCATGGGTACATTTGCATGTGTAAACACATGAGCGCCCATGTGTGTTTGTGTATGTGTGAAGATGTATGTGTGCATACATGCACGTATGAGTGTTTATTATGTGAAGTAGAGAAAAACACTGTTGCACTTGATCAGTGACTTGAAATGCACTCCGCAGCCCGCGACTGAAGCATCTGTCGAGGTGGGCAGCACTCCACAACAAGGCAGCACTGTGAGCCTTCACAGGCCTCACATAGAGAAGATTGAGATGAGTGGAACATAAAGACTGGGTTTGAAGATTAAAGAGGAGTGCCCTTTTGGTAGACATAGTGCAAAAAGAAAGCGTGCTTCCTCAAAATCAATTTTGCACATAATTTTTGTGCCTCATTTCTCACAGTCCATGTCTAAGTCCACTTGAGTGTTGCAGTGTGCTGTGTCCCTAGAGTATTACACACTTCTATATAAAGCCGACTCTTAATGTGATTACTTATTGCACGTCTCTTAGTGTCAAGTGTGCATGGTGAGATGCACATTCTCTGTTGCTTGATGTAAAGACAATAAGAAAGGCAATGAAACCTTTATTTTTGTGGAAAATCTCCACAAACCCACAACATATAGAAACACATCAGTCCATTTGTAGCAGATTAGTTAGTGGGTTGGCTGATGTCCATTTATAAAAGGCATTATCTTGACTCAGAGCACCAATTACCCCAAAATAAGGGTGAGTGGAGAATCAATCGTGGAAATCAAATGCCTTGTGTTATCGTTTAGTCCTGGAATTGGATGCAGTTGTAGACAAACACGAGAGTTCAGCAGTACATTCACAGAGAAGACCTCTGCGGAATGGGTTCCGGAAGGGAACACCACCTTGTGTAACAAAAGCCCCCCCCACCATTTCCACCAACCCTTCGCTTGTAACAACTGTCTAACGCTCATCTGCAAGGAACTCTTTGATGTCTGCTCACTGCAGGTTAAGACAGTACAGTAAGCTGCAAACTAATTAGGAGTTTGAGAACAGTTATGCAACCCATTATCGTGAACTACAGGAAATGGAGGGCCAAACACGCCCCCATTCACATCGATGGGGCTATAGTGGAGTGGATAGAGAGCTTCAAGTTCCTCTGTGTCCACATCACTAAGGACCTATCATGGTCCAAACACACCAACACAGTCGTGAAGAGGGCACGACAACACCTCTTCCCCCTCAGGAGGCTAAAAAGATTTGGCTTGGGCCCTCAGATCCTCAAAACATTCTAATGTACAGCTGCACCATTGAGAGCATCTTGACTGGCTGCGTCACCACTTGGTATGGCAACTACTCAGCATCCGCCCACAAGGCAGAGGATAGTGCATACGGCCCAGTACATCACTGGGGCCGAACTCCCTCCCCATCCAGGATCTCTATACCAGGCAGTACAGGAGCGTTAAATCTTGGTACCCACACACTCACGCATACTACTCTGACACTCCAACACACACACTACATATGCTCACACACACAAAACACACACATGCATATTGACACCACACACACACGCACACACACATTCACACAGACACACTTTCACACTTCACATAAGCTGCTGCTACTCTGTTTATTATATATCGTGATTGCCTAGTCACTTTTACCCCTACCCACATGTACATACTGTATTACCTAAATTACCTTTTAACTCTGCATTGTTGAGAATGGGCTGGTAAGTAAGCATTTCACTGTAAAGTCGACACCTGTTGTCTTCAGCGCATGTGACCAATACAATTTGATTTGAACACATTCGTCTGATTATGTGCTTTCAGTGTGACTACTACCATCATGCTACAGCAGACTGTTTACATCTTTAAAGACAGACATTTAAACAAATATGAGATTTCAAAGTTGAGCTGTGTAGTAAAATCCTGTCATTAACTTTGTACCTAACATCATTGTTTTCTGATCTTCCTGTTTCTCTGAATGTCACTTGTTTCAACCACCATCACCACTACCACCAGCACCCTCTCCACATAAATACCACCATCACCACTACCACCAGCACCCTCTCCACATAAATACCACCATCACCACTACCACCAGCACCCTCTCCACATAAATACCACCATCACCACTACCACCAGCACCCTCTCCACATAAATACCACCATCACCACTACCACCAGCACCCTCTCCACATAAATACCACCATCACCACTACCACCAGCACCCTCTCCACATAAATACCACCATCACCACTACCACCAGCACCCTCTCCACATAAATACCACCATCACCACTACCACCAGCACCCTCTCCACATAAATACCATCATCACCACTACCACCAGCACCCTCTCCACATAAATACCCTCATCACCACTACCACCAGCACCCTCTCCACATAAATACCACCATCACCACTACCACCAGCACCCTCTCCACATAAATACCATCATCACCACTACCACCAGCACCCTCTCCACATAAATACCCTCATCACCACTACCACCAGCACCCTCTCCACATAAATACCCTCATCACCACTACCACCAGCACCCTCTCCACATAAATACCATCATCACCACTACCACCAGCACCCTCTCCACATAAATACCCTCATCACCACTACCACCAGCACCCTCTCCACATAAATACCACCATCACCACTACCACCAGCACCCTCTCCACATAAATACCATCATCACCACTACCACCAGCACCCTCTCCACATAAATACCCTCATCACCACTACCACCAGCACCCTCTCCACATAAATACCCTCATCACCACTACCACCAGCACCCTCTCCACATAAATACCCTCATCACCACTACCACCAGCACCCTCTCCACATAAATACCACCATCACCACTACCACCAGCACCCTCTCCACATAAATACCACCATCACCACTACCACCAGCACCCTCTCCACATAAATACCATCATCACCACTACCACCAGCACCCTCTCCACATAAATACCACCATCACCACTACCACCAGCAACCTCTCCACATAAATACCATCATCACCACTACCACCAGCACCCTCTCCACATAAATACCATCATGACTTTAATCATTGTCTATGAATGAGTAATGCCAGGTGATGTCAGGTGATTTCAAACTGTCCTTAGTGGTACAGGAAGTAGAAGTGATGAAGAGAGAAGGAGGCAGGAAGGGTTGGCACTTTCTAGGCCAGGGGTGTCAAACTCATTCCATGGAAGGCCTAGTTTCTGCAGGTTTTAGTATTTTTCCTTTCAATTAAGACCTAGACAACCAGGTGAGGGGAGTTCTTTACTAATTAGTGACCTTAAGTGCATAACTTTCAGGTGTGACATATAATGCCCGCATCAAACAATATCATCTATGCAATGGATCATCTCACAGTTCGGATGATGGATTATTTGTTTGTGGCATTAGCTATGGTAAAAATCCTTATTGACTGGGGGATTAGGAACAGCATTATTGGGTAATTTGTTCAGAACAAACAATACTTGTATTTGCTTTCTGTGAATGGTTTAGGAAATACATCCCTCAGCTTTTGAACCAAGTCAGCAGAGTGAAAAGTAGGAAGGAAAATGTTAAATAGTGTAATTACATAAATACTCAAGATATTCATGCCTGTATGATTTGATTAGTATTTTTCACAAGCTTCCAAATTGGGTTTACTCTACTATGACATTGGTCAAATGTAAGGCTGACGTACGTGTCTGTTACGGTCTGATGCAACTACAATTCAACATGGTCAATTCTTATGGACAATTGCAGTGTGAGGGTTACCCTTATCCAGCTCTGACACACAACTGTATACACAAACCACCTCTCATACTTAGCATGCCTGCATGCACTGCTTCTAATCAGAGCCCCAACACCTTCCAACTTGTCAGAGTAATTTTCTTAACCTAAATTATCTCTTCCATTAAATGAAACGTTAATGTAGGTATTACAAGCCCAGTTAAGGTCTGAAGCCTTGTCCCCAAAGCCCCTCCAACTTTTGGAAATCCATCCTCCAGATATACTTTGGGGGGGAAAAAATGTCAACTTCATAATCTCAAGCACCACCCCAACATCAGCATATGTGAAAATGGCCAGTTTCTAAGATAGGTGAAGATAAGCATTTCCAGTGACATCATCAACTAAATAGTAGACAATTAGGAGGCAATGCCTACTCATAATTGGTTAAAATCACGAGATGCATACCAATGTCATGCAGGTTCAGGTAGGCTATTCAGGACAGTTGTATATCTTTTTTAATCAATTGGTTGCTGATTAGTATGCTGTTATATCACATAAAATGTTATAATCTGCAAAGTTTGCATTACTGAACAAGTGATTATGGACCCGACTCCTTGAGGGGGCTAAAAGGCTCTTAGCTCCCTCAGTTCAAACTCGAGCCCCCTCAGTTTTAGTTTTACTTTATGTCCCTATATAAAACTAACAAAAAAGTTCAAATGATTAACAGGTTGGCACACATTTGACAGGTCTCGCTTCGGTGTGTGTAGGGGGGCTATGGAAAGCCACTGAGCGGTTAGGTATGACTCCTTTGGGTTTCCATAAAAAGTGGGAAAAACACTTCTCATCTCTAAGGTTGGTTAAGTAAATAATGTGATACACCTCCGCCTCTAATATTTTATTTTGATTTATAAGGGCGGGGTCAAGTTTACAGTTGAAGCTGCTTCACTCAACTCTGCCTCACACCCCACCACTACCGAGTTTAGTTAGCTTCTTAGCTAGCTGTAAAAAGCGTTAGTGTTATTAGCCTTATCCTATTAAGCTAGCTCGAACCAGCTAATCTGCCACAATGGATATCAGAAATTGGCTTTGTCAAAGTACCCAAACAAAGGAGGACAGCGATTAGCAGCAGCATCAACCCACCGAAGCCGCTGCCAAGCCCAGCAGCGATGATGCTGGCACGCTCCAGTTGTCTCTGTGTGCAGAGCCTACCCAACCTTCCATAAGCTGCCCCAGGATAATGGCTCCACTGCCGCCTCCACCTCCGACTGTTCCTGATGATCTTGGAACAGAGGGGCCAGCCCAGGTTAGCCTAGAATTCTACCCTAGCTGCAGGTTTTCTGTCCAAAAACCTTCATTTAATAGCAACTGGTTCAGAGGAAGGACTGGCTGAAATACTCGGTTACTGCCGATGTGGCATTTTGTTTCCCTTGTGGAAAGTTCTGTGTTGGGTCCAATGCTAACACAGACAAGGCCTTCACTCAAGCTGGGTATTCTAACTGGAAGAATAACATTGATAGTACCAAAGGATTTGATGCACCAGCTCCAAACAAATTATGACCTTATGTAACGACAAATCTCCAGCAATACAGTAAGGACAGAGGAGGAGAGACTGAATATAAAATACTGTTCTTCAGCACGTTGGGATGCTGTCAATGGTGAAATGTCCTGCAATGATTCTCTGGGCCTGTCTTCGCTATGCCGACCGTGCTTACTGCACTGAAACACTTTTGGGCCATCCACAGGTACATGCGAGAACTCATTTTCCACTTTGACAAACATGTTCAGTCAACACAGAGGAAGCATGCTACACCCAAGGAAAGCTCAACTCATCCAACTGGCATTTGAGGGGGATCTTACCAGAAGATTTCAGGAAGAATGGAATGATCGATTACTCAGGAAGTTCCACAGAACATCAAGGAGGCTGCAACTCTTTCGAAAAGGTAAAACTGAAAAAATCTAGCTGGTTGGTTTTTATCAAAATCTTGCTTTAATGTGTAGGGCGCTGGCCATGGCCATTGAACCTTCTTGGTCAAAAGCATTTGCACTTTTATGTTTATTGTGGTATAGCGTGATTTAATCATAATTCAATATAATTCCAATGCACGAATCGGTATGTTTCGTCATAGAAATATATACATTCTATTATGGTTTTCTTGGTAGCCTATTGGTTACCCTTGCTGTAAATGCAAGTGTACTGTGCCATATCACAACGTGTTGCTGAACTCATGAGCGAGCGGCAGGATATTTCATGTTTGAAGCGGACCTGTATAAGCCTATTTATTTGGCAAGACAGCTGTGCATGGCTGCATCTCACTGTAGTAGGCTATAGGCTATGTTTTGTTTTTTTGGATCTCTGTTTACCTTTTGTTTACTGTTAATGTAACTAGTCTATATATAAATTGCATCATGCCTTTATCGATCTGATATTTTGTTTACTAGGCCTACTACTTGGTACCGCTGTTTTGTTCTGTTCGCATTACTTCGTTCGCAGTTATCAGTATTCTAAGCCAAACTGCTATTCAGTATTTTTGTTTGCATGCATGAATAACTACGCTACAACTTTCAGTATTTAGTTAGCATTATTTTGGTAAGACAGCTGTATGTTTGGCTGCATTCACATATGGCAATTTACTTATTACAAACGACCTATCTATATTGTAGCCTATATTCATAACCAAAACGGCCTTGCTGTTTTAGGGTGCTGTCCATTGTGCTGATACAGTGCAGCAGAGATAGGCTACAGATTTCAAAAGCACTCAATGATCAATGGCATTTTAACTTTATGTTTATTGTGGTATAGTGTGATTAAAAAAGCAGAATTCAATATAATTCCAATGCAAGAACCCCAAAAAATGTTTGCCCCCTCACAATTTCAACTGCCCCCTTAGTCACTTTTATCCTGGCACCTGTTCTGCCACCGGCCAGCAGTCTAAATCATGGCAGCCTTGCAACACCACGTAATAGCTTCCTGAAATGTTAGGCTTAACATGAGAAAGTTATGACCAAATAGGCCTACCAATAGACATGTATGCATTAGCTGAAGCACAGCTATAAGCTACATGTCCTGGCACCACAGAAAGGCTATCATCAATTCAATAGGCAGCTGCATAGAAATGACGCTGTTTCAGCACCATGGATGGCGATGAGTAGTCTATACTGTGAGTTTCTGGCTGACTCATTTAATAGTTTTATTTTATTTCAGGGAGGGGTTGGGAGGTCATGTGTAAAATGTGTAAAATGTAATATGAATTAATCCAATGTTCTGTTTAGGGTATGCCAGGGAATCTTCAGATCCAGTACATGGCTAGAGTCCACACAGGCCTTAACTCATCTCGTAACTGGTTTTATCTGGTGTCATTCATACGGTTAACTTCACTAGGGTAGGGGGCAGCATTCAGAATTTTGGATGAAAAGCGTGCCCAAATTAACATGCCTGCTACTCAGCCATAAAAGCTAGATTATGCATATAATTAGTAGATTTGGATAGAAAACACTCTGACGTTTCTAAAACTGTTTGAATGATGTCTGTGAGTATAACAGAACTCATATGGCAGGCAAAAAGCCAACCAGGAAGTTGGAAATCTGAGGTTTGTAGTTTTTCAACTCTTTGCCTATCAAATATACAGTGTCTATGGGGTCATGTTGCACTTCCTAAGGCTTCCACTAGATGTCAACAGTCTTTAGAACCTTGTTTGAGGCTTCTACTGTGAAGTGGGGGCGAATGAGAGGAGATTGAGTAAGGTCTCTCCCAGAGTGCCATGAGCTGACCACGCGCGTTCACGTGAGAGTTAGCTTGCATTCCATTGCATTTCTGAAGACAAAGGAATTCTCCGGTTGGAACATTATTGAAGATTTATGTTAAAAACATCCTAAAGATTGATTCTATACATCGTTTGACATGTTTCTACGGACTGTAACGGAACTTTTTGACTTTTCGTCTGCACCTAGTTATCGCGCCTCATGAATTTTGATTACTGGGCTAAACGCTAGAACAAAAAGGAGGTGTTTGGACATAAATTATGGACTTTATCGAACAAATCAAACATTTATTGTGGAACTGGGATTCCTAGGAGTGCATTCTGATGAAGATCATCAAAGGTAAGTGAATATTTATAATGCTATTTCTGACTTCTGTTGACTACACAACATGGCATATATCTGTATGGCTTGGTTTTGTGTCTGAGCGCTGGACTCAGATGATTGCATGGTGTGCTTTTTCCGTAAAGTTTTTTTGAAATCTGACACAGCGGTTGCATTAAGGAGAAATGCATCTAAAAGCCATGCATAACAGTTGTATATTTTAGCAATGTTTATTATGAGTATTTCTGTAAATTGATGTGGCTCTCTGTAAAATCACTGGATGTTTTGGAACTACTGAACATAACGCGCCAATGTAAACTGAGATTTTTGGATATAAATATGAACTTTACCGAACAAAACACATATGTATTGTGTAACATGAAGTCCTATGAGTGTCATCTGATGAAGATCATCAAAGGTTAGTGATTCATTTTATCTCCATTTCTGCTTTTTGTGACTACTCTCTGGCTGGAGAAATGGCTGTGTTTTTCTGTGACTTGGCTCTGACCTAACATAATCGTTTGGTGTGCTTTCATCGTAAAGCCTTTTTGAAATTGGACACTGTGGCTGGATTTACAACAAGAGTATCTTTAAAATGGTGTAAAATACTTGTATGTTATTAAGGAATTTTAATTATGGGATTTCTGTTGTTTTGAATTTGGCGCCCTGCAGTTTCACTGGTTGTTGACGAGGTGCTAGCGTTCCACATACCCTAGTGAGGTTAATGCACCCGTTACCTGTGCTAAACTTGTGTCCACAAAAGTCTAATAAACTAGGCCAAAAAATTAACGTCCTCTCACTGTCAACTGTGTTTATTTTCAGCAAACTTAACATGTATACATATTTGTATGGACATGTAACTAACAGAATTGGAATAATGTGTCCCTGAACAAAGGAGGGGTCAAAATCAAAAGTAACAGTCAGTATCTGGTGTGGCCACCAGCTGCATTAAGTACTGCAGTGCATCTCCTCCTCATGGACTGCACCAGATTTGCCAGTTCTTGCTGTGAGATGTAACCCCACTCTTCCACCAATGCACCTGCAAGTTCCCGGACATTTCTGGCCCTAGCCCTCACCCTCCGAACCAACAGGTCCCAGACGTGCTCAATGGGATTGATATCCGGGCTCTTCGCTGGTCATGGCAGAACACTGACATTCCTGTCTTGCAGGAAATCACACACAGAATGAGCAGTATGGCTGGTGGCATTGTAATGCTGGAGGGTCATGACAGGATGAGCCTGCAGGAAGGGTACCACATGAGGGAGGAGGATGTCTTCCCTGTAACGCACAGCGTTGAGATTGCCTGCAATGACAACAAGCTCAGTCTGATGATGCTGTGACGCACCACCCCAGACCATGACGAACCCTCCACCTCCAAATCGATCCCGCTCCAGAGTACAGGCCTCGGTGTAACGCTCATTCCTTCAATGATAAACGCGAATCCGACCATCACCCCTGGTGAGACAAAACCGCGACTCGTTAGTGAAGAACACTTTTTGCCAGTCCTGTCTGGTCCAGCGACGGTGGGTTTGTGCTCATAGGCGACGTTGTTGCCGGTGATGTCTGGTGAGGACCTGCCTTACAACAGGCCTACAAGCCCTCAGTCCAGCCTCTCTCAACCTATTGCGGACAGTCTGAGCACTGATGGAGGGATTGTGCATTCCTGGTGTAATTCAGGCAGTTGTTGTTGCCATCCTGTACCTGTCCCGCAGGTGTGATGTTCGGATGTACCGATCCTGTGCAGGTGTTTTTACACGTGGTCTGCCACTGCGAGGACGACCAGCTGTTCGTACTGTCTCCCTGTAGCGCTGTCTTAGGCGTCTCACAGTACGGACATTGCAATTTATTGCCCTGGCCACATCTGCAGTCCTCATGACTCCTTGCAGCATGCCTAAGGCATGTTCACGCAGATGAGCAGGGACCCTGGGCATCTTTCTTTTGGTGTTTTACAGAGTCAGTAGAAAGGCCTCTTTAGTGTCCTAAGTTTTCATAACTGTGACCTTAATTGCCTACCGTCTGTAAGCTGTTAGTGTCTTAATGACCGTTCCACAGGTGCATGTTCATTAATTGTTTATGGTTCATTGAGCGAGCATGGGAAACAATGTTAAACCCTTTACAATGAAGATCTGTGAAGTTATTTGGATTTTAACAAATTGTCTTTGAAAGACAGAGTTTAGGAGGGACGATGGAAATGGAGCCAGTGCAGGCGCATGTACAGAGCCTGCAAAATGTGTACCAATCACTGTTTCCTTTAGACACCAGAGTATTCATATAAAGAGAAACATTGTTAGATGTGTGATTGAATTGTGTTCTTTTTCTATGCGTGTATTGCACTAATCTTGTGGATTGTCTGTTTCTCCCGCTCTAGCAGGCCACCGCCCAGCAGTTGATCCGGCGCGCACTGTCTCTTGGGAGGGCAAGCTGGTAAGGTTCCCACACTCTGTTCACTGCTTCCATTTCGGTGTGTCGGGGATTTTATCACAAGCTGTTTTGTAATGATATGATTTTGTGCACATTCTTATATTTAAATACTCTTGGCATGTAGTGGTTGTTTTAGGAATTTGCATGCTTCCTCTTTGTTATTCCGCGTGGTTTGCTGTGCTTTTTCTTCTCTCTCTTTTCAACATAACTATCTCTTTTCAACATAACTATCTCCCCTGCAAGTGTATGTGGTGGGGGCGCAGCAGTCTACGGCACTGCATCTCAGTGCTAGAGGCGTCACTACAGACACCCTGGTTTGATTCCAGGCTGTATCACAACCGGCCGTGATTGGGAGTCCCATATCGTGGCGCACAATTGGCCCATTGTCGTCAGGGTTTGGCCGGTGTAAGACGTCGATGTAAATAAGAATTTGTTCCTAACTGACTTGCCTAGTTAAATAAAGGTTATATAAATAAAAAATATATATTTTTAAAAGTGCATGGTGATCTTGATGCATCTTTACAATAAATATCAGGGGTCTGATTCTGGTGGCATGATGATTGATGCTTGACTGCCGTTTGACAAATAAAAAATATTATCGCTCTTATCCATAATAATCTCATGTAGACTACCTGTATCTGCAAGCTGTTGGCTAGAGCGCACATGCCAAGACCAGAGTAGGCACATTTGCTATTTAACGCAACAGTTTTTGTGACAACTATCAGAAGAGTTGAACAATGAAATTTAGATTTTATTTGGTACATGAAAATGTAAGCAAAAAAGTACATTTTGTGTGCACTATGTCATCACACATTGATTTTGCAACCAATCAAATGTATTTATAAAGCCATTTTACATCAGCCGATGTCACAAAGTGCTATACAGAAACCCAGCCCAGAACCCCAAACAGCAAGCAATACAGATGTAGAAGCACTGTGCCTAGGAAAAACTCCCTAGAAAGGCAGGAACCTAGGAAGAAACCTAGAGGAACCAGGCTCTGAGGGGTGGCCAGTCCTCTTCTGGCTGTGCTGGGTTGAGATTATAACAGTACATGGCCAAGATGTTCAAACGTTCATAGATGTTTATAGATGGCCACGATGTTCAAACGTTCACCACTGGTGGGAAAATAAGCATATTTTCTTTATACAGATTTGAGAAAATCTGTCGCCAAATTGGATGGAAACACAGCTACTAAGCATACAAATAGAATAAAATAAATTAAGGATTGGTATAATGCTGGCATGCAAGACATGGTCAAAACATATTGATACAACAGTAGCTAAGATGGGGAGAAGTCTGTCCATAATAAAGCGCTGCTCTGCCTTCTTAACAACACTATCAATAAGGCAGGTCCTACAGGCCCTAGTTTTGTCGCACCTGGACTTCTGTTTAGTTGTACGTCTCTTTAAACTATTAGCACACAGCTCGGACACCCATGCATACCCCAGAAGACATGCCACAAGAGGTCTCTTCCCAGTCCCCAAGTCAAGAACAGAATATGGGAGGCTCACAGTACTACATAGAGCCAAGACTACATGAAACTATATTCCACATCAGGTAACTGATGCAAGCAGTAAAATCAGATTTAAAAAACAGATAAAATACACCTTATGGAACAGCATAGACTGTGAAGAGATTATGTCATCTGTGATCGTTGGAAGCTCCTGTGACATACACCTCGTGCCCAAACCCACTGAATTGCTCCTCCACTTTGTCCCTATTCTTGTGTCCTGACCTCTTGATCGATCTACATAGGAGTTTATTTGCACTGTTTAACCAATTCTCCCCATCACCTTGCCCTGTTTATAAGCAGCATCTCTCTCCTTCAGTTTCCCAACAAGGCTACCATCAATCCATGGTTTTTGATTCGGGTAAGTTTTGAAAGACCCATTTATACATAATTTTTAAAAACCTGGTAACTAGCTACAACCTATGGCTACTACTGGTAAAAATGAAAACTTTAGAGAAACTGTTGTTTTCCAGCTGTGTTGTTGTGTAGACTACCGGGCGCTCTGTCCCAACGACTGTATGGAATGTTGACACTCGAGCAATGAGCTCGAGCAAACAGGCTGCATGCGTGCATAGATCTATTGCTGTGTGCAAGGCACAGATTCCAATCCAAGTTTTAGCTGGAACTGATATGCCTAACATACCTCCTTATTTAGCTACTGAAATGAAAATGTAATTACTGCATGCATTCTGTTAATAGCTTAAAAGCTTTAAGATAAAATATAATAGCCTAGTCATATTTCCAGGATCAAATTCAGGTGCAATAATTTGACTAATTATTGATGGCAATTAATGTGAAAAAATTGGGTTTTGTAAATCCTGGTGGAGTGTAGTTGGATATTGAAATAAGATATAGGCCTATGTATGATTTGTTAAATTGTAAGGCTGTTCTGTATTATTGCGCATGTTTACATGCAGGTAGCCTAGAACAAATGTTATAGAAGTGAATGTGCACTTTTCAATTGGGTGGACTGCAACTACAAAAAACACTGCCATAGCCTGTAGTAAAAGCAAAAGCATTTATAGCATCGGAGATTCTCTAAATTAGGGACCATATCTGATAGCTATAGTATGCAGAGACTGTCCCAAATGTTAGCTTGTAATGACCTAGCAAATTCTATGACTTGGAGGTGAAATATATCAAGTTTCTTTGTTTTTTAAATTGCTATTTCATCACCTTGCCGAATAAAAACCTAAAATGGCCCTACTCCTGAAAAAGTTAATTGGATCCGAAAAGCTGAAGTGGACTCAGCCCGAGTACGATTAGCCAGAGCCCAGAGTAATATGATTCTGCCAGACTCAGGAAGAGCTCGACCCGCATTAAACCCCCCGAGTCCAAGTCCAGGCTGAGTTCTCCGAGTCTCAAGCGGTATAGGCCCGAGCCCAGCGGGTTGACTGGGTACAGTATGCCATGAGACCCTAACCCGCTTTGGTGCACTCTGCCAGCTGTTGTTTGTCAACTGTGCTAAGTTGAATCATGCAAACCCTGCTGAAAAAGAACATCACTCCAATTGTAATAATTGTAATGGTTCTAGCGTCTTATATCAAATGGATGCATGGCCCACAAACACTATGCACATGTTTATACACACTGAGTATACCAAACATTAGGAACACCTTCCTAATATTGAGTTGCACTCCATCCCTTTTGCCCTCAGAACAGCCTCAATTTTTGGTTGGCATGGATTCTACGAGGTGTCAAGTGTTTGGGGCATGGACTCTACAAGGTGTTGAAAGCGTTCCAAAGGGATGCTGGCCCATGTTGACTCCAAGGATTTTTGCCCTTCCACGTCACTTTATTCACAGAATCCGCTAATTATAGAATCAAGATGTTTAGGCTAGGTATCTGTCTGACTGTGACCGCTGAAAACTTTAGAACGAAGTTGACTACAAATACAAAGTTGGAAAAGTATTTGCAATTGTTACAAACAAGTGAAATATAAAAAGATGCTTCAAATGATAACAGAGATGACTGTATTAAAAGATTAATAGGCTACATGGGCCTATATATTTCAATCATATTGAAATCATATTGAGTTTTATTTTGCCACCAGACTACTGTCTGTCATTTTTGCCAAAATATGTTTCATGATGTGTGACAAGATGTGAGCAATAATGTGCCTAATCTGTGATTTTAGTGCATTATTATTTGGTAAGCATAATAAGCCGCCTCAATATTTGCAGCCATAGGTGGTAATATCTTTCTATAAGCTGATCCGTCGTCAGTACTGTGGAATAATTATAATATTAAGGTAAGATTTGAATGGAAAAGGCTGATCCGAGAGCAGCGTTGCTTTTCTTTCGATCCTATCAGTATCGGCAAATGGTCTAACGGCGCACTTACAGTAGCGAACAGTCTCTATGCGTGCTTGGTTGGGAAACACTCTTAAAAAGTTGGCACATAAATAACGATGTAACTGTTACGATCATCGTAATGCTTAAGTTACATTGCAACTGGGAAACTGGGCCTTGGTCGATAGTTAAATCAGATTTCAACCAAAAAACAGATATCAACAAAAAATAAGATGTATTTTTCACGACATCAAAAAGACATAATGAAAAAGACTTCGTAATCTGGTTGTGATCTGGTTATAAAACGTCCCGACCAGATATATGAAAAGGAGATATTAACCCCTTTTTTGGGTAGATACAAAACTACAGTACCTTCATCCTTCCATTAATTAAAAAAAACGGTATCGGTTACCTTCAGAGGTTAAGGTTGAGGTCCTTCCCCTCATTAAACAGAAGGTGCATAGTCTAGTCTACTTAGTGGACCTATAGGCCTATAGGGTTAGGTTACCACATAAAGTTCAGATATTTTTGTGTGTAATGATCACAATAAAAAACATTCACAAATTGATAGGATAGATATGTCAAATCTGTGTGCTTTCAATGGTATGTCACATTCAGATGGTTTCCTGTGCAAATCGCTTTTTTGTTGACAAATTTGTGAGGATTACAGGCATACGGTCTCTTTTCCAGCTCAGAAATATTAAAGCTGTTCTAGAATGATGCTGTGGTGTTAATTCTTTGACAAATATTCTGTCGCTATTTCCCATGACTCAAGCATGAGCAGAATGGTCTGTCACAAACAATGCATTTCCAAATTGTGTCACTCTTCCCTGATGAAAGTGTAATAGAATCAGTGTGTCAGGTCTACTTTGATCTATCCGCATGGCTCTTTCCCCCATAGCCAGATATTCACATTCCCTAGTTATGGAACAGTACTAAAGATAATTTGGAGAAAGCAATAATTAAGATGTGTCTTTTGATTTGACAAATTGCTCTTTTAAACAGGCCTGAAGAAAGCACAGTGATGCTGAAACGTTGGAGATTTTTTACTCAATAAATTACAGGGAGGTTATATATACAGTGGGGAGAACAAGTATTTGATACACTGCCGATTTTGCAGGTTTTCCTACTTACAAAGCATGTAGAGGTCTGTAACTTTTATCATAGGTACACTTCAACTGTGAGAGACGGAATCTAAAACAAAATTCCAGAAAATCACATTGTATGATTTTTAAGTAATTGATTTGCATTTTATTGCATGACATAAGTATTTGATACATCAGAAAAGCAAAACTTAATATTTGGTACAGAAACCTTTGTTTGCAATTACTATTATTAGGTTTGCACACACTGCAGCAGGGATTTTGGCCCACTCCTCCATACAGACCTTCTCCAGATCCTTCAGGTTTCAGGGCTGTCACTGGGCAATACGGACTTTCAGCTCCCTCCAAAGATTTTCTATTGGGTTCAGGTCTGGAGACTGGCTAGGCCACTCCAGGACCTTGAGATGCTTCTTACGGAGCCACTCCTTAGTTGCCCTGGCTGTGTGTTTCGGGTCGTTGTCATGATGGAAGACCCAGCCACGACCCATCTTCAATGCTCTTACTGAGGGAAGGAGGTTGTTGGCCAAGATCTCGCGATACATGGCCCCATCCATCCTCCCCTCAATACGGTGCAGTCGTCCTGTCCCCTTTGCAGAAAAGCATCCCCAAAGAATGATGTTTCCACCTCCATGCTTCACGGTTGGGATGGTGTTCTTGGGGTTGTACTCATCCTTCTTCTTCCTCCAAACACGGCGAGTGGAGTTTAGACCAAAAAGCTCTATTTTTTGTCTCATCAGACCACATGACCTTCTCCCATTCCTCCTCTTCTCCCATTTCTCCCATTCCTCCTCTGGATCATCCAGATGGTCATTGGCAAACTTCAGACGGGCCTGGACATGCGCTGGCTTGAGCAGGGGGACTTTGCGTGCGCTGCAGGATTTTAATCCATGACGGCGTAGTGTGTTACTAATGGTTTTCTTTGAGACTGTGGTCCCAGCTCTCTTCAGGTCATTGACCAGGTCCTGCCGTGTAGTTCTGGGCTGATCCCTCACCTTCCTCATGATCATTGATGCCCCACGAGGTGAGATCTTGCATGGAGCCCCAGACCGAGGGTGATTGACCATCATCTTGAACTTCTTCCATTTTCTAATAATTGCGCCAACAGTTGTTGCCTTCTCACCAAGCTGCTTGCCTATTGTCCTGTAGCCCATCCCAGCCTTGTGCAGGTCTACAATTTGTGTCCTTACACAGCTCTCTGGTCTTGGCCATTGTGGAAAGGTTGGAGTCTGTTTGATTGAGTGTGTGGACAGGTGTCTTTTATACAGGTAACGAGTTCAAACAGGTGCAGTTAATACAGGTAATGAGTGGAGAACAGGAGTGCTTCTTAAAGAAAAACTAACAGATCTGTGAGAGCTGGAATTCTTACTGGTTGGTAAATACTTATGTCATGCAATAAAATGCAAATCAATTACTTAAAAATCATACAATGTGATTTTCGGGATTTTTGTTTTAGATTCCGTCTCTCACAGTTGAAGTGTACCTATGATAAAAAATTACAGACCTCTACATGCTTTGTAAGTAGGAAAACCTGCAAAATCGGCAGTGTATCAAATACTTGTTCTCCCCACTGTATGTGTTACGTCCGTCGTTAGAAGGAGACCAAGGTGCAGCGTGGTATGGTACATCTTTCTTTATTTTAGATGAACACCAAAAAAACAACAAAGGATAAACGAACGTAAAGTTCTGCAGGCAACACAGTAACTATGCAAAAACAAGATCCCACAAAATAGGGTGGAAAACAGGCTGCCTAAGTATGATTCCCAATCAGAGACAACGATAGACAGCTGCCTCTGATTGGGAACCATACCCGGCCAACAAAGAAATAGAAAACTAGAATGCCCACCCAAATCACACCCTGACCTAACCAAATAGAGAAATAAAAAGGCTCTCTAAGGTCAGGGCATGACAGTATGGAGTGTGAGACTCTCTTTGTTTTTATAGCTTACAAATTGCTCTTTTGACAGAGATTGCCTTCCAAATTATGCATTTGCTCTATACAATTCCCTTTGATTACCTTACTGTTAGCCTTGGACACCTAAGCTTTGCTCACTATCAAAGAGATGAGATTTGGAAGGATGACCTTGTGAGACTACCATACAGGTTACCATGTTACTGCACATCTGTATAAACAAAGGAAAGGGTATTTCAATGGAAACAATAGTTTCATTTCTTGGCTATGTACTGTAAATTATTGTGCTGACATGTAAAAAAAAACCATTGTATTCCCTCAGAGACACCATAATAAAACAGAATGTTTTTTTCAGTATCCGCCCAAATAGAGCCTTGTTTGTTGATGTTCCTCAACCCTCACCCTAAAGGTGAGGTCAGGGATAAAAGATCATCTGCAATACCATTGGGAACTTTGTGGGCCCTGCATGAGTGAAGGCAGTGATATGTCAGTGATCACACACACAAATACAGATTATTCACTATAAATAAAACAGTCATGCTGGGAGTAAACACAGCTTGTCAGTTTCAGTGCCTTGCAAATGTATTCATCCTCCTTGGCGTTTTTTCCTATTTTGTTGCATTACAACCTGTAATTTAAGTAGATTTGTATTTGGATTTCATGTAACGGACATACACAAAATAGTCCAAATTGGTGAAGTGAAATTTAAAATGTTTTAAATTAAATAAATGTACAAATGGAAAAGGGGTGTGTGCATATGTACTCACCCCCTTTGCTATGAAGCCCCTAAATAAGATCTGGTGCAACCAATTACCTTCAGAAGTCACATCATTAGTTAAAGAAAGTCCACCTGTGTGCAATCTAAGTGTCACATGATCTGCCACATGATCTCAGTATATATACACCTGTTCTGAAAGGCCCCAGAGTCTGTAAAACAACAAAGAAAGGGGCACCACCAAGCAAGTGGCACCATAAAGACCAAGGACGTCTCCAAACAGGTCAGGGACAAAGTTGTGTTGTCACGTTCGTCGTATGGTGGAAGAGAGGAGGACCAAGGCGCAGCGTGATATAAATACATTCTTCTTATTTATTTACCGAAACGAAGAACACTAAACACACTATCAAAATAACAAACGAACGTAACGCTATATAATCAATAAGTGCAGACACAGGCAACTTACACATAGACAATAACCCACCAATTCCAACGGAATATGGCTGCCTAAATATGGTTCCCAATCAGAGACAACGATAAACAGCTGCCTCTAATTGAGAACCAATCTAGGCAACCATAGACATACAAACACCTAGACAAGACAAAACACATAAATCCCCCATGTCACACCCTGACCTAACCAAAATAATAAAGAAAACAAAGATAACTAAGGCCAGGGCGTGACAGTACCCCCCCCTCAAAGGTGCGGACTCCGGCCGCAAGACCTGACACAGAAGGGGAGGGTCCGGGTGGGCCTTCTTACGTCGGCGGCTCGGGTGCGGGACGTGGACCCCACTCCACCATAGTCATTACCCGCTTTGGTGGCGCCTCTGGAGCGGGGACTCTCGCAGCGGGTCCCGGACTGAAGACCATTGTAGAGAGCGCCACTGGACGGAGGGGCGCCTCTGGACTGAGGGGCAGCTCCGGACTGAGGGGCAGCTCCGGACTGAAGGGCGTCTCAGGACCGAGGGGCAGCTCCGGACCGAGGGGCAGCTCCGGACTGAGGGGCAGCTCAGGACTGAGGGGTAGCTCAGGACTGAGGGGCAGCTCCGGACTGAAAGGCAGCTACGGACTGAAAGGCAGCTCCGGACTGAGGGGTAGCTCAGGACTGAGGGGTAACTCAGGACTGAAAGGCAGCTCTGTACTGAAGGGCAGCTCCGGACTGACGGGCAGCTCCGGACTGACGGGCAGCTCCGGACTGACGGGCAGCTCCGGACTGAGGGGTAACTCAGGACGGAAAGGCAGCTCCGGACTGAAGGGCAGCTCCGGACTGAAGGGCAGCTCAGGACTGAGGGGCAGCTCAGGACTGAGGGGCAGCTCAGGACTGAAAGGCAGCTCCGGACTGAAGGGCAGCTCCGGACTGAGGGACAGCTCAGGACTGAGGGGTAACTCAGGACTGAGGGGTAACTCAGGACTGAGGGGTAGCTCAGGACTGAGGGGCAGCTCCGGACTGATGGGCAGCTCCGGACTGGCGGGCGGCTCCGGACTGGCGGGCGGCTCCGGACTGGCGGCTCCTGACTGGCCGGCGGCTCTGGCGGCTCCTGACTGGCGGACGGCTCTGGCGGCTCCTGACTGGCGGGCGGCTCTGGCGGCTCCTGACTGGCGGGCGGCTCTGGCGGATCCTGACTGGCGGGCGGTTTTGGCGGCTCCTGACTGGCGGGCGGCTCTGGCGGCTCCTGACTGGCGGGCGGCTCTGGCGGCTCCTGACTGGCGGGCGGCTCTGGCGGCTCCTGACTGGCGGGCGGCTCTGGCGGCTCCTGACTGGCGGGCGGCTCTAGCGGCTCCTGACTGACGGACGACTCTAGCGGCTCAGGACAGACGGGCGGCTCTGACGGCTCAGGACAGACGGGCAGCTCAGGCGGCGCTGGACAGACGGGCAGCCCAGGAGGCGCTGGACAGACGGGCAGCTCAGGCGGCGCTGGACAGACAGGCAGCTCAGGCTTGCCGAGGCGCACTGTAGGCCTGGTGCGTGGTGCCGAAACTGGTGGTACCGGGCTGGAGACACACACCTCAAGGCGAGTGCGGGGAGAAGGAACAGGGCATACTGGACTGCCGAGGCGCACTATAAGCCTGGTGCGAGGGGCCGGAACTGGTGGTACCGGGCTGGGAACACGCACCTCAGGGCTAGTGCGGGGAGGAGGAACAGGGCGTACAGGGCTCTGGAGACGCACAGGAAGCCTGGTGCGTGGTGTTGGCACTGGTGGTACTGGGCTCGGGACACGTACCTCAAGGCGAGTGCGGGGTGCTGGAATTGGAGGCCTGGTTCGTGGCACCGGCACCGGAGGACTGGTGGCGCTTTGGTGGCGCCTCTGGAGCGGGGACTCTCGCAGCGGGTCCCGGACTGAAGACCATTGTAGAGAGCGCCACTGGAAGGAGGGGCGCCTCTGGACTGAGGGGCAGCTCCGGACTGAGGGGTAGCTCTGGACTGAAGGGCGTCTCAGGACTGAGGGGCAGCTCT
Source organism: Salvelinus namaycush (assembly GCF_016432855.1). Classification (NCBI taxonomy): domain Eukaryota; kingdom Metazoa; phylum Chordata; class Actinopteri; order Salmoniformes; family Salmonidae; genus Salvelinus; species Salvelinus namaycush. The sequence goes on from NC_052318.1 coordinate 26,618,520, forward strand.
GGACTGAGGGGCAGCTCCGGACTGAGGGGCAGTTCAGGACTGAGGGGTAACTCAGGACTGAGGGGCAGCTCCGGACTGAAAGGCAGCTCCGGATTGAAAGGCAGCTCCGGACTGAGGGGTAGCTCAGGACTGAGGGGTAACTCAGGACTGAAAGGCAGCTCCGTACTGAAGGGCAGCTCCGGACTGACGGGCAGCTCCGGACTGACGGGCAGCTCCGGACTGACGGGCAGCTCCGGACTGACGGGCAGCTCCGGACTGACGGGCAGCTCCGGACTGAGGGGTAACTCAGGACGGAAAGGCAGCTCCGGACTGAGGGGCAGCTCAGGACTGAGGGGTAGCTCAGGACTGAGGGGCAGCTCAGGACTGAAAGGCAGCTCCGGACTGAAGGGCAGCTCCGGACTGAGGGACAGCTCAGGACTGAGGGGTAGCTCAGGACTGAGGGGCAGCTCAGGACTGAAAGGCAGCTCCGGACTGAAGGGCAGCTCCGGACTGAGGGACAGCTCAGGACTGAGGGGTAAATCAGGACTGAGGGGTAGCTCCGGACTGAGGGGCAGCTCCGGACTGATGGGCAGCTCCGGACTGGCGGGCGGCTCCGGACTGGCGGGCGGCTCTGGCAGCTCCTGACTGGCGGGCGGCTCTGGCGGCTCCTGACTGGCGGACGGCTCTGGCGGCTCCTGACTGGCGGGCGGCTCTGGCGGCTCCTGACTGGCGGGCGGCTCTGGCGGCTCCTGACTGGCGGGCGGCGCTGGCGGATCCTGACTGGCGGGCGGTTTTGGCGGCTCCTGACTGGCGGGCGGCTCTGGCGGCTCCTGACTGGCGGGCGGCTCTGGCGGCTCCTGACTGGCGGGCGGCTCTGGCGGCTCCTGACTGGCGGGCGGCTCTGGCAGCTCCTGACTGGCGGGCGGCTCTAGCGGCTCCTGACTGACGGACGACTCTAGCGGCTCAGGACAGACGGGCGGCTCTGACGGCTCAGGACAGACGGGCAGCTCAGGCGGCGCTGGACAGACGGGCAGCCCAGGAGGCGCTGGACAGACGGGCAGCTCAGGCGACGCTGGACAGACAGGCAGCTCAGGCTTGCCGAGGCGCACTGTAGGCCTGGTGCGTGGTGCCGAAACTGGTGGTACCGGGCTGGAGACACACACCTCAAGGCGAGTGCGGGGAGAAGGAACAGGGCATACTGGACTGCCGAGGCGCACTATAAGCCTGGTGCGAGGGGCCGGAACTGGTGGTACCGGGCTGGGAACACGCACCTCAGGGCTAGTGCGGGGAGGAGGAACAGGGCGTACAGGGCTCTGGAGACGCACAGGAAGCCTGGTGCGTGGTGTTGGCACTGGTGGTACTGGGCTCGGGACACGTACCTCAAGGCGAGTGCGGGGTGCTGGAATTGGAGGCCTGGTTCGTGGCACCGGCACCGGAGGACTGGTGGCGCTTTGGTGGCGCCTCTGGAGCGGGGACTCTCGCAGCGGGTCCCGGACTGAAGACCATTGTAGAGAGCGCCACTGGACGGAGGGGCGCCTCTGGACTGAGGGGCAGCTCCGGACTGAGGGGTAGCTCTGGACTGAAGGGCGTCTCAGGACTGAGGGGCAGCTCTGGACTGAGGGGCAGCTCCGGACTGAGGGGCAGTTCAGGACTGAGGGGTAACTCAGGACTGAGGGGCAGCTCCGGACTGAAAGGCAGCTCCGGACTGAAAGGCAGCTCCGGATTGAAAGGCAGCTCCGGACTGAGGGGTAGCTCAGGACTGAGGGGTAACTCAGGACTGAAAGGCAGCTCCGTACTGAAGGGCATCTCCGGACTGACGGGCAGCTCCGGACTGACGGGCAGCTCCGGACTGACGGGCAGCTCCGGACTGACGGGCAGCTCCGGACTGAGGGGTAACTCAGGACGGAAAGGCAGCTCCGGACTGAAGGGCAGCTCCGGACTGAAGGGCAGCTCCGGACTGAGGGGCAGCTCAGGACTGAGGGGTAGCTCAGGACTGAGGGGCAGCTCAGGACTGAAAGGCAGCTCCGGACTGAAGGGCAGCTCCGGACTGAGGGACAGCTCAGGACTGAGGGGTAGCTCAGGACTGAGGGGCAGCTCAGGACTGAAAGGCAGCTCCGGACTGAAGGGCAGCTCCGGACTGAGGGACAGCTCAGGACTGAGGGGTAGCTCCGGACTGAGGGGCAGCTCCGGACTGATGGGCAGCTCCGGACTGGCGGGCGGCTCCGGACTGGCGGGCGGCTCTGGCAGCTCCTGACTGGCGGGCGGCTCTGGCGGCTCCTGACTGGCGGACGGCTCTGGCGGCTCCTGACTGGCGGGCGGCTCTGGCGGCTCCTGACTGGCGGGCGGCTCTGACGGCTCCTGACTGGCGGGCGGCGCTGGTGGATCCTGACTGGCGGGCGCCTTCGGTGGCTCCTGACTGTCGGGCGGCTCTGGTGGCTCCTGACTGGCGGGAGGCTCTGGCGGCTCCTGACTGGCGGGCGGCTCTGGCGGCTCCTGACTGGCGGGCGGCTCTTGGAGGTGAGCAAGGGGAGTGAAACAGAGACTGTGAAGGAATTAATGGGGAAATTGGAGGAGAGTGAAATGAGGGAGTTGCTGTGTTGGTGCATGAGACACGACATCCGCCCGACGGAGCGTGTCCGGGATTTGATGTTACCTGAGTCAGCTCTCCATACTCGTCCTGAGGTGCGTGCTAACCGTCTGGTAATGACAGTGCCAGTCCCACGCACCAGGCTTCCTGTGCGCCTCCCTAGTCCTGCACCTCCTGTGGCAGCCCCACGTACTAGCTCTCCTGTGGCAGCCCCACGCACCAGCTCTCCTGTGGCAGCCCCACGCACCAGTCCTCTATATAATCAATAAGTGCAGACACAGGCAACTTACACATAGACAACAACCCACCAATTCCCAACGGAATATGGCTGCCTAAATATGGTTCCCAATCAGAGACAACGATAAACAGCTGCCTCTAATTGAGAACCAATCTAGGCAACCATAGACATACAAACACCTAGACAAGACAAAACACATAAATCCCCCATGTCACACCCTGACCTAACCAAAATAATAAAGAAAACAAAGATAACTAAGGCCAGGGCGTGACATGTGTAGAAGTACAGATCAGGGTTGGGTTATTATAAAAATATCAGAAACTTTGAACATCCCGCGGAGCACCATTAAATCCATTATTAAAAAATGGAAAGAATATGGCACCACAACAAACCTGCCAAGAGAGGGCCGCCCACCAAAACTCACGGACCAGGCAAGGAAGGCATTAATCAGAGAGGCAACAAAGAGACCAAAGATAACTCTGAAGGAGCTGCAAAGCTCCACAGCTGTCACGCCCTGGCCTTAGTTATCTTTGTTTTCTTTATTATTTTAGTTAGGTCAGGGTGTGACATGGGGGATGTTTGTGTGTTTTTGTCTAGTCGAGGGTGTTTGTAGTGTCTAGGGGTTTTTGGTAGAGTTAATGGGGTTGTGTTCAGTGTAGGTGTCTAGGTATGTCTATGGTTGCCTGAGTGGTTCTCAATCAGAGACAGCTGTCTATCATTGTCTCTGATTGGGAGCCATATTTAAGGCAGCCATAGGCATTAGACAGGTTGTGGGTAATTGTCTATGTCTAAACGTTAGTAGCTTGTGTCTGCACTTTCGTTTTGTAGCTTCACGGTCGTTTGTTGTTTTTGTTAGTTTGTAAAAGTGTTTCGTTTTGTGTTCATCTTCTCGTCAATAAAAAGGAAGATGTATTCGTATCACGCTGCGCCTTGGTCCACTCTTTCACCAGAAGACGATCGTGACAACAGCGGAGATTGGAGTATCTGTCCATAGGACCACTTTAAGCCGTACACCCCACAGTGCTGGGCTTCATTGAAGAGTGGCCAGAAAAAGGCAATTTCTTAAAGAAAAAAAGAAGCAAACACGTTTGGTGTTCGCCAAAAGGCATGTGGGGAACATATGGAAGAACATACTCTGGTCAGATGAGACAAAAATTGAGCATTTTGGCCATCAAGGAAAGCGCTATGTCTGGCGCAAACCCAACACCTCTCATCACCCCAAGAGCACCATCCCCATAGTGAAGCACGGTGGTGGCAGCATCATGCTGTGTGGATGTTTTTCATCGGCAGGGACTGAGAAACTGGTCAAAATTGAAGGAATGATGGATGGTGCTAAATACAGAGTAATTCTTGATTCAGTCTTCCAGAGATTTGAGACTGGGACAGAGGCTCACCTTCCAGCAGGACAATGACCCTAAGCATACTGCTAAAACAACACTCAAGTGGTTTAATGGGAAACATTTAAATGTCTTGGAATGGCCTAGTCAAAGCCCAGACCTCAATCCAATTGAGAATCTGTGGTATGACTTAAAGATTGCTGTACACCAGCGGAACCCATTCAACTTGAAGGAGCTGGAGCAGTTTTGCCTTAAAGAATGGGAAAAAATCCCAGTGGCTAGATGTGCCAAGCTTATAGAGACATACCCCAAGAGACTTGCAGCTGTAATTGCTGCAAAAGGTGGATCTACAAAGTATTGACTTTGGGGGGGTGAATAGTTATGCACGCTCAAGTTTTCTGTGTTTTTGTCTTATTTCTTGTTTGTTTCACAATAAAAAAATATTTTGCATAGGCATGTTGTGGTAGGCATGTTGTGTAAATCAAATGATACAAACACCCCAATAAATCTATTTTAATTCCAGGTTGTAAGGCAACAAAATATGAAAAATGCCAAGGGGGGTGAAAAATGCCAAGAGGGACTGAATAATTTATGCGAAGAAAGATATGACCATCCACTGGGCACACCACGACATTTCAACGTGGATAACTGGGTAATATTTCTGTTGAGAAGCACAATCAAATACTGATGGAAAAACCATGTCAGATATTTTGTTTTTTTGTACAACAGATCAATGTTATCACTGTGCTTCATCTAATAGCAGAACAAAATGACCTGGATTGCAGTTGAGATTACATTAAGACAAGATGCAAGTGATCAATGCCGTTTGAGATGTTGCCCAGATTATTACAGCAATTGTGAAGATCTCCACAAACCTGTGCACAATCTACAATATGCATACCATGCTATCTTGAACATACAAGCTTTATATGATTACATAGGAAGACATTTGTAGTTGAAGTCATGTCAAAAGGGGGCCATGGATCTGTTACTCATTTTAAGGTTTAATGTTAGTTTGTAAAATAGCCTTAACTTTCGGCTATTTACTGTATTACAAAAGTAATATTAAATTTTGTTTGGTTGACAAGACAACCACATATTAACATTTAAAATAGATGTATCTACTGCTTGGATAGTTCCATCTGAGCCATCTGCTTAATCCCATTCTTTAACTTTTTGGTTTAGATGGAGACGTGAATCCAACATATAAATTATTAATTTGTAGACAAACTGGAATTAAAGCCAGACTAAGTCAGTGACACAGATGGAACTATCCAAGCAGAAGTTACATCTCCTTCTATTGTTGATATTTGGTTGCATTGACAACCAAAGATATTTTAATATCACTAAATATAATTATATGTATTGTCTATATTTAGTTGAATACTGGTTTGAATATAAACAGTATACTGTATGTTACTGACTTTGCAAATGCTATTTAGGCCTAACTAGCATCATTGATGATGTACGAGTGATAAAGTATGGTCACATTTAATTTGCTCTGTTAAACCTAGCCTATTACTTTGATTGCAACAGTGAATCTACACTGAACACAAATATAAACGCAACATGCAACAATTTCAAAGATGTTACTGAGTTACAGTTCATATACTGTAAGGCAGTGGTCACCAACCTTTTCGGAAGTGAAAAAAGACAAAAAAAACATAAGCCTCTGCAACATTAACCAATTAAAAACAGTTGTTCAACAATGAGGTTTGTGCAGTAGGCTATAGTCCCAATACATTATCACTGTATATTGGCTATGCTTGAATTGCCCTTCCAATGTTGTTCTTCTCAGACCATTTTGAAATTGTATTTCAACATTGTAGCACAGGGGGTTGGTGGCACTTTAATTGGGGAGGACGGGCACATGGTAATGGATGGAGCAGAATAAGTGGAAAGGTGTCAACAACATCAAACACATGGTTTCCATATGTTTGATGCCATTCCATTCGCTGCTTTCCAGCCATTATTATGCGCCATCATCCCCTCAGCAGCCTCCAGTGCTTTAGGTATATGATCACAATGGTTATATTACTTTTGATGCACAGCTGAGTGAACATAAGAATGAGATTTTTTTTACTGGACTTATAGCCTGCATCTGATGGTCAGTCTGAGGCAAGGTAGGGTGCAGCGGTGAGGCTGCCTCTCACCGGACTCACCTTACCTCCTCTCTCCCTCCCTCAGCTGAGAAAAGGGCACACAGTCATCCAGTTGATGGCAAAACTCATGTCGCACTGCATTATTTATGCCTCATGCACCAATTCATGTTGTTACTCCTATGATCAGGGAAAGTGTAATATGCCTCGATATTAAAAAAGACACAAGCCTCAAATAATAACAACGCAAGCTTATCGAAATGCGCATTTTATGGCTTATAAAACTGTTGAACAAAAACAGTGCTGAATAACAACTAAACATGAACTTACTCATAAAAACAGCAGTTATTTTCTGTGTTTGTTGAGTCTCTGTCTAGTCATGGTTTCAAACACTTTGAAATCTCACATTATCAACTTTGCTGTTCGTTTGAGGCTTCTTTATACTGTCTATGGCGTGAGGAAACTGTACAGACACGATGATCTGATTGGCAAGCGGTAGGCCTATAGGTGCACTTTATTTGCGCTCAGGGCCTGCCGGATAAGTGGAGTTCTACCTTCAGACACATGAAATGGGAACAATTTGGCTTCCCGGTGCTAGGGCTGCTGAATCAAGTGCACCTACGCTCAGTACCGTGAAACAAATAAAAAATTGTTTGGTTTTATAAATAAATGTTTGGTGATCGACTAGGAATGGCTTGGAGATCGACCAGTCGATCGGATCAACTGGTTGGTGACCACTGATATAAGGAAATTAGTCCATTGAAATAAATAAATTAGGCCCTAATCTATGGATTTCACATGACTGGGAATACAGATACGCATCTGTTGGTCACAGACAGTGGTGTAAAGTAAAAATACTTTAAAGTCCTACTTAAGTAGTTGTTTGGGGTATCTGTACTTTACTTTACTATTTCTATTTTTGACAACTTTTACTTTTACTTCACTACATTCCTAAAGTACTTGTTACATTTTGTTACATTTTGACAGGAAAATGGTCCAATTCAAGCACTTGTCAAGAAAACATCCCTGGTCGTCCCTATTGCCTCTGATCTGGCGTACTCACTAAACACAAATGCTTTGTTTGTAAATTATTGTCAGAGTTTTGTAGTGTGCCCCTGGCTATCTGTACATAATAATAAAAATAGAAATTGTCTGGTTTGCATAATATAAGGAATTTGAAATTAGTAATACTTTTACTTTGAATACTTACTGTAAGTATATTTTAAACTTTTACTCAAGTAGTATTTTACTGGGTGACTCACTTTTATTTGAGTCATTTTCTACTAAGGTATCTTTACTTCTGCTAAAGTATGACTTTTGAGTACTTTTTCCACCACTGGTCACAGATACCTTAAAAAAAGGTATGGGCGTGGATCAGAAAACCAGTCAGTATCTGGTGTGACCACCATTTGCCTCATACAGCGAGACACATCTCCTTTGCACAGAGCTGATCAGGCTGTTGATTGTGGCATGTGGAATGTTGTCCCACTGCTCTTCAATGGCTGTGCGAATTTGCTGGATATTGGCGGGAACCGGAACATGCTGTCGTACACGTTGATCCAGAGCATCCCAAACATGCTTAATGCGTGACATTTCTGGTGATTATGCATGGAAGAACTGGGACATTTTCAGCTTCCAGGAATTGTGTACAGATCCTTGAGACATTATCATGCTGAAACATGATATACAGTATATCAAAGCTAAGCACGACTGGGCTTGGTTAAAACCCTGGATGGCATACCAAAGGGTAGCCGTAGATAGATCAATTCTCCAGTAGGAGGTGCTGCCCAGTCAGTTTCTTTTCTGATAATGGATATAGCGTTGAAGATCTGTCGTTGTTTTAAGGGTACAAATTCAACATATTGTATACAAGGTTTGTCTATGTTGAAATTTGGTTACCATGATTACATACGCCTGTGGTTGAAATGTCACCCTCAAAACAACCCTCAAAACAAATTAAAAGTAATTTTCCAAATAGATTTCATATCACAATTTGTTGACAAATTATGCTGAAACAACGTTGATTTAACCACGGTCCACTCTCGAGCGGCTAGATGTTCTTTACCATTCAGCCATCAGATTTGCCACCAATGCTCCTTATAGGACACATCACTGCACTCTATACTCCTCTGTAACCTGGTCATCTCTGTATACCCGTCGCAAGACCCACTGGTTGATGCTTATTTATAAAACCCTCTTAGGCCTCACTCCCCCCTATCTGAGATATCTACTGCAGCCCTCATCCTCCACATACAACACCCGTTCTGTCAGTCACATTTTGTTAAAGGTCCCCTAAGCACACACATCCCTGGGTTGCTCGTCTTTTCAGTTTGCTGCAGCTAACGAATGGAATGAGCTGCAACAAACACTCAAACTGGACAGTTTTATCTCAATCTCTTCATTCAAAGACTCAATCATGGACACTCTGACAGTTGTGGCTGCTTTGTGTGATGTATTGTTGTCTCTACCTTCTTTCCCTTTGTGCTGTTGTCTGTGCCCAATAATGTTTGTACCACGTTTTGTGCTGCTACCATGTCGTGTTGCTACCATGTTGTTGTCATGTTGTGTTGCTACCATGCTGTGTTGTCATGTGTTGCTGCCTTGCTATGTTGTTGTCTTAGGTCTATCTTGATGTAGTGTTGTGTTATCTCTCTTGTCGTGATGTGTGTTTTGTCCTATATTTATATATAATTTTTAATCCCAGCCCCCGTCCCCGCAGGAGGCCTTTTGCCTTTTGGTAGGCCGTCATTGTAAATAATAATTTGTTCTTAACTGACTTGCCTAGTTAAATTAAGGTTAAATAATTCAAACATATATATATAATAATTCATCAGTTTGTGCCCAGTGGGCAGCTGCCTTGTTTTTATAGTTCTGCATTACTATCTTGTACACTTGGATTTAGAGATAGTATTACCTTTATTACATCTGATATTAAAAGGAGAGTACAAAACAGATGACCATGGAGTCATTGTTGAACTTTTCTTGATGAACTACCGGTACCTAAAAACGAATAAGAGTGCATATACAGTACACCATCAACCCTTGACAAATGATATGACAACATACTGTATATTTGTTCATTGCTTGTTCAGCCATTCTCATTTGATGTGCTACTGCAGATGATGTTATTGTATTGGAAATTGCCGTGTTGGGCTTGAGGCAAAGTAATGTAGCCTAATATATTTTAGTTTGAATTGGAAACGTGATGAGGTGCTCCTGTCTTCAGACCTGGGGAGGTTGTCAATGTGGTTGATCTTTTTACTTCATTTAAAAGGAGTGTCATTAACCACGGTCCACGTTCTAGATTCCATCTATTTGCCGTGAGATACATTTATCGACAAATATAAACTATTTACACTTGTTTTCACTGTGTTTGGCAAACTTTGATTGGTTAATTAATGGGGGGAACTGAAACTGAGAGAAATTTAAGTAGAGAGTGGAGCTGTCCACGGTTCCCCGGCCCCAGACTAAATTATTATTCCTCAGGTACTCTTTCACAACCTGCAATCGACTGCCTTCCACCGAGACTGGAAATTAAACATATCCATCTGAACCAATAGAATTGGCATTTCATTAATTAAATTGTTGGCATAATTCATTAAGTCCTAAGATCATTAAAACTCAGATGCCTCAGCGAATTAATTACTGTTGGACTTGGGACTTCTTTTTAAGCACAGGGGCTTACAATAGCATGCAATCAATGCTCCTAACATTAGAAAAACAGAATGCTTTATAGTTTGCCTTTCTGTTTTCCCTCTATTGTTAGTTAGAGGGATGGGAAGAAACAAGGCTGTCATTTAACTTGTGACAAATGAGTAGAACATCTGGTAACATCAGCAAACCATGGAAATCATCTGAATGAGTCACTATCAGAATCAGAAATGACCATGTACTTAGGTTTCTGCAGGATAGTAGGCTGTATTCACCTGAAAAACAGGGTTTTAAAAGTATACTATCATAGGCCGGGCGGAAGTCTTATTTGTCTAACCCATATTTGACCAGGTAAGACAATTGCATGAGTACACATTGCCATTACAACAAGGACCTGGGGTAGAGTTGCAGGGCAGAGGAGAGGGGTAGAATGAGCGAATTGGAAGTGCTGTACATATTCTTGTTCTATGCGTGCAGAATAGTGTCCATCTGATGTGTAAACAGACCATAGATGCTCAGTGACCCCGAGCCATGAGTCAGCGTGGTGGTAGGTCAGCACAGTTAAGGCAAGGTCACCTGGTGACCAGCACAGTGGGTTGGACTGACTAGCAGACCTCTTCAACCTCACAGTCATCCTCCAGCCATGGACTATGGATTATTTATAGTTATGCATTATGTTTGAATATTGTATGCAGAATATTACTATTCTTTAAATAAGTATAGTCATATTTAAAATGTTGTGTATGATTAGGAAAGATATTCTATTTTAAGGTTTATAAAATGGTACACAACAGTGCTATAGATTGAAAGATAGATTGAATCATCAGCTCACAATGAATCCCCACGGTGCTGTGCCATCAAATGTCTATTTTTATGTACCATCCATATAGACTAAGAAAGTGTCATGCGTTTTAAATGAGAACAGGCCAACATTTTTGCATGGTGCCTTCCGCCTAAATAAATCGCAGTGCCTTAGCTCTTCTGTGGGAGCCAAGAAGGATTTGGGAAGATTTGGGAAGACACAGGTGGCCATTTCTGCCCATTAAAAGCGGCCTTTCATTGCTAATCTACTAGGTACCTCACAGTAGCTCCAGAGGACCACAGGATTTGTGTGTGGGCAGAGCTTACACTGAATCATAATACACTTTCAGTATCAAATATTCAGCATTCTCAAAGACACACCTACAGTGGGGAGAACAAGTATTTGACACACTGCCGATTTTGCAGGTTTTCCTACTTACAAAGCATGTAGAGGTCTGTAATTTTTATCATAGGTACACTTCAACTGTGAGAGACGGAATCTAAAACAAAAATCCAGAAAATCACATTGTATGATTTTTAAGTAATTAATTTGCATTTTATTGCATGACATAAGTATTTGATCACCTACCAACCAGTAAGAATTCCAGCTCTCACAGACCTGTTAATTTTTCTTTAAGAAGCTCTCCTGTTCTCCACTCATTACCTGTATTAACTGCACTTGTTTGAACTCGTTACCTGTATAAAAGACACCTGTCCACACACTCAATCAAACAGACTCCAACCTCTCCACAATGGCCAAGACCAGAGAGCTGTGTAAGGCAAGCAGCTTGGTGAGAAGGCAACAACTGTTGGCGCAATTATTAGAAAATGGAAGAAGTTCAAGATGACGGTCAATCACCCTCGGTCTGGGGCTCCATGCAAGATCTCACCTCGTGGGGCATCAATGATCATGAGGAAGGTGAGGGATCAGCCCAGAACTACACGGCAGGACCTGGTCAATGACCTGAAGAGAGCTGGGACCACAGTCTCAAAGAAAACCATTAGTAACACACTACGCCGTCATGGATTAAAATCCTGCAGCGCACGCAAGGTCCCCCTGCTCAAGCCAGCGCATGTCCAGGCCCGTCTGAAGTTTGCCAATGACCATCTGGATGATCCAGAGGAGGAATGGGAGAAGGTCATGTGGTCTGATGAGACAAAAAATAGAGCTTTTTGGTCTAAACTCCACTCGCCGTGTTTGGAGGAAGAAGAAGGATGAGTACAACCCCGAGAACACCATCCCAACCGTGAAGCATGGAGGTGGAAACATCATTCTTTGGGGATGCTTTTCTGCAAAGGGGACAGGACGACTGCACCGTATTGGGGGGAGGATGGATGGGGCCATGTATCGCGAGATCTTGGCCAACAACCTCCTTCCCTCAGTAAGAGCATTGAAGATGGGTCGTGGCTGGGTCTTCCAGCATGACAACGACCCGAAACAAACAGCCAGGGCAACTAAGGAGTGGCTCCGTAAGAAGCATCTCAAGGTCCTGGAGTGGCATAGCCAGTCTCCAGACCTGAACCCAATAGAAAATCTTTGGAGGGAGCTGAAAGTCCGTATTGCCCAGCGACAGCCCCAAAACCTGAAGGATCTGGAGAAGGTCTGTATGGAGGAGTGGGCCAAAATCCCTGCTGCAGTGTGTGCAAACCTGGTCAAGAACTACAGGAAACGTATGATCTCTGTAATTGCAAACAAAGGTTTCTGTACCAAATATTAAGTTCTGCTTTTCTGATGTATCAAATACTTATGTCATGCAATAAAATGCTAATTAATTACTTAAAAATCATACAATGTGATTTTCTGGATTTTTGTTTTAGATTCCGCCTCTCACAGTTGAAGTGTACCTATGATAAAAATTGCAGACCTCTACATGCTTTGTAAGTAGGAAAACCTGCAAAATTGGCAGTGTGTCAAATACTTGTTCTCCCCACTGTATGTCTAAAATATATTTTCTGTCTCCAATGCAGGATCAGTGTTTTAAGCTTTTGTTCTCGTTTGCATAACAAAGACATTTGAAATTAAATAGCACCTGCTATTTAAAAATAACTTAGCTCCATGGTAACAAGATACTTGAGGGTAAATGTCATTAGTTTCTCAGCATTTGTCAATGGATACAGTTGGCATTGACCCAAGCTCTATAAAGGCTGAGAAGCAGCAGAGAATGTGCTTGGTGTAATGGAAGGATGCATGGATGTATTGAACAGTGTTAATTGTGCCATCTCAAGAGGTAAAGGCACTAGTTAAGCTGACAAGATTTATAGCCTCATTGTCACGCCCTGACCTTAGAGAGCCTTTTTATTTCTCTATTTGGTTAGGTCAGGGTGTGATTAGGGTGGGCATTCTAGTTTTTCGTTTTCTATGTTGGCCTGGTATGGTTCCCAATCAGAGGCAGCTGTCTATCGTTGTCTCTGATTGGAGATCATATTTAGGCAGCCTTTTCCCACCTGTTGTGTGTGGGATCTTGTTTTTGCGTAGCTGCCTGTGAGCAGCCCAGAACGTCACGGTTCTTTTTTTTTAATCTTCTGTTTTGTTTGGTGAGTTTATTAAACATGTGTAATTCTACGGACGCTGCTCCTTGGTCCAATCATTATGACGATCGTGACACTCATTGCATTTTGTTCTGGCAGTAGCCAGAATTACTGAACACTTTCCAATATCTTAGGGTGTTTTCACACTTGGTCCCTTTAAGACAATTTTCGTGAACTCAGTGCAGTCCGCTTAATTTGTTGTCCAGTGTGAACACTCCAAAGGAACCAGACCCCTCAAAAGATTCCCCAAAGCGAACTGAACTGAGACCATCTCGAGAGGTGGTCAAAGTCCGGTTCCCTTGAATTCCTAATATTTTAGTGCAATATGAACATTGTTTAATCTGCAGTTATTCTTCTGCTATTTATTCCGTTACCAATCATATGTACATGTTAATACTATCTTCTGATTACAATTATTATGTCATCTTTTAACTAAATGTAATCTATTAGCTTCCAAAATGTGGGTAAGTATATATAGCTATCACGTTCTGATGGAATGGCTTGTCCGACTTTGTAAAAACCCAGAGTGCACTGAGTGAATGTTGGACAAAGATCTTGGTTACTTTCTAAACATAGCAATGTGAACGCACAAAATAGGTGAAGTGAACTGGCAAAAGAGTTGAGTCCTCATTCAAAGAAAGGGCATTGTGAATAAAAAGAGAACTGAGTTATATAGGGGTGTTTTACCCCCAGAGTTCACCTTAAAGAGGACTGAGATCGGTTATTTTAAAGAGGACTACTGTATATGTGAAAATACCCTTAGTGACATTGAAGCAGGTAAACAATTCTACCTTTTGTTCAAACATTTATAATTTATCAACACAGCAAAATCAAGTGTACATTTACATCTGAAAGTGTTAAATGTATGCTATTTTCAGTGAACATATGAGTCCCACTGAACTGGTGTTAAAATAACAATTTTGAAAGTGGTGATGATTTAACTCGCTTAGTGTTCCCCCTTAAAGTATTCAAATGAACTTGTGGTGTTTGAATAGCTCTGCTCTAGAGTAATACGCAACACCTACAGTGTAAAACATAATACTTGATTTAGAGTAAACTGGACTCACTTTGCTTAGTGCTAACTCTGTTACACTTTCTCAATGTAAGAAATGAACACCTAAAGTGGTAGTTATAAACTAATCTACTTTGAAACAAACGTATATACCTCACCCAACCATGTCAGATATAGAGTTGAAATGTATTCAATTTTGGGGTTGCATCCTCATATTACGCTTTATATACATCACAGAAGACTGAAAAATAACAAAACTGTTTGAATTAGAAACACCGGATTTTTGGCAGTTTTTTTCAAAGAATGTTTATTAATTATGAAATTATGAAATTAGCATTCCACCCATGAGGCCACTAGGTCATTTGACTGCAGGAAAGGGCTACAGGCCTGTGGCTTCACCAAGTGAGTACCTAGGCAAATTCTGTGATTAAAATGAAACTTTATGAAAATACAATACATATATCATAAGGCCTTACTTTAATGGCCTAGTTTTTCCCCTAACAAAGTAGAAGGCCTGCAAGTCACATTATGCTGGCTTGCAAAGGGATGTTTAATTCCTATTGGAATCCTGCTAGAGTTAGGATATTCAACAGTTGGAATTTTTTTATTCACCTGCAACCTGCGTTCAGAATGACTGTCAGGGTTAGGAAAATTGCTAAACCCTTTAACCTGCCTAAATGATTACCACCCCATAGCACTCACATCAGTAGCCAAGAAGTGTTTTGAACGGCTGGTCATGGCTCACATCAACAGCATCCTCCCGGACACCCTAGAACCACTCCAATTCGCATACCGCCCCAACAGATCCACAGATGATGCAATCTCAATCGCACTCCACACCGCCCTTTCTCACCTGGACAAAAGGAACACCTATGTGAGAATGCTGTTCATCGACTACAGCTCAGCATTCAACACCATAGTGCCCTCAAAGCTCATCACTAAGCCAAGGTCCCTGGGACTAAACACCTCCCTCTGCAACTGGATCCTGGACTTCCTGACGGGGTGGTGGTAAGAGTAGGCAACAACACGTCTGCCACGCTGATCCTTAACACTGGGGCCCCTCAGGGGTGTGTACTTAGTCCCCTCCTGTATTCCCTGTTCACTCACGACTGCGTGGCCAAACACAACTCCAACACCATCATTAAGTTTGCTGACGACACAACAGTGGGAGGCCTGATCACCAACAACAATGAGACAGCCTATAGGGAGGAGGTCAGAGAACTTGCAGTGTGGTGCCAGGACAACAACCTCTCCCTCAATGTGAGCATGACAAAAGAGCTGATTGTGGAATACAGGAAATGGCGGGCCGAACAGGCCCCCATTAACATCGATGGGCTGTAGTGGAGCGGGTCGAGAGTTTCAAGTTCCTTGGTGTCCACATCACCAACGAACTATCATGGTCCAAACATACCAAGACAGTCGTGAAGAGGGCACAACAAAACCTTTTCTCCCTCAGGAGACTGAAAAGATTTGGCATGGGCCCCCAGATCCTCAAAAGATTCTACAGCTGCACCATCGAGAGCATCCTGACCGATTGCATCACCGCCTGGTATGGCAACTGCTTAGCATCTGACCATAAAGCGCTACAGAGGGTAGTGCGAAGGGCCCAGTATATCACTGGGTCCAAGCTTCCTGCCATCCAGGACCTATATAATAGACGGTGTCAGAGGAAAGCCCATAAAATTGTCAGACACTCCAGTCACCCAAGTTATAGACTGTTTTCTCTGCTACCGCACGGCAAGCGGTACCGGAGCGCCAAGTCTATGACCAAAAGGCTCCTCAACAGCTTCTACCCCCTAGCCATTAGACTGCTGAACAATTCATAAAAATCGCCACCGGACAATTGTACACTGCTGCTACTCGCTGTTTGCTTGTTACCTATGCATAGTAATTCGCCCCAACCTGCATGTACAGATTACCTCAACTAGCCTGTACCCCTGCACACTGGGGTACAGGCTATAACTTGGGTGACTGGAGTCTCTGAGTGCGATTGAGATTGCGTCATCTGTGGATCTGTTGGGGCGGTATGCGAATTGGAGTGGGTCTAAGGTGTCCGGGAGGATGCTGTTGATGTGAGCCATGACCAGCCTTTCAAAGCACTTCATGGCTACTGATGTGAGTGCCATGGGGTGGTAATCATTTAGGCAGGTTAAAGGGTTTAGCAATTTTCCTAACCCTGACAGTCATTCTGAACACAGGTTGCAGGTGAATAAAAAATTCCAACTGTTGAATATCCTAACTCTAGCATTGTGAACAACTGAGTTTAAATGTATTCGGCTAAGGTGTACGTAAACTTCCGACTTCAACTGTATATATATATATACAGTTAACTGTTATTTACAAACAACTCAATCTTTGTAGGGAGATATGATTGTGTCAGTGCATTTCACCTCACGCATGTTGGGTACGCGCCAGTCAAAATAAGGGTCCACATCAATTATGTCCCAACACTCACTGGATAGGCTTCTCCTCCAAGCTCCAAAATGTGGATGGCAAGACAAAACTCAAGAGAAAGTTGTAGCAGGAGTGAGTCAGAGGACAGTGACGCACAGAAATGTTATTTGATGAATCCAGAGAAGGCTGTGGTTGACAGGAAAATGTCAGTGGCTTGGCAGCCACGTGCGGTCCCCTCTCTCCCATCATCCCCCTGCCTCATGCATGTGGCATAGCCAGGCCTGTTTGTCACTTCAACCCAGGCTTCATGTATTGTGGTGTCTGTCTCTGTCTGTCTTTCAAATCAAATCAAATACAATTGTATTAATTACATGCCTCGCAGACAATAGGTGTGGACTAACAGTGAAATGCTTACTTATTGGCCCTTCCAACAATACAAATAGAAAGAAAATAGAAAAACATTTAAAAAGTATAACACGTAATAATAAAAGTAAAAATAGATACACAATGAGTAACAATTGTGCTCTGCTATATACAGAGGTACCAGTACCGAGTTGTTGTGCAGGGGTACGAGGTAATTGAAGTTGATACTGTATGAACTAGGAATAAAGTGACAGATAGTAAACAGTAGCAGCAGTGTATGTGATGAGTCAAAAAAGTTTGTGGAAAAAGGGTCAATGCAGATAGTCCGGGTAGGTATTTGGTTAACTATTTAACAAATTATTTAGCAGGCTTATGGATTGGGGGTAGAAGCTGTTCAGGGGGCCTCCCGAGTGGCGCAGTTGTCTAAGGCACAATGCACTTTGACACGGTCGTCAGGTGTATGGTGTTTCCTCCAACACATTAGTGCGGCTGGCTTCCAGGTTAAGCGGGCATTGTGTCAAGAAGCAGTGCGGCTTGGCTGGGTTGTGTTTCGGAGGACGCACGGTTCTCGACCTTCGCCTCTCCCAAGTCCATGCGGGAGTTACAGCGATGGGACAAGACTGTAACTACCAATTGGATACCATGAAAAAGGGGTAAAAAAATCTCAAATAAAAAACAACAACAAAGAAACTGTTCAGGGTCCTGTTGGTTCCAGACTTGGTGCATCAGTGATGTACTGGGCCCTACGCACTACCCTCTGTAGTGCCTTGCAGTCAGGTTGGTCTGTCACTGTGGAATGGCTGGGGACACGATGATGGAGCCTTATTGGCAAAGAGCAGCCCATGATTTTAGCTCAGTGAGGGAGAGAGTGGGTAAGAGATAAAGAGAAAAACAGAGAGAGAAACAGAGATACAGAGAGAAAAAAGATGACAGGAAGAGTTAGTCAAGAGAAACATGAGAAAGAGAGAGCAAGCAAACTAGACAGAAGGAAGGTTGTGGTAAACCTTGCATGCCTGGGCACTGCTTAGTGAGGATATAGGATTTAAGAGGGCCAGAAAAGGTCCAGATATGAGGAACTGTCACAGGGTGTTTGAGCAGAGCACAGTGTGGGACTGTCCAACCCCCCTCCAGAACCTAATTACCCATCAGCAGGAGACACTGGCAGGACACACGTCCCATCCCCCCAAATAACACAGCCGAAGATCAAAGACAAACACATAAATGGAAATTACTTGGAAACAACATTGATTAAACCAGTGTGTGACCAGTTTGATAACATTACAGCCTCCCAATACGTCAACAGCACCTGTTGAATGAACATATGGCTAATTTGTTGTTGTTTACATTCTCATCAAAGCCATATGTCTGTAAAGTACAGCTACTACATGCAGCACTCCCACATCTGACAATTGAGGATGAAAGGCAGGCAGGAAGATTTTCATAAACACTTTCAAATCAACCAGACATAACAAAGAGGTTTGAGTGACACATGGTACAAGAAGAGCAGGCAGGATTATGCAGAGAAAAAGAGAGAAAGACTCCAGAGATTACAGAAACACAAAGCTTCTGTAGCTTCAGCTTCAGTTCCCGTCACTGTGTTTGCTATGCTCCAGATGCAGCCTGGACAGGAAACCCCTGCTGTTGTACGTGGTGAGAAAAAGCCCACAACAACTTGATCGCCTTTCTTTCTCATTAATTAAACACAGCTCACCTTGCTTCTCCAAACATCAGGGAACATAGCACACGAAAGCAGGGGACCCAGGGCGCTTTTTCTGCCTGAAACCCAACAGATGCCACTGTTTGCCAAGTCCCTCTCAGCCCCTCTCAGCACCACACCGGAGTGTGGGAGAGCAGATGCAGCAGGCACGTGGCAGACTGAAGTGCAGACGGTGCTTTCCCAGGAAGTTTCTCTGGTTTCTTCTCTCATTTGTGTGTCTGCCTGAGTCTCTTACCCCTGGCAAAAGCACAACATCATTATGGATAATAAAATAAGCCCTGGTTTGTGCTATTCATCACCAATATGCAGGTGGTGGCCTATTTTAATGAGATTTTTCGATTTTGGTATTCTTCACATCACAGAAATTGAGTAATGGTGCAATGTTAAGCAATTAGTCTGATTATTGAGTAATGTTCTTTTAAACATTGTCTCTTATCAGTTCAGAGTATTATTGTAGAGGTACATGGAGGTATTTGTAATATTTCCTTATGAAGAGATTACAGCTCTATTAAATGAGGAAGACACCAAAAAAGGTTTTGGAGCAATAACACTCCCATTTCAAAGACTTATTGATCTGTAGAATAATCATACCTTTACTATAAACTCTGTTATTGATCTTCTGTTTTTTCTTACAGGGCTTCAAGGGAAACTAGATTTGCATGACAATTCTGCTATTCAGTTATGAGAGAGGTATAATGTGAAAGGTACATTGTTTGTCATGATAAAAAGTTGTATTACTTTCAGGTGTTTCTGTGCCAGAGAACTTTTCACACAAAAAAGAAAGACGATTTGCCCTGTGACAGAGAGATAACCTTAGCTCCTCTCTCCTTTCGCATCTCCCCTCTCTCCTTCCTCCAGCACCATCTTCTCTGACATGGCTGAGCCTGAGGCTTTGCTTCCTGGACTGGGCCTCCTCCGTTAAAAGGCTGGCGACCTGAGGGCCAGAGAGCACCAGGATGGGCCCCTGATTGGGGATGCAGGTCAATGCCAGCTCATCAGCAGTACAGATAGTGTCTGTCCCACGGGGTCCAGGGTGAGAGCCCCTAATTCGTCCTGAGCTCCAAAACAGTGGTAATAAAGGCTGGTAATAAAACATGTCACATTCAATCACCTCAGCTGCATCCCAACTGGAGCAGATCTTGTTTTACTTGACCACCTTCGATTGGATTATCGATTCGCCACCACTTATTAACCCACGGATTCACCCGGGATGAAATGGAAAAGCAGAGCACTCCGGATCGCCACCGTCTGTCAGTATCTGTCACCAGAGGAAGAAGGGAGAGAGGAGAGGGAAAGGGGACACAGAGTATGAACTGAAGCGTGTAAAACTTTCATCTTTCATTCAAGGACAAAACCTAGGATTATCCTGCTTTTCAAATCAAATCAAATTTTATTTGTCACATATACATGGTTAGCAGATGTTAATGCGAGTGTAGTGAAATGCTTGTGCTTCTAGTTCCGACAATGCAGTAATAACCAACGAGTAATCTAACCTAACAATTTCACAACAACTACATTATACACACAAGTGTAAAGGAATGAAGAATATGTACATAAAAATATATGAATGAGTGATGGTACAGAACGGCATAGGCAAGATGCAGTAGATGGTATCGAGTACAGTATATACATATGAGATGAGTAATGTAGGGTATGTAAACATATAAAAGTGGCATTGTTTAAAGTGGCTAGTGATACATGTATTACATTAAGATGGCAAGATGCAGTAGATGGTATAGAGTACAGTATATACATATGAGATGAGTAATGTAGGGTATATAAACATTATATGAAGTGGCATTGTTTAAAGTGGCTAGTGATACATTTTTTCCATCAATTTTTCCATTGTTAAAGTGGCTGGAGTTGAGTCAGTATGTTGGCAGCAGCCACTCAATGTTAGTGGTGGTCTGATGGCCTTGAGATAGAAGTTTTTCAGTCTCTCGGTCCCTGCTTTGATGCACCTGTACTGACCTCGTCTTCTGGATGATAGCGGGGTGAACAGGCAGTGGCTCGGGTGGTTGTTATCCTTGATGATCTTTATGGCTTTCCTGTGACATCGGGTGGTGTAGGTGTCCTGGAGGGCAGGTAGTTTGCCCCCGGTGATGCGTTGTGCAGACCTCACTACCCTCTGGAGAGCCTTACGGTTGTGGGCGGAGCAGTTGCCTTACCAGGCGGTGATACAGCCCGACAGGATGCTCTCGATTGTGCATCTGTAAAAGTTTGTGAGTGCTTTTGGTGACAAGCCAAATTTCTTCAGCCTCCTGAGGCTGTTTCCTGAAGTCCACGATCATCTCCTTTGTTTTGTTGATGTTTAGTATGAGGTTATTTTCCTGACACCACACTCCGAGGGCCCTCACCTCGTCCCTGTAGGCCGTCTCGTCGTTGTTGGTAATTAAGCCTACCACTGTAGTGTCGTCTGCAAACTTGATGATTGAGTTGGAGGCGTGCATGGCCACGCAGTCGTGGGTGAACAGGGAGTACAAGAGAGGGCTCAGAACGCACCCTTGTGGGGCCCCAGTGTTGAGGATCAGCAGAGTGGAGATGTTGTTACCTATCCTCACCACCTGGGGGTGGCCTGTCAGGAAGTCCAGTACCCAGTTGCACAGGGCGGGGTCGAGACCCAGGGTCTCGAGCTTGATGACGAGTTTGGAGGGTACTATGGTGTTAAATGCTGAGCTGTAGTCGATGAACAGCATTCTCACATAGTTATTCATCTTGTCCAGATGGGTTAGAGCAGTGTGCAGTGTGGCTGCGATTGCATCGTCTGTGGACCTGTTGGTGCGGTATGCAAATTGAAGTGGGAATAGGGTGTCCGGGAGGATGCTGTTGATGTGAGGGTGGAGGTGATATGGTGCTTGACTAGTCTCTCAAAGCACTTTATGATGACGGAAGTGAGTGCTACGGGGCGGTAGTCGTTTAGCTCAGTTACCTTAGCTTTCTTGGGAACAGGAACAATGGTGGCCCTCTTGAAGCATGTGGGAACAGCAGACTGGGATAAGGATTGATTGAATATGTCCATAAACACACCAGCCAGCTGGTCTGCGCATGCTCTGAGGACATGGCTGGGGATGCCATCTGGGCCTGCAGCCTTGCGAGGGTTAACACGTTTAAATATTTTACTCACGTCGGCTGCAGTAAAGGAGAGTCCGCAGGTTCTGGTAGCGGGCCGTGTCAGTGGCACTGTATTGTCCTTAAAGCGGGCAAAGAAGTTGTTTAGTCTGTCTGGGAGCAAGACATCCAGGGCCGCGACGGGGCTGGTTTTCTTTGTGTAATCCGTGATTGACAGTAGACCCTGCCACATCCCTCTTGTGTCTGAGCCGTTGAACTGCGACTCTACTTTGTCTCTATACTGACGCTTAGCTTGTTTGATTGCCTTGCGGAGGGCATAGCTACACTGTTTGTATTCGGTCATGTTTCCGGTCACCTTGCCCTGATTAAAAGCAGTGGTTCGCGCTTTCAGTTTCGCCCGAATGCTGCCATCAATCCACCGTTTCTGTTTTGGGAATGTTTTAATAGTTGCTGTGGGTACGACATCGCCGATGCACTTGCTAATAAACTCGCTCACCGAATCAGCGTATTAGTCAATGTTGTTGTTTGACGCAATGCGGAACATATCCCAGTTCACGTGATCGAAGCAATCTTGAAGCGTGGAATCAGATTGGTCGGACCAGCGTTGAACAGACCTGGGCGCGGGAGCTTCCTGTTTTAGTTTCTGTCTATAGGCTGGAAGCAACAAAATGGAGTCGTGGTCAGCTTTTCCGAAAGGAGGGCGGGGGAGGGCTTTATATGCGTTGCGGAAGTTAGAATAACAATGATCCAGGGTTTTGCCAGCCCTGGTTGCACAATCGATATGCTGATAGAATTTAGGGAGTCTTGTTTTCAGATTGGCCTTGTTAAAATCCCCAGCTACAATGAATGCAGCTCAGGATATGTGGTTTCCAGTTTACATAGAGTCAAATGAAGTTCGTTCAGAGCCATCGATGTGTCTGCTTGGGGGGGGAATATATGCGGCTGTGATTATAATCGAAGAGAATTCTCTTGGTAGATAATGCGGTCAACATTTGATTGTGAGAAATTCTAAGTCAGGTGAACAGAAGGACTTGAGTTCCTGTATGTTGTTATGATCCCACCACGTCTCGTTAATCATAAGGCATACCCCCCGCCCTTCTTCTTACCAGAAAGATGCTTGTTTCTGTCGGCGCGATGCGTGAAGAAACCAGCTGGCTGTACCAACTCCGATAGCGTGTCTCGAGTGAGCCATGTTTCCATGAAGCAAAGAACGTTACAGTCTCTTATGTCTCTCTGGAATGCTACCCATGCTCGGATTTCATTTACCTTGTTGTCAAGAGACTGGACATTGGCGAGTAGTATGCTCGGGAGCGGTGCGCGATGTGCCCGTCTCCGGAGCCTGACCAGAAGACCGCTTCGTCTGCCTCTTTTACGGCGTCGTTGTTTTGGTTCGCCGGCTGGGATCTGATCCATTGTCCTGGGTGGTGGGCAAAACAGGGGATCCTGTAATGATCGTTGTATGAAGGAGTGGACCAAAACGCAGCGTGGTAAGTGTTCATGATGTTTTATTAATCAAAAACCACTCAAACAAAACAAAGAGAAAAAAACAAAACAGGTGCAGACACTAAACAGAAAACAACTACCCACAAATGAAAGAGGGAAAAGGACTGCCTAAGTATGATTCTCAATCAGAGACAACGATAGACAGCTGCCTCTGATTGGGAACCACACTCGACCAAAAACATAGAAAAAGAAAACATAGAAATAAAGAAACTAGAATGCCCACCCTAGTCACAGGGACAGATCCGCTTCGGGAAAGTCGTATTCCTAGTCGCAATGATGGTGAGTTGACGTTGTTCTTATATCCAATAGTTCCTCCCTACTGTATGTAATAAAACCTAAGATTACCTGGGGTACCAATGTAAGAAATAACACATAAAAAAACGAAATACTGCATAGTTTCCTAGGAACGCGAAGCTGTGCCTCAATACATGTACTGGATGCATACATCTGACTGTACATCAATATGTAATGCAAATCACACTCTCTGTGTATGCAGCAGTGTTTTTCAGTATGAGTATTCATGCCTGCACTGTGTACATACATTCCCATTGGTAATACCTATTCAGACTTTACTCCAAAAGCATCTTCAAAGGCTGCCTGCCTGTGTGAGGGGGGAGCCTCCTGAGGTGCTCCACCTGTACAGTGTTGTGTTCCTGTGGGCTCAGTGCATCTCTAAATAGGCCTTCCTCCACGTGTGTGCACACACACACACACACACACACACACACACACACACACACACACACACACACACACACAACCACGTTTGATGTGTTTCCCACAACCACTTCCACTCCAATTAAAGGAGGGGGCTAATACGCTGTGGTAGAAGCCATCTATTACAACAGCTACAGGCTCTCGGTTGTAAAGTTATAACATTCTTGTTTTTACCTGGCTGTTTTGCAGCCAATATAGTGGGATAGGCAAAATCCCTGGAAAAAATAACCTCAAATGCATCTGTAGTTTTATTCACCTGTAGAGAGTTACAATCTTAAACTACAACTTCATGTCTGAGGAACACCATGAACAAATAAATAAGAGTTCACTCAGCAACAAGATATGTGTTTTTTATCTTTATTTAAGCAAGTCAGTAAAGAACAAATTCTTATTTTCAATGACAGCCTAGGAGCAGTGGGTTAACTGCCTTGTTCAGGGGCAGAACGACAGATTTTTACCTTGTCAGCTCAGGGACTCGATCTTGCAACCTTTCGGCAACTAGTCCAATGCTCTAACCACTAGGCTACCTACCACCCCAATGAATGAGTGTGAATGAGTGAGTGGGAGAGTTGTCCACCAGCAGTGGTGCACTGAAGGGATTATTTTTGCCTCACTGCCGTTACAACCCATTAAATAACAGATGCCTTAAATTATAAATTTTGGGCATTTCATCCAGACCAACTTTGCATTAGTTATTAATTGTAGCATAATGTAAATGTTTCTTTTGTGAAGGCCATGAGCAATTAGATGGATCTTTAATGAGCAACACCTGGGTTTTAGCGGTTGGCTATTAGGCAAAATATACAATGTTTGAGTGTAAATCCCAGTCATACTAGAAAATCACTTATTACAGTAAATTACTTTAGCGTTACTTTAGGTCAAATAAAAGGTGTTACCATCTGTCAGGGTTGGGGCGTAATTGATTACATGTTACATGCAATCTGATTAAAAAAACATAAATGTAATCAGTTATGTTACCAGCAAAAATAGGACCCAACAACATGTGAAATTCATGGAGCATGTCAAATTTAGTGTCAAATTAAAACCAAAAATCTATATTTTAGAGATTTCCAGCCTACAAATTAGGAATAAGCAAAGACTTTGATTTCGGTTCCAACAGATGGAAAAGGGGCCTTAGAAAACATCTACTTGAAAACGTCTTAAAGGTATTAGAAATAAGGGCCTCCCAAATGGTTCAGTGGTCTAGGGCACTAGAGATCTTGGTTCGAGTCCAGGCTCTGTCATAGCTGGCCGTGACATAGGAGACCCTTGGGGCGGCGCACAATTGGCCCAACATCATCCGGGTTGGGGACGGTCTGGCTGGCAGGGATGTTCTTGTCCCATCGCGCACTAGCAACTCCTATGGCGGGCACAATGCATGCTGACATGGTCACAGGTGTACAGTGTTTACTCAGACACATTAGTGTGTCTGGGTTAAGTGGGCGGCTTGGCTTGGCTGGGTTGTGTTTTGGAGGCTCTCGACCTTCGCCTCTCCCGAGTCCGTACAGGAGTTGCAGCGATGGGACAAGACTGTAACTACTAATTAGATACCACGAAATTGGGGAGAAAAAGGGGTAAAATAAATAAATATATATATATATTTATATATATATATATATATATTAGAAATACATCAAAACACAATAATGTTGAAGACCACTGACAACTTTTATCAACACTTATATTTCGTTTTGGAGAAGTTTTTCTGCCTTCTGTAAGTTT
Organism: Salvelinus namaycush; assembly: GCF_016432855.1. Lineage (NCBI taxonomy): Eukaryota > Metazoa > Chordata > Actinopteri > Salmoniformes > Salmonidae > Salvelinus > Salvelinus namaycush. Next base: position 26,644,238 of record NC_052318.1, read on the forward strand.
AAGAAACATTGCCTTGTAATTCCGTTACCAAAAACCCACATATGTTTAAGATATTTTCTCATTCCTGGGAGGATAATTAAAGTTCACAGAAGTAACAAGTAAAGGTAGACCTATTAATTAGTGATATTGTGTTTACTGATATCAATTTTGTTTATAAATTATTAAGTGACTAAAATGCAAAATTCTGAAAAATCGGTAATGGAATTTCTGTAACTGAATTGGCTACAATGGGAAATCATAGCCGTCACTAACCACAGTTGGGTTCACAAATGCGTTTGATGGATCCTTTTTGTCTTATTCTAATGCTTATTAAGAGGAAAGTAATCCAAAAGTAATGGAAACTAATCAGATTACCTTACTGATTACAATTTTGGATAAGTAACTGCAAGGATTACATTTAGAAAGTAACCTACCCAACCCGGCCATGAAGGAACTGCTCATGTAGAATTGCACATCAATTTAGATTGGCCAAACCAGTCACTTCTGAGTAAAAGACGGGGAAATACATACAATATCTAGAATTTTTTTACACTTATAGCAATGATTGACTATTGTCACTGTGAATGTTGAAATCTGGCGGTTGCTTGGTCTCGGTATGCATCTTTTAGCTGTAATTTGCAGTTGACATATTTTTGCAATTTTTACACATGGATGGCCAACGTCATTACATGTAAAGTTGTTTACAATCGAAGGACAAGAGAATCCTACGTCTAATCCTACCCATCCTCGTTCAAATCTCCATTGCGCCCTGAGGCAGAAGGACAATTGTCTCGCTTTAACAATTTTGATAAACCCTGCCAGCCAATAGCAGTGACATCAGCACAGACTGCCTGATTGACAATTTGCCATTAATTCCGCCGGCACACAACAGCATAAATCTACCCTTTCCCTGCTATCCATCACAATAATATTATTATGACACCCGTATTGTACATTAATAATCATTCTCCGGTACCAAACTGCGCTGTGCAGACAGTGAGACAATGAGACAGGCGTACGGCCTGCCGCTCCTCTCTCTCCTGTGCTGCGGGCAAGTCAAGGTTGCCTGCTGCTTGCCCGCCTGGGTCCTGGTGGATTAGTTAATTTCCTGCCATCGTCTGGAAGCCATCTATTATGTAGATGTCACAGGACGCAGCGTGGAGGATAGAGGTAGCCTATCCCACGCCAGGCGCCTCCAGCGGGCCAACAGAAGTGACCTCATTAGGCTCGGAGGGGGTCAGCGGCAGGGGTCGTGGCCGGGTATGGCTCGACACATTTAGTTCTGATTAATCCACAATCTAGGAATCAGACCTGCTGCTCCTGGGGCTCTGGGTGCTCCCTCTAAGAAGGCCTACTCATTATGCTGACGACATACACACAGTCACTCACACCCGTTATAAATGTCTATTCACTGTTAAAGTGCTTCTTCTGTCAAGCACACTGGCATTAAGCAGGGGAGGTGACATCTCCCTGTTATTACTGTCGATATACAGTACCAGTCAAAAGTTTGGACACACCTAATCATTCAAGGTTTTTTTTTAATTTGTACTATTTTTAACATTGTAGAATAATAGTGAATACATCAAAACTATGAAATAACATATATGGAATCATGTAGTTACCAAATAAGTGATAAACAAATCTAAATATATTTTATATTTGAGATTCTTCAAAGTAGCCACCCTTTGCCTTGATGGCAGCTTTGCACACTCTTGGCATTCTCTCAACCAGCTTCATGAGGAATGCTTTTCCAACAGTCTTGAAGGAGTTCCCACATATGCTGAGCACGTGTTGGCTGCTTTTCCTTCACTCTGCGGTCCAAATCATCCCAAATCATCTCAATTGGGTTGAGGTCAGGTGAATGTGGAGGCCAGGTCATCTGATGCAGCACTGCATTGCTCTCCTTCTTGGTAAAATAGCCCGTACACAGCCTGGAGGTGTGTTGGGTCATTGTCCTGTTGAAAAACAAATGATAGTCCCACCAAGTGCAAACCAGATGGGATGGCATACCACTGCAGAATGCTGTGGTAGTCATGCTGGTTAAGTGTGCCTTGAATTTTAAATAAATCACTGACAGTGTCACCAGCAAAGCACCCCCACCTCATCACACTTCCTCCTCCATGCTTCATGGTGGGAACCATAGATGCTGTAACGATGTTCGTCTGAGGAAGAAGGAGTAGACCAAAGCGCAGCGTGGTACGTGTTCATGATGTTTATTATCACCTGAACACTGAAACAAAAACAAAAGTGGAACAAAACGCAACAGTTCTGTCAGGTACTCATACAAAACAGAAAACAACTACCCACAAAACACAGGTGGGAAAAGGCTACCTAAGTATGGTTCTCAATCAGAGACAACGATAGACAGCTGCCTCTGATTGAGAACCACACCCGGCCAAACACATAGAAATAGACAACATAGAACAAAAACATAGAATGCCCACCCCAACTCACGCCCTGACCAACCAAAATAGAGACATAAAAAGGATCTCTAAGGTCAGAGCGTGACAGATGCGGAGATCATCCGTTCACCTACTCTGCGTCTCACAAAGACACGGCGGTTGGGACCAAACATCTCAAATTTGGACTCATCGGATTAAAGGACAGATTTCCACCAGTCTAATGTCCTTTGCTCATGTTTCTTGGCCCAAGCAAGTCTTTTCTTCTTTTTGGTGTCCTTTAGTAGTGGTTTCTTTGCAGCAATTCGACCATGAAGGCCAGATTCACACAGTCTCCTCTGAACAGTTGATGTTGAGATGTGTCTGTTACTGGAACTCTTTGAAGCATTTATTTGGGCTGCAATTTCTGAGGCTGGTCAACTCTAATGAACGTATCCTCTGCAGAGGTAACTCTGGGTCTTCCTTTCCTGTGGTGGTCCTCATGAGAGACATTTTCATCATAGTGCTTGATGGTTTATGCGACTGCACATTAAGAAACTTTCAAAGTTCTTGAAATTCTCCGGATTGACTGACTATCTCGTCTTAAAGTAATGATGGACTGTCATTTCTCTTTGCTAATTTGAGCTGTTCTTGCCATAATATGGACTTGGTCTTTTACCAAATAGGCTAATCTTCTGTATACCACCCCTACCTTGTCACAACACAACTGTTTGGCTCAAACGCATTAAGAAGGAAAGAAATTCCACAAATTAACTTTTAACAAGGTACACCTGTTAATAGAAATGCATTCCAGGTGACCACCTCATGAGGCTGGTTAAGAGAATGCCAAGAGTGTGCAAAGCTGTCATCAAGGCAAAGGGTGGCTACTTTGAAGTATCTCAAATATAAAATATATTTTGATTTGTTTAGCACTTTTGTGGTTACTACATGATTCCATATGTGTTAATTCATAGTTTTGATGTCTTCACTATTATTCTACAATGTAGAAAATAGTTAAAATAAATAAAAACCCTTGAATGAGTAGGTGTGTTCAAACTTTTGACTGGTACTGTAGAACTTGGATCGCTATGAGTGGTAAAACAAGCTTTGGGGTCTATTGACCTTGACATATCTCCATGTCTTTTAAACCGTCACCATTGGAAAACTAGACAAGTTTGGAATTCTATGAATTCAGTATTCCTTCACCTTAAGAAACTATTAATTTCACCTCCCCCTCGACCTCCCAATACGTCTTCTTCGTCCTGATGGAATCTTAATTAATACTCTCAGATCTCCAGCTTAAGCTTCATAATGACATCTTCGGGAGTTCTCAGTCAATGAAAAAGCATGCCCTTCATCTATTCGATGAGTGTAGCTGTTAAAAATCCTTTTGTCTTAACACCTCCTCCTTAGCTTGGGTCGTTACCTTTCTGTCAACTGAATTGATCAGATACTGTTGAACTACACTTCAGGCAGTGTCGAATGCTTTTTGGCTTTGATGAAGTGATTAGCACCACATTGATCCAGAGCTTGACGGACTTTGGCTCCCGACCAGAGATTGCTACTGGAAAATTATCAGAAAGAAGAGCAACTGCTGTTCTCCGACGGTTGGTGAGGAAAAGAGGACATAATTATGAGCCAAAGTTATGATGAGTCAGATTTATTGCCTGTAATTTGACTTTCTAAATCATTGACAAGAGCCGTCAAAATGCTTTTGTTCTTGTCAGGATGGTGTATTAGAGGCGAAGTCAAGTGCAGGAGAGCAGATATTATGAAGAACAGGCGCACTTTATTATAGTTCCAAAAACGAGAGCACTACATGAAACAAACGCGCTAAAAAAACGGAACATAAAGGTAGAGCGCGTAAACTAACACCACCTAAAATGAAAACAATTACACATAAAACATGATGGGAAACAGAGGGTTAAATACAAGTAGCTTGATTGGGGAAATGAAAACCAGGTGTGTATGTAAACAAGACAGGACAAATGGATATACGAAAAATGGAGCGGCGATGGCTAGAAAGCCGGTGACGTCGATCGCCGAACGCCGCCCGAACAAGGAGAGGAGCTGACTTCGGCAGAAGTCGTGACAGTTCTTTTGACTTCACCTTTGTTGTATGCCATCAAGGCATTATCTAATGCAGCCAGGTCACACCAGATCCAATGCAGTATTTGACGTTCGTCCAGGTCCCCAGGACGTTGGGAAAGCCTTCAATACTGGCCACTAGGGGCAACGGTGAGCACACTTGCTAGGGTGTTGTGGATGGAGATGGTGGATGGGCATAAGCCACAAGCTCCAGCTCCAAGAATTGCGGGTTCAATTCCAGTGCTAGGCACTTGTTTACATTTTAGGGTTTTGACCCATATCCCAAACCTTAACCCTTAACTTAACCAGTTAGAATTAATACCTAAACTTAACTCTCAAGTTGTTTCTGTTTTAACCATATCCCAAACCTTAACCCTTAACTTGACCATTCAGAATGAATGCCCAAACTTAACAGTCACAACTTGATGTTTATTCCCCTCTGCACAAACATTGAATACTGAAGTCAGACTGTGTCAGACCGGAGCTCTTGTTGATCTAAGGACAGTGCAATTTTTTATTTATTAAGCCAGGCATTGTTGTTTTTCAGAGAGAAACAGTTTGTTTCATTATCTGGTGCTTATAAGAGGATAATATGTTTTTTACTTCAGTTACACTGTCTGGCTGTTTGAATTAATATTGTGATTTAATTGCCTGGCAGTGGAAAAACAAGTAAAAAAATGAATCACTTCAACACCGGAAGACAAGAAAGCTAGTGTGGATGAAACAGAATAGGAGCCCGTAGAGAGCAGCGACTGACTTGCTGAGGCCTTTACACTGAGCAATCATCCACATACAAGAAATGTAAATCATATGCAAAAGTAAACATATGACAAGTAAGATAACAGCGAGGAGGGGGCACACTGGAAATGTCATTATGTGGAAAGGCAATGGTTGACTTCTCCTGCCTTCTCAAGTGCCTTGTCTGAAAAACCAACCAACAAAAGGAGCATTCAAGGCTGAGGCAGCTGTTTTTCTTAGGAGCTGTTACTGTTATGCTTTTTGTATATTCCACTGCGGCCAACACAACCAATCATTGTGCAGTCTGGGGGAAAAACATGTTTGCGACTTAAAAAGCCTTTGCTATAAGTTCTGCAGACGCTACAGTTATTGATAACTTGGAGGCTGATATCATGACTTCTTTCATGACTTATTTCATCTCAATTAATAGTATATATTTATTGGAGATCATAAAAGCATTGCATCTTCATGAAAACAATTGGTGAAAGATTAACAAAAATGCTGCAATTACATAAACCCACGGTCATGTAAGGAGAGCAATAGAAAGTGATGTTCTCTAATTGCTCTGGATTTAAAACCATCCAAATTGTTTGGATCTATTTTGCAGGGTGTTGTTAAAACAAAAAGAGTCAAAAGCCTGCAGGACACACTGTGGTTTGTAATAACATGAATCAGAGATACACAGAGAGAGAGAGAGATGTATCTGATGAATTCCAGCAAAGTCCCAAATACAGTTTCACAACCGCAGCTGTGGGCTTATCCGTGCCTCTCCTTCCACTTCCCCCTCACAGGAGCGTATGGGAATTTGTTTGGCACTTTGACTTTGATGTGTTTAGTTTGATCAAGATTCTAATGGGGGGGGCTTAAAAGTCCAACTTTACTCATTCATGTGGCTAAAGGGATTATTCTGGGTCATGGACTCCTGGCCAGAGCCTGTGTTCCTCAGAAGGACTGTGGTGCCTCACTGGGGTATTGTCACTCACAGATTCCACTGAGCAATGTGAATAGGTTCTATTACATGCAGCTAGCCAGGGAAAAGCACGGAGAGAGCTACTCTCCCCACTGGGCACAAACTGGTTGAAACAACATTGTTTCATCCATTTGTCAACGTATTGTGACGTTTAATCTACGTGTAAAATACGTCCGATTTCTTTTTATTATAAAAAAAAGAATCACGTCAACAGCAGAAGACAAGAAAGCTACTGTGGAATGCAACAGAACAGGAGAGCAGCGACTGACTTGCTGAGGCCTTTACACTGAGCAATCATCCATATTGTAACGGCAGCCTTCCTCCTCTTCGTCTGAAGAGGAGGTGTAGCAGGGATCGGACCAAGACGCAGCGTAGTTTGTGCTCAACATGATTTAATAAAGACGATAACGTGAACACTTACAAAATACAAAAATAACAAACGTGGCAAACCGAAACAGTCCTCTCTGGTGAAATGAACACAAAGACAGGAAACAACCACCCACAAATCCCAACACAAAACAGGCAACCTTAATATGGTTCCCAATCAGAGACAATGACAAACACCTGCCTCTGATTGAGAACCACATCAGGCCAATTGACAATCCCCACATAGAAACACAAAACATAGAATGCCCACCCAGCTCACGTCCTGACCAACACAAAACAAGGAAAACACACAAGAACTATGGTCAGAACGTGACACATATACTGTACAAGAAATGTAAATTATATGCAAAAGTAAACATATGACAAGTAAAATAACAGTGAGGAGGGGGCATATTGGAACTGTCATTATGGGGAAAGGCGATGGTTGACTGCTCCTGCCTTCTCAAGTGCCTTGTCTGAAAAACAACCAACAAAAGGAGCCTTCAAGGCTGAGGCAGCTATTTTTCTTAGGAGCTGTTACTGTTATGTTTTTTGTATATTTCACTGCGGCCAACACAACCAATCATTGTGCAGTCTGGAGGAAAAACATGTTTGCAACTTAAAAAGCCTTTGCTGTGAATTGTGTAATAGGATGAATCAGAGATACATAGAGAGAGGGAAAGACTTATCTGATTAATTCCAGTTGACAAATTCCAGAAGGGAGAGTAGCGCTCTCCCTGCTTTTCCCTGGCTGGCTCCTTGAAATAGAACCTGTTCATATCGCTCAGTGGAATCTGTGAGTGACATTACCCCAGTGGGGCACCACAGTCTGTCCCAGGAACACAGGCTCTGGCCAGGAGTCCATGTTCTTTTCAGGGTGACATTTCTATCACAGGATTATGTCATCATGGTAACCAAATTTCAAAATAGACAAACCTTGTATAAATATGTTGAATTTGTTCCTCCCTGTAGGTTTAAGCCCTTAGATCGCAATATCTACTAATCTAACATGTGGAATTGTTTTAATAAGATGATCATCAAATAGACCATTTAGCCATTTATAATGTTTTATTTTAGGACAGGTAGGTATAAAAACCAAACTAAAGAACAAGGCAACACTAAACATGTTGTCCACCACGAATTATTCAGCGCCCCAGATTTTCCATTATTTTGAGCAGATACTGAAGTGGCCGCTCTAACAATGAAAAGAAATGTCTTAAAAAATGGAAGGCAGTTAGCCTGGGTACCAGTCTCTTTAGCTAATCCACTCCCTATGGCAATGACAAGAAGCGGCAAGGAGTGGAATGTTAGCTAAAAAGACTGGTACTCAGACAACAAGGCAGTGGGGAGGAGGCAAGATCAGGTGGGACTATTCTAGCCAATGAGAGGGCAGATACGGGTGTGAACAACAGGCACAACTCCGATATGAAGTGTTTTTATTATTTTTTGCCGGGATGTCATGTGTCCTACTTATCAGTACACTCGTAACAAGCTAAGCACTGCGAAACTTCGAATTCTATCAACTAAGCCACTTTTAGCGAATAAGACATTACATTTTTTTGTTAACCAAATTCGACACTCTCTCATTGACATTCATACGCAACCTGGGTAGACGTAACCCAGTAAATGTATATCTGTGACACTCCAATTAGTATGATATGTTACGTTTCGTATGGTATGTATTAATATGTGATTTCCGTCATCCATTTCATATGATATGTTACGAATTACAATTCTGCGATTCACACAATATGTTACCAAATGCAATTTGTACAATATGTTATAAAATTAGCAAAATGTATGATATGTTACGAAATCCAATTTGTTGTGGCTAACATTAGCTAGGCGTCAAGGTGGCTAGGCTAAGGGTTAGGGTTAGGGGTTAAGGTGAAGGACACGTGACATCCCTGCAAATTTGAGGAAAAACCTCTTTATATCGGAGTTGTGACTGTTATTCACACACCTATAGCCTTCTCATTGGCTGGAAGTGTCCCACCTGATCTTTCCTCCTCCTGACTGCCTTCCATTTATTTTTATTGTTAGAGCGGCCACTGGAATATCTGGTCAATATAATGGATCATCTGTGACCCTATACACCTTCTGCTATTGTGTTAACACTTTACTTGACACCCAGCATCACGGTCATAACCATGTCATAATATGTCATGTCAATTAAACACTGGAGTGATAGATGTGCAGAAGATGAATGTGCAAGTAGAGATACTGGGGTGCAAAGGAGCAAAAGGAATACATAAATACAGTATGGGGATGAGTCTATTTACAGATGGGCTATGTACAGGTGCAATGATCTGTGAGCTGCTCTGACAGCTGGTGCATGAAGTTAGTGAGGGAGATAAGAGTCTCCAGCTTCAGCGATTTTTGAAGTTCGTTCCAGTCATTGGCAGCAGAGAACTGGAAGAAAAGGCGGCCAAAGGAGGAATTGGCTTTGGGGGTGACCAGCAAAATATACCTGCTGGAGGTGGGTGCTGCTATGGTGACCAGTGAACTGAGATAAGGCGGGGCTTTACCTAGCAAAGACTTGTAGATGACCTGGAGCCAGTGGGTTTGGCGACGAGTATGAAGAAGGGGCCAGCCAATGAGAGCGTACAGGTCGCAGTGGTGGGTAGTATATGGGGCTTTGGTGACAAAACGGATGGCACTGCATCCAATTTGATGAGTAGAGTGTTGGAGGCTACTTTGTAAATTACATTGCCGAAGTCGAGGATCGAGGAGAGTCAGTTTTACGAGGGTATGTTTGGCAGCATGAGTGAAGGATAATTTGTTGCGAAATAGGAAGCAGATTCTAGATTTAATATGCTTAATGTGGGTCTGGAAGGAGAGTTTACAGTCTAACCAGACACCTAGGTATTTATAGTTGTCCACATATTCTAGGTCAGAACCGTCCAGAGTAGGGATGCTGGACGGGCGGGCAGGTGCGGGCAGCGATCAGTTGAAGAGCATGCATTTAGTTTTACTTGCATTTAAGAGCAGTTGGAGGCCACGGAAGGAGAGTTGTATGGCATTGAAGCTCGTCTGGAGGTTAGTTAACACTGTGTCCAAAGAAGGGCCAGAAGTATACAGAATGGTGTCATCTGCGTAGAGGTGAATCAGAGAATCACCAGCAGCAAGAGCGACATCATTGATGTATACAGAGAAGAGAGTCGGCCCGAGATTTGAAGCCTGTAGAACAACAGGCCTTCCGATTTGACACACTGAACTCTATCTGAGAAGTAGTTGGTGAACCCGGCGAGGCAGTCATTTGAGAAGCCAAGGCTGTTGAGTCTGCCGATAAGAATCTGGGGATTGACTGAGTCGAAAGCCTTGGCCAGGTCGATGAATACAGCTGCACAGTATTGTCTCTTATCGATGGCAGTTATGATATCGTTCAGGACCTTGAGCGTGGCTGAGGTGCACCCATGACCAGCTCGGAAGCCAGATTGCATAGGGGAGAAGGTACGGTGGAATTCGAAATGGTTGGTGATCTGTTTGTTAACTTGGCTTTTGAAGACCTTAGAAAGGCAGGGTAGGATAGATATAGGTCTGTAGCAGTTTGGGTCTCGAGTGTCTCCCCCTTTGAAGAGGGGGATGACTGGCGCAGCTTTCCAATCTTTGGGGATCTCAGACGATACGAATGAGATGTTGAACAGGCTAGTAATAGGGGTTGCAACAATTTCGGCAGATCGTTTTAGAAAGAGAGGGTCCAGATTGTCTAGCCCGGCTGATTTGTAGGAGTCCAGATTTTGCAGCTCTTTAAGAACATCAGCTATCTGGATTTGGGTGAAGTAGAAATGGGGGAGGCTTGGGCGAGTTGCTGTGGGGGGTGCAGGGCAGTTGACCGGGGTAGGGGTAGCCAGGTGGAAAGCATGGCCAGCCGTAGAAAAATGCTTATTGAAATTCTCAATTATTGTGGATTTATCGGTGGTGACAGTGTTTCCGAGCCTCAGTGCAGTGGGCAGCTGGGAGGAGGGGCTCTTATTCTCCATGGACTTTACAGTGTCCCAGAACTTTTTTGAGTTTGTGCTACAGGATGCAAATTTCTGTTTGAAAAAGCTAGCCTTAGCTTTCCTAACTGCTTGTGTATATTGGTTCCTAACTTCCCTTAAAAGTTGCATATCACGGGGGCTATTTGATGCTAATGCAATACGCCACAGGATGTTTTGTACTGGTCAAGGGCAGTCAGGTCTGGAGTGAACCAAGGGCTATATCTGTTCCTTGTTCTACATTTTTTGAATGGGGCATGCTTATTTAAGATGGTGAGGAAGGCACTTTAAAAGAATAACCAGGCATCCTCTACATAAGCGTGTCAAAACACACAAAACCTAACACAAAAGGCATTGACCATATTAAATTATCATTGTAATTGTGCATACATTGATGTCAGGCATGCACCTACCTCAATGCTCTGTTGCTGATGACTGGGATGAATTCTGGAGCAGATTTCAGGAGCAGGACAAGACACCCTCTTTTTGACTGATGACTGATATAAGGGCATGTACTGTATGTGGTAGGCCTAGTCCAAGTAAAGTGACACAGGATGGTCATAATGCGTCATGACAGTGTCATAAAATATATTTTCTTCAAGTTATTTAAAATATGATGAAAATAATTCATTACAAAAACAACAAAATATTTAAGAAACAAACTTTCAAACGAAAGGAAACTTAGCTGGGAAAAAACTATTTTGAATTAATGTGGGTTTTGTTACTCTTATGTGGGTGTCATGACCAGCCAAAAAATAACGCAATATATGTCACAACAGGTGTAAATATATGGGTAAAGACAGTGCTATGACCATATTATGACAGGTTATGACAAGTTATGTTAGCTATTATAACATATCATACAACGGATAGGTATAATCCTGAATGCTGATTGAATGCACATTCCAGCCGGTGTCTATTCTACAAGTTAAATCTATGACGTTAAAATGTCTATTTACTTGTTCCATCTGGCTGCGCAATCTACTGTCTCATCAGCCCAGCCAGGCAATTTATAAACTTTATCTCCACTATAAAATCATCTAGACATTATCTCACATTTCTTTTAGACTAACATTTAGTTTTCAACAGTGGATATTTGTATAAACCTTGCTGTCTGCCTCTCTGACATTTGCAACATTGTTTCAATATTCAAATTAGCTGTCGCATGATTGTGTCGGGAGTCGGAATGAGACAGACAGGCAGGTAGCTTTTCTCAGCCAGTTGAAATCATTTTTATGAATATTTATAACTAAATCTCAATAGAAAACAGGTAAAACAAAGTGAAGTGAAGCTAGTTTGCAGTCTTTCTAGCTTCAGTTTGAAGTGATTGTTCGCTAGTCCCTCTGAACAACAGTGTCCTGACAAGAGAGCACATTTTCTATGCCAGGCGAAATCGCGCATCATTAGCTCATTGTTATGGATGTATCCAAATAAATGTCACTAGAAAACAGCTTAAACAAATGCACATGTAGCTACTTTGTTGATATTCTGGCTGCACTGTTTGACGTGACTGTAAGTTACTGGGTTGCGTCCATACTGTAGATACGGAACTAGAAATATACTTAATGACTGGGACGCGTCTCTGGCACCCGAACCGATAGAACGAGTAACCAGCCTGCTTGGGTAGCAATCCTAGATTTGTGTCGGGACTATATCTTGTGGAAGGATGAAATAGGATGAATAAATTAATCCAAATAACGTTTTTAATGAAAATATGTCAATCATTATTTGAATATGTTGGTAGCCCATTGTAAGGGACAACGCCTTCAAAGTCGGTGTTCGGAGGATATATTGGCATGGTTTGCCAGCCCAAGACAAATATCCTCCAAACACCGGCTTCTCGGGCATTATCACTTACATGTACTATTAATGTAGCCTATTCTCAACTGCAATCCAGGTCATTTGGTTGTGCTATTAGATGAAGCTCGACTTTGTCTCGGGCCTAACAATACCCGTGCCAATATATCCTCCAAACACTGGCTTTATCACTTAACGTGTTATGACACTAGGTGTCAAATAAAGTGTTACCACCATTTTTACATCCCAGTGCTAGGTTACCTTCAGACTACTCCCCTGAAGCTTGTGTGCGTTGTAGAACAAAACAACCAACACTTTTGTTTTTGTGACAGTCTCCCCTTTCGATATTGCTGACAGGTTAGTTTGTAGCTCTAAAGGTTCGGTCTGGACAGTTGGTTTTGTGAGAAGATTAGGATGTCTGGGACGGAGAGTTCAAACGACTGCCGTAAAGCTTGTGGATGACGTAGTGAAACAGACGATTTTGTGGCGATTTTCTTGTCTGGATCCTCTCATGTGTAGAAAAATACCCCTTTCACAAGCCCCATATTATGGAATAGTATGCAAGTAGTAAAAACATCTCCTTTAACTAAGGTCGATGTCCGTGTTAGTTTAAGCTAGAGATATCGTTTTTTTTAAAGTTGGATGTGTCTCAATCCACCGCATCCACCTTTGTCACACTTCCACATCTGCGGTGAAGGTGGCAGAACTAAAGCGGTGTTTGTCAGATCATGAGACATCCCAAAAATCGGTCTTCTCACAAAATCATCTGTAGCGTTCGAATGGTTTGGCCTACAAACCGTTTATGACCCCTCTATGGAAAGGTGAGACCGTCATGAGCCCATTTGTTTGGCAGAGTAACAGGTGTGTGAAGCTCACTATTTCTCACATTCAACACAGAGAGACGAACTTATCTGCTCTCCAGCCAGCCTCGCTCGGTAACGGTACAGCACAGGGAAATCCGAAAAAAGCTTACAAGATCATGTTTTCATGTTGTGGTACAGAGACACATCCTTTTATTCAGCTCCCAGGCCTGGCCTTGACAAAGTGCCTTGGCTGCTTTCAAGCTAAATTTCACCTATCACTGCTAATCTACCACACAGAAACAAGTTTAGCAGAACAGCCCACCACTGTAGTACAGTACTTCATTCACTCAAGGTACTGGCATTCTGGCACCAAGGTGCAAAGCTGGAATTAAGCCAATTTCTCTCCAAGAAATCTGATGGCACCCTAACCTTAACCTTACCCTTAGCATTATGCCTAACCTTAAATTAAGACCAAAAACATCACTTTCCTGCACTCAAATTTCTGCCATTCTCCTTATCCTATTCATCATCTTCTTCTTCAACCTCATCCTTCTCTTCCTGCTCACTGTGCCACAGAATGCAGCTGTCATTATGACTTCTGGGTTGTGAACTTCTGACTCTCTGGGCATGTCTGTTTTGTTGTGAAGGAGACCTTAATCCTGCTCTGACCACTGGAGAAACAAGGACCAATAATAATCAGCGCAGCGTTACCCTGGAGATTTGGGTCATCCCATGGTCTGAGGATGTTCTTCTCAGAAAACTTCTGGGTTTGGTTTACGAGTCAAATAAAATAAAATTGTAATTGTCACATGCTTTGTAAAAAAGAAGGTGTAGACTAACAGTGAAATAAATAGTGACACGAGGAATAAATACACAGTGAATAACAAATAACAATAACAAGTAAAAATAAAAATATAAGTACAAGAGTCGATGTCCAGTGGTACAAGGTAATTTAGGTAGCTATTTACATATAGGTAGGGGTAAAGTGACTGGGCAACAGGATAGATAATAGACAGTGTCAGCAGTGTGTGTGTGTGTGGGGGGTGGTCAGTATGCGTGTGTGTGTTACAGTATGTTGCAGCGTGTGTGTGTGTGTGTGTGTGTGTGTGTGTGTGTGTGTGTGTGTGTGTGGTGTCACTACAGACCCTGGTTCTATCCCGGGCTGTATCATAACCGGCAGTGATCGGGAGTCCCATAAGGCGGCGCACAATTGGCCCAGCGTTGTCCGGGTTAGGGGAGGGTTTTGCCGGGGTAGGCCGTCATTGTAAATAAGAATTTGTTCTTAACTGACTTGCCTAGTGTCACGATCGTCAAAGGGACTGAGAGAGGACCAAGGCGCAGCGCGTGGAAAGTACATCTTCTTTTTATTTAAAGAAGGAAAAAACAAAACAAAACAACAAACAGACGACCGTGAAGCTATACAAACATAAGTGCTGACACAAAACACTTCGACATAGACAATTCCCCACAAACAGCTAAAGCCTATGGTTGCCTTAAATATGGCTCCCAATCAGAGACAACAATAACCAGCTGTCTCTAATTGAGACCCAATTCAGGCAACCATAGACTTTCCTAGATACCTACACTCAACCATAGACACAGCTAGACTTCTATACTAAACATAAACCCAACTACTCTAATAAACCCCCTAAACCTTACAACCACCCTAGACACTACAAAAAACACATACATTCCCCATGTCACACCCTGACCTAACTAAAATAATTAAGAAAACAAAGAATACTAAGGCCAGGGCGTGACATAACCCCCCCCTTAAGGTGCGAACTCCGGGCGCACCAGCACATAGTCTAGGGGAGGGTCTGGGTGGGCGTCCGTCCACGGCGGCGGCTCCGGCACTGGTCGTGGTCCCCACCCCACCATAGTCACTACCCGCTTACGTAGCCTCCTCCAAATGGTCACCCTCCACATTAACCCCACTGGATTAAGGGGCAGCACCGGACTAAGGGGCAGCACCGGACTAAGGGGCAGCACCGGACTAAGGGGCAGCACCGGACTAAGGGGCAGCACCGGACTAAGGGGCAGCACCAGGATAAGGGGCAGCACCAGGATAAGGGGCAGCACCAGGATAAGGGGCAGCACCAGGATAAGGGGCAGCTCCGGACTGAGGGACGGCAGCTCCGGACTGAGGGACGGCAGCTCCGGACTGAGGGACGGCAGCTCCGGACTGAGGGACGGCAGCTCCGGACTGAGGGACGGATCCTGGCTGGATGACTGCTCTGGCAGATCCTGTCTGGTTGGCGGCTCTGGCAGATCCTGTCTGGTTGGCGGCTCTGGCAGATCCTGTCTGGTTGGCGGCTCTGGCAGATCCTGTCTGGTTGGCGGCTCTGGCAGATCCTGTCTGGTTGGCGGCTCTGGCAGATCCTGACTGACGAATGGCTCTAGCGGCTCCTGACTGACTAACGGCTCTGACGGCTCGGGACAGACGGGCGGCTCTAATGGCTCGGGACAGACGGATGGCTCAGACGGCACTGGGCAGACGGATGGCTCAGATGGCGCTGGGGAGACGGATGGCTCAGATGGCGCTGGGGAGACGGATGGCTCAGATGGCGCTGGGGAGACGGATGGCTCAGATGGAGCTGGGGAGACGGATGGCTCAGATGGAGCTGGGGAGACGGATGGCTCAGATGGCGCTGGGGAGACGGATGGCTCAGATGGCACTGGGCAGACGGATGGCTCTGGCCGGAATAGGCGCACTGTAGGCCTGGTGCGTGGTGCCGGAACTGGAGGCACCGGGCTAAGGACACGCACCTTCAGGCTAGTGCGGGGAGAAGGAACAGGGCATACTGGACCCTGGGGACGCACATTAGGCCTAGTGCGTGGTGCCAGAACTGGTGGTACCGGGCTGGGGACACGCATCTTAGGGCTAATGCGGGGAGCAGCAACAGGATGCACAGGACTCTGGAGACGCACAGGAGGCTTGGTGCGTGGTGCCGGAATTGGTGGTACCGGGCTGGAGACACGCACCATAGGACGAGTGCGTGGAGGAGGAACAGGGCTCTGGAGACACACTGGAAGCCTGGTGCGTGGTGTAGGCACTGGTGGAACTGGACTGGGGCGGGGAGGTGGCGCCGGAAATACCGGACCGTGCAGGCGTACTGGTTCCCTTGAGCACCGAGCCTGCCCAACCTTACCTGGTTGAATGCTCCCCGTCGCCCTACCCGTGCGGGGAGGTGGAATAACCCGCACCGGGCTATGTAGGCGAACCGGGGACACCATGCGTAAGGCTGGTGCCATGTATGCCGGCCCGAGGAGACGCACTGGAGACCAGACGCGTTGAGCCGGCTTCATGACACCTGGCTCAATGCCCAATCTAGCCCTACCAGTGCGGGGAGGTAGAATAACCCGCACCGGGCTATGAACACGTACAGGAGACACCGTGCGCTCTACTGCGTAACACGGTGTTCGCCCGTACTCCCGCTCTCCACGGTTAGCCTGTGAAGTGGGCGCAGGTCTCCTACCTGCCCTCGGCCCACTACCTCTAAGCCCCCCCCCAAGAAATTTTTTGGGCTGACTCACAGGCTTCCTACCGTGTCGTCGTGCTGCCTCCATTCGCCGGTATCCCTCCTCACACTGAGCCAGAGAATCCCAGGCTGGCTCCGGCACTTGCCCTGGGTCGATCGCCCACCTGTCGATCTCCTCCCACGTAGTGTAGTCCATATTACGCTCCCATTTCCATTCCTCCTTGCGCTGCTCCTGTTGCCGCTTTTCACGCTGCTTGATCCCGCATTGGTGGGGAATTCTGTCACGATCGTCAAAGGGACTGAGAGAGGACCAAGGCGCAGCGCGTGGAAAGTACATCTTCTTTTTATTTAAAGAAGGAAAAAACAAAACAAAACAACAAACAGACGACCGTGAAGCTATACAAACATAAGTGCTGACACAAAACACTTCGACATAGACAATTCCCCACAAACAGCTAAAGCCTATGGTTGCCTTAAATATGGCTCCCAATCAGAGACAACAATAACCAGCTGTCTCTAATTGAGACCCAATTCAGGCAACCATAGACTTTCCTAGATACCTACACTCAACCATAGACACAGCTAGACTTCTATACTAAACATAAACCCAACTACTCTAATAAACCCCCTAAACCTTACAACCACCCTAGACACTACAAAAAACACATACATTCCCCATGTCACACCCTGACCTAACTAAAATAATTAAGAAAACAAAGAATACTAAGGCCAGGGCGTGACACCTAGGTAAATAAAGGTTAAATAAAAAAAATTAAAAGGCACGACAGCCCGCTTGGAGTTTGCCAAAAGGCACCTAAAGACTCTCAGACAATGAGAAACAAGATTCTCTGGTCTGATGAAACCAAGATTCAACTCTTTGGCCTGAATGCCAAGCATCACGTCTGGAGGAAACCTGATACCATCCCTACGGTGAAGCTTGGTGGTGGCAGCATCATGCTGCGGGGGGGGGGGGGGGGGGGGGGGGGGGGGGATTTTTCAGCGGCAGGGACTGGGAGACTAGACAGGATGAAGGGAAAGGTGAATGGAGCAAAGTAGAGAGAGATCCTTACTGAAAACCTGCTCCAGAGCACTCAGGACCTCAGACTGGGGAGAAGGTTCAACTTCCAACAGGACAACGACCCTAAGCACACAGCCAAGACAACGCAGGAGTGGCTTCAGGACAAGCCTCAAATGTCCTTGAGTGGCCCAGCCAGAGCCCGGACGTGAACCCGATGGAACATCTCTGTAGAAACATGAAAATAGCTGTGCAGCAACGCTCCGCATCCAACCTGACAGAGCTTAAGAAGATCTGCAGAGAAGAATGGGAGAAACTCCCCAAATACAGGTGTGCCAAGCTTGTAGCGTAATACCCAAGAAGACTTGTAGCATCATACCCAAGAAGAATTGCTGCCAAAGGTGCTTCAACAAAGTACTGAGTAAAGGGTCTGAATACTTATGTAAATGTGATATTTTGGGTTTTACTTAGGAACAAATTTGCAAATTTTTGCTTTGTCAGTGTGTATTGTGTGTAGATTGTTGAGGTAAAATAAAATAATTTAATACATTTTTGAATAAGGCTGACATAACAAAATGTGGAAAAAGTGCATGGGTTTGAATACTTTCCGAAGGCAAAGTATGTAGCAGATTTAAAGGACAACACTGTATTTTCTTACCCATGCAGGGCTGTGGATTGCCATTATCAGTGTGAGAGAATTGTGATTGTAGTCATGTCATGTGTTTAGTGCTATTTACAAAAATGAAGTACATCGTAGACATCATATATTCAGCTAATCACATATAGTATTTTGGTTGTACATCAGTCTCACCATTGTAAAACATAATATTCCTGTCTTACAGGGAATAAGTAATTATTGACCGTGCCTGATAAAATATGGTAGAAATACACGGGAAGGCATCAAACACAGGTTGAGGTCCCTGCAGAATGGGAGAGAGAATTGAAATGGGAAACATACAGGTGACAGTGGCACAAAGCATACCAGCTGAGAGACAGATCATGATGCTCTTACAGATGGAATTGTTGAAAAGGTCATGGACTGTTTATCTGTTTTCCTCAGCTGAAACACTCCCCAACTTTCTTTCTCTTTCTCTGCCTCTGCCTCTGTCTCTCACTTTTCTCTCC
This sequence comes from Salvelinus namaycush, assembly GCF_016432855.1. Taxonomy (NCBI): domain Eukaryota; kingdom Metazoa; phylum Chordata; class Actinopteri; order Salmoniformes; family Salmonidae; genus Salvelinus; species Salvelinus namaycush. The sequence continues at coordinate 26,662,959 of NC_052318.1, forward strand.
CTCCCTCTTTCACCTGATGCTCACAATAACCTTTCACTTCATCATTCTTGTCCTAGATTTTTTTGTCCTCCCTCTCCCACTCTTTCCTCAATCTCTTGTGTCTCTCTCTCACATACAATACCAAACGCATTTACTTGAATTTCTCTGTGTATGGGTTTCTCTCTCTCTCTCCTGCCCTCTCTATCAATCTCTTGCTCTTTCTTTCCCCCTCTTTCTCTCTCTCTTTCTCCTATCCCCTTCAATATCTCAGGGCAATGTTTTCATCTTCCTCTTCATCCTTCTTGGTCAGGCCGTCCCCAGTCCGAGCGATAGTGGTTCTAATTCCTGTGTGATGTAGGTCATCACACACATAGGCCCTGCTCACACAGACACTTTCATTTTCTCCCTGCCGATTCGATTAACATTGACAGCTTGCCGGAGCCTGGGAGCAGACAAAGAGGAGTTCGGAATGATGTAGTGGTGTTGGAGGGACTGTGTAATCTTAGTTAGGCCATAGAGAGAGAGAGAGAGAGAGAGACCGTAGGCCTATTTGTCTCTGCTCTCCACTGGGCAGCAGCAGGGCTGTGGGGGTCAGGGAAGGCTCACCTGGGCAATCATTCTCTGTACTTTTCCTTGTCCCAGACAAGCTGGGAAGGTAATTTCAGATTTGCGTCATGTTCTCTCTGAGTGCTGCTCCTCGTGTTGACAGTTGGCTGTTTGATCACATTTTCCCTCCGTCAGATTTCAAGTAAATCAAAGTTAACAAACACAAGCAGGGATTTATATCTCTAGTGGGGATGTTCTTCTGAAGTGTGTCTGAGAGAAAAATGGCAAATTATTTTTCTCTCAACTGAGTAGTGGTAAGCCCCGCTCTCTTACCTAAAGACACTCAGACAGAAATGTTATTGGGTTATTCTGCCTTGAATAAAGGATTTTGCCCAACAAGTCTTTCCATTTAAATTTCACAAATTCTTACAAAAAAGGTGTTATCTAGAACCTAAAAGGGTCATTTGGCTGTCCCCATAGGAGAACCATTTGAAGAACCCCTTTTGATTTCAGGTAGAACCTTTTAGGGTTCCATGTAGAACCATTTCCACAGAGGGTTCACATGGAACCCAAAAGGGTTCTACCTGGAACCCAAACAGTTTCTACCTGGAACCTGTAGATCAGTTGGTAGAGTGTGGTGATTGCAATGCTGGGGTTGTGGGTTCATTCCCACAGGGGACCATAACAGGGGACCAGTACAGAGAAAAAAGTAGGAAATTGCATACACTCACTACTGTAAGTGGCTCTGGATCAGAGTGTCTGCTAAATGGGTTCTCCTATGGGGACAGCCATAGAACACTACTTTCTAAGATAGTAGCTATCAATTAAGATTACAGTTGTAAAACTGTGTGAGGGAAAATATGAATTTTGCGTTGGCTGTACATGCTAGATAAAGTAAGGTTGTTAATGCCAAAAACACCACTACCTTGTGTTTTACCTCACTGGCAGTATTGAGCAGCTCATCCAGACAAATCAGGGTCTTAAACTACTCGACTGTAAGCACTGTAGTGGATGGAGATAGCATTTGCATAGATTGATTTCTTATTACTTGGCTTTGCGTGGTCTGGAGAAGTTCCTTGCTTTTCCCAACCACCGCCCACCATAAGCATCCAGGGGGAAATCAGCGGCAGGAAGGGTAGAGGGACAACACCAAACAACCTCCGCTTCCAGACCACTTTACCCTCTCATCGCTTGTCTGTCTTACAGTAAACAACACAACACTACCTGGCTGCCTCTCAATGTAAAGACACACAGCGCCTTGAGATATTCAGTATAGTTTGAAATTTAGTCAAAACGTTTTGTTTCTTTCATGCCATTGATCACTGTATTTTTTTATCTTACCTATAAATAAATTGTATTTAACTAGGCAAGTCAGTTAAGAACAAATTCTTATTTACAATGACGGCCTACTGGGGAACAGTGGGTTAACTGCCTTGTTCAGGGGCAGAACTACAGATTTTTACCTTGTCAGCTCGGGGATTTGAGCCAGCACTCTTTCGGTTACTGGCCCAACACTCTAACCACCAGGCTACTGTAGTCACATTAAGAGCACATACATTGATAATAAACTCTTTATTTATTCATTATTAGTAATGCATGTATTGCTTTGATCTTATTGTCATTGATTCTGTCTCTGTAAACTGCAGCAGTATGTTTACTTGTTTGCTCTGGTGTTGTTTTTCCCCTTCTGCTGCCAGCCAGTGCAGCCTATCGTCAGCATTCACACTGCATGCCTGTATGCACCTTTTGCCACTGCCGTCCCTTTCCCTTATGTACAGACGATGCTTCACAGTGAATGTGGTACAGGATGTGCATCACTGCTCTCCCTCCCTCTCTCTCTCCCTCTCTGTCTCTCCCTCCCTCTCTCCTGCTCTAGGTTATAAGGATGAGGATAAATAATTATGTATGCTTGTTAATTTCCACCATCATCTATTATACAGTAGTGGTGCATGGGTAAAGTCACTGGGGAAGCCAAGCCAAAATAAAAGTCATATTACAACCTATGTGTTGTGATAATTGCGTTGTTTGCAATTGTTTGGTTGCTTTCTCCGGTGAGATACATTCAGCCTCTTGCGAATTGAAGGAAAATGATGAAACACAGAGAGACGAAACATAGATTATTTTATGTTTTTATTATATTTTTAGGTACTTTTGGGGGGGAAGGCTGGCTTCCCTTTGCATTTATGAAAACACACCACTGGATTTATAATATTGAAAGTCTGTTGGCTAAATGTCAATCTATCTCTCTCTCTTCTCTCTCTCTCTCTTTTCTCTCTCTTCTCTCTCTCTTTCTGTAAGGGTTGTCCTCCTGCTCTTCGGAAGAAGAGGAGGAGTAGGGATTGGACCAAAGCGCAGCGTGGAATGTAGACATAATTAAGTTTATTAAAGTAAATACGAAAACCGAAAACACTTCAACAAACTACAAAATAACAAACGCACGTAGACTGACCTAAAACATGAGAACTTACATATAACACGAAGAACGCACGAACAGGTACAGACTACAACAAACGAACGAACAAACCAAAACAGTCCCGTGTGGTGCAACATACACAGACACGGAAGACAATCACCCACAAACAAACAGTGTGAACAGCCTACCTTTATATGGTTCTCAATCAGAGGAAACGTCAAACACCTGTCCCTGATTGAGAACCATATAAGGCTAATTACCACTAACCTAAACATAGAAACACAAAACATAGAATGCCCACCCCAACTCACGCCCTGACCAACTAAACACATACAAAATTAACAGAAAACAGGTCAGGAACGTGACACTTTCTCCTCCCCAGTGGAGGACATAGCATCCCTACATTGGTCCATGTAGAGAGGAGCTAGCTGCAGAACAGTGCTGTGGAGCTGCAGGGCACGGATGTACCAGGACCTTCCTTCATCATCAACCACTGGGTGGACACGGGTTTGACAGGATCACTGGCAGCAGTACTAGCAACCTTCCCTCAGGGTCACATCAATGCTCTCCTCCACTAAAATAGAAACACCTACAGAATCCTAAACCGCTCCCAATGCAATCCAATGCTTTGGGAATATCCTTTAACTACACCCAGCCAAGTGACACAAAATGCACTGAGAAATATGAGAAAGTGGAGCATGTCTCGAGTATCTCTGTTAACTTCCCCCTGCTGGCTATCTGTTGCTTCCCGTGGTAAACTGGGAGATTATGAGCAGGCCAGATGTGGAGAGGGAACATTCTCCTCCAGGCTGGGGCCTATGTAGGCCACTGACTGAGAGTACTGACAGGAGCTCCACCAACCTCTCTTCTGAATGTCTTATCTGGGGGGAACAAATACCAACACATTTTGGATCCATGTGTGATGTGTAGGGACAGGAGGTTTCCCTGCGTATGAAAGGGAAAAACTTGGCCCTATGGATGTACAGTATCTAGTCATAGAGGGGGCCTGGCATGGGTGAATACTGTAGATGGGATGGAGATTGTGCTGACTTATATCATGCTGACAATAGACATCTCTCATTACTAAACATTGATATGTCCACAGTTATTTGTGATAGTTGGTATTGTTGTGTCAGTCTATTTTGAGCACTGAGAAGCAACTCTTGAGGCATTTCTTGTTCTCGATATTCCATTAGTCGAACAGACATGAACCTTCTACGATGTTTACCACATACTGTGTATGAGAGCTCCCAATAAACTAAATTGGGGGTCTTTCTTTTTCCAGAGGCTCCTTCAGACGTTTTAGTTGCATCCTTTCAAGAACCTTGTTTTGGTTTGTCTAATCTCTTTTGTTGATCAAATATAATAAAATTGTATTTGTCACATACACTGAATAAAACAGGTGTAGACATTGCTGTGAAATGCGTACTTACAAAACTTTTCCCAACAATGCAGTGTTAAAAAGAACGAAAAAATAGCAAATAAAGATTAAAAAAAAGGAAATAGTAACACAATAAAATAACAATAACGAGGCTATATACAAGGAGTACCAGTACCGAGTCAATGCACAGGGGTGTGAGGTATTTGAGGTAATATGTACAGTACTGTAGGTAGGGGTAAAAGTGACTAGGCAATCAGGATAGATAATAAACAGAGTAGCAGCAGCATATGTGAAGAGTGTGAAAGTATGTTTATGATTGAGTGTGTGTGTGATGTCAATATGCATGTATGTACAGTATGTGAGAGTATGTAGTGTGTGTGTGTGTGTGTGTGTGTGTGTGTGTGTGTGTGTGTGTGTGTGTGTGTGTGTGTGTGTGTGTGTGTGTGTGTGTGTGTGTGTGTGTGTGTGTGTGTGTGTGTGTGTGTGTGTGTGTGTGTGCATGTGTATGTGTGTGTTGGAGTGTCAGTGTAGTATGTGTTGGTGTATGGGTAGAGTCTAGTGAGTGTGCATAGAGTCAGTGCAAGAATGTCAGTGCAAAAAAAGGGGTGCAATGCAAATAGTCCAGGTGGCCATTTGATTAATTGTTCAGCAGTCTTATGGCTTGGGGGTAGATGCTGTTCAGGAGCCTTTTGGACCTAGACTTGGTGCTCCAGTAACACTTGCCAACGCTCTAGCACAGAGAACAGTCTATGAATTGGGTGGCTGGAGTCTGTGAAAATGTTTAAGGCCTGGATGGCAGGGAGCTCAGCCCCAGTGATGTACTGGGCCGTGCACCCTACCCCCTGTAGCACATTGCAGTCGGATGCCAAGTTGCTATACCAAGCGGTGATGCAGCCAGTCAAGATGCTCTCAATGGTGCAGCTGTATAACTTTTTTAGGATCTGAGGGCCCATGCCAAATCTTTTCTTTCAGCTTCCTGAGGGGGAAGAGGTGTTGTCGTGCCCTCTTCACGAATGTGTTGCTGTGTTTGGACCATAATACGTCCTTAGACACCAAGGAACTTGAAGCTCTTGACCCGCTCCACTACAGCCCTGTCGATGTGAATGGGTGCGTGCTTGGCGCTCCGTTTCCAGTAGTCCACGATTATCTCCTTATTCTTTCTTACATTGAGGGAGAGGTTGTTGTCCTGGCATCACACTGCCAGGTCTCTGACCTCCTCCCTGTAGGCTGTTTCATCGTCGTCGGGGATCAGGCCTACCACCATCATGTCGTAGGCAAACTTAATGATGGTGTTGGAGTCATGCGCGGCCACGCAGTCGTGGGTGAACAGGGACTACAGGAAGGGACTAAGCACACAGCCCTGAGGGGCCCCCGTGTTGAGAGTCAGCGTCGCGGGTGTTGTTAACTACCTTCACCACCTTAGGGCGGCCCGTCAGGAAGTCCAGGTTCCATTTGCAGAGGGAGATGTTTAATCCCAGGGTCCTTAGTTTAGTGATGAGCTTGGAGGGCACTATGGCGTTGAACGCTGAACTATAGTCAAAGAACAACATTCTACTCTGGTGTAAAAAGGATGTCCTATTGCCTTCTCCTCTTGAAGCCTCTACTCCCCCTTGCAATTCTATGGTGGTGTAAAGGCTGGCAGACAGTATTGAAAAGACATTAAAGATAAGATAAAGAGGCGGAAGAGGGGTAAAGCTTACCATAGAATTGCAAGGGGGACATACAGGTACGCATTGCAAAAGTATTCATCCCCCTTGGCGTTTTTCCAATTTCTTTGCATTATAACCTGTAATTTCAATGGATTTTTATTTGTATTTCATGTAATGGACATACACAAAAAAGTCAAAATTGGTGAAGTGAAAGGAAAAAAATTACTTGTTTCAAAAAATTCAAAAAAAATTCAAAAGGAAAAGTGGTGCGTACGTACCTGTATGTATTCACCCCCTTTGCTATGGAGGCCCTAAATAAGATCTGGTGCAACCAATTACCTTCAGAAGTCACATAATTAGTTAAATAAAGTCCACCTGTGTGCATTCAAGACCAAGGAGCTCTCCAAACAGGTCAGGGACAAAGTTGTGGAGAACTACAGATCAATATCAGAAACTTTGAACATCCCACGGAGCACCATTAGATCCATTATTAAAAAATGGAAAGAATATGGCACAACAAACCTGCCAAGAGAGGGCCGCCCACCAAAACTCAACATTAATCAGAGAGGCAACAAAGAGACCAAAGACAACCCTGAAGGAGCTGCAAAGCTCCACAGCGGAGATTGGAGTATCTGTCCATAGGACCACTTTAAGCCATACACTCCACAGAGCTGAGCTTTATGGAAGAGTGGCCAGAAAGAGCCATTGCTTAATTAATCCACCTATCGTGCCAGATTTTGAAAATATGCTTTACAGCGAAAGCAATCCAAGCGTTTGTGAGTGTATCAATCAATGCTAGAACAGTTAGCCCCAAATTAGCATGGTCACGAAAGTCAGAAAAGCAATAAAATGAATCGCTTACCTTTGATAATCTTCGGATGTTTTTACTCACGAGACTCCCAGTTACACAATAAATGTTCTTTTTGTTCGATAAATATTAGTTTTATAATAAAAAACAGCCATTTGGGTTGCGCGTTATGTTCAGAAAACTACAGCCTCGTTCCGTTCCTGAAAGGCAGACGAAAATTCCCAAAAGTATCCGTAATGTTCGTAGAAACATGTCAAACGTTTTTTATAATCAATCCTCAGGTTGTTTTTAACATACATAATCGATAATATTTCAACCGGACGGTAACCTATTCAATAAAAGAGAGAAAGAAAATGTCGAGCTACCCCTCTCGCGCGCAATAACTAATCAAAGGACACCTGACTCGTTTTGAAAAATCTTGTTCATTTTTCAAAATAAAAGCCTGAAACTATGTCTAAAGCCTGGTCACAGCCTGAGGAAGCCATTGGAAAAGGAATCTGGTTGATACCCCTTTAAATGGAAGAGGGGCAGGCAACGGAACAGGGATAAAAAAAGAAAATGCACTTCCGGGTTGGATTTCCTCAGGTTTTCGCCTGCAGAATCAGTTTTGTTATACTCACAGACAATATTTTGACAGTTTTGGAAACTTTGGAGTGTTTTCTATCCTAATCTGTAAATTATATGCATATTCTACGATCTGGGCCTGAGAAATAGTCCGTTTACCTTGGGAACGTTATTTTAAAAAATTTAAAAAAGATTCTGGCCCCTAGCGTCAAGAAGTTAACTTCTTGTCAATAGGGGGAGCTGTTAGCACTATTTTTTTCTTGATGTTCCCAAATTAAACTGCCTCGTACTCAATTCTTGCTCGTACAATATGCATATTATTATTACTATTGGATAGAAAACACTCTCTAGTTTCTAAAACCGTTTGAATTATGTCTGTAAGTGAAACAGAACTGGACTTAGAGCAATTTCCCTATGTGGAGTTGAGAATGCAGATTTTCCAACCTGTTCTCAGACCTGTGTATAACTTTGCCTGTCTTCTATTGGTTGAGATGCACTGCATACGCCTTCCCCTGGATGTCAGCGAATAGAGGGCCTTGAAATGGAGTCTCTAGGCAGATCAGAAAGTCTATAAATTGATTGGAATCGATGTGTCCCTTCTTTTGCTTCTTCGCGCTGACGCACTGAGGACCTTGGCATGTCGTTTTAGAAGCTCCCGTTTAACTTTTACCGCCTCTCAACCCCGGATCCGGGATCACCCCCCACCCCCCCCACACTGATTAGCATCGCTAGCATAGCGTCACAATTAAATAGTAGCATCTAAATATCATTAAATCACAAGTCCAAGACACCAAATGAAAGATACAGATCTTGTGAATAAAGCCACCATTTCAGATTTTTAAAATGTTTTACAGGGAAGACAAAATATGTAAATCTATTAGCTAACCACGTTAGCAAAAGACAGCACTTTCCTAACTCCATCAGTTTCTTACTCCATCAGGTGCTATCACCAATTCGGCCAAATAAAGATATTGATAGCCACTAACCAAGAAAAAACCTCATCAGATGACAGTCTGATAACATATTTATTGTATAGGATAGGTTTTGTTAGAAAAATGTGCATATTTCAGGTATAAATCCTAGTTTACAATTGCACCCACCATCACAACTCGACTAGAATAAATACACAGAGCAACGTGTATTACCTAATTACTAATCATAAAACATTTCTTAAAAATACACAACTCACAGCAATGGAAAGACACAGATCTTGTGAATTCAGACAATATTTCAGATGTTCTAAGTGTTTTACAGCGAAAACACAATAAATCGTTATATTAGCATACCACATATGCAAACGTTACCTGACCATTGATTCAAGCCAAAGAGAGCGATATCGTTATCATCGCCAAAATATATTAATTTTTTCACTAACCTTCTCAGAATTCTTCCGATGACACTCCTGTAACATCATATTACAACATACATATAGAGTTTGTTCGAAAATGTGCATATTTAGCCACAAACAACCGTGGTTATACAATGACAATACTAGCAAAACTAGCCTGAAAATGTCGGACGCCATCTTTCACAGTGATCTTGTCTCATGGATAACTATTCATAAACTTGACTAAAAAAATATAAGTTGGACAGCTATCGAAAGACAAATTAGTTCTTAATGCAATCGCTGAATTACATTTCTAAAATTATCCTTACTGTGCAATACAGGGTTCGCCAAGCGAAGCTATACCAAACAAAATGGCGGAATATGCGTTTAAAATTTTTCGACAGAACAACGATTTATCATCTTAAATATTTCTTACTATGAGGTGATCTTCCATCAGAATCTTGGGCAATGTATCCTTTCTTGGGTCTAATCTTCTTTTGGTCGAAAGATGTCCTCTGTCCGTCGAAATGCCCACTAACGTTCGACCGGGACCCCGAAACGTGCCCAGCTCTTGGATGGGCGTCACATAGAACTGCCTCAAAATCGCACTAAACGGATATAAATTGCTATAAAACGGTTTAAATTAACTACCTTATGATGTTTTTAACACCAATAACGAGTAAAAACATGACCGGCGATATATAAGTGGCTAAACAACAGCTTGGAAAGAGAGGAGGTCCAACGTCCATCCTGCGTCAGGAGCAGGGAGCAAAGGGACGGTACATCCGGTCTTTGCCGTTTTATACAGGCACTGATTGCGCAATCGACTCCATTCAAATTGTCACCACTTACTGACATCTAGAGGAAGGCGTGGGCAGTGTTTGTATCCTCATAGGATTTACAGGGACTTTAAAACTGATCTGGAACCAGAGGCCAAGATAGCTGAAATCTCACACACTGGGAGGAAAAGTGCTGTAGAATGAGTTCTGTTTCACTCAGAGACATAATTCAAACGGCTATAGAAACTAGAGAGTGTTTTCTATCCAATAATAACAATAATATGCATATTGTACGAGCAAGAATTGAGTACTAGGCAGTTTAATCTGGAGAGCAAATTATGCTAATGCGAAACAGCACCCCCTATAGTGGCAAGATTAAGCTTCTAGTTATATCCGGCTCTGTTTTTATTCGATATAGGCTTTAAAGACATCATAATCTTGTTATTTTGAACCGAATTATATCAGTTTATGTCAGTATATTGCGATTTTCGGGTATTTATTTTCTTGGCGCTGTAGGAAGTTGGGTATCTCTGGCCCACATGGCTAATGTTTACTGCTAATTGCAACGTGGAAGACAACATTCTACAACCTAGCAACGATTCTTTTGGACAAAGGACACCTATCCCAAGATTCTGATGGGAGGTCATCAAAAAGTAAGAACTATTTATGCTGATAATTCATTGTTCTGTTGAAAAAAGTCAAATGCATAAGACGCCATTACTTGCAGTGTAGCCTTGCTTTATCGCACCCTGTATTGCGCAGTAACGTTAATTTTAAAAATGTAATTCAGCGATTGCATTAAGAACTAATTTGTCTTTCAATTGCTGTCCAACCTGTATTTTTTTAGTCAAGTTTATGACCACTGCGCCTCCCGGGTGGCGCAGTGGTCTAGGGCACTGCATCGCAGTGCTAGCTGCGCCACCAGAGTCTCTGGGTTCACGCCCAGGCTCTGTCGCAGCCGGCCGCAACCGGGAGATCCGTGGGGCGACGCACAATTGGCATAGCGTCGTCCGGGTTAGGGAGGGTTTGGCCGGTAGGGATATCCTTGTCTCAGTATGTAAATGTAATAAAATGTATGCACTCTACTGTAAGTCGCTCTGGATAAGAGCGTCTGCTAAATGACTAAAATGTAAAATGTAATGAATAGTTTTCGATAAGAATAGGGGCCTTTCCAAGATGGCGCCGGACAGATTGCTTGAGTATTTGGACACTATTCTCAATGTATAAGCACGATTTGTGCCGCTAAATATGCACATTTTCGAACAAACTCTATATGCATTGTGTAATATGATGTTACAGGACTGTCATCTGAAGAATTCTGAGAAGGTTAGTGAAAAAATTAATATATTTTGGTGGTTTATACGTTATCGCTCTTTTTGCCTTGAATCAATGCTGGGGTGATGTTTGCTATTGTGGTAAGCAAATATAACGCTATATTGTGATTTCGCTGTAAAACACTTAGAAAATCTGAAATATTGTCTGGATTCACACGATCTGTGTCTTTCATCTGCTGTACGCTGTGTATTTTTAAGAAATGTTTTATGATGAGTAATTAGCTAATACACGATGGTCTCTGTAGTTATTCTAGTCGCTTTGGTGAGAGTTGTGATGGGGGCTGCAATGGTAAACTCTGATTTATACCTGAAATATGCACATTTTTCTAACAAAACCTATGCTATACAATAAATATGTTATCAGACTGTCATCTGATGAGGTTGTTTCTTGGTTAGTGGCTATTTATATCTTTATTTGGTCGAATTTGTGATAGCTGCTGATGGAGTAAAAAAAATGGTGGAGTATAGAAGTGGTGTCTTTTGCTAACGTGGTTAGCTAATAGATTTACATATTGTGTCTTCCCTGTAAAACATTTTAAAAATCAGAAATGATGGCTTGATTACCAAGATGTGTATCTTTCATCTGGTGTCTTGGACTTGTGATTTAATTATATTTAGATGCTACTATTTACTTGTGACGCTATGCTAGGCTATGCTAGTAGCTTTTCTACTGATGGGGGTGCTCCCGGATCCGGGTTTGGGAGGTGTTAGAGGTTAACAACAAGATTACCTTTAAAATGATATAAGACACATGTATGTTTGAGGAATTTTAATTATGAGATTTCTGTTGTTTGAATTTGGCGCCCTGCACTTTCACTGGCTGTTGTCATATCGATCCCGGTAGCGGGATTGCAGCCATAAGAAGTTAAAGAAAAAAATAAGGAAACACGTTGGTGTTCGCCAAAAGGCATGTGGGAGCTTTTTGACCATCAAGGAAAACGCTATGTCTGGAGCAAACCCAACACCTATCATCACCCCGAGAACACCATCCCCACAGTGAAGCACGGTGGTGGCAGCATCATGCTGTGGGGATGTTTTTCATCGGCAGGGACAGGGAAACTGGTCAGAATTGAAGGAATGATGTATGGCGCTAAATACAGGGAAATTCTTGAGGGAAACCTGTTTCAGTCTTCCAGAGATTTGAGACTGGGACGGAGGTTCACCTTCCAGCAGGACAATGACCCTAAGCATACTGCTAAAGCAACACTTGAGTGGTTTAAGGGGAAACATTTACATTTCTTGGAATGGCCTAGTCAAAGCCCAGACCTCAATCCAATTGAGAACCTGTGGTATGACTTAAAGATTGCTGTACACCAGCGGAACCCATCCAACTTGAAGGAGCTGGAGAAGTTTTGCCTTGAAGAATGGGCAAAAATCCCAGTGGCTAGATGTGCCAAGCTTATAGAGACATACCCCAAGAGACTTGCAGCTGTAATTGCTGCAAAAGGTGGCTCTACAAAGTATTTGTCACGTTCTGACCTTAGTTCTTTTGTATTTTCTTTGTTTAAGTATGGTCAGGGCGTGAGTTGGGTGGGTTATCTATGTTTTATGTTTCTATGTTGGGTTTTTCGTTTGGCCTAATATGGTTCTCAATCAGAGGCAGGTGTTAGTCATTGTCTCTGATTGGGAACCATATTTAGGTAGCCTGTTTTCTGTTGTGTTTTGTGGGTGGTTGTCTTCCGTGTCAGTGTTTGTTCACGTTACGTGACTGTTTCGGTTTTCTTATCTATGCAATTTGTTATTTTTGTATTGTTGTCGTGTTCAGTATTATTAAATAATATGGACACTTACCACGCTGCGCATTGGTCTGACATTTCTTACTCCTCGTCAGATGAGGAGGACGAATTCCGTTACAGAACCACCCACCACAACTGGACCAAGCAGCGTGGTAACGGGCAGCAGCAGCAGCGGCAGCGATATCTGGAGAAATGGACTTGGGAGGAGATTCTGGACGGTAAGAGACCCTGGGCACAGGTTGGTGAATATCGCCGCCCAAAGGCTGAGCTGGAGGCAGCGAAAGCGGAGAGGCGGCGGTATGAGGAGGCTGCACGAAAGCGCGGCTGGAAGCCAGAGAGGCAGCCCCAAAAATGTATTGGGGGGGGACACACGGGGAGTGTGGCTAAGCCAGGTAGGAGACCTGAGCCAACTCCCCGTGCTTACCGTGGAGAGCGAGTGTCCGGGCAGACACCGTGTTATGCGGAAGAGCGCACGGTGTCTCCAGTACGTGTGCATAGCCCGGTGCGGTACATAGCAGCGCCTCGTATTGGCCGGGCTAGAGTGGGCATCGAGCCAGGTGCCATGAAGCCGGCTCTACGCATCTGGTCTCCAGTGCGTCTCCTCGGGCCGGGGTACATGGCACCAGCCCTACGCATGGTGTCTCCTGTATGTGTGCATAGCCCAGTGCGGCCTATTCCACCTCGCCGCACTGGCATGGCTACGGTGAGCATTCAGCCAGGTAGGGTTGGGCAGGCTCGGTGCTTGAGACCTGTAGTGCGCCTCCACGGTCCGGTCTATCCGGTGCCTTCTCCACGCACCAGCGCTCCTGTGGCAGCCCCACGTACCAGCTCTCCTGTGGCAGCCCCTCGCACCAGCCCTCCGGTGCCGGCACCACGTACCAGAACTCCAGTTCCTGCACCCCGCACTCGCCTTGAGGTGCGTGTTCCCAGCCCGGTACCACCAGTTCCGGCACCACGCACCAGGCCTACTGTGCGCCTCCCGGGTCCAGTATGCCCTGTTCCTGCTCCCCGCACTCGCCCAGAGGTGCGTGTCCCCAGCCCGGTACCACCAGTTCCGGCACCACGCACCAGGCCTACTGTGCGCCTCAGCAGGCTTGAGTCTCCCGTCTGTCCAGCGCCGCCTGAGTCTCCCTCCTGTCCAGAGCCGCCAGGGTCTCCCTCCTGTCCAGAGCCGCCAGGGTCTCCCGTCTGTCCAGCGCCGCCGGAGTCTCCCGTCTGTCCAGCGCCGCCAGTGTCTCCTGTCTGTCCAGCGCCGCCTGAGCCGCCCGTCTGTCCAGCGCCGCCTGAGCCGCCCGTCTGTCCAGCGCCATCTGAGCCGCCCGTCTGTCCTGAGCCGCTAGAGCCGTCCGTCAGTCAGGAGCCGCTAGAGCCGTCCGTCAGTCTGGAGCTGCCCTTCAGTCCAGAGCTATCTTTCAGTCCGGAGCTGCACCTTCAGTCCGGAGCTGCCCTTCAGTCCGGAGCTGCCCTTCAGTCCGGAGCTACCCTTCAGTCCGGAGCTGCCCTTCAGTCCGGAGCCGTCCGTCAGTCAGGAGCCGCTAGAGCCGTCCGTCAGTCAGGAGCTGCCAGAGCCGCCTGCCAGTCAGGAGCTGCCAGAGCCGCCCACCAGTCAGGAGCTGCCAGAGCCTTCCGTCAGTCCGGAGCTGCCCTTCAGTCCAGAGCTGCCTTTCAGTCCGGAGCTGCACCTCAGTCCGGAGCTGCACCTCAGTCAGGAGCTGCCCTTCAGTCCGGAGCTGCCCTTCGGTCCGGAGCTGCCCTTCGGTCCGGAGCTGCCCCTCGGTCCTGAGCTGCCCCTCGGTCCGGAGCTGCCCCTCGGTCCGGAGCTGCCCTTCGGTCCGGAGCTGCCCTTCGGTCCGGAGCTGCCCCTCGGTCCTGAGCTGCCCCTCGGTCCTGAGCTACCCCTCGGTCCTGAGCTGCCCCTCGGTCCGGAGCTGCCCTTCGGTCCGGAGCTGCCCCTCGGTCCTGAGCTGCCCCTCGGTCCTGAGCTGCCCCTCGGTCCGGAGCTGCCCCTCGGTCCGGAGCTGCCCCTCGGTCCGGAGCTGCCCCTCGGTCCGGAGCTGCCCCTCGGTCCTGAGCTGCCCCTCGGGCCTGAGCTGCCCCTCGGTCCGGAGCTGCCCCTCGGTCCGGAGCTGCCCTTCGGTCCGGAGCTGCCCTTCGGTCCGGAGCTGCCCCTCGGTCCGGAGCTGCCCCTCGGTCCGGAGCTGCCCCTCGGTCCGGAGCTGCCCCTCAGTCCAGTGGGGCCCTTTAGTAGGGTAGGTTCAGGTTTTTGCGGCCGGAATTTTAATTCCAGGTGAATACTTTCGCAAGCCACTGTATTTTTTTGCAGTCGAAACAGTTTGCGCATATATTACGATGACATTTTTGTATGTTTTGGTCTTCGGCAGGTTTTTTTTTCTGGATGTTCTTGCCCATTCGTCGGTGATTTGGTCAACGGTATTACTCCTAGTAGGAGTGGGAACATAAAGTGTTTGTTGTCATTCAACGAGAGACGACAAGTTTTCATGCACCTTTATTAACTTGAGAAATACTGCACCAAACATCTTAGCTAGAGGTAAAATTGTGCAGCTAAGACCTCCTCGTAAAAAAACATCAAAATGAATGACAGATTTCTTGATTTATCTTACATTAATTCAGACTATTTTGAAGTGTTTTTTTCTTATTATTTTTCAAGCGAAGGTCTTTAGGGAGTATGAGAGCACAGACGGTTGCTTCACCAAGCCTATTTCTGTCATGAGCAAATTAAACCTATGTATGCAGACGTCCTAAAGAGAGAGAAGGTGTGAGTGAGTGAACATCCTGTGGCACACATTAGACAACCAGAGGGTGTAGCCTCAGGCTGGAGAGTTCATTACATGCAGGCTATTGGCATCATGGGATCCTATTAGATTACAGTATTTTCTCTCATAATACCTGAGAGAGTGGATTTAGAGCTTGATAAAAGCTCTATCCATATAGAGTGGATTTAGAGCTTGATAAAAGCTCTATCCATATACTGTACATCCGGGAGACACTTACGGCCTATTCACAGGACCATCAGTGTAATGATAAACATACCATAACTGTCCTACCTAGACTCTTCCTTTCCATGCCTTTCTATTCAGTGTGACTTGATTCAAGCAGTTCCAACTGAAAATGGGAAAATACTGGAAGTCGAATGTTGTTTTCTTTTCAAATGTGCCAAACTCTCTCTGTCACGGTGAGTCGGTTGCAGAGTAGTTGATGCATTTACACTGCAGATAACTTTCAAGTTTTTGACACCGAAGAGAAGCCACTGAGAGTTTACCCATGAGAGTCAAGACCAGTCAAACTGTGGGGTAACTCGACAGTTTGAGGGAAGTTTTGTGAGTTGAACAAGGTCAAAAGTGCCATGCAGAGCTCCCAGTGCTTCTCCAAGGTAGTAATGAGGCATGGGGTTGGGTGAGAGGCTGCTATGACAGCTCCTGCTGCTGCCTGTTGAAGTGCCCCTGCTACCACACGAAACACGCACAACACACATAAACACACGCACGCCGCAGTGTGTGCACACACATGCACACACAACCCCCAAGATCAACACTGGTGACAAACTGAAACTAATACATATTCAACACTCCATGTATACAGCATTTGCTCTCCTCTCTATGGAGTGTGTGACACTTTAAAAGATGCATGCACAGCTTTAGGACAGGGGTAGCCAACGAGGGTGTATGACTGTGTAATGAAGGCCTGGATCCCCATTCCAAATGGCACATTGTTCTCAAAATGGTGACATTCCAGAATGTCACAATGAATATGGCGATCCCTGCAAAACAGGTTACCTGAAGTACATGCATCATTAGAGAAGGATTTTCTCTCTGAAAGTTTTCAAAAGAGTTGCATTAAATATTGCAGATACCCTTCAATAAGGAAGAATATGAAGACTTTCAGTGCTATGTGGGCTGCCTTAACGTCTACTTCTAAATCCATGTGACCTTGAACTTTATCCTGCCATGACAGTCTGATGGGAACTGACTATGTTTCACTATATGTACATCTCTTTAACAGGGCTAAAACATGCTTCTCTCTCTAATATACAGGATGTTTGGATACATCACCTAGTAGTATGTTCATTGCATGTGTGCTAGATAACTCTTCTCGGAAAGGTATGGGCCTCTTTGCACTTCTCATGGGAAACAAAGAGGATAAGATATACCAATTCATACATGACCTTCAGTATTATCTAGACGCCATATGTTGCCATGTTGACCAATTCACAAAGTGATTCTGTACTGACCAATGAGAATGTACATGTTGTGTAAGTTGACAGTAAATAAGGAGATGTAAAACGTAGGTTTGGCGAGGTGTTTGTCTGAGCAACAACCTTTCGTTGCGATGTAAATTAATGACTTTAATTGGATTCAAGTGTTTTGACATTTGTTCTCCATATCTTGATTACCATCACAACTCAGAACCCTACAAGACTCAAATAAAGTCTCTCACCTGAACCTCAGAGAGGTTACACAACTTGTGTTGTTGGAGTTGCCAGGAAATTTAAGGTCAGCTGCCATTGCTTTTATTGCAATCTGTCCATCAACTAAATGCACATTTTTACACAGCAGTTAATGTCAGAGAAAATATATGCTTTCAAATCCTCCAATCTATTGACACAGAGGAAGGCATGTCCATTACATTACACCCACCAGCCACACACGCCCACACACAACCTTCTCACCATGGACCAAGTTGGAGAAGTATGTGGGCAAATATGCTGCACTTCAGTAATGGACTTCGCTGGTACTTCACTGTGTCATGTTGCATAGTAGACACGAGCCACAGCCACACAGAGATGGATGAAAACATGTGAAAAACGGCATCATGAACTTTACCAAGTACCAGGACTTTTTTGCCAAAAACCTGGTTGCCTCTGCAGGGAAACTGACACTTGGCAGCAACTGGGTCTTCCAGCAAGTCAATAACCCTGAGCACACATCAAAATCCATAAAGAAATGGTTAATTGACCACAACATCTAAATTGTGTCTCATAGCCTGTGGTTTGAATTGAAGAGGGCAGTCCCATAAGTGAAGACGAAGGATATCAAGGATCTGGAAAGATTCTGTACAGATGAATGGTCTAAGATCCCTTCCAAAGTGTTCCCCAATCTCATAATACATTTTAGAAAAAGGCTCAGTGTCGTTATCCTCGCAAGGGGAGGGTGCTGGAGTATTGAATACAGGGGTGCCAATCATTTTGACCCCTATCTTGGTTAGATATTTTGTATTATTTCTTAAACAAAATCTCTTTCTCTGAGCAATTGTATTAGTATATTATAATATAATTTCCACAAAAAAATTATTGAGCATACAAAATAGCTCTATATGTGTATTATTTATTTTATACAGTATTTTTTGCGCATCTTAATCAAGGGTGCCAATAATTAGGGACCCCCACTGTACATGCACACTTACAATACATACATGCTCACAGGCATGCACACATGCACACTCAAATTGCAAAGAGCATGCCCTTCATATTCCATTCCACTGCTCTCAATATCTTCATCCTGGACAGCACAGAGCCCATTTGTGCAAGAACCATTCTGAGAACCATCTTATTTTGGCCCTAGAGAAAAAGCTCAGTGAAATAAATAACCAGACACAATGTGAGGATTGATGATGACACATGTGGTTTAGCATAAAGAAAGATCATGCAGTTCATTGGAGATAGGTTGGGCTCCCAGCTCCCTCAGAAATCCTGTTGGCCCTCATTATTTTACTGAACTGCTCCATCAGCCTTTAAAAACACCTGTCTTTATGTACCGTCCACCTTATCAGAGCCACATTGTGCTCACATATGTGATCATCTCAGGCTTTTCATATACAGCAACAATAACCATTGTGTGAGCCATTCATAAGAATAGGAGGGAGATTCAATAAATGGTCTCTAATCCACAGTGGAAGAGATAATACGGTACAACAGTAATACTATGCTATAAAGACTTTTTCTGAATGGAACAGTAGTAGCGGTGCGTGGGTAAAATCACTAGGGAAAGCAAGCCAGGGAAAATAATCCATATTACAACCTTTGTTGTACGATGCTTACTCTATAACCTGTTAGTTCATATGCTTTGACACTGTGATATATAGGCCTAAGGCCGAGACAATAAGACACAGTGGCAGAATAAATTTAACCACACCTTTGTTTCATCATAAAACCGGAGAGCAACATCTGTCCAGTGAAGTCCACGAAACATATTGCATGTAACAAACAGTTACATGACCCACAGCATGGTCAAGCAAGTCTGACATTTTTGGACTACTAAACAACTATTGATTTAGAGTTACCACAGAGAGTTACCACAAGTCGCAAAGAAAACAGGAGCTGCCTCCACCATTCCAGCACCATTTCAACTTTAACATTTGAACATCATCTAATCACCTCTGCTGAGTCTAATACAGTGACAACTACAAGATACCTGTCAAGGGTGTGCGTACTGGTAGCGGAGTCAGGTGCAGGAGAGCAGAGAGTTGTGAACAGGCGCACACTTTATTGAGGCAGGAGAAACCAACAGACTGACGCCACTGTGTCAAAACCTCCAGGCAATTGGCAAAAGTGCAAAAAAGCACAAACAGTCACAATAATTATGTTCAAACAAATAAACATACCTCGTGACAAAACACGGAATAATTCGAACACCAGTCTGGCGCATCAAAATTGACACGTAACACAAACAATATCACACAAAGACATGAGGGGGAACAGAGGAATAAATATGCAGTGTGATTGGGAAATGCAAACCAGGTGTGCAGAACAAGACAAAACAAATGGATCGATGAAAAATGGAGCGGCGATTTCTAAAAAGCCGGTGACGTCGACCGCCGAACGCCGCCCGAACAAGGAGAGGAGCCGACTTCGGCGGAAGTCGTGACAATACCAAAATTGCCTATAGGTCTCATGGGTAGTAGCCTGCAACTGCAAAGTTTTTTTAGGACATTACATTTACTGTTGGATGAACGCTTGGCTACTAGCAGTGGGTAGTCTATTATATTTAAAGTTAACAATCTAGTTAATATGTTTTGAGTTTCCACTTCCTCAATGTGTTGAACCCCAAATTAATAAGCCTATGATGTTATTTAGTGCATATAAAGACGTATGTAATTAATCTCTATCAAACCCCAAAAATCGTGAAAATCTGGAGTCCTATTTCGACAATAAAATATAGCAACTGTTGTTTAATTGTCAACCAAAAATGAATGTTAGTCACTTGATTAGATGGCACATCAGAATATCTTGAGTCATGCATTCCTGCTTGAACGTGTTAGATGAAATTAAACAACGTATTTCTTGAATACCTCAATAGTCTAATTATTACACTTCTTAATAAAGCACTATGAATTACTTTTTAACATGGACCCATGGGCTGGTGCCATCAACTGTAAAAGTTATTGGCACCAGTAACAACATGGGAAAAGGTTAATCTGGAGCCCTGCAGTAATTAACACTTATGGTACGTGTTGATTCAGAGAAACACATATGACAGACACTAACTTACTAATATAGACGAAGTTGTTAGCGTGGTTTTTATAACGTATAAGGCATAATCAGACAGGCAGACAGTCAGAGAACGAAAGAAGCACAGAGTGAGAGAAGATGCTGAGACAGATAGACAGCACAACAGGGAGGGAAACAAAATTTCTAGAGCAGAGACCCAGTTATAGTGGTGAGTTGTATCTCCAGTGGTGTTTTTACATATTGTATTTGATGTAAACATGAGCTGGTTAAAAAAGAGGAGGAGAACCATGTCTCGCCAGTCACTGGTACAGAAACAGTTAAAAAATGCTGTATTGTACTCCCAGTGCTGTATTGTACTCCCAGCACTACTGCCTGTGTCTAAGTAGGGTGTGTAGGGTCAGGATATAAAAAAGCCCCTTACAGACCACGATTGAGATGCCAACGAACCACTAGCTGCTCCTGTGTGTCCTCTAATTACCTTGCTGGTGCCTGCCTACTGGGTGGGGCTAATCTGTTAAAGAGAGGGGAATGGACACATGGGAGCAGAGCTAACAACAAAGAAGTTGTTGCTGTGGTACTGTGTGCGTTAAGTAATGTAAGTAGCCCTGTTTCAGTGTTGACAATAAAGTATGTTTGCAGGGATGGGTGTTTGTACTCATGTATGTGCCTTTGCTTGCTAGGCTAATCATTTGTTTGCATGACATGCCTAGCTTGCTAAATAATTGTAGCCCGCTGCTAATGATAATGCTAAGGTTACATGGGGGCTGTTCAGTCTGATGCCATTATCTCACATTTTCATCCTTATTATGCAGATAGTCCATCCTTGTGGACGGCAAGCGGCACCATGAAAACCAAGGAGCTCTCCAAACAGGTCAGTGACAAAGTTGTGGAGAACTACAGATCAATGTTGGGTTATAAAAAAATATCAGAAACTTTGAACATCCCACGGAGGACCATTAAATCCACTATTAAAAAATGGAAAGAATATGGCACCACAACAAATCTGCCAAGAGAGGGCCGCCCACCAAAACCCACGGACCAGGCAAGGAGGGCATTAATCAGAGAGGCAACAAAGAGACCAAAGATAACCCTGAAGGAGCTGCAAAGCTCCACAGCGGAGATTGGAGTATCTGTCCATAGGACCACTTTAAGCCGTACACTCCACAGAGCTGGGCTTTATGGAAGAGTTGCCAGAAAAAGGCCATTGCTTAAAGAAAAAAATAAGTAAACATGTTTGGTGTTCGCCAAAAGCATGTGGAAGACTCCCCAAACATATGGAAGAAGGTACTCTGGTTTTTGGCCATCAAGGAAAGCGCTATGTCTGGCGCAAACCCAACACCTTTCATCACCCCGAGAACACCATCCCACCATCACAGTGAAGCACGGTGGTGGCAGCATCATGCTGTGGGGATGTTTTTCATCGGCAGGGACTGGGAAACTGGTCAGAATTGAAGGAATGATGTATGGCGCTAAATACAGAGAAAGTATTGAGGGAAACCTGTTTCAGTCTTCCAGAGATTTGAGACTGAGACGGAGGTTCACTTTCCAGCAGGACTATGACCCTAAGCATACTGCTAAAGAAACACTCGAGCGGTTTAAGGGGAAACATGTACATGTCTTGGAATGGCCTAGTCTAAGCCCAGACCTCAATCCAACTGAGAATCTGTGATATGACTTAAAGATTGCTGTACACCAGCAGAACCCATCCAACTTGAAGGAGCTGGAGCAGTTTTGCCTTGAAGAATGGGCTAGGGTAGGGGGCAGCATTTTCACGTTTGGATGAAAAGCATACCCAAATTCAACTGCCAGCTACTTATCCCCAGGAGATAAGATATGCATATTGTTAGTAGATTTGGATAGAAAACACTCTGAAGTTTCTAAAACTGTTTGAATCATGTCTGTGAGTATAACAGAACTTATTTAGCAGGCGAAACCCCGAGGACAAACTATTCAGATTTTTTCTTTTTTGAGGTCACTGTCTTTTCAATGAGATTTCATTGGGAAACCAGATTTCTAAGCGAATTGCTTGCAGTTCCTACAGCTTCCACTGGATGTCAACAGTCTTGAGAAATAGGTTGAGGTTATCCCTTTGTGTAATGAAGAAATACGGCCATCTTGAAGTCGAGTCACTCCAGGTGTCGTGTTTGATTGAAGTGCATGTCCAAAAGGCATGCTACATTTCGTTTTAATCCTGTATTGAACACAGATCATCCCGTCTTCAATTTTATCGATTATTAACGTTAAAAAACACCTAAAGTTATATTACAAAAGTAGTTTGAAATTTTTTGGCAAAGTTTAAAGGTAACCTTTGAGATATTTTGTTGTCACGTTTGAGCAAGTTGGAACCTGTGTTTTTCTGGATCAAACGCGCCAAATAAATGGACATTTTGGAAATACAGTGGGGAGAACAAGTATTTGATACACTGACGATTTTGCAGGTTTTCCTACTTACAAAGCATGTAGAGGTCTTTCGTTTTTATCATAGGTACACTTCAACTGTGAGAGACGGAATGTAAAACAAAAATCCAGAAAATCACATTGTATGATTTTTAAGTAATTCATTTGCATTTTATTGCATGACAAGTATTTGATACATCAGAAAAGCAGAACTTAATATTTGGTACAGAAACCTTTGTTTGCAATTACAGAGATCATATGTTTCCTGTAGTTCTTGACCAGGTTTGCACACACTGCAGCAGGGATTTTGGCCCACTCCTCCATACAGACCTTCTCCAGATCCTTCAGGTTTCGGGGCTGTTGCTGGCTAATACGGACTTTCAGCTCCATCCAAAGATTTTCTATTGGGTTCAGGTCTGGAGACTGGCTAGGCCACTCCCGGACCTTGAGGTGCTTCTTACGGAGCCACTCCTTAGTTGCCCTGGCTGTGTGTTTCGGGTCGTTGTCATGCTGGAAGACCCAGCCACGACCCATCTTCAATGCTCTTACTGAGGGAAGGAGGTTGTTGGCCAAGATCTCGCGATACATGGCCCCATCCATCCTCCCCTCAATACGGTGCAGTCGTCCTGTCCCCTTTGCAGAAAAGCATCCCCAAAGAATGATGTTTCCACCTCCATGCTTCATGGTTGGGATGGTGTTCTTGGGGTTGTACTCATCCTTCTTCTTCCTCCAAACACGGCGAGTGGAGTTTAGACCAAAAAGCTCTATTTTTGTCTCATCAGACCACATGACCTTCTCCCATTCCTCCTCTGGATCATCCAGATGGTCATTGGCAAACTTCAGACGGGCCTGGACATGCGCTGGCTTGAGCAGGGGGACCTTGTGTGCGCTGCAGGATTTTAACCCATGACGGCGTAGTGTGTTACTAATGGTTTTCTTTGAGACTGTGGTCCCAGCTTTCTTGAGGTCATTGACCAGGTCCTGACGTGTAGTTCTGGGCTGATCCCTCACCTTCCTCATGATCATTGACCCTAGAGAGGTTAATGGGAAACATTTAAATGTCTTGGAATGGCCTAGTCTAAGCCCAGACCTCAATCCAATTGAGAATCTGTGGTATGACTTAAAGATTGCTGTACACCAGCAGAACCCATCCAACTTGAAGGAGCTGGAGCAGTTTTGCCTTGAAGAATGGGCAAAAATCCCAGTGGCTAGATGTGCCAAGCTTATAGAGACATACCCCAAGAGACTTGCAGCTGTAATTGCTGCAAAAGGTGGCTCTTCAAAGTACTGACTTTGGGGGGGGGGGGGTGAATAGTTATGCACGCTCACGTTTTCTGTTTTTTTGTCTTCTTGTTTGTTTCACAATTAAACATATTTTGCATCTTCAAAGTGGTAGGCATGTTGTGTAAATCAAATGATACAAACCCCCCCAAAAATCTATTTTAATTCCAGGTTGTAAGGCAACAAAATAGGAAAAATGTCAAGGGTGGTGAATATTTTCGCCAGTCGCTGTATACTGTATAGATTATGTTGGTATTTTGTTAGCAATGAGCCTTGTGGATGTAGCTATATACATTCAAGTTGTTAGGTTGTATTGTCCTGTGCAGCACATAACCTATTATAGCCATGTTATTTATCGCTTATGTAATTGGAGGTTTAATTAAGCTTATACTGTACCTGCCATTTATTGCATTTAATTTCTCCCTTTTCAGAACCACACACACTCTTGGTTAACACAATTGTCAAGCCATACACTGTGCTGTGCTGTGCTGTTTCTGCTTTATGTGAATCAGTGTCATTAAACTACCTCAACTGGAATCCTACCTGTCAGTCATCTGTGCCCTTACAAGCACCTGGGAGAGAACACATAGTGCTAAGAAAACCCTAAGAATATACAGTCCTCCACTACACTACCCATCCTGTCAAGCTGGCCCTCATTTTAAAGTTTCTGGATGCACAATCCAAGTGGGAGGATAAGCACACTAGTACACCACAGAGTACATGTAATATCTGCATAAGTACAATGTAATTACTAGGTGCTACACAGGATTTGGCAAGTTAAAATGAAGTGGAAGAGGAATGTCCTCCATGTGGACAAGTTTAATACTGTGGTGGACAAAGATGAGAAGAGGCTACTGTGCAACTCACTATTCAAGTAAGATACATTTTGAATTTATAATCATTTGTTTTATTATTATTATTATTATTGTATATCACAGTTATTATTGTAAACGTATTTATTTAATAGAAACCAGTTCTTTAAATTGCAAATTAAATGCCAACTGTAATGCTGTGTTTGCCATAATATAATAGCCTGCTTGTATTTTCCTTATAAACAATGGCTTGACTAACTTTTTATATTACCCAAATTAAGTTTTGAAACTTTTGTAAGGGTTTGGTGTGGTGTGGCTATTATTCATCTTTAGGTACTTCAAGCCTACAGCATGATATGTAGGCAGTGCGCACCGGCGCTCCATTTGAACCTGAGATGAGGAAAATGTTCTAGACCTACAATAGTTACTCCTATAATCTAACAATATAATGCTTATCTTTATACAATATATTTTTGAAAGAAAATGTACGAATTAGCCTCCTGTACACCTTCATCTGTATAGCAGATATAGTATCCATCTGATATAAAGAAATGCGTGTTGGTGTCCTAGCATTCTACCGGTGTCCTAGCATATCTCTCTCACTCTTTCTCTGGGGCTAGGTCTAAGCTTCTCTTCCTTTATACACTGCTCAAAAAAATAAAGGGAACACTAAAATAACACATCCTAGATCTGAATGAATGAAATATTCTTATTAAATACTTTTTTCTTTACATAGTTGAATGTACTGACAACAAAATCACACAAAAATTATCAATGGAAATCAAATTTATCAACCCATGGAGGTCTGGATTTGGAGTCACACTCAAAATTAAAGTGGAAAACCACACTACAGGCTGATCCAACTTTGATGTAATGTTCTTAAAACAAGTCAAAATGAGGCTCAGTAGTGTGTGTGGCCTCCACGTGCCTGTATGACCTCCCTACAACGCCTGGGCATGCTCCTGATGAGGTGGCGGATGGTCTCCTGAGGGATCTCCTCTCAGACCTGGACTAAAGCATCCGCCAACTCCTGGACAGTCTGTGGTGCAACGTGGCGTTGGTGGATGGAGCGAGACATGATGTCCCAGATGTGCTCAATTGGATTCAGGTCTGGGGAACGGGCGGGCCAGTCCATAGCATCAATGCCTTCCTCTTGCTGGAACTTCTGACACACTCCAGCCACATGAGGTCTAGCATTGTCTTGCATTAGGAGGAACCCAGGGCCAACCGCACCAGCATATGGTCTCACAAGGGGTCTGAGGATCTCATCTCGGTACCTAATGGCAGTCAGGCTACCTCTGGCGAGCACATGGAGGGCTGTGCGGCCCCCCAAAGAAATGCCACCCCACACCATGACTGACCCACCGCCAAACCGGTCATGCTGGAGGATGTTGCAGGCAGCAGAACGTTTGTCACGTCTGTCACATGTGCTCAGTGTGAACCTGCTTTCATCTGTGAAGAGCACAGGGCACCAGTGGCAAATTTGCCAATCTTGGTGTTCTCTGGCAAATGCCAAACGTCCTGCACGGTGTTGGGCTGTAAGCACAACCCCCACCTGTGGACGTCGGGCCCTCATACCACCCTCATGGAGTCTGTTTCTGACCGTTTGAGCAGACACATGCACATTTGTGGCCTGCTGGAGGTCATTTTGCAGGGCTCTGGCAGTGCTCCTCCTGCTCCTCCTTGTACAAAGGCGGAGGTAGCGGTCCTGCTGCTGGGTTGTTGCCCTCCTACGGCCTCCTCCACGTCTCCTGATGTACTGGCCTGTCTCCTGGTAGCGCCTCCATGCTCTGGACACTACGCTGACAGACACAGCAAACCTTCTTGTCACAGCTCGCATTGATGTGCCATCCTGGATGAGCTGCACTACCTGAGCCACTTGTGTGGGTTGTAGACTCCGTCTCATGCTACCACTAGAGTGAAAGCACCGCCAGCATTCAAAAGTGACCAAAACATCAGCCAGGAAGCATAGGAACTGAGAAGTGGTCTGTGGTCACCACCTGCAGAACCACTCCTTTATTGGGGGTGTCTTGCTAATTGCCTATAATTTCCACCTTTTGTCTATTCCATTTGCACAACAGCATGTGACATTTATTGTCAATCAGTGTTGCTTCCTAAGTGGGCAGTTTGATTTCACAGAAGTGTGATTGACTTGGAGTTACATTGTGTTGTTTAAGTATTCCCTTTATTTTTTTGAGCAGTGTATATACAGGATTAGTCAAAAGTTTTGACACACCTACTAATTCCAGGGTTTTTCTTTATTTTTACTATTTTCTACATTGTAGAATTATAGTGAAGACTTCAATAACTATGAAATAACACATATGGAATTACGTAGTAACCCAAAAAAGTGTTAAACAAATCAAAAATATATTTTATATTTGGGATTCTTCAAAGTAGCCACCCTTTGCCTTGATGACAGCTTTGCACACTCTTGGAATTCTCTCAACCAGCTTCCCCTGGAATGCTTTTCTAACAGTCTTGAAGGAGTTCCCACATATGCTGAAAACTTGTTGGCTGCTTTTCCTTCACTCAACTCATCCCAAACCATCTCAATTGGGTTGAGGTCGGGTGATTGTGGAGGCCAGGTGTCGTGACGTGACTTTCATTAATGTGATGACTGTTATTTATCGAATCAACTATGTTTAATTGTTACCCGATTTAAATTAATCATGTAACAATTAACTCATTAGGAATTTGGGGCAACATGGAAGAAGTTGTTTATAGAGTTACCATCTCCCAAATTCAACTCTAAAAGATATATATATAGTGTGTCCAAACTTTTAACTGGTACTGTATATAAATATATATATATATAAAATAAAACGTATTTTATTTATTAATATCATACAGTGGACACCTAAGCCTATAGGCCTATGAATGCAATGCTCTGATGCATTTAGTGCTCAAATCTCCAACAGCTGAACGATGAGGTGGAAAATTATTGTTTAAGGAAAGTAAAACATATATATTTTTAATTGGCTATAAAGTTTTGCTAATGCTAAACATCAAAACACAAGAAATAGTGTTTCTGTCATTTGTTGTAGGCTGTTTAAGGATGCGTAAATGTGGCTCATTTGGCCAATATCCCTCGTTTATTGATGGAGCTGGCTGTGCCAGGTCGGATCTGAATGCATTTGGATTTCTCAAATGTCTGGAAAATGTAAATCGTCCTAGTCACTTTGTCAAGCGCCAAATTTTCCTAACAGAAACCCTGGCACACACACTGCCAAATATTTTCTGGCAGGCAGGCAGACACTGGAATAAGTTTCTGAGTGACAGTGTGAGGGCTGTTTGTGGGACTGGAAAAACATAAAGCTTAAAGCTTCTGGAAGTTTCACATAATTTACGTACCTTATTCTGAACTGAAGTGAAACTTCCATAAGCTTTAACATGAGGACCAGGTTGTCAGGATAGGTAATGTACTGTATAAGTACACATTAATTACAAATAAGTACCGCTCAAGATACACTTAATTTGAATGAGCTAAATCCTGTGTGACAACCAGTAATTACATTGTGCTTAGGCAAACATTACATGTACTACGCGTTAAAATAGTGTATTTTTCCACATCTGGGATGCCACCCATATTAGATCCCAGTCAGTGAGGTTGACCTACTCATCTGTTTTTACCAGCTCAACCAAATTAGCGCAGATGGTGCACTTTATTTTAGGGGCAACAGTTTTAGGGGCAACAGTTTGAACAGTGCACCTTCAAGGGTAAGTAATTAGAGTCTATTGAGCATAGGCTATAATGTCTCAGACACTCAGCTCATCCACGAGTGATTACAACCTTTGTGACAGTTGTTACTGTATGCAGCTGAGAAGAAGCGAAACTCTTAAGTTAGTGAATTTAGTTGAAGCCTGCCCATTTGTGACAAGCATGGTAAACAAGCATTCATTGTTACACCTCTGTAGTTACATACGGCAATTACTACCAGTTACATGTTGTTATTACACTATCTATGTGTTGTTACAGTCAATTACAATACTTGTTACAGTGTAATTACACATGTAATTATACAGTACATCTTTGAAGCATAGCACCAAAGCGATTGAAAAAAACAATAATAGCCATACTCCTCTCCTCTCTGCACTCACATACACTACAGTGAAGCGCAGACTGAGAATTGAGGAGAGCAGCTGAAACAGTCAGTTAAAAGTCAAAAGCCATAGGAATATCATTTTGATGATTCATTAGCCGATTAACTTCTTATGGCTGCAGGGGCAGTATTGAGTAGCTTGGATGAAAGGTGCACAGAGGTGCCCATAGTAAACTGCCTGCTCCTCAGTCCCAGTTGTTAATATATGCATATTATCATTCGTATTGGATAGAAAACACTCTGAAGTTTCTAAACCTGTTTGAATTATGTCTGTGAGTATAACAGAACTCATATGGCAGGCAAAAACCTGAGAAGTTCCACTTCCTGTTTGGATTTTTTCTGAGGTGGCAGATTTTCAACCAAGCTCTCATTGAAATTACAGCGAGATATTGATGAGTTTTCACTTCCTACGGCTTCCACTAGATGTCAACAGTCAATAGAACTTTGTCTGATTACTCTAATGTGAAGGGGGGCCGAAGGAGACAGGAATTAGTCACCACTGCCACGAGCTGACCATGCTTTCACCATGCGCGTTCACATGAGGAGGACCTCCGTTCCACCGCTCATCTGAAGTCAATCTAATTCTCCGGTTGGAACGTTATTCAAGATGTATGTTAACAACATTATAAAGATTGATTCAGTACATCGTTTGACATGTTTCTACTGACTGTTACGGAACTTTTGGACATTTCGTCACGTTATAGTAGACACTCTTTGTGACTTTGTGACAAAGTAGCTAATTGGACATAAATAACGGACATTATCGAACAAATCAAGCATTTATTGTGGACCTGGGATTCCTAGGACTGCATTCTGATAAAGTTCATCAAAGGTAAGGAAACATTTATCATGTATTTTCTGGTTTCTGTTGACTCCAAAATGGCGGCTAATTTTATTATATTTCTGAGCGCCGTCTCAGATTGCATGGGTTGCTTTTTCCGTAAGTTTTTAAAAAAATCTGACACAGCGGTTGCATTAAGGAGAGGTATATCTATAATTCCATGTGTATAACTTGTATTATCATCTACATTTATGATGAGTATTTCTGTTGAAACGATGTGGCTATGCACTATCACTGGATGTTTTTGGAACTAGTGAATCTAACGCGCCAATGTAAACTCATATTTTTTTATATAAATATGAACTTTATATTTATTGTGTAACATGAAGTCCTATGAGTGTCATCTGATGAAGATAATCAAAGGTTAGTGATTCATTTTATCTCTATTTCTGCTTTTTGTGACTGCTATATTTCGCTGGAAAAATGGCTGTGCTTATTATGGTTTGGTGGTGACCTAACATAATCGTTTGTAGTGCTTTCGCTGAAAAGCATATTTGAAATCGGACACTTTGGTGGGATTAACAACAAGATTACCTTTAAAATGATATAAGACACATGTATGTTTGAGGAATTTTAATTATGAGATTTCTGTTGTTTGAATTTGGCGCCCTGCACTTTCACTGGCTGTTGTCATATCGATCCCGGTAGAGGGATGCAGCCATAAGAAGTTTTAACATCTCTTTCACCTAAGATTCCAAGATGTTGAATACACCATAAAATAAGTTTATATATTTAAAATTAAAACCAATCAGACAACTGGACATACAGATAATAACTTCACAAGCAATAAGTTCTGTAACGGCAGAATATTTTAACTATCAAAATACATTTGCTGACAAAACTTCATGACATTTTCATGATTTTCATGACAAAACTACTGAAACTACTGACTACTGGTCAGCACCACTTCTCCCTCAGGAGACTGAAGAGATATGGCATGGCCTCTCCGATCCTCAGGAACATTTACAGGTGAACCATCGAAAGCACCCTGACTGGTTGTATCACTGCCTGGTACGGCAACTGCTTCAACCGCGACCACAAGGCCCTACAGAGGGTGGTGCGGACACCCCAGAACATTACTGGGGGCGAGCTCCCAACCATCCAAGACATTCATACCAGGTGGTATCTGAGAGAGGCTAGAAAACTGCCAAGGACTCCATCCACCCGAGACGGACTGTTTCGATGCTCCTGTCCAACAGGTGGTACTGGTATCTGCACAGACTACCTGCATGGACTCTATGCCCATCCTCAGGTCTCTGCCACTCAGCCACACACACCTACACTGACACTCTTCACACTCACACTTACATACACACTCATACACACTATTGACACCTCACATATACACTCACACACCACACATGCTGCCTCCATAATTGATAGATTATAGTGATTAATATTACCATTCGTTGCTGCTATATTGTTTATTATGATTATTACCATTAGTATCCTGCTATCAGCCACTTTTACCCTTGTTTACATGTATATTCCTTCCCCAATCACTCCAGTACCCCTGCACATTGGAATATCGATATTTTATTTCTTATCTACACTGAGTGCACAAACATTATGAACACCTGCTCTTTCGCTGACTTAGACTGACCAGGTGAATCCAGGAGAAAGGTATGATCCCTTATTAATGTCACTTGTTAAATCCACTTCAATCAGTGTAGATGAAGGGGAGGAGACAGGTTAAAGAAGGATTTTTAAGCCTTGAGACAGTTGAGCCAAGGATTGTGTATGTGTGCAATTCAGAGGGTGAATGGGCAAGACAAAAGATTTAGGTGCCTTTGAATGGGGTATGGTAGTAGGTGCCAGGATGTACTGGTTTGTGTCAAAAACTGCAACGCTGATGGGTCTTTCACTCTAAACAGTTTCCTGTGTGTATAAAGAATGGTTCACCACTCAAAGGACATCCAGCCAACTTGACACAGCCGGGGGGAAGCATTGGAGTCAACATGGGCAAACATCCTAGTGGAACATTTTCGACACCTTGTAAAGTCCATTCCCTGTAGAATTGAAGCTGTTCTGAGGGCAGTACAGTGTGTAAAACACTGTACTGTTTTACACATGCTGTATCCTGTGCACGTGACAATACAACTTGAAACTTTAAAGTAGTGGGAAAATTTCACATTGATGTATTCATTGTATTCACACTCCTGTGCCTGATACTTTATATCAGTAACTGTGGTTCAAGCTACAGTATGTCTCCATCATGGCAAATGCTCTATTATGCTCTATTATGTCAAAATGCACAGAAACCCACCAGGCTGTGGGTGAGACTCAGACTTTGAACTATTTGCATGGCTGTGTGCAGACGCGAACACACACGCACGCACGCACACACGCACGCACGCACGCACGCACACACGCACACACACACTCACACACATAAACACAGCACCCCAGAGCTTGCTTGGCACTGGGAGATATTGGTAGAGTTGGAGGTGGGCCTGCATCACTTGGCTTTGATTAATAATATATTGAAGCTTTATTTAAAACACCTTCTATTTGACTTGAAATATGTGTACCTTTTTCTGTGTAAAAGACAGGAAGGTAGGAGTATATGGGCAAGGAGGCACTGGAGTGTTATTTATCTCCTCTTCTCTCTCTTTCCCCCTCATTCCCTTGCTCTCCCTCTCCCTCTCTCTGGGTTCTCTCTCCTGTGCCAGGCATAATTAAACGCCTGCAGACTGATGTTTACAGAGGATGATGGCCGGAACAGAAGGAAGAGTCTGGGTGAAAACCCAAATTCTCAGCCTCAGCAGAAATAAAGAGAGTGAAAGAGTATAACTGTCGGTGAGTCCCGAAGGATGAAATGTATTCATACATTTTTGTAATTTCACACCATTCAGAAATGTCAGGAAATATTTTGATGGCAGCCTGACTTAGTGAGTTACTCAGTACCTAATCCACTACTGCAAAACAAACTGACTCAGAAATAATCTTGCAGGAGTAGCTAAGCTTATTACAATATTTGAACAGGTGCAAACCAACTCTTATGCAATAATTATGTAGCATGAAGGTGAGTGGACTGTTAGGATCAATAAAGAAATATGAACTGTAAAGGTGTGGATAAAAATTACACTGATTCTCACAGCAGGAAAACAATCCTGCAGCACCCGAAAATGTGAATTATTATGTGGATCATAATTAATGGACATTTTTGTAAGGGATGATACAAGTCTGAAATCTTAAAGTGGAAATTACAATTGTTAGAAGCCTTTTTAAACCTTGAATACACTACAATTTGCATTTCCTGCTGCACAGGAAATGTTTTTGCGACAACAGACTGATTAAATGAAGGTAGCAAACCCGTATAGTCATATCAAGGCACCCTTCTCACAAATGTGTATCATCCCTTCACTATTTCCTGTGATGAATGTCTAATGGAGAGTGTTTTCTGGGGAACATCAATCTAACATTAGCATTCAAGTTGACGTATGATTGTTTCCTGGCCTCAACAAGTCCTAAAATTAATATTAAACACAGCATTAAATTTTATGTCTGGCCCTAGACTGAGAAAAACTGCCAAAGAATCATGTCTCATCCCAATAACAACAGACACTTATTTTTTGTGGTTTCCGTTTCAAATGCAACTATTCCACTGCATAATTAAAAATGGGTATAAATAAAATAAAATATATAAAGTGTTTATATGTTTGGGCTCCTCTCCCATCTTTGGTTTCGAATGTGACGGTTTGATGAGAGGGAATTTTAATCAGACAATGTCAGTTCCTTTTACTTTTTTCGCCTGATATTTGTTTTTGCATCAGAAGCTGTTTATGTTGACTGAGTAGAGAGCATCATAGAGAGCATCATTTCCCCTGCATCATGTTCTTTCAGAGAGCTCATAGGAGAAAAATAGGCCAAAATGTTAAATAAAAATATCTTTATTCTCCATATTGGTTAACCCTTTCCACACATGGGAATTGGCCTATATGGATAGGGCTAAATGTAAATATTTATTTCAGAAGAAATATGAGAAGCATATGCATAACGATGGTAGCAATTGAAAGGGAGATTATGCGGAAATTATTTGACCAAAGTGAGGACACAACAGTTCACCTGCCACAAGACTGAATCCAAACATGACATTGTTGATTTTATGTGCATTTTACAAATACTGTACTTTTTGCAGCATTTGTTGATAACGGAATCTGAAAATAATCTGGATGCATTCAGTAACATTGTAACGATCTTCTTCATCTGATGAACAGGATAGATCAGACCAAAACGCAGCGTGGTAAGTGTCCATATTAATTTATTATAACTGAACACGAAAAATACAAAATAACAAAGTGACTAACGCCTTGACCAAACCAAAATAGAGACATAACAAAGGAACTAAGGTCAGGGCGTGACAAACATAATAAAAATATGGGGTATGTGCAACATAAGACAAAACTATAACGACACAGGGCAAGACCCAGATGCGGACACAGGAGGCAGATGGTTCGAGTCTCTGATATTTATTGAAATACAAGTGGCAGGCAATGGGCAGGTCGGGGACAGGCAGAAGTTTATAAACCAGGTCAGAGTCTGAAAGGTACAGTGGGGGTAGGCAGGCAGGCTCGAGGTCAAGGCAGGCTGAATGGTCAGGCAGGCGGGCTCAGTGTCAGGGAAGGCAGAACGTGTCAGAACTGGGAGGGCTAGAAAAACAGAGACTAGGCAAACAGGAGCACGGGAAAAACACGCTGGTAAGCTTGACCAGACTGGCAACAGACAAACAGAGAACACAGGAATAAATACACTGGGAATAATGAGGAAGGCGGACGACACCTGGAGGGGGGTGGAGACAAGCACAGACAGGTGAAACAGATCAGGGTGTGACAAAAACAATAACAAGAGTTTGAGTGAGAGGTCTAACTGGTGTCTCCAAGTGGCCACACACCGCTCCAAAGTGTGTACTTCCTAAGTAATTTCAATGCACTTTTATGACTCAAGGAAAGAGCCTTCAACTATTAGGTGTGTTTTTTTTGCTCTCCTAGCTGTGCCGTTGAGAAACTAAAGCAAGTACACTTGTCGTTTTTTTGTTTCGAAAAAAGCCCTGGATCGCCACCATCACACAATGACTCTTGTTGTTTATGCAATCCAAAAACGGTCTATTTTTTACCACAATCTGGATCAGGTGGGCATTATTTGAAAGCTTGTTCTATTGCCAACATGACAGGCTAAGTAAAAAAAATTGACAATCTTACTGTCACGTTCTGACCATAGTTCTTTTGTATTTTCTTTGTTTTAGTGTGGTCAGGGCGTGAGTTGGGTGGGTAATCTATGTTTTCTATTTCTGTGTTGGTTTCCTGTGTTTGGCCTGATATGGTTCTCAATCAGAGGCAGCTGTCAATCGTTGTCCCTGATTGAGAACCATATTTAGGTAGCCTGTTTTCTCTTGGGTTTTGTGGGTGATTGTCTATGTGTAGTGTTTTGTGTTCAGCACTATTTTCTATATAGCGTCACGTTCGTTTTGTTGTTTTGTAAAGTTTGGTTAAGTGTTCTTCGTTATAATAAACAGAAGATGTATTCATATCACGCTGCGCCTTGGTCCTCCTCTCTTCCTCCATACGAAGAACGTGACACTTACAGTGTTAGTCTTTCACAAGGCACTTCAGAGATAGTAATTTTGATGCGCATAGAATGGAGTCATGACAACATTCAGGTGAGTGTTCTGTGGCTAATTTTCTACACAATACGGCAAACATAAGCTCATTCTATTCAGAACAACATAAGGTAAGGCAACATTTCCTCCTTGTAACTGTACATCAAACATAGCGATCATAAACATTGATACTGTAAATTGTATAAGTTTTATTATATGGAAACGTGATGTGTCTACTTGTATGGTTGTGTGACATCAAAGCGGTATTTACTATAATACTCCACATTTCATCTTTCCTAACACATCGAATCCTCTTGATTTACAGCATCTCCCTTACTCAGAAAACAAAAAACGTGCAAACGCAGCCCAATTAGTGGGAGGGATGGGGGCACCTTCTTGTGGAGTTTCTCAAGTTTAAAACAGCTGTCAGTTGAATCCCATACAGAGCTGTGACGTCATGTATAGCATGTTACTGTACAGCCACTGCGTTCCAATGTAGGTGCTCATCAGCATAGCCGCGGGGAGTAGGGGAGCTGAGGGTGCTGCAGCACCCCCTGAAAAATCAAAATAAATAAAAAATATATTAAAATATGTATTACTTTTTGCTGAATTTTCTTTCTTTATAAAAAATTGTTCGCCGGGTCTTTACTACTATTAGCGGACCGATATAGACTTCTGTGGGGCGGGCAACAAAAACATTTCAGCATCTCTGCTTTGGCAAAAAAGGTAGTTGTATAATTAGGAACAGATACTTGCAGGATTCAATAGTTGGAATTGTAAGACTTGTTGCCCTGTCACTTTCTCTGCAATTGTCATTTTAATGGAATCCAGAAAGAATAAAACCGTGTCGTCAAACATTCACATCAAAAGGTGCAAAGTTACGGGCAAAGAAAAAAAACATCTACATCAAATTAAATATTTTTCTTGATCAAATAACATGGAAACAACCACTTTGTTTGTGCAGTATTAATTGACCATCCTGACAAACCACTTAATGTAAATGTACAGTGCATTACTGTATTGTACATAGGCTGGCCAATGTGCAATACAGTCATTGAGTACATATGATGATATGATGTGGCTCAGTTGGTAGAGCATGGCACTTGTAATGCTAGGTTTGTGGGTTCAATTCCCACAGGGGACCAGCACAAAGATGTATGCACTCAATACTGTAAGTTGCTCTGGAAAAGAGTGTTTGTTAATTAAAATGGAAAATTAATGAATAGACCATTTCAGTTATCAAATAGACATTTATTTTATTTGCAAAGTATTTCAAGAAACTGGAAAACATATATCAAGCAAGTCATTATATATTCTTCAAGTATTATCAAATTAACTGTTTTGTACAGATAATTATCCTATCAGACTAAAGTTACAAATGCTGGTAAATCACAAAAGTAGTGTGCTGGGTCTTTACTAGTCATGTATTCGCGGACCAATATAGATGTCTTCAGTGCGGGCATTCTTTTTTTCTGCATCTCTTCCCCACGTTGGCTAAAAAATCGCAGCACCCCTACCCCCAAACTACTTCCCGCAGCATCAGTGTTTAAATCTGACATTTTCAAACCGACCTGGAGTGAAAATGGCTACATTCAGGAGTAACTTGCATAAATACAGTATTTTTATTCTAAATTCTTTAGTCAGAATGCTTTATACTGGTATAAAAAGACATTCTGAGAGACCACATATGGAGCTAAAGACAGACAGTAAATAGCAGGTCCCATCCCTCTCAATTCATCCTGAAGTGAGCTGTTGTCCAAATTCAAGATCCACCTCCAGACATCCAAGCAGGCATCAGCTGTGCCATCTGCCGGGTCCATTAGATGGTATTTGTATAGAGGCTGATGCAGGCTGTGGGGGCTCCCTGCCGGTAATACGTTTGGAATGAGGGTACTGAGCCAGGGCTGGCTGGCTGTGATCAGAATTCAGCGGTGTTGATCAGGGAACCCATCACAGTGGCAGAGGGGGGCGTGCACTCTAGGCTTACTTCCTCATGGCTGGTGCCTTAGTTCTACTGCAGCTTCTGAGTGAGTTATATTTTTCAAGTTACAGCACCTAGGTCAACTCAGGAAATCAAGTTAACCCGTAGCCTATAATTATAATTTTTTTACATGGCTGCGTCTCAATTCACCGCATCCGCCGACATCGCCCTTCCACTTCTGTGGTGAAAGGTGGCAAAGATAAAGTGGTGTTTGTCAGACCATGAGACATCCCGAAAATCAGTCTTCTCACAAAAAACACTTTAGCTTCCGAACAGGCTAAACACTACGATGTTGAAAGAACTACATAACAAAATAGTTACATTGTAATATACAAGTTTGCACAACTTAACATTATGTCAGCCGGGTAAACTGAAAATGACACTTTTTGTTACAGTTAAGTATCAGGGAAATGACCTATCAATTAACCCCATCACAATGTGAGGTGCTCCTGCTTTGACCATGTGTGTGTCAGGACCCCGCCAGTAGGTTTCCATGCTCTCCGAATATAAGATATTAATGTTCTAGACACGTTTCATGGGATGTTGCAAGAACATTCATGTGTCCAGTTTTCTGAGGGTTAAGAGAATATTCCATCAATGTCACACCAAACATACACAGAACACAGTTGCCATGTTCTCAAAATATACGATTTTAAGGTTCTAGACACATTTCATGGGAACATTGCAAGAACATTCCGGTGTCCAATGACGTTTAAAACGTAGGACGTTCTGTGATGGTCCCCTTTAGGTCTGTCTAGTTCCCAGCATTTTACAGGGATGTCCCTAAAGACGTTTTTAGGATGTCACCTGATCGATTTTATTTCTTTACACACCACACTGTTGTCGAGCCAATCAAAGCCCTGATTGGTGTCCCACTTCTATGCTTTCAACCATCTAAAAGCACAGCCAAATTCCAATGGAAGAACAATGTCTGATTTTTGGTTTAGTTGTGTTATCACTGCGCTTTCAACCATTTAACCTTTTACATCTGGGTCACACAAAGTGTTTATTGGTAGTCTTAAACAAGTCTACTTTGAAACGAAAGTATACACCTAACACACAAGGTTATGGGCTTACAAAAAACAAGACACCTGTACCATGTCAAATATAATATAAAGAAATGTATTCAATTTGGAGTTGTGTTTGGAGGATATTGATCTCGGGCCGCTAAACCGTGCCAATAAATCCTTCAAACACCGGCTTCGAGTGCCGTATCACTTTTATACAACAGGTTACCATCATATTCAAATAATAATTGA
Organism: Salvelinus namaycush; assembly: GCF_016432855.1. Taxonomy (NCBI): domain Eukaryota; kingdom Metazoa; phylum Chordata; class Actinopteri; order Salmoniformes; family Salmonidae; genus Salvelinus; species Salvelinus namaycush. Next base: position 26,701,213 of record NC_052318.1, read on the forward strand.
CATATTTTCATTAAAAACATTATTTCGACGGATTTAATCATACTATTTCATCCTTCCACGAGATATAGTCCTGACACAAATCTAAGGTTGCTACCCAAGCCAGCTGGTCGTATGTTCTATCGGTTTGGTTGCCAGAGACGCGACCCAGTCTTTAAGCCTTTTTGAACTGTATCTATGAACGCGTCCCAGTCGTTTGTTCTAAATGTTCCATTTCCATGCTGGCTGGCAACATTCTTATCCCTTGCTTGCTAGCTAGCCAACTACGGCTAATTTACAGCAAAGTACCTGCGTTTGCGTTTGTTTAAGCTGTTTTCTAGTGACATTTATTTGGATACATCCATAACAATGAGCTAATGATGCACGATTTCACCTGGCATAAAAAATGTGCTCTCCCTCGTCAGTACACTGTTGTTCAGAGGAGCTAACCAACAGCACAGCTAACACAATAATTTAAAACTGAAGATGGAAAGACAACAAACTAGCTGCATTTTTCATTTTACCTTTTTTCTATTGACATTTCTTTATATATAATCAAATCAAATCAAATCCAATTGCATTGGTCACATACACATGGTTAGCAGATGTTAATGCAAGTGTAGCGAAATGCTTGTGCTTCTAGTTCCGACCATGCAGTAATATCTAACAAGTAATCTAACAATTTCACAACAACTACCTTATACACACAAGTGTAAAGGAATGAATAAGAATATGTACATATAAATATATGGATGAGAGATGGCCGAACGGCATAGGCAAGATGCAGTAGATGGTATGGAGTACAGTATATACATATGAGATGAGTAATGTAGGGTATGTAAACATTATATAAAGTGGCATTGTTTAAAGTGACTAGTGATACATTTATTACATCCAATTTTTTATTATTAAGTGGCTAGAGATTTGAGTCAGTATGTTGGCAGCAGCCACTCAAAATTAGTGATGGCTGTTTAACAGTCTGATGGCCTTGAGACAGAAGCTGTTTTTAAGTCTCTCGGTCCCAGCTTTGATGCACCTGTACTGACCTCGCCTTCTGGATGATAGCGGGGTGAACAGGCAGTGGCTCAGGTGGTTGTTGTCCTTGATGATCTTTTTGGCCTTCCTGTGACATTGGATGGTGTAGGTGTCCTGGAGGGCAGGGAGTTTGCCCCCGGTGATGCATTGTGCAGACCTCACTACCCTCTGGAGAGCCTTACGGTTGTGGGCGGAGCAGTTGCCGTACCAGGCGGTGATACAGCCCGACAGGATGCTCTCAATTGTGCATCTGTAAAAGTTTGACTGTTTTTGGTGACAAGCCAAATTTCTTCAGCCTCCTGAGGTTCACTACACTGTCTGTGTGGGTGGACCATTTCAGTTTGTCCGTGATGTGTACGCCGAGGAACTTAAAACTTTCAACCTTCTCCACTACTGTCCCATCGATGTGGATAGGGGGGTGCTCCCTCTGCTGTTTCCTGAAGTCCACGATCATCTCCTTTGTTTTGTTGACGTTGAGTGTGAGGTCATTTTCCTGACACCACACTCCAAGGGTCCTCACCTCCTCCTTGTAGGCCGTCTCGTTGTTGTTGGTAATCAAGCCTACCACTGTAGTGTCGTCTGCAAACTTGATGATTGAGTTGGAGGCATGCATGGCCACGCAGTTGTCGTGTCTTTAGCATCATTAAAACTGAAGAATATTTATCAAATAACTCTCTGTAATTATTATTACACAATTAAACTGATTAATCATGTAATTGTAATTAACTAGGAAGTCGGGGCACCAAGGAAAATATTCAGATTATAAAGTTATAATTTTCCTAATATAACTTTCAGATATTTGAATATCTGATCACTTAGTCTTCAAATTAATTAATTATTATTTACCTCATGTTAGTCTCATTCCAAACGTCGTAAATGGTTGGTTATCTGCACGAACCCAATCTTCACTATGAGTCATCCATACATCAATTGTCTTAAATCATTTATTTACTAACTAAGTAATTCACAGAAATGCATAAACAAACAGTAGATAGTTACAAGGAAATGATAACGGTGTTTCCCTAGTGGGATAAACCGGCATCGCGGCTTGGTGGACAAAAAGGGAAGTGGGGGTCAACTGAGATGAGACACTACAAAGTTGATAATTATAACAATTGAAATGCTAATACTTTGCACATGAACGCTCACTCATTCGGGAATAATTGCAATCAATATATATATTTACGCTCAGTGTGTTGTCGGGATCTCTGTTGAAAAGTTTGTTTCTGTTGGAGAGTTTGTCCACCCTCTCTCTGTCCTGGTTAGAATGAATAGTTCAGAGTGACATTCATTCATGTCGTTATAGAATAGATGTTTCGGCGGTTGTCGGTCTTCGCGTTTAATGATACCGAATTCCTAGCTGCAGACTAGTAATTAATATCAAAGACGTGTTCTTATTCTGTCGGCATTGACAGTCTAAGAGTTTAACCACGTGGTATGGTTAAAAGATTCAGCCATCTACTCAAACCTTAGCTTATACTCAGGTTTATGGTCTCCTCTCAAACCTTGGCCCTCTCGTTATCGAGGTAAGCTGGTCTCCTCTCAAACGGCCCTCTCGTTATCGAGGTAAGCTGGTCTGGTGATAGAAAACCTGGGTGGGGGTTTTATTGGAAGAGCAGAAAAGGGGCTGTCCCAGGACGCCAGACCATAACTGTGCTCATGGGCGGTCCTCTGATTTAGTTAAACTCCAAAGGGAATTGGAGTTTCCTTCATTAAACAGTCCAAAATCACATTACACAATTTCACAAACAGTATCATCCTCACTCATTCATCTTATACAACAATTAGATGTAAGCCTCATATCTGAGGCTATTGTATAAACAGCGTTATGGTAATGTGACCGTATTGTCTCTCATGAGTTTCGCAAAATTGTACCAAACGGACCAGTTCGTAGCTGGATTCTTCACCGTTCTTTTATACGTTCTCCAGAACATAAATACTGTTCTGACCTCCAGTTCTGTGAGGTGGAAGAAATTCCTTTGTTCTCTTTATGAAAACTCACTCTCTCTCTATACTGTGGCCATGAGGAGATAATCTCCTCCAGGAATTTACGACCTGAGGTCGCAGCAGCCTGAGTGTAGGAGACAGAGAGAGGGGGATGGTGCTCGCTGTACCCAAAGAGGGTGCTATTTGTGACGGTGGCTGCAATGTAAAACTACGATTTATACCTATAAATATGCACATTTTCGAACAAAACATAAATGTATTGTATAACATGATGTTATAAGACTGTCATCTGATGAAGTTGTTCAAAGGTTAGTGATTACTTGTATCTCTATTTGTGGGTTTTGTGAAAGCTATGTTGGCGGTGAAAACATGGTGAAAACATGGCGTTGTGTGTTTGGCTATTGTGGTGAGCTAATATAAATATATATTGTGTTTTCGCTGTAAAACATTTTAAAAATCGGAAATGATGGCTGGATTCACAAGATGTTTATCTTTCATTTGCTGTATTGGACTTGTGATTGCAGACCATACTTGCTACAAAGTTACAGAAAGCTAAACCAACTGTCCCGATATCTTTTCCAAATGTCCCGTTATCTGGTTTTAATGTCCATTCTAGAATGCCCTTCTAACCAATCAGAAACAAGTATTCATCAACGCCGTGGTATAAAGTGCAAGTGATCAATGCTGTTCGAGATTCTGCACAGATTATTATAGCAATTGTGATGACCTTTGCATGTTATTTTGAACATGCACTCTTTCTATGATTACATAAGAAGACATTTATTGTTAGGCTACAGTGGGCTAACCTCAAAATGTGGCCATGGATGTGTTATTCATTTCAAGGTTTAATCAACACTGTTAGGCTTATATTAGTTTGTTAGCCTTAACTTTATGCTATATTGAATTGTGTTTGGTTGACAAAGCTAACTAAATATCACAATTTAAAGGATATCGAATGCTTAGATAGTTTTATCTGACTCACTGGCTTTATTCACTTTTATTTTTGTTAAAACAAAACACTTATCACAGCAACTGGTTTGATACATTCACCTCTGAAGGTAAATAATGTACTTATATTCAGTAATCTTGCTCTGATTTGTCATCCTGAGGGTCCCAGTGATAAAATGTAGCATAGTTTTGTTTGATAAAATCCATTTTTATATTCAAATGTATGAACTGGGTTCTACAGTTGAACTCCTGCTGTCTCTGGCTCCACACCCACCCCGCCCGGGCATCTAGATGTGTGAAAGTTAGTGTATAAGTTAATGATCCATCATGTATGACATTCCTGGGAGTGTGTAAACTTACATTTGTATTACCATATCATTTTTGTATGTTCTCTATAGTTATGTACTTGAAAATGTATCAATTGACCAATTCGGCACATTTGGGCAGACTTGATACAAAATATTGTCCAGTGTTGCAATGCTTCACTGGATCAATCTGAAACTTTGCACACACCCTGCTGCCATCTAGTGGCCAAAATCTAAATTGCGCCTGAACTGCAATATTATAGTATAGCCTTTCTCTTGCGTTTCAAAGATGATGGAACAAAAAAATAGAAAACGCATGTTTTTTTGTTTGTATTATCTTTTACCAGATCTAATGTGTTATATTCTCCTACATTAATTTTACATTTCCACAAACTTCAAATTGTTTCCTTTCAAATGGTATCAAGAATATGTATATCCTTGCTTCAGGTCCTGAGCTACAGGCAGTTAGATTTGGGTATGTCATTTTACAAGAAAATTGAAAAAAAGGCTTTTAACTGTAATGCAAAAGTGATATTGATTTGTGATTGGCTGTCAACGCAACCAAATATCAACATTTGAAGGATATGTACATTTTGAGCTTTGTGATGGAACTATCAAATCTCCTTCAAATGCTGATATTTGGTTGCATTGACAACAAAACACAATTCAAATTACAAATGAATGATGTATATGTTGGATCAGCCCATTATTAGCCTGAAAATATCATCCTGGCATGTTTTTGCAAAAAGATAAAAGCTGACGTTTTTCTCAATACATTGCAGTCAATGGGAAAAGACGAGTGGCACAGGGTTGACTTTTTTTCTCAGTACATTGCAGTCAATGGGAAAAGATGAGTATCACAGGGTTGACGTTTATGCCAATGCATTGCACTAAATGGGAAAAGATAAGCTTCAACCAATTCAATCTCATGTCAATAAATTGCAGTCAATGTGAAAAGATGAGTGCCACAGGTTAATGCTTATGTCAATACATTGCATTCAATGGGGGAAGATTAGCATCACAATATGGACACAGAGAAAGGCATCACAGATATGGCACCCTCCTCTCTCTTCTTTCTCTTTCCCCCTCTTCTCTCTCTCTCTCTCTCTCTCTCTCTCTCTCTTAACTCTTCACAATGAAAACTTGGTCCGACAGAGAACAAGGCCTTTCTTCCATTACCCTCACATAACAATGACGCCCCCATTGACTGCAATTGAGCTAGGTAACCATCCTTGCACACAACCAAATCGTGACCTTAATGGGATGCCCTGTGTTGAGGTTAAGCTTCCTGTAGCAACAGGAAGTGTCTTAATTAATCCTCAACATGGTCCTTCATTCTCTCCTGCAGTTACACAAAAACGGTCTTCCATCCTTTGTAGAACAATAAATTCTTAACGTAAAGCCTTGAGACTCAGGGCAACATTAAAGAGTGTCCCCCGGAGGCCATAGGTTGAATTTCATTGGGGTTCATAGGGGAGGTTTGAAAGGGTTAAAAAAAAAAATCTTCCCAAATTGTACCTATTTGTGAACAAGGGACGGTCATGATCCGGCATATGGAATTCGAAGTCAATTGACCCAAAAGCATTTTATACCTCCATTGGACACATTAATTCTTGAATGAATTCTGAAGAGGATATTGGTAAAAATATATATACACTGCTCAAAAAAATAAAGGGAACACTTAAACAACACAATGTAACTCCAAGTCAATCACACTTCTGTGAAATCAAACTGTCCACTTAGGAAGCGACACTGGTTGACAATAAATTTCACATGCTGTTGTGCAAATGGAATAGACAAAAGGTGGAAATTATAGGCAATTAGCAAGACACCCCCAATAAAGGAGTGGTTCTGCAGGTGGTGACCACAGACCACTTCTCAGTTCCTATGCTTCCTGGCTGATGTTTTGGTCACTTTTGAATGCTGGCGGTGCTTTCACTCTAGTGGTAGCATGAGCCGGAGTCTACAACCCAACAAGTGGCTCAGGTAGTGCAGCTCATCCAGGATGGCACATCAATGCGAGCTGTGGCAAGAAGGTTTGCTGTGTCTGTCAGCGTAGTGTCCAGAGCATGGAGGCGCTACCAGGAGACAGGCCAGTACATCAGGAGACGTGGAGGAGGCCGTAGGAGGGCAACAACCCAGCAGCAGGACCGCTACCTCCGCCTTTGTGCAAGGAGGAGCACTGCCAGAGCCCTGCAAAATGACCTCCAGCAGGCCACAAATGTGCATGTGTCTGCTCAAACGGTCAGAAACAGACTGCATGAGGGTGGTATGAGGGCCCGACGTCCACAGGTGGGTCGATAAGATTACGGGGATTGACAGAGTCGAAAGCCTTGGCCAGGTCGATGAAGACGGCTGCACAGTACTGTCTTTTATCGATGGCGGTTATGAGGTGCTCCCCATCCAGTAGGAGGTGCTCCCCATTCTGTTGTTTTTGTTGTTGTCTTTTTCTGATAGCATATGTAATGATAAGCATTTTCAAAGGTACAAAGTCCCCAAAAATTTATACAATATTTGTCTATGTTGAAAATTGGTTACAACGATGACAATCCTGTGGTTGAAATTTCACCCTCAAAACAACAGTTTTAAATACCTTTCTCAAATCCAATGTATTTTCCACGTAGATTCCACGTCACAATACGTTGACAAATGATTTTCAACACAACATTGATTCAACCAGTTTGTGCATAGTTGGATATATCTGGCACTGCTTCCATTATGGCCAATATGAACGTGGGATAACTTGGATACAGGCTCTCCAGTGAAAGAGGATTTATTCCGTCCATTCACTCTCCTCCGGGTAGTCTGACTTTAATGAGAGCTTTGTCTCAATGGGCTTAACCAGCCTTTGTTTTTATGCTTTTAGACCCAGACACACACACTGACACCTTGCATTATTGTCCTTTCTCAGCCCTGTAAATGACCAGTGTGCAATGATTAATGTTGCTGTCATTTTGCTTTAGAGCTGATGCCCGGGCAGAAGAGAATCAATGCTAAATCATTTGAGAAATATTATAATTTTTTCATTCATTGCGGAATAGCCACATTAAGCAATGCCAAGAGGGAACTGGTTGAAATTCAAAATCTATGATATGGGCTAATTATTTTGTTTCTGTTTACAATCAAAATCAGTATGTATTTGTTTAAGCCAATTGATCATTGTCGCAGTAATATAGGCTACTTATTTAAACATTACATTTGTTGTAATCAAAGTTTCTGAAATCCTTCACTGACCAAAGTTCTGCTAACAAGACCCTGGAGGAGACTCAGCAGAGGAGTCTAAGGTTTCTGGCCATTCAAGAAACTTTGAAACCAAAACAACAACTTCATTTAAACCCATCTCTATAGGGATCACGTGACCCCTGAACGGGATGGCCGCATGAACTAGGAGCTCCGCACAAGTAGTTTCCAATTCCTAATCTTACCTCCACTTCAAGTTTAAACTCATTTAGCTTTAGTCAAAAAGTCATGGCGGCTTCAAAAGGCGACACTACAGGTGACATTTTTACCCGGACTCGAGTACTAGCGACGGAAAAAGCCTCCAAGAAGCGGCTAGCTTCAGAAAAAGCTAGCGCCATTAGCCAGGAGAAAGAGGACCCGTTCCCCCCCGAGGCCCAACGAATGCCAACCTCGCACTCTGTCGAAGACATCTTTTCTGAGCTGAGATCCCAACGTACAGAACTCAACACTAAACTAGATGCCATTAACGCTCAGCTCAGTGCGATAGGGGGCAAGGTGACAATCCTGGAAAATGCTTTGCCTGACATAAACAACAAGATAACCATAAACGCGGGGCGCCTGGACGAGGCAGAGGGGCGAATCCTATCCACGGAAAACTTATTGACAGACGCCATGGAAACAATAGCATATGCTAAAAAAAAAATTGAGCAGCTGGAAGAGAAAACAGAGGACCTGGAAAACAGGGGGCGAAGGAATAATTGTGTTCTATTAAATCTGGGCGAAAAAGAAGAGGGAAACATGGCACTGATCCGCTACCTGCAAGACAAACTTCCCGAGTGGCTCCACCTGTCCACCGACAGGCCCATAGAACTCGAGAGAGCTCACCGAGCACTGAGGCCCCCACCAGCAGCCAGACAACCACCGCGCCCAATCACCATACGTTTCCTGAGATTCACCGACAAGGAACGAGTCCTACAGGCGGCGAAAACCAACACCATTACAGTGGGAAACGCCAAACTCACCTTACTCCAGGACCTGTCAGCTGGAATACGCCGAAAGCGCCGAGAGTTTGACGAGGTGAAGAAATGCTCCATTGACCGAGGCATCTTTAGGGGATTCAAATACCCAAACGAGCTCAGGATTCTTCACCAAGGAGCCCTGCGACACTTCAAAACTCCCGAAGAGGCAAAACGTTTTTTGAAAGACAACCCCGGTCAATGAGAAATGGACCATTGACTAAATGCGATTACTGTTATTACTAAAGGAGGTAAGACAACATATAGCCGATATCCAAAGACCCACCCGCCCTGCTAAATGTCATTATAGCCGTCCAATCTATATTTATGTTCCTTTAGCTGAGAGGGATAGGCCCCATATTATAACCTAGGCCTACTATATGTAGGCTGGGCTATTGATTTTATTTTCTCCCTTTTTTAATGTGGTCTGGACGGGGGCTACGTTGTCATTTACTCAATGCGGGGCGGAGAGGATGAGGCATTTCTTTGGTGGGGAGGGGGAGACGTTGTGCGTTGCTAACTGTTCCCGTTTTTTTTTTGTTGGAACACAGAATTGTGACTGAGCGGGGAGGTAATAGATCCAACGGGATATGTCGAGTTGTTTGGGAACTCGGCTGGGGTGTTCAGAGATTGTTATTTTATGTAAACCATTTATTTTCCTTTTATGTGAACGCAGCTGTAACTACTATCCACCTTTACCCAGAGATGACTTGCACTAAATTTCGATTACTGTTCGATGACGATGACTAGTACCTTAAATCTATTGACATGGAACTGCCACGGTCTAGGCCATGCAATAAAACGGAAAAAGATACTATGTGCTCTAAAAAAGGAAAAAGCAGACATCGCGCTATTGCAAGAGACACACCTCTGTGATGCTGAACATGCCAAACTCCGCAGAGCTTGGGTGGGACAGGTGTATTTCTCATCTTTCAAATCCAACAGTAGAGGTACAGCAATACTTATCCATAAGAATGTTCCATTCATAATTGACAAAAACATATCTGATCCGGAGGGGAGATTTATTTTGATAACTGGGTCACTGTATGGGCAACCAATTACTATCTTAAACATATACGCCCCTAACACAGATACTCCTGCTTTTATGTCGAAAATGATAACCCTGTTCAATGAGCATTGTGTTTCCTTTGGAGTGTTGGCCGGAGATTTTAATTGTACCCTGAACCCAACCCTAGACAAACCATCTCAAGTCCCCACCACAAATCCTAGATCTGCAAAGATGTTGAACTCTCTTACTAAAGAGATGGGACTGATAGATATCTGGAGAGAGACTAATAGCTCAGCTATGGACTATACATACTACTCTAATGTCCATAACACCTACTCCCGTATAGATTACATTTTTATCCCAAAGAGTTTCATAAATTCAGCCACGTGTACAATCGGACCCATAGCGCTTTCGGATCACGCCTTTGTCCACCTCCGCTTTGACCTCTGCAAAAACATCCCGAGGTCAAAGAGCTGGAAATTCAACACCTCCATGCTATCAAACGAAGCATTCCATACATTGGTAACTACATGGATAGACAACTACACACAAGACAACAAAGATTCTCCTGTTTCTCCAGCCACAATGTGGGACGCTGCTAAAGCCACACTAAGAGGTCATCTAATTGCATATGCTTCCTCTAAGAAAAAAGCAATGGAAGCACACAGGCTAGATCTGGAGAGGGAGCTGGAACGCTGTGAAAAAGTACATAAACAATCCCCAGACAGCACCTCCTGGAGTCAACTTAAAGCAGCCAAAGCCAAACTGAATTTGGACTATACTCGGGAGATTTAAAAAAAAAGTTTTCTTTACTAAACAGAAATACCATGAGTATAGCAATAGGCCTAGTAGATTGCTTGCTTATCAATTAAAAAAAGAGCAGTCAGAGCGTACAATTATGGCTATCCGAACAGCAGAGGATGAGGTCACATATGACCCAAAAAAGATCAATTTAACTTTTCATGATTTTTACTGCAAACTATATACCTCTGAGAGAAAACACACGGAGGCAGAACTCCACTCCTTCCTAGAGGGAATCTCGCTACCTAAACTATCAGAGACCGACCAAGAAGATCTCAACTCCCCCTTCACTCCTGAGGAGATCCTGGAGGCAATTACCTCCATGCCACCTAACAAGTCCCCAGGACCAGATGGATTCCCCAGAGAGTTCTACAAAGCTTTTTGGCCCCAGCTTAGCCCTATTTTCATGCCAATGCTGGAGGATTTTTGCAAAAACGGAGTTCTCCCAGACTCAATGCACACAGCTCGCATTACAGTGTTGCTCAAAAAAGACAAGGACCCCCTATCCTGCTCCTCCTTCCGGCCCATAAGCTTGTTGGATTTCGACTACAAAATAATTACCAAATTGCTCGCCAAAAGACTAAACACTCTTCTTCCCAAAATAATAAAAGCGGACCAAACGGGATTTATTAGAGACAGATACTCTTCTGATAACATTCGCCGTCTTTTTGATATTATTGATCAAGTAAACGCACAGAAGACCCCTGTCCTGCTGGCTTCACTGGATGCTGAGAAGGCGTTCGACAGGATGGAGTGGAGCTTTCTGTTCTCAGTCTTAGAAAAGTTCAATATGGGCCCAAACTTTATTAAATGGATCAAATCACTATACTCTCATCCAAATGCCATGGTGACTACTAACGGACTGAACTCTGACAGATTCCCTTTGGGACGGGGCACAAGACAAGGGTGCTCGCTGTCCCCCCTGCTCTACTTGTTGGGGGCGGAGCCTCTGGCAGAGTTGATAAGGAGCAATCCAAGTATTATGGGTGTTCCTGCAGGCGGCCTGCAGCACAAGATTTCGCTTTACGCGGATGATGTCTTGCTCTACATATCCAACCCTGAGAAATCCCTTCCTCCCATTTTAGACACAATTGCTCAGTATGGCACGTTTTCAGGTTATAAGATTAATTTTAACAAATCCACTGTCTGCCCTCTCAATATTACACTCACCAGTTCTATGAAGACACTATGCCCATTCCAATGGAAGACACAGGGGTTTCAATACCTTGGGATATTCATAACACCAGATCTGAATAGGCTTTTCAAGGAGAATTATCTTCCACTCCTGGATCGAATCAAGAACAACCTCCAAACCTGGATCTCCCTCCCAATTAGCTTAGTAGGAAGAATTAATGTAATCCGTATGAACATCCTCCCTAGACTGAACTATTTATTTCAGATGCTCCCATGCTATCTCCCAGCTTCCTTTTTCAAAACAACTAACCAAAGCATCACCAAATTTATATGGGGCAATAAAAAACCTAGGATCAAGCTCTCCACTCTATCGAAACCTGAATCTAAGGGTGGTCTTGCCCTTCCCTCCCTTCAATTGTACTACTGGTCTGCCCAAATCCGCAACATGCTAACATGGATCACAAACAGACAAGAGTCAACGTGGATCCAGATAGAAGCCCAATCCTGTGGTTCATTGTCACTAAGCTCAACTATATTCATTAATAACTTTAGTGAAGTGGGCAACATAGCCAAAACATTTGTGATTTACAGCACCCTACGAGCGTGGAGGGACTGTAAGAAATACCTGGGCATCTCCTCCCAAATATGTTCTCACTCGCCTATAGTAGGCAACCCAGACTTGCCAAAAGCCCTGAGGGATGCCAACTTTAATCTTTGGCATACTCTAGGAATCAGGACCTTTTCAGACCTATTTCATCAGAAGACCACTACACTGAAATCCTTTCAAGAGCTCTGCAATGAATTCAATGTGCCAAGATCCCATTTTTTAAAATATCTTCAAATTAGACATGTCATCTCCTCATTTACTTCCAAGAGGAGGTTTAGAACTCAGTTGAATGAAGTTGAAACCCTTCTTGTCACAGCACAATCCATTAAAGGCAAAATATCCTATATTTTATATTATATATTATAGACTCCTTTCTGAGAAAGGAGGATCCTCCTTTACTCCTTTGAAAATAATATGGGAAAAGGACCTTGGTCTGACTATCAGTGATGAGTTATGGGCGGAGGTTTGCGACAGGGTATACTGCTCCTCTACTAATGTAAAAATGAAAGAATCTAATTACAAATTTTTGTACAAATTTTATTACACTCCCCTGAGACTCCATAAAATGAAAACAGACATTTCTCCTAACTGTAAAAGATGTACCTCTGAAAGTGGAACCTATATGCATGTATTTTGGAGCTGTAGAGAGATTGCCAGATTTTGGCAATCTATACATACTGCTGCACAGAAAATACTAGATGTACAGTTTGATATGACCCCGTGTCTCTATCTTCTTAATGCCCAGCAGGACTTTGTTCTTGATCCTGACAGAGAAAATTTGCTCATGACCATTACATACTTTGCTAAGAAATGTATTCTTCTATTGTGGGCCTCTAATACTTCTCCTACATTTAAAATGTGGATTGACCAGATTGTTGACTTTCTCCCTCTTGAAAAGCTCACTTATGACCTCCACAAGAGACAGCCCAAGTTTGATAGACTCTGGTCTCCACTACTCAACTATATTTCAAATTGGACAGAGTGAATGGGGGAATCAGGGAGATGAGCAGATGCGTGTTGTGTAAGGTGCTGTAAAATCTAAAAACTAATTATTGGCTCGTCATCTCAGCTAAGGCTGGAAATAGCTAATAAGAACCTTGATAGTGCTGCTGCAAGTTCTATAATTTAAATTTTGTTATAATTATTATTTGTGTGTATGTGTGTGTATATGTATATATGTATGTATGTGTATGTGTATATATATATATATATATATATATATATATATATATATATATATATATATATATATATATATATATATATATATATAAAACAATTTTGTATTTATTATTATTATTTTTATTTTTATTTTTTTTAAGTCACATCTGTGAATGTGGAATGTGTTTGGTTGGTTGATTGAAAACTTAATAAAACTTTAAATTGAAAAAAAAAAAACATCTCTATTGTTTGGTTTACTGTTGTTGTTTATTGCCTTTTAGGATCTCATGCACAGATTGTTTGACTCACTCTTGTGTAACAGCCTTTAGTGCCCAAAGGTCAGTTGGCATCTTGCGTATAATACAGTGGATTACTAATGTTGACCTTCACTAGGGCTCCTAAATGTTCCCAATTACAACAACACCCAGCTCACTAGAGTCTTGTTGCCTGTGGCCTTATATTCAGCCGGCAACACTGTATGGATTCCCTTTTGCCATACCTTTTGTGCACTTGTCACACTGCCACCGATAGCCTACACACACTGGCAGACAAAAGTTAGTCATATTGATATGCACTCCTTTACCTGGTTTAATTAAATTCTGAGAGGGGGGGGGGGGTGAGAGGAAGTGCGAGCGAAGGAGGGCAAGATGTTTGGATTGCCATTCCCCTCTAAAATGATGCTGAGCTCGATAAGGAATCTCAATGGCCAACTTAAATGGAACATGCTGGGAATTGAATAGGCTGCTCTTTCTCTGAGGTATGGCTAAAGAGTCGAAGAGAATATTGATTGTGTGCGAATTAATTGCACATAGAACGGGACAGAAAATATATTTTTCTACAGCGCAAGAATTGCTGCAGGAGAAATCAATGTCTTAGCCTGCAACCAGCTCAAAGGAAAAACAAGTTTGAAGATGAAAAGGAATGCCAATAAAAATCTAACTTGTTGGTCCTTTGAATACTAAAACATTAATGGTGTTTGACTTTTGCATTTGTGGGTTTGAATCGACTGGGAAATATGCCAAAGATCTAATAACGTTTCCTATAATGTACCCCTCTATGTTTTACCATACTTTTCTGTTATGTTTCCCTATGTGTTGGTGTGATATGTCGAACAGTGAGAATGACATTTCATGAGCATTCTGGAAATGGGCTGAGGTGAAATGCAATATAATTTTGGCTATAAATAAATAACTGATTGCTAAAAGCCAGCTGAGTCTGCAAGGTGCCCAGGGAAACCCAGGGATTCATGTTTTGGGATAGTGTATTAAAGCAATTTAAAAAAACACAACAAGGAGTGATAAGGGAAGGAAATTAGAAAGTTCAGGGCGGCGGACATTCCCACAGAGCTTATTTATAAGAGGCACTCAATCCTTCTGACTGCTACTGATGTAAGACAGAGAGAGAGAGAGATACACAGAGAGAAAGAGAGATTGATCATGATGTCAATGACAACAACAAAAAACTGTTCAATTTGAATATGGATCCTCACACTGCAATGCAATCAGGTTAGTTTGTTGACAAATCTGTCAAACCAAATATTATTTCACTGGTCAATATCACTTTCAACTTCTCATAGGTTTCATCATCGCTCATGTGTTTCTGGCATCTCAGGACACGACCCCTTCCAAAGTCATTACCATCTCCTACAGCATATTTATACTGTATGTTTGGCTCCTCAATAGCTAGTGTGCAGTTATTTAGATATATTTCAAGTATAAAACCGAGACGAATGATGAAATACAAACAAAAGTGAAAATACGTAGAGCATATTTTCCAATGCACTGCGTTTCCAAATGGAATTCTTATCCTTTAGAAATGTCCTTTTCACTGCATGCTCTATCTCCTGATGTCTTTAGATTGCTCCCGGATGTGTGAGCATTGAATGCACATCACGCCATGGCAAGACACAGGCTTTCAAATTGGAGACAGATTGTTATTGACAACCAATTATCCACCCTGTCACACAATAGAATGGAATATTTCCACCCTAGTCATGTTTCTGACACCCTGCGAAATGTGCATGGACAAATCAACATCCCGTGTGCAGCTAGGCTCATTCCAGAGCGTGATCTGATAAGCTGGCTGTGGCTTGCCATGCTGCTTCATAACAGGGTGAGACATGGGCAGCATATAGGCAGCAACCACAACACCTCAGCTGTGAGAAGTAGAGAGGAAAAACAGGGACTTTACACTTGAGGACACACACTGCTCGCTAGCTGCTGACGGTGCTGTCAACGTCACATATTTGCCATTAATTTACACTTTAGTTCCTGACATGCACGGGATATGTCACCCCTCGCTCCTATTTATAGGGGTGTTAAGTGAATATAGCCGCGTGTGTGTGTGTGTGTGTGTGTGTGTGTGTGTGTGTGTGTGTGTGTGTGTGTGTGTGTGTGTGTGTGTGTGTGTGTGTGTGTGTGTGTGTGTGTGTGTGTGTGTGTGTGTGTGTGTGTGTGTGTGTGTGTGTGTGTGTGCATGAGCGTGTGCGTGTGTTTATCTGAGCCACAGCCACAAGTCTGAACACTCAGTAATTCTCAATCAGCCCATATTGGGGATGTTTGACATATATTTTCTAAGGCTCTAATACTTGTGGTACAGTATATTGACATGGCAAATCTCCTTATCATTAACTGTCACAAAAGAAAGAAACAGAGAACAATGAAACATGGAACTTGATGGGCTCTTCTTATGCTCTTGTAAAACTCAAAGTATGTATTTCCACAGAGCTATTGTACAAACATATAAAGGAGCATTGATTATCCTTTGAGAATGCATTCACCAAGCTCATGACAGAGCTATTATCAATACAAGAATAAGCAACGTAATTGGAGGATTACAATAAAATATTTTAATGACGAGCAATATTACACTGGTACTGAGATGTTGAAGGAATATGCTTCTCAAATTGTCTCTGTTCAGCTGAGGGAAAATTATTCTGAATGGAATTGATAGGCTTTTGTAAACTCTGCTACAGTTAATCTATATGTAATAAATGGCCATACACTTACTATAGACCAGTGGTTCCCAAACTTATTTTTTTTAGGAACTCAGTCTGGCTTTCAACTTACTCCTGAAAATTGTAGTAGTAGAATGCACAAGGTGCTATTTGAAATATATGTAGTGCATCAGCAGTTTTACTTTTGTCATGTCAGTCATTGAGAGCTATTTATAACTTATATGGCGCCCCCCCTTGGTTTGTGCTGTGGTGGAGATCTTTGTGGGCTATACTCGGCCTTGTCTCAGGATTGTAAGTTGGTGGTTGAAGATATCCCTCTAGTGGTGCGGGGGCTGTGCTTTAGCAAAGTGGGTGGGGTTATATCCTTCCTATTTGGCCGTGTCCGGGGGTATCATCGGATGGGGCCACAGTGTCTCCTGACCCCTCCTGTCTCAGCCTCCAGTATTTATGCTGCAGTAGTTTATGTGTCGGGGGCTAGGGTCAGTTGGTTATATCTGGAGTACTTCTCCTGTCTTATCCGGTGTCCTGTGTGAATTTAAGTATGCTCTCTCTAATTCTCTCCTTCTCTCTTTCTTTCTCTCTCTCGGAGGACCTGAGCCCTAGGACCATGCGTCAGGACTACCGGGCATGATGACTCCTTGCTGTCCCCAGTCCACAACTGCTGCTCCAGTTTCAACTGTTCTGCCCGCGGCTATGGAACCCTGACCTGTCCACCGGACGTGCTACCTGTCCCAGACCTGCTGTTTTCAACTCTCTAGAGACCGCAGGAGCGGTAGAGATACTCTTAATGATCGGCTATGAAAAGCCAACTGACATTTACTCCTGATTATTATTTGACCATGCTGGTCATTTATGAACATTTGAACATCTTGGCCATGTTCTGTTATAATCTCCACCCGGCACAGCCAGAAGAGGACTGGCCACCCCTCATAGCCTGGTTCCTCTCTAGGTTTCTTCCTAGGTTTTGGCCTTTCTAGGGAGTTTTTCCTAGCCACCGTGCTTCTACACCTGCATTGCTTGCTATTTGGGCTTTTAGGCTGGGTTTCTGTATAGCACTTTGAGATATTAGCTGATGTACGAAGGGCTATATAAAATAAACTTTATTTGATTTGATTTGAATAACATAAATGTCCAGATCAACTAGCCCATGTCGGCTAACGTTTTTTAGCTAGGTTTTTAGCCAATTGATTTTGTTGTAATGTTTGAGTCACTCAAATACCACATGAACACACATAAGACATGGCAAATGTAGGGGGCGCAGGATGTTCCCCAATGCTGGATGGGGGGCCTGAGTTAAAAAGTTTGGCAAACCCTGCTATAGACCGAAGTGTAATGATGCTAGGAGGTCTGGAGATAGGTGGACCACAATGGATGGTGAAACATAGTAACATACTGTAGGACAAACAAGATGAGAGCAAAGCAACATTTGTGAAAAATACCAATTGTAACTCCCTGCGGGTCCTATTTCATTACCTCAAGCCAACAATAATGACATTGAATATTTTCACTAAGATAGGAAGCAGCAATAAGTCTTATCCAAGTATTTATCCAAATAATTGATATGTTGGGATTCATGTCTCCATCTCAAACATCTAAGTTAACATCTATGTAAAATCTAAGTTAAAGAATAGGACTAAATTAAATCAAACTTTATTTAGCGTTAAAATTTTAAGTTTGATTTGATTTAGTCCTATTCTTTAACTTTGAGATGAAGACGTGAATCCAACATATCAATTATTAATTTGTAGACAAACTGGAATTAAAACCACAGTCAGTGGCTCAGATGGAACAATCAAAGCAGAAGATATATCTCTTTCAAATGTTGATAACTGGTTAGGTTGACAACCAAACACAATTCAATATAACTTTTGAATACAGTAAATAGCCTAAAGTTAAGGCTATCTTACAAACCAATGTAACATTCAACCTTAAAATGAGTAACACATCCATGGCCACATTGAGGTTACTGCTATCTTCTCATGTAATCATATAAAGCATGCATGTTCAAGATATGATGCATAGAATGTGTTTTTCATTGGAAATTAGTTGTGCTTTTAGATGGTTGAAAGCATAGTGATAACACATTGGAAATTCAACTAACTTTTGTCTGTCTTTTTGAGTGGGTGAATATACTGTAGGCTGTAATCTCATTGATCAACGTCTCAACCAAATATTACCCAATTATCCACATTAAAACGACGTCACTAATAAGTTATGCATGAGAACACCAGGAGAATACATAACGAATGTTTTATTTTTCACACTACATGAGGTACTTGGGTGATAACTCCATTCATAAAAATCTCACAAGAGCCTTTTAGTCTTTCCTGCACTGCTGGTAAGAGAATAAGAACCAAATAGTAGTGCTCTAAAACGAAGCTTTCGCACACAAAAGCATACGTAATACATCAGTCTGCATGGCCAAGTTCATCGCTTCCATTTGATCAGCCATTTCACTGTTGATAATGACTCCATTACAATACTCTCAGAGTATAAGGACAGCTTGAGGCCTTGTATGGACATTTAACTGTAGGATCTTAATTTGAGTGTTTGCTACAGAAGGAAAATAATCCTGCAGCAACAGGAAGTGTGAATTATTTTGTGGATTATAATTAATGGACATTTTTTTGTAGCTTGAATAGACTACAAGTTTGCATTTCCTGCTATGCAGGAAAACTGTCAGCAACAAAAGAGTGATCAAATTAAGATCCTACAGTGCATTCGGAAAGTATTCAGACCCCTATCCCTTTTCCACATTTTGATAAGTTACAGCCTTATCCTTAAATGTGTTCCTCATCAATCTACACACAATACCCCATAATGACAAAGCGAAAACATGTTTTTAGGAATTTCAGCAAATGTATTAAAAAGAAAAAAGAAAAATACCTTATTTTTTATTTTATTTTTTTTATTTTTTATTTATCCGTTATTTTACCAGGTAAGTTGACTGAGAACACGTTCTCATTTGCAGCAACGACCTGGGGAATAGGTACAGGGGAGAGGAGGGGGATGAATGAGCCAATTGTAAACTGGATGGATTTACATAAGTATTCAGACCCTTTGCTATGAGACTCCAAATTGAGATCAGGTGCATCCTGTTTCCATTGATCATCCTTGAGATGTTTCTACAACTTGATTGGAGTCCATCTGTGGTAAATTCAATTGATTGGACATGATTTGGAAAGGCACTCATCTGTCGATATAACGTCCCACAGTTGACAGTGCATGTCAGAGCAAAACCTAAGCCACGAGGTCGAAGGAATTGTCCGTAGAGCTCCAAGACAGGATTGTGTCGAGGCACAGATCTGTGGAAAAGAACCAAAAAAATTCTGCAGCATTGAAGGTCCCCAAGAACACAGTGGCCTCCATCATTCTTAAATGGAAGAAATTTGGAACCATCAAGACTCTTCATAGAGCTGGCTGCCCTGCCAAACTGAGCAATTGGAGAAGAGGGCCTTGGTCGGGGAGGTGACCAAAAGCCCAATGGTCACTCTGACAAAGCTGCAGAGTTCCTCTGTGGAGATGGGAAAACCTTCCAGAAGGACAACCATCTCTGCAGCACTCCACCAATCAGGCCTTTACGGTAGAGTGACCAGACGGAAGCCACTCCTCAGTAAAATGCACATGACAGCCCGCTTGGAGTTTGCCAAAAGGCACCCAGAGGACTCTTAGACCATGAGAAACAAGATTCTCTGGTTTGATGAAACCAAGATTGAACTCTTTGGGCTGAATGCCAAGTGTCACATCTGGAAAAAACCTGGCACCATCCCTATGAAGCATGGTGGTGGCAGAATTTATGCTTTGGGGATGTTTTTTAGCGGCAGGGACAGGGAGACTAGTCAGGATCGAGGAAAAGCTGAATGGAGCAAAGTACAGAGAGATCCTTGATGTAAACCTGCTCCAGAGCGCTCGGGACCTCAGACTGAGGCGAAGGTTCACCTTATAATAGGATAACAACTCTAAGCACACAGCCAAGACAACACAGGAGTGGCTTCGGGACAAGTGTCTGAATGACCTTGAGTGGCCCAGCCAGAGCAGAATGGGAGAAACTCCCCAAATACAGGTGTGCCAATACCCAAGAAGACTCAAGGCTGTAATTGCTGCCAAAGATGCTTTAACAAAGTACTGAGTGAAGGGTCTGTATATGTGATATTTCCGTTTTCTTTCATATACGTTTGCAAAAATGTTTTAAAAAATGGTCTATGCTTTGTCATTATGGGTTATTGTGTGTTGATTGATGAAGGAGAACAAAAAAGATTTAATCCATTTCAGAATATGGCTGTAACGTAACAAAATGTGGAAAAAGTCAAGGGGTCTGAATATTTTCCGAATGCGCTGTACATCTGTACCACATTAGAGAGTTTAGTAGACTAATGCTAGTGCTTATCCGTCTACCAACAACAAGGCATTGCAGTGAGGCTACAGGATGCAATTATGGCCCCTCCCCTCCTGGGATGCCTCACTCAAGTAGAACATGACATCATATTTATTTTCACATACAAACAAAACAATGAGCATCAATATTTGTGAATGCCTGTAAATAAGAGGGAGAGTGTGGTAAATTGAGCCATTTCTTACATTCAGGAAAATATATACTGAACAGAAATATAAATGCAAGATGTAAAGTGTTAGTCCCATGTTTCATTAGCTGAAATAGATCCCAGAAATGTTCCACACGCACAAAAAAGCTTATTTCTCTAAACTTTTGTGAAAAAAATTGTTTACATCCCTGTTAGTGAGCATTTCTCCTTTGCCAAGATAATCCAACCACTTGACTGACAGTTGGGCATATCAAGAAGCTGATTAAACAACATGATCATTACACAGGTGCACCTTGTGCTGGGGACAATACAAGGCCAGTCTAAAATGTGCCGTTTTGTCACACAACACAATGCCACAGATATCTCAAATTTTGAGGGAGCATGCAATTGGCATGCTGACTGCAGAAATGTCACCAGAGCTGTTGCCAGAGGATTTAATGTTTGTTTAACCGTCGTTTTAGAGAATTTGGCAGTATGTCCAATCGGCCTCACAACCGCAGACCACATGTATGGCCTCGTGGGAACGAGTGGTTTGCTGATGTCAACGTTGTGGACAGAGTGCCCCATGGTGGCGATTGGGTTATGTTATAGGCAGGCATAAGCTTCGGACAACAAACACAATTGCATTTTATCGTTGGCAATTTGAATACACAGAGATACGAGATCCTGAGGCCCATTGTTTTTTTGTGGGTTTTATTTACCCCTTTTTCTCCCAAATTTCGTGGTATCCAATTGGTAGTTATAGTCTTGTCTCATCGCTGCAACTCTCGTATGGACTCGGGAGATGCTAAGGTCGGGAGCCGTGCGTCCTCCAAAACACAACACAACCAAACACAACACACTGCTTCTTGACACAATGCCCACTTAACCCAGAAGCCAGTCACACCAACATGTCGAAGGAAACACTGTACACCTGGCGACCGTGTCAGCGTGCACTGCGACCGGCCCGCTACAGGAGTCACTAATGCGTGATGGGACAAGGACATCCCTGCCGGCCAAACCCTCCCCTAACCCAGACGACGCTGGGCCAATTGTGCGCCGCCCCATGGGTCTCCCGGTCGCGGCCGGCTGCGACAGAGCCTGGACTCGAACCCAGAATCTCTAGTGGCACAGCTAGCACTGTGATGCAGTGCCTTAGACCACTGCGCCACTCGGGAGGCCCTGAGGCCCATTGTTGTGCCATTCATCCGCCGCAATCACTTCATGTTTCAGCATGATAACGCACGGCCCCATGTCGCAAGGATCTGTACACAATTCCTGGAAGCTGAAAATGTCCCAGTTCTTCCATGGCCTGCATACTCACCAGACATGTCACCCATTGAGAATGTTTGGGATGGTCTCGATCGACGTGTGCAACAGCGTGTTCCAGATCCTGCCAATATCCAGCAACTTCGCACATCCATTGAAGAGGAGTGGGACAAGATTCCACAGGCCACAATCAACTGCCTGATCAACTCTATGAGAAGCAAATGTGTGCATAAGACAAATGATCGTCACACCATATACTGACTGGTTTTCAATTCCACGCCCCTAACATTTTTTAAAGGTATCTGTGACCAACACATGACTGTATTCCCAGTCATGTTAAATCCATAGATTAGGGCCTAATTTATTTGAAATCTTTGAAATCTTTGAATCTTTGAAATAATCTGAATTCATGTAAACATTACAGCTTTGAAAACATAGCTTGTCCCAAAAAAGTCCCACAACTTTTCCCGGGTATGGGGTAAGTTGAGCCACGGGACAGGGTAAGTTAAACTAACTACAAATTTCTGTACTGAATTAAATATTACAATGAAATAAAACTATGTCTATCTTTATTTCCCAAACACAATTCAACACAATCACAATCGCTTTTTTGACTTTTAATAATTTGAAGCATATTTTAAAACAGGCTTAATTAACACCTAACAAACACTTTTAACATAGGCCTGGCCATGTTTTTATCTCATATCTCAGCATAATGCCTTGCATTACGCCTGGGACGAAAATCTGCTTAATTTGCCATTAGCTCAACCATTGGCTCAATTTACCCCATGGTCATTGGCTCAACTTACCCCAAGGCAAACATTTTGATTACATTAGCTCACACAGCTACAAGGATGCACTTTCATGCTAGGATTAGGGCCTTACATTGATATTTATTGTTACCCCAACTGATGTAGAGAACAATCTTAAAATTAGCTACTTTGATTTAGATACAAGCATCATGAAACCTCTAACCTCTAGTCATTTGACTTTGTGAAAATCAATTTTTTGGACCTAGCTTGCTTATTACTTTTTCCATGTGGTTTCCTCCTTCACAGACTCCATGAAATTATGACCCCTTGCTAAATATTTGTTAAAATGATACATTTTGTATATGGTTTCCTAGAAACAAGGGTGGCTCAACTTTTCTCCCCTACTGTCGACCCATTGCGGTTTAAAATGCTATAAGTTTAAATGTCAGGCTAGCTAGCTTACAGTTTGCTTTTCAAAGCAAAAACTCTTTGGAAAACAGAATGTTTATGTTTTATTTTACATGTGTCACGTAATGTCATAAACTATAGACAGTTGGTTGTTTAGCAACAAAACCGCCGGGTGCACAGTTTTGGGGTAGGCTTAGACTGTTGATAACTTGTAAAATATATTTTGTCTCCAAATGTTTAATGAAAACATAAATACATTGGCACAATGAGCACATCTCTCAAATATACAGTTAGAGTTGTTGGTTAGCAAACTAGTACATTTTTGCCATATTAACACCTCATAACAAGACATGGTATCAATAATGATTCCCCAAATAGCAGCTTCTTGTCAATGGTGGAGTTCGTTTTGCATGGCCAGGTGCCCCAGGTGGGCGGAGTTTGGTCATTTTAGATCATTCCATTCAGTGATAACAACTTAGCAATTTTGTTGCTAGATTTAGCAACTTTTCAGACTACCCTGGCAACTTTGTTTTCAAACAGCACCTAGCAACAAATGTAGCTATTTTTTTAAATGTATTTTGAACTTTTAGCAACTTTTGAAAAGTGACTCAAACGCTAAAATGCATGCATTTCCCTCTAAATTACACAAAAACTATTTTCTCTGTCACACACTCAGTCACAACACACGTGACTGGTTGCAAAAGTGCATTGTGAGTGACGTCAGCAGCAGGCGCTCAGCTCGTGCACAGGCAGCAGTAGGCCAGCAGCAATTTCAGCAAATTGCAAATCATTGTTGGCTGACTGCAGCAGCAGTAGCACGGGTTTGACGAGCCAAACCCAATGAATATAGTTGGTCACGAATGTTTGATCTTGAATAGAACTTACAACATCAATCAACATGTCTCAATCAAAATTGTACAGCCAGAAGTATAGAAAAGAGTGGGAGTCTGTACCTGAACAAATGTCAAATCAGATTTTTTGCCGAGATGGCCAGTCAATTTGAGTAACGTTATAATGTATTCTATGTAATGACGTAGTTTTACGTTATCACGCAATGACATCACAACGTCATTTAGCAACTTTTAGCAACAAATCAACCTGCCTCTAGCAACTTACCCTGAAAATTAGTTGGCAACACTGATTCCATTGGTCCTTAAGTGGAACTTCACCCACCCAGGGCACCGGGCCATGCAAAACAAACTCCACCATTGTTCTATCTGATCGTTCAGAATCACAATAACACATGGCCTTCTGCCAGCTTCTGCCTAATGATGGAAATACACATTGAATAAATCCTCAAATCAATCCAAAACCAGCCAAGTGTGGCCCTCTACGCACACTACATAGCACTTGCACTTGACTGGCAGACATGTTTTGGGGGTGAGTACAGGTTAAACAAAGATTATTCACTATTTTCAAGCCATAGCATGTTTAATGTTTTCCCCGGTTTTCTATTTCTGTCAGGAAAAACATTCCACTCACATCCACCACCGCACAAGTCAGAGTTGTGACAACTCAATCTGTGTTATGTCTTATTACATGAATTATAGATGAACTCTTGAACTACGGAATATGGGGGATTTACATGGATACAGCAGCCCTCCCCCTTCCGCCCGTGTCACAAGCTCACAGTGGATTTGAGCAATGCTCTGAGAATCAAGGTAATTTGCTGAACATCAAAGCAGGGGAAATGTTAGCATCATTATCCCCAAGTGGTGGGCCATTTACATCTGATTGACTCGCGTACGCTAAAATCCATTACCAGTGTTAATTCTGTGAGGGCTAGGCATTGAGCCGCCTCTGATAACCAATTAGTCAGAACTATTCCTATCTCATAGGATAGTCCTGTGAGAGTGACCAGGGGTCATGTAAACAAACCAATGCTTTGTTGGAGACATATTCATTTGATTAACGCCCGAACACAGTCAAGGTAAATTGAACCAGCATTAGCTAAACTGACGTTGAGCGGATAAATGTGGATGTGGATGCGGATGTGGCAGGGCTTGCAAACTCTTACAGACTACAAAGAGAAGCACAGCCAAGAGCTGCCCAGTGACACGAGCCTACCAGACGAGCTAAATAACTTCTATGCTCGCTTCGAGGCAAGTAACACTGAAACATGCATGAGAGCATCAGCTGTTCCGGACGACTCACACTCTCCGCAGCTGATGTGAGTAAGACCTTCAAACAGGTCAACATTCACAAGGCCGCTGGGCCAGATGGATTACCAGTACGTGTACTCCGAGAATGCGTAAACCAACTGGCAAGTGTCTTCACTGACATTTTCAGCTTCTCCCTGTCTGAGTCTGTAATACCAACATGTTTCAAGCAGACCACCATAGTCCCTGTGCCCAAGAACACTAAGGTAACCTGTCTAAATTACTACCGACCCGTAGCACTCACGTCTGTAGCCATGACATGCTTTGAAAGGCGATTATGGCTCACATCAACACCATTATCCCAGAAACACTAGACCCACTCCAATTTGCATACCGCACCAACAGATCAACAGATGACGCAATCTCTATTGCACTCCACACTGCCCTTTCACACCTGGACAAAAGGAACACCTACGTGAGAATGCTATTCATTGACTACAGCTCAGCGTTCAACACCATAGAGCCCTCAAACCTCATCACCAAGCTAAGGACCCTGGGACTAAACACCTCCCTCTGCAACTGGATCCTGGACTTCCTGACGGGCCTCCCCAGGTGGTAAGGGTGGGTAACAACACATCCGCCACGCTGATCCTCAACACGGGGCCCCCTCAGGGGTGCGTGCTCAGTCCACTCCTGTACTCCCTGTTCCCTCATGGCCAGGCACGACTCCAACACCATCATTAAGTTTGTTGATGACACAACAGTGGTAGGCCTGATCACCGACAATGATGAGACAGCCTATAGGGAGGAGGTCAGAGACCTGACCGTGTGGTGCCAGGACACAACAACCTCTCCCTCAACTGTAGTGGAGCAGGTTGAGAGCTTCAAGCCCCCCCCCCCCCCCCCCCCCCCCCCGCGCTGCTGCTACTCTCTGTTATTATCTATGCATAGGCACTTTAATAACTCTACTTACATGTATATAATTACCTCAATTACCTCGACACTGGTGCCCCCCGCACATTGACTCTGTACCGGTACCCACTGTATATATATATATATAGCCCCACTATTGTTATTTACTGCTGCTCTTTAATTATTTGTTATTCTTATCTCTTACTTTTTGGGAGATTTTCTTAATACTGCATTGTTGGTTAAGGGCTTTTAAGTAAGCATTTCACTGTAAGGTCTACCTGTTTTATTCGGCACATGTGACAAATACAATATGATTTGATCTGATAATGTGATGCTTGGCATGGGACTGGCGTTACTGGCTCTCCTAGAGATCTCCAGATGTCTAAACAAATCACAACCCAGACGTCACGCCCTGATCTGTTTCACCTGTCCTTGTGCTTGTCTCCACCCCCCTCCAGGTGTCGCCCATCTTCCCAATTATCTTCGGTGTATTTATACCTGTGTTCCCTGTCTGTTTGTTGCCAGGTCGCCTTGTTCGTTCAAGCTTACCAGCATTTTTCCTGTCAGCTCCTATCGTTTCCCAGCCTCTCTTTTGCTAATCCTCCCGGTTTTGACCTTTGCCTGTCCTGACCCTGTACCCGCCTGCCTGACATCTCTGCCTGACCCTGAGCCTGCCTGCCTGCCACCCTGTACCTTTGCTCCACCTCTGGATTACAGAACCCTGCCTTGCCCTGACCCTGAGTCCGCCTGTCGTCCTGTACCTTTGCCTTAAAACTTCTTTGGGCTGCAAGCCCGAAGCCGGGCACAATATGACAACAGCCACTTCAAGTGCAGGGTGCGAAATTCAAAAGATATTTTTTAGAAATATTTAACTTTCACACATTAACAAGTCCAATACAGCAAATGAAAGATAAACATCTTGTGAATCCAGCCAACATGTCCGATTTTTAAAATGTTTTACAGCGAAAACACCACGTATATTTATGTTAGCTCACCACCAAATACAAAAAAGGACAGACATTTTTCACAGCACAGGTAGCATGCACAAAACCAACCTAACTAACCAAGAACCAACCAAACTAACCAAGAAACAACTTCATCAGATGACAGTCTTATAACATGTTATACAATAAATCTATGTTTTGTTCGAAAAATTTGCATATTTGAGGTATAAATCAGTTTTACATTGCAGCTACCATCACAGCTACCGTCACAAATAGCACCGAAGCAGCCAGAGTAATTACAGACACCAACGTGAAATACCTAAATACTCATCATAAAACATTTCTGAAAAATACATGGTGTACAGCAAATGAAAGACAAGCATCTTGTGAATCCAGCCAATATTTCCGATTTCTTAAGTGTTTTACAGCGAAAACACAATATAGCATTATATTAGCTTACCACAATAGCCAGAAACACAAGCCATTTACCAGCAGCAAAAGTTAGCGATCGTAACAAACCAGCAAAAGATATATAATTTTTGACTAACCTTGATAAGCTTCATCAGATGACAGTCCTATAACATCAGGTTATACATACACTTATGTTTTGTGCATATTTAGAGCTGAAATCAGTGGTTATACATTGTGCTAACGTAGCATCTTTTTCCCAGAATGTCCGGATATTTTTATGACACTCACCTATTCTGACCAAATAACTATACATAAACGTTACTAAAAAATACATGTTGTATAGGAAATGATAGATACACTAGTTCTTAATGCAATCGCCGTGTTAGAATTCTAAAAATAACTTCATTACGACATCCAGCTTACGTTATAGCGATAGAGTGCCCAAAATCTGGGCGCAAACTAATAGTACACATGTTCGACAGATATATGAAATAGCATCATAAAATGGGTCCTACTTTTGATGATCTTCCATCAGAATGTTGTACAAGGGGTCCTTTGTCGGGAACAATCGTTGTTTGGTTTTAGAATGTCCTCTTCTCCAGTCAATTAGCACGGAAAGCTAGCAAAGTGGCGCGAAGCTCTCCTTCGTGAACAAACGCAGACAACGCAACACGCCTAACGTCCCGAAAAAATTTCAATAATCTAATAAAACTATATTGAAAAAACATACTTTACGATGATATTGTCACATTTATCAAATAAAATCAAAGCCGGAGATATTAGTCATCTATAACGACAGCTTTTCAGAAGGCAATACCAGGTCCCTTCTCGCGCGTTCCAGAAAACAGGAAATTGGTGTCACGTCCTGCCAAGAGCTTTTATTCGACCTCAGATCAAGTTATACACTCCATTTCTTCTCTCACTGCCTGTTGACATCTAGTGGAAGGCGTATGAAGTGCATGTATACTAATACATATCAAGCACATTTATAGGCAGGCCCTAGAACAGAGCATCGATTTCAGATTTTCCACTTCCTGTCAGGAAGTTTGCTGCGAAATGAGTTCTGTTTTACTCACAGATATAATTCAAACGGTTTTAGAAACTAGAGAGTGTTTTCTATCCAATAGTAATAATAATATGCATATTGTACGAGCAAGAATTGAGTACGAGGCCGTTTGAAATGGGCACCTTTTATCCAGGCTACTCAATACTGCCCCTGCAGCCCAAAGAGGTTTTAACCTGGCTTTTCGACCACTGCCTGCCTTGACCTGTCTTTGCCTACCCCTGTTGCTACAAAAAACAGTGTTACTTCGACAGTCTGCATCTGGGTCTTACCTTGATTCCTTATAAATACATGACAGTCTGGTCTGTGCAGTGTACAGGGTGTTCTTGAGGTGTCCTCTAATCACTGAACCTGTCATATAATGGGTAGGATCAGGAGAAAAACATGTATTCTTTTTATTCAGGAGAGAACAAATAATCAAAAGGTGAGGGACTTACATGTTTCAGTTAGATCTTGAAGCATTACAATCACCATCTTTTGGAGAGACCATATTCTGTGTGGACAGGAAGGATGACTAATAATAATAGGTTACACTAAGCATTTTCAAATCATAGCTTGATGAAATACGCAATAGCACAACAATGATGTAATTACATGTCCTTCTCTATTCATGCTTCACATTTCATGGTTTCCATGCATGTTGCATGTTTGAGTACCATAAATTTGTAAACAAGTATGTATAAATAACCAAACAATATTGCACACTCGTGTGTCTCTTTGTCACGCCCTGACCGTAGAGATCCTTTTTATGTCTCTATTTTGGTTGGTCAGGGCGTGAGTTTGGGTGGGCATTCTATGTCTGGTGTTCTATGTTGTCTACTTCTTTGTGTTTGGCCGTGTGTGGTTCTCAATCAGAGGCAGCTGTCTATCGTTGTCTCTGATTGAGAACCATAATTAGGTAGCCTGTTTTCCCACTTTGAGTTGTGGGTGATTATTTTCTGTTTAGTTTTTTTCGTCACCTTACAGAGCTGTTCGTTTGTCGTGTTGTTAGAGTGTTCATATTTATTAAAATAACGTATTATGAATATTTACCACGCTGCACCTTGGTCCTCTTCTCCTTCTCCCGACGACGTTCGTTACAGAATCACCCACCACCAAAGGACCAAGCAGCGTGGGAAAATGGACTCCTGGACATGGGAGGAAATTTTGGATGGCAAGGGACCCTGGGCACAGCCGGGGGAGTATCGCCTCCCGAACGAGGAGCTGGAGGCAGCTAGAGCGGAGCGGCGACACTACGAGGAATTGGCTCGAGGTAACGGGCACGGGAGGCAGCCCCAGAATTTGGGGGGGGGGGGCACACGGGGGGATTGGCGGACTCAGGTAGGAGACCTGAGCCAACTCCCCATGCTTACCGTGGCGAGAGAGTGACTGGGCAGGCACCGTGTTATGCAGTGAAGCGCACGGTGTCCCCAGTGCGCACACATAGCCCGGTGCGCTACATCGCAGCTCCTCGAATCGGCCAGGCTAGAGTGGGCATCGAGCCAGGAGGGATGATGCCGGTTCAGCGCATCTGGTCTCCAGTGCGTCTCCTCGGCCCGGGGTATACTGCACCAGCCATATGCACGGTGTCCCCGTTTCACCAGCACAGCCCAGTGCGGCCTGTTCCAACTCCCTGCACTTGCCGGGCTACAGAGGGGATCCAGCCAGGACGAGTTGTGCTAGCTTTGCGCTCGAGACCGCCAGTGCACCTCCACGGTCCAGTGCATCCGGTGCCTCGGCCAAGGACAAGGCCTCCT
Organism: Salvelinus namaycush; assembly: GCF_016432855.1. Classification (NCBI taxonomy): domain Eukaryota; kingdom Metazoa; phylum Chordata; class Actinopteri; order Salmoniformes; family Salmonidae; genus Salvelinus; species Salvelinus namaycush. The sequence continues at coordinate 26,731,402 of NC_052318.1, forward strand.
GCATGTCTCCCCAGCCTGGTGAGTTCTGTGCCTGTGCTAAGCCCTAACCCTCCTGCATGTCTCCCCAGCCTGGTGAGTCCTGTGCCTGCTCCCAGAGCCAGGCCTCCTGTGTGTCTCTCCATTCCAGTGATGATCCATGGCACGAAGCCTCCAGTGATGATCCATGGCAAGAAGCCTCCAGTGGTGATCTATGGCACGAAGCCTCCAGTGATGATCCATGGCAAGAAGCCTCCAGTGATGATCCATGGCAAGAAGCCTCCAGTGATGATCCATGGCACAAAGCCTCCTGTGATGATCCATGGCACTAGCCTCCAGTGATGATCCATGGCAAGAAGCCTCCAGTGATGATCCATGGCACGAAGCCTCCTGTGATGATCCATGGCACGAAGCCTCCTGTGATGATCCATGGCACGAAGCCTCCTGTGAGGACCCATGGCACGAAGCCTCCAGTGAGGATCCATGGCACAAAGCCTCCAGTGATGATCCATGGCACGAAGCCTCCAGTGAGGATCCATGGCACGAAACCTCCAGTGAGGAGTTATGGCACGAGGCCTCCAACGAAGGACGCTAGTCCGGAGCCTCCAGCGTCGCCCTCCAGTCCGGAGCCTCCAGCGACGCCCTCTAGTCCGGAGCCTCCAGCGACACCCTCTAGTCCGGAGCCTCCAGCATCGCCCTCTAGTCCGGAGCCTCCAGCGACTCCCTCTAGTCCGGAGCCTCCAGCGACGGGCTTCAGTCAGGAGCAGCCAGAGTCTCCCTCCTGTCCGAAGCAGCCAGAGTCTCCCTCCTGTCCGGAGCAGCCAGAGTCTCCCTCCTGTACGGAGCAGCCAGAGTCGCCCTCCTGTCCGGGGCCCGCTGTGAGGGTCCCCGGTCCGGGGTCGGCGGTAAGGGTCCACGTCCCGCACCAGAGCCGCCACCGTGGTGAAATGCCCATCCAGACCCTCCCCTATAGGTTCAGGTTTTGCGGCCGGAGTCCGCACCTTTGGGGGGGGGGGGGTACTGTTACGCCCTGACCGTAGAGATCCTTTTTATGTCTCTATTTTGGTTGGTCAGGACGTGAGTTTGGGTGGGCATTCTATGTCTGGTGTTCTATGTTGTCTATTTCTTTGTGTTTGGCCATGTGTGGTTCTCAATCAGAGGCAGCTGTCTATCGTTGTCTCTGATTGAGAACCATATTTAGGTAGCCTGTTTTCCCACTTTGAGTTGTGGGTGATTATTTTCTGTTTAGTGTTTTTCGTCACCTTACAGAGCTGTTCATTTGTCGTGTTGTTGTTTTGTTAGAGTGTTCATATTTATTAAAATAACGTATTATGAATACTTATCACGCTGCACCTTGGTCCTCTTCTCCTTCTCCCGACGACGTTCGTTACACTCTTCCTCAATGTTTGAAGACATGTAATCAATATATGCAATCTCTTTGAACCAGCAATTGAAAATCCCCTTGAACCAACACAGGAATCTGATTACTACCCATTGGGAGCTGTCATTTCCATAATACACAATAATTTGGTGCTGCTGAAATGCTCCTAACCCGGTGAACCCATTCTATAAAAGACACAGGGCTGCATGATTCCAAAGGAAATACAAAAACAGCACAGAGCAACATATGTGCTCTTTTGTCTTCTATACTTGGGTAGTTGCCATTAAAAAATATATTTCTTCAAAAATTAAAGTAAAAAAACATATAGTTGTAATCAACTATGTCTAAACAACTCAAAATGTTATATGGCCTCCATAAATGTTGAGTTAATATCCAATTTAATGAGGCATGTCATGCATTAGTGCCTTTAATTTTCCTCTGGTGTGACATCATTATTGTTCATATAATGCAGGGATGTCAAACTCATTCCATGGTGGGCGTAGTGTCAGCAGGTTTTTGGATTTTCCTTTCAATTAAGACCTAGACAACCAGGTGTGGGGAGTTCCAATGTGGGGAGTTCCAAAGTTACAATTTTGTGACCTTAATTCATCAATCAAGTACAAAGGAGAAGCGAAAACCTGCAGCTACTCAGCCACTGTGACACCTGTGATATAAAGGTTTAATGACAAGACAATTATTTTTAACTCATTATTTAGTTACTTATGTCTTCAAATAAGTAATCATATTCTGGCATTTCAAATGAAAAACACCGAATTTCCTTGTATAATCATGATACCCAAAATGTAATAGTAAGACACTTGGTTAAGATTAACAGCAATTTCACTAAACCTAGATAAAAAGCAATTATCTTATATGTGTATTATTATTATGTTACCTACCTCATGCTTAAGACAACACTTTTTTACCTTTAATTTATTGGTGTCACCCCATGGGACGTTATGTCACCCCATGGCACATTATGTCACACTGATGGACAATACATCACAGGCAGTAAAATCTGACTTTTAAAACATAATTAATGACACTTTCAGAAGTTTCTGACCACTGTAAAAATGCTTCTAAACATCAGTTCTGAACATCAGTGATGGATCTTCATTAAAAGATTTGAAGTGTACTCATTCCAATTACAGGGCTTTGAAAGAGTCCTGTATTGTTATTTTACGTCACTACCTCCCCAACTCAAGAGTGGATTTGTGTGCCTGCTGCCTTTCTTAGATGTGCTACCCATTTCTCAGGCTCCCTCTCCAGAATTGAACCCTAATTCCCTGTTATCCGTGGTCACCATGGTTGGTATAGAAACTACCATTGAAAGTTGATAGGGCAGACAGTGCCACGAAGGGTCACTAAAAGCGTCTGGGGCACCTGAAAGCACCCCATATGGGTTTTGGGTCTGATAAATGCACGTGTCCCTGAAGGTCAGCACTTGTTGGCATATCTTAGCTCTAGCATTTCCACAGTTATCTAAGTAACATTGGAGCGATCAATGGAACCAAAACTGATTTAATGAGCCATTCACAGTTACACTGTACCGACCGTGTGTACTAAGACATGCATGGCTTAATCTTTGGGACAAGAGTATGCTACTGGCAGGATCTAGCAGGTAGCCCATCACAAAATGGAGGTTTACCTGGGCGCACAGCGAGGCGCAGGGGCACAGTCCTCCATTGATAGGGGAGACCCAAGAACAAGTGTGCGCACCTAGTGGTAGGCCCCGACCTGCCCATAGCCAAGCTGCTCGAGAAGTGTTCTCTTGGTGGATTTTTTGAGCATACAGCACGACAGAGCCAACAACAGGGTTTGAGAAACGAAGTGTGTCTCTGATGTCAGAGTGTAGTAGGATGGTGCCCGCCCCAGGCATCGTTGCCTAGGCATGCCATGCCCTCCCCCGGAACGCTATCAGAGGACCACTGAGACAGAGGGGTCGAATGGGTCTTGCTCGGAGTGAGGCCGGCCGGGCATATTGGAGAGCAGGGGGGTAACAGGCTCCAAAAGAGGCACAGCTGATGGGGGCCCTCCCAGGGTGTATCACGTATGATAGTCAGGAGGAGTGAAACTGGTAGGACAGAGAGAGAGAGGAACCAAGGGGATGGATTGTCTAATGCAGGGAGTGAGAACCAGGAATGGGAGCACCACAGACAGCCCCCATTTTCTGCCTGCACCATCTCTAGGGCCAGGTAAAAAAAAATTGACCCTCCACAGAGGGCAGAGACAGATTCAGAGGTCACCGTGGGAATGGTCACCTGCCAAGTGTGAGAAACAAGACTTGGGAGAATGAAAACATAAATATTGCACTCAGAAACACATAAAAGAATCACAATTGCAACAGGATGCAATTAGGTCTAATGCAAGTAAGTGTTATTTGATTTTTTTTTTTAACTAGTCTAAAAGGGTCAGTATAGAAGTTTATTAATGGGTTATGTCCCTCGGAGTGACATCTATTTTCTCTGGTGTGACACCATCTTCATGTCACACCAAGGGATAAAAGCTGTCAAACCGTTGGAAATCTCAGGCTGTATGGTCGATGTTGGGCCTTATTGTTAACAATAAGCCTTCCATATGATTTCACCACAACATGTTTTGATTGCTTTCTATTATTTTCATATATACTATACATTCAAAAGATGTACCCAAGGACTAAGAAATGTACCCCTTTTATGGCAATAGCAGAGAAGTGTAATATTTTGATAAATATTTCTAATAAAGCTTACAATCTGTTCAGGCCATGTACTCCTGCCATGTAGTTTGTAATTCCTTTTTGCAAGAGAACCCTCCCCAGCGCAATAGTCCCCTAGTCTACTCATGATAATACCAAATAGTTCTGATTGATTACATTTTGTCCACTTGGTGTGACACAATTCTATAAGTTAACAATAAGACCGCAGTTGGGCACCATTGTTTCTTGAAATACATTTTTGTGTTATAACTACAAAAGTATTTTTTTCTGACTGGGCATTGGACACTGCACTGCGGTCATATGAAATTGCCTGTTGTTTGGACCCTGGATTGTAATTTCACAACAGCACATTAGATCAAACTGCAGCTTTCCTTTATCAGTTGATGGCATGATGCCAAATGTGTAGAATTGTATATCATTATTACCTTTCAATAATTAATACCGTACAACAATGCATGTTGATTTGGTGATATGAGAAATATCTTAAAAATGCTGAGTAGACAAAAAGCTTTCTGACATTTACAAAGAGAAAGATAATTCTATCTCAATGGCTTGCCAGTCTAATAAATGCAGGTCAGCGCAAATTATGTAAAAAAAAAATTTCAATGTTGAATTTATATCCCTCTTTTGATTCGGCGACATCTTGTGGTCATCTTAAGGTCTTCTGCCATTCAAGACACATATGAAAGGGATGAGAGGATCATTTTAGGCTTCTCATTACAACATTTCCAGGTGTGTAAAAGGCCCACTGCAGATGTTATCTCAATATTTAATCATTTCTGGGTAACAATTAAGTACCTTACTGTGATTGTTTTCAATCAAAATTGTCAAAAAGATACAACAATAGCTTTTTTAGCAAAATACATTTCTCAAGCAAGAATTTGGCTATGACTGTCTAGGAGTGGTTTGAGTGTGGTCTGAGTGGGGAGGGGAAAACTGAAAACTAGCTGTTATTGGCAGAGAGGTTTGGAATTCTCTTTCTTGGTATCACCTCAGTGTTGCTGACTGCCCGATCACGTTGGTAATGGACCTAGCTAGCATGTAAAATATCTGCAATTGTGTGATGTACCTGACTAGGTACCTTAACAAGTGAGGCTGTTTGGCAGCAGTTCTTCCATTGTCAATTTGCTACCTAACAAGATTCTACATTACTTTTTCATGTGTTATTGCGTGTCTCACTGCTTGTCACCTCCTTTCCAATGACATCAGTCACCAGGCATGCCAAAACTCCATCCCACCAAAACAGGCTGTCAGAACTAGAAGGACAAGCATTTCGCTACACTCGCATTAACATCTGCTAACCATGTGTATGTGACCAATACATTTGATTTGATTGCTGGCGGTCTTTTAACACTAAAAGGGCAATATCATCAATGTCGCTGTATTGCATTAGTAGATAGGCCTACTCACACTGCTATCAGGTCAGGTCTGCCGGTTTTGACTAGCAGAAGTCACTTTTCATGGCAGGTTAGGAGAATTAACTTGGCAGGTTAGGAAAAAGGTTAGGGTTAGGTAAAATTGTCCCCAACGCAACTCAAACATATCTAGCTACAACCAGGCCTGCCCTAAGAACAATCTTGGTTTACACTAATGCGATGCAGCACCAATTTCACAATTTTACAGTTTTATTCCAACCTCCTAATGTGGAAATATATATAACACATGAAAACACGTTATTGACTGCACTGGGCCTTTAACACACTTTGGTTATGATACATTTGCCTAGGAAAAAACAACCACACGATTCAATACATTATTTACAATTACCAATAGAAATGCTTGAATTACAATGTTACATCTAATTTTGGAGAGTATATTTTACATTATCATTAGCCCTCTAATGTTGCCACGAATAAATTTAATTGAAGTGGCTACATAAATGCAAATGTACATTTTGTTGGTCAATCTAGCCCTCTAATGTTGCCACGAATAAATTTAATTGAAGTGGCTACATAAATGCAAATGTACATTTTGTTGGTCAATCTGAGTGACTTCCACTTTATTGTCACCAAGGGACCATGATAGTAACTTTCAACTGTTCTATAGGTATGTAGGTGATCTAATATAACATATTGTGTTGTTGCAATATAATTAGGTAAACTGGTTGGAATTCAAATATTTATTATCATTACTCACTACAAAGAATGCAAAAGTCTGTCCTTGTGCTCCCAACTACGATATTGGTTCACTCCCCCTAGCGGAAGTGCCCGCAGCTTCAACATTATATCGTTGGTTTGTTCAGATTGAAAGTTGTCCGCCTGGAAGCAGTTGGGAGTACATTGTAGACCGTTTTTCTCACATTTATTCTGGAGAGATGAGGCGAAAAGAAAAACGACTACTGCAGTTCGCAGGGTTGCTTATAGCGGCTCTTCTTTTCCTGCCGAATGTTGGTCTGTGGTCATTATACCGAGACCGAGTTTTTGAGAACTCGCCAGAAATAGTGGAGGGACCGGGTGGCATCCCTCAGATACAGGTAAGGTTGGTTCGTGCACCGTTTGCCTGGTTTGCGCTGCAACTGAACAACCTATTGGTATCATCTCGGTGTTGCTGACTGCCTGATCACGTTGGTAATGGACCTAGCTAGCACGCATGTAAAATATCTGCAATTGTGTGATGTACCTGACTAGCTAGCTTAACATTTCGCTAGCTCGACCATGTGAGGCTTTTGGCAGCAGTTATTCCGTTGTCAATTTGCTGCCTAGCAAGTTTCTACATCACCTTTTCATGCATTATTGCGTGGCTCACTGCTTGTCATCTCCTTTGCAATGACATTAGTTTGTTAGTTAGTTACGCTACATTCATTTTTTGGGGGGGAATGGGGCATGTTGTCTCTAATGTCGAACTTTCAGAAGAATGTGAGGGGGATAATGCCAGCTAGATACTGTACGCTGGTGGATGTTGAAAAGGCCACGTAGCAAAGTCTGGAACAATGCGTTATAACTTGTAACACAGCTAGACTTCAGGAAGTCTATGTGAACGACTAGGTTGTTGACCTAGCGCAAATATGCTGCGGTCTTAAAAAATGTATTTCTGCTTGGTCGGGTGTTAGAACACGCGCTAGCCTGTTGGCTATTCTTGCACTGTTATTCGGAGTTTTGTGGTGTGAAACAACAGTTTGTTTTCACCATCCAACTTGCACTTTATTGAACCGGTAGCTATAGTCAGAGCAAAACGAATTAAATGCTACACTGTCCAACTTTTCCCTGTAAACGTACAGCTTTAGGCCTATACTTACACCAGAGTTTCCAGCTTAATACTGTAATTTTGCTTTACAGCAGAGATGCTGTAATATATTTTACACTACTATGTTCCTTACTGTAAAACATATTACAGCTCTACTGCTATAAATGTACAGGGATGCTGTAATGTGTTACAGTAAGGAACATAGTACTGTGAAATATATTACAGCATATTGTGCAAAAGTGAAAGTTGTATTAATATTGTAAAACAAATGTATGGTATTTTACTGTGCATTCTACAGTGTTTTATTGTTGAAATTACAAATGTCTTAGTGTATGTTGGGAAACGAAATATTGCAACTTCCTATTTGGAAGTGATACTGTTTTGATTTGGATACTATCATCAACGATGGGACCAGACTGTACAATGCCACTTGGGTAGTTTTTACAGTCAATATTGTGTGGGGAGTGTTAAAGTCCCAATGCAGTCAATAACGTGATTTTTCTGTTTATATATATTTCTACACTGAGGTAATGCTGTGAAAATGCTGATATGATCATGCCCATTTAGTGTAAGAGCTGTTTGAAAAGACCGTCTGAAATTGTAGCCTGTTTTGGTGGGATGGAGTTTTGGCCCACCTGAATTAGTTAATAGACCAGTAAGAAAGATGAGTTCCAAACCTCTCTGCCGATTTAACAGCTAGTTTTCAGTTTTCCCCTCCCAACTCAGACCACTCCCAGACAGTTCTAGCTAAATTCTTGCTTGAGAAATTGCTCTTTGCTAAGAAGCTATTTTTGTTTATTTTGACCATTTTAATTTAAAACAATCACAGAAGGTACTGAATTATTACACAGAAATTATTTGATAATGAGATAAAAACAACTGAATTTTGCCTTTAACATTACAGGGGAAAAAATGAATATTCAAAGTCAATTACAACTAGAGGTCGACCGATTAATCGGAATGGCCGATTTAATTAGGGCCGATTTCAAGTTTTCATAACAATCAGTAATCAGCATTTTTGGACACTGATTATGGCCGATTACATTGAATTCCACGAGGAAACTGCGTGGCAGGCTGACCACCTGTTACGCGATTGCAGCAAGGAGCCAAGGTAAGTTGCTAGCTAGCATTAAATTTATCTTATAAAAAACAATCAATCTTCACAATCACGAGTTAACTACACATAGTTAATGAAATTACTAGGTTAACTAGCTTGTCCTGCGTTGCATATAATCAATGTGGTGCCAGTTAATTTATCATCGAATCACAGCCTACTTCGCCAAACAGGTGATGATTTAACAAAGGTGCATTAGTGACAAAAGCACAATCGTTGCACGAATGTACCTAAACATAAACATCTTTTGCCTTTCTTAAAATCAATACACAAAAGTATATTTAGTTAAAAGAAATTCATGTTAGCAGGTAATATTAACTAGGGAAATTGTCACTTCTCTTGCGTTCATTGCACGCAGAGTCAGGGTATATGCAACAGTTTGGGCCGCCTGGCTCGCTGCGAACTAATTTGCCAGAATTTTACATAATTATGACAACATTAAAGGTTGTGCAATGTAACAGCAATATTTAGACTTAGGGTTGCTACCCGTTTGATAAAATACGGAACGGTTCCGTATTACACTGAAAGAATAAACGTTTTGTTTTCGAAATGATAGTTTCCGGATTTGACCATATTAATGACCAAAGGCTCGTATTTCTGTGTTTATTATATTATAATTAAGTCTATTATTTGATAGAGCAGTCTGACTAAGCGGTGGTAGGCAGCAGCAGGCTTGTAAGCATTCATTCAAACTTTACTGCTGTCACGTTCCTGACCTGTTTTCCTTGTATTTATTTTAGTTGGTCAGGGCGTGAGTTGGGTGGGTTTGTCTATGGTTGATTTTCTATGTTGGGATTTTTGTGTTCGACCTGGTATGATTCTCAATCAGAGGCAGCTGTCAATCGTTGTCCCTGATTGAGAATCATACTTAGGCAGCCTGGGTTTCACGTGTGTTTTGTGGGTGTTTGTTTCCGTGTTTGTGTTTTTCACCACACGGTACTGTATCTGTTTTCTGCACTTCGTTTATTTGTTTTGTATTTTCAGTGTTCAGTTTTTCCGTTATAATAAATCATTCATCATGAACACTAACCACTCCGCGTATTGGTCCGATCCTTCTCGCCTCTCCTCGTCCGAGGAGGAGGAATATGACGACAACCGTTACAACTGCGTTTGCCAGCAGCTCTTAGCAATGCTTGATCACAGCGCCGGTTATGACTTCAACCCTATCAACTCCTGAGATTAGGCTGGCAATACTAAAGTGCCTATTAGAACATCCAATAGTCAAAGGTATATGAAATACAAATGGTATAGAGAGAAATAGTCGACGTGTCAATTCCTATAACTGCAACCTTCAATATTCCCAGTAAAGAAATATTAGAACCGGGAATATTGAAGAACTGGGAATATTGAACCACCAGCTTTCATATGTTCTGAGCAAGGAACTTCACCTTTAGCTTTTTACATGGCACATATTGCACTTTTACTTCTCCAACACTGTATTTTTGTATTATTTAGACCAAATTGAGCATGTTTCATTATTTATTTGAGACTAAATAGATTACGTTAAAATAAAAGTGTTCATTGTTCATTCAGTATTGTTGTAATTGTCATTTCAAATATATATATATATATATATATATATTTGAAATGATGACTATATATATATATATATATATATAAAATCAGCACATGAATCAGTATCAGCTTTTTTTGGTCCTCCAATAATTGGTATTGGCGTTGAAAAATCATAATCGGTCAACCTCTAATTACAACATTTACAGTATCATTTTGACCGGTGACTGAAGGGCAGTTCCACACACACAGAATTACGCTGAAACTCAGATTTTTCACTTTAAAATGAATGCCAAACAAATCCATTTGATTTCAAATTTTAATAAAAGCATAACTCAACGCACAAGGGCTACTTTTAACAATTTACACATTTTAACAATTTACACAACTCTCAGCTTAATTCTGTTATCGTGGAATTGCTTGAAGGAAACCCACAACATATTCCAAAACTTACCTTTTATGATCAGAGATGCTGTTTCCCTAAGTCACACCATGCAATATGTGTTTCTCAATTATCTGTTACTACTGGCAGGGATTGGCAAATGGACAGTTTAAAGTGAAACTGATAGCATGTTAACTACTTTGTTTGGTTCATATCTGCAATCATATCATTCAAAAATATAATATTCTCAATTTTATGCTTCAAAACCAACTTCATAAGAAGTTTTAAAATAGGTTCAATTTGAAATAGGTTCCATCACAACTCTCACCAAAGCAACTAGAATAACTACAGAGACCAATGTGAATTACCTAAATACTCATCATAAAACATTTATGAAAAATACACAGCGTACAGCAAATGAAAGACAAAGATCTTGTGAATCCAGCCAATATTTCAGATTTTTTAAGTGTTTTACAGCGAAAACACAATATAGCATTATATTAGCTTACTACAATAGCCAACCACACAACAGCATTGATTCAAGCCAACAATAGCGATAACGAATAAACCAGCAAAAGATATACATTTTTTCACTAACCTTCTCAAACTTCTTCAGATGACAGTCCTATAACATCATATTACACAATACATATAGAGTTTGTTCGAAAATGTGCATATTTAGCGGCACAAATCGTGGTTATACAATGAGAATAGTAGCCAAGCTGCCAACAAAATGTCGGGAGAAATCTTGGGAGAGGCACCTAATCTAATCATTAACTAATCATAAACTTGACTAAAAAATACAGGTTGGACAGCAAATGAAAGATACATTAGTTCTTAATGCAACCGCTGTGTTAGATTTTTAAAATTAACGTTACTACGACATACAGCGTGCGTTAAAGCGAGACCGCACCGAAATTAATGGCGGAATAGGAGTTTTACATTTTTCAACAGAACAACGAATTAACATCATAAATAGTTCTTACTTTTTGATTTTGAAGGCAAACCGTAATTCCATTATTGTGCCTAATCCTTATTGTGGCTAGCTCACAACACGGTCCGGACGAGCCTCACTAGCCAGATGAGCTAGCTAGCTGCTTATAACGTTACCTTTGGGCAACAGGGTTAAGTAGCTGGCTAACTATTTATTTTCATAAACTGAAGTTCAATTTCAATAGGCGAACAAGTGGAAACCTAGCTAATACTTACTCACAAGGATTTCTAAATCATTGCTAAGAATAATGAAAATGACTGCAGTTTTTACTGGTCATTGTTTTCAGGCTGGTTGTATTGGTGCTAGCTAGGTGTTAAGCTAGCTAGCTACCCCAGAAGTTGCGGTCAAACAAATGATGCTTTATTACCGACGCGGTATTGTTAACACATTGTTCGTGACCGGTGTTTGCTGACTTTTTTTGTACAGCTTTGACAGTGCAGACATTGTAGGCTAGTTTAGGAATGCTGTGTTGCATGTATAGCGCAAAATTTTACGTGGTGTCATTACATCATGTACCTTTTGTTATATAGGTATGCACGTCAGCTTTGACATCGGTTTTACACATCGGGCGTTAAACTAGACATTGGCCGATACCGATGTTGGCATTTTAAGCTAATATTGGCCGATTCCTATATGTTCACCGATATATTGTGCATCTCTATTTTCTAATGGTCTAAGTTGAGCTGTTGTTACTGCCTGTAAACACACAGTCCAGTTCAAAGTGAATGATGCCAGGCCCTTGTGACAAATGGTTTATTTTCATATGGGCCTACTGTAGCTCTGATTGGCTATGGCGTGTGTAGAGTCCAGTCCTGGACAAGATTGACACGTTTTATTTACTGCGGTGTCAATACAGTTTAATTGTCCAAACTCACGACCGCTTTGACTATATTGCTATAGAATTTTCACAAATGCCTTACTCTACGTCATTCCCAAACATTCTATGAAAACTGTATTTTGATTCATTATCCCATGCAGACACTGGCACAGTAAATACGACACCCTACAACCTTTAAAATTCGATTTTGTTTTGAATGTGTTAAGCCTTTGGAAGATTAGAAGATTGATGCACAGAGAGCGCAGTCACTCGTTAAAGGTGGGGAGGAAAATACCTTGGGTGTAAAAGCAGAGATGGGATAAAAGAGGTGTTTGTTTAGAGGCAGACTTTGTTGTAAAACATTTCCTCCCCTCGTTCTTCAGACAAGGCGAGCGTTGAGCGCTGCTAGCTGTGGTGGAGGCTGAGCGCGTGCTGATGAGAGGCAGGTGCAGATGGCCCCTGGATGCTGTGTAAAGACAGTTAATGTGCATCTATGGGTTATGATGATGAAGAATGTGTTCTCAGTCAACTTGCCTGGTAAAATGAAGGCAGTGAATGTTGTGGTAAGGTTGGTTCTGTATTATTGCAGAGCTACCTTTTATGCAGTGTCTGGTGTTGCTCTATCACATTTGTTTCCTGTATAGGGCAATTCCAGAGTAACACTGAGACTCCTATTTCTCACCATAAAATGTATGCAAAAAAACGAACAAAAAACAGTGATTGCAAAGTTAAACATACCATACAACGATATGCATGAGGACTAGGCTACTTTGAACAATTTCCACAGAACATTTCACAAAAACACATTTACTTGAAGAATGGTGCAGATGGTAACACTAGAAGTGCAGAGAAAATATGAAGTGAAATATTACAAGCAGCAGCAATCTCTCATGCATCTTTTGCCACTGCAGAGCTCCGCTGTGACCCCACTAGAGCAAAGGAGGTAACGTAGCTAATTAGTTTCAATGGCACTTGTTTTTTTATTGAATGACTATACAGTATCAGTAAAAAGTTTGGGTACACCTACTCATTCAAGGGTTTTTCTTTATTTTTACTGTTTTATACATCTTAGAATTGTCACGCCCTGGCCTTAGTTATCTTTGTTTTCTTTATTATTTTAGTTAGATCAGGGTGTGACATGGGGGATGTAGGTGTTTTTGTCATGTCTAGGTTTTTTTTTTATGTTTATGGGGCGTTGTCTAGTCTAGGTGTTTGTATGTCTATGGCTGCCTAGATTGGTTCTAAATTAGAGGCAGCTGTTTATCATTGTCTCTGATTGGGAACCATATTTAGGCAGCCATATTCATTGGGTATGTCGTGGGTGATTGTCTATGTGTAAGTTGCCTGTGTCTGCACTTGTCATTTTATAGCTTCACGTTCGTTTGTTGTTTTTGTAAGTCTGTTTAAGTATTCTTCGTTTCGTTATAATAAATAGAAGAATGTATTTATATCACGCTGCGCCTTGGTCCTCCTCTCTTCATCCAAACGACGAACGTGACAAGAATAATAGTGAAGACATCAAACTATGAAATAACACAAATGGAATTATGTAGTAACCAAAAAGTGTTAAACAAATAAAAATATATTTTTTATTTGAGATACTTCAAAGTAGCCACCCTTTGCCTTGATGACAGCTTTGCACATTCTTGGCATTCTCTCAACCAGCTTCACCTGGAATGCTTTTCCAACAGTCTTGAAGGAGTTCCCACATATGCTGAGCACTTAATGGTTGCTTTTCCTTCACTCTGCGGTCCAACTCATCCCAAACCATCTCAATTGGGTTGAGGTCGGGTGAGTGTGGAGGCCAGGTCATCTGATGCAGTACTCCATCACTCTCCTTCTTGGTTAAATAGTCCTTACACAGCCTGGGGGAGTGTTGGGTCATTGTCCTGTTGAAAAACAAATGATTATCCCACTAAGCGTAAACCAGATGCTATGGCATATTACTGCAGAATGCTGTGGTAGCCTAGCTGGTTAAGTGTGCCTTGAATTCAAAAGTAAATCCCAGACAGTGTCACCAGCAAAGCACAATCACACCTCCATGCTTCAGTGGGAACCACACATGTGGAGATCATCCGTTCACCTACTCTGCGTCTCACAAAGACACAGCGGTTGGAACCAAAAATCTCAAATTTGGACTCATCAAATCAAACTTGATTTGTCACATGAACTGAATACAACAAGTGTAGACCCTACCGTGAAATGCTTACTTACAAGCCCTTAACCAACAGTGCAGTTCAAGAAGAGTTAAGAAAATATTTACCAATTAAAATAAAGTAAAAAGTAACAAAATAACGAGGCTATATTCAGGGGGTAATGTGTCAATGTGCTGGGGTACAGGTTAGTCGAGGTAATGTGTACATATAGGTAGGGGGGGAAGTGACTATGCATAGATAATAAACAGTGAGTAGCAGCAATGTACAAAACAATGGAGGTGGGGGGGGTCATCAGACCAAAGGACAGATTTACACCGGTCTAATGTCCATTGCTTGTGGTTTTGGCCCAAGCAAATCTCTTCTTCTTATTGGTGTCCTTTAGTAGTGGTTTCTTTACAGCAATTTGACCATGAAGGCCTGATTCATGCAGTCTCCTCTGAACAGTTGATGTTGAGATGTGTCTGTTATTTGAATTTTGTGAAGCAGTTATTTGGGCTGCAATTTCTGAGGCTGGTCAACTCTAATGAACTTATCCTCTGCAGCAGAGGTAACTCTGGGTCTTCTTTTCCTGTGGTGGTCCTCATGAGAGCCAGTTTCATCATAGCGCTTGATGGTTTTTGCGACTGCACTTGAAGAAATGTTCAAAGTTCTTGAAATCTTCCGGGTTGACTGACCTTCATGTCTTAAAGTAATGATGGACTGTCATTTCTCTGCTTATTTGAGTTCTTGCCATAATGTGGACTTAGCCCTGTTTTGTAAAATACCATCTTCTGTATACCACCCCTACCTTGTCACCACACAACTGATTTGCTCAATTGCATTAAGAAGGAAAGAATTCCACAAATTTACTTTTAAGAAGGCACACCTGTTAATTGAAATTCAATCTAGGTGACTACCTCATGAAGCTGGTTGAGAGAATGCCAAGAGTGCAAAGTTGTCATCAAGGCAAAGGGTGGCTACTTTGAAGAATCTCCCATTATAAAATATTTTTTGATTTGTTTAACACTTTTTTTTGGTTACTACATGATTCCATATGTGTTATTTCATAGTTTTGATGTCTTCACTATTATTTTACAATGTGGAAAATAGTACAAATAAAACCCTTGAATGAGTAGGTGTGTCCAAACTTTTGACTGGTACTGTATATGTGGCAATTTTTATTTCAGTTCATATTTAATTACTTAACATGCCTTTGCATAGTCCTTTTTCTTTCTAACATAAGGTTTCTACAAGCAAGCAGACCTGCTGAGGTTACTACGTTTTTGAAGATTATGTTCCAATTTATACTACAACCAGTTGATATTAGTTTCAATAAATTAATCTTAAATGGCACTTGTTTTTTTTATTGACTGAATAATATACAGTGCATTTGGGAAAGTATTCAGACCCGTTTTACTTTTTCCACATTTTGTTACGTTACAGCCTTATTCTTAAGTGGATAAAAAATATGTCATCAATCTACGAATGTTACCCCATAATGACAAAGTGAAAGCAACAGGTTTTTAGATTTTTTTTGCCAAATAAAAAACAAATACCTTATTTACATAACTATTCAGACCTTTTGTTATTAGACTTGAACTTGAGCTCAGTTGCTTCCTGTTTCCATTGATCATCCTTCAGGTGTTTCTCCAACTTGAATGGAGTCCACCTGTGGTAAATTCAATTGATTGGACATGATTTGGAAAGGCACACAGCTGTCTATATTAGAGGTCGACCAATTATGATTTTTCAACGCCGATACCGATTATTGGAGGACCAAAAAAGCCGATACCGATTATTGGAGGACCAAAAAAGCCGATACCGATTAATCGGCCATTTAATTTTTTTTTTTTTTTTTTTTTTTTTACATTTGTAATAATGACAATTACAACAATACTGAATGAACACTTATTTTTAATTAATATAATACATCAATAAAATCAATTTATCCTCAAGTAAATAATGAAACATGTTCAATTTGGTTTAAATAATGCAAAAACAAAGTGTTGGAGAAGAAAGTAAAAGTGCAATATGTGCTATGTCAGAAAGCTAACGTTTCAGTTCCTTGATCAGAACATGAGAACATATGAAAGCTGGTGGTTCCTTTTAACATGAGTCTTCAATATTCCCAGGTAAGAAGTTTTAGGTTGTAGTTATTATAGAAATTATAGGACTATTTCCCTCTATACCATTTGTATTTCATATACCTTTGACTATTGGATGTTCTTATAGGCACTTTAGTATTGCAAGTGTAACAGTATAGCTTCCGTCCCTCTCCTCGCTCCTCCCTGGGCTCGAACCAGCAAAACAACAGCCACCATCGAAGCAGCGTTACCCATGCAAAGCAAGGGGAACAACTACTAGAAGGCTCAGAGCAAGTGCCGTTTGAAACTCTATTAGCGCGCGCTAACTAGCTAGCCATTTCACTTCGGTTACACCAGCCTCATCTCGGGAGTTGATAGGCTTGAAGTCATAAACAGCGCAATGCTTGATGTACAACGAAGAGCTGCTGGCAAAACGCACGAAAGTGCTGTTTGAATGAATGTTTACGCGCCTGCTTCTGCCTACCACCGCTCAGTCAGATACTTAGATACTTGTATGCTTGTATGCTCAGTCAGATTATATGCAACACAGGACACGTTAGATAATATCTAGTAATATCATCAACCATGTGTAGTTAACTAGTGGTTATGATTGATTGTTTTTTATAAGATAAGTTTAATGCTAGCTAGCAACTTACCTTGGCTTACTGCATTCGCGTAACAGGCAGTCTCCTTGTGGAGTGCAACGAGAGAGAGGCAGGTCATTATTGCGTTGGACTAGTTAACTGTAAGGTTGCAAGATTGGATCCCCCGAGCTGACATGGTGAAAATCTGTCGTTCTGCCCCTGAACAAGGCAGTTAACCCACCATTCCTAGGGCGTCATTGAAAATAAGAATGTGTTCTTAACTAACTTGCCTAGTTAAATAAAGGTGTAAAAATTACAGATTTCCGATTGTTATAAAAACTTGAAATCGCCCCAAATTAATCGGCCATTCCGATTAATCGGTCGACCTCTACTCCCTTCACGATACATTAAAGTTGGGATGCGGTTTTGATGTTGGTGTGCTGTTCCTTTCTAACAACTCAACTTTAGTTTCATCTGTCTACAGAATATTTTTCCAGTAGCGCTGTGGAACATCCAGATGCTCTTGCAAACTACAGACGTGCAGCAATGTTTTTTTTGGACAGCAGTGGCTTCTTCCATGGTGTCCTCCCATGAACACCATTCTTGTTTAGTGTTTTACGTATGGTAGACTCGTAAACAGAGATGTTAGCATGTTCCAGAGATTTCCTTAACCTCTCTGCGCTACGGATCCCTTTAGCGGGATCATTTTCCTAAACAACCACTGAATTGCAGGGCGCCAAATATTACAAAAAATATTTATAATCATGCAATCACAAGTGAAATATACCAAAACACAGATTAGCTTGTTGTTAATCCACCTATCGTGTCAGATTTTGAAAATATGCTTTACAGCGAAAGCAATCCAAGCTTTTGTGAGTGTATCAATCAATGCTAGAACAGCTAGCCCCAAATTAGCATGGTCACGAAAGTCAGAAAAGCAATACAATTAATCGCTTACCTTTGATAATCTTCAGATGTTTGCACTCACGAGACTCCCAGTTACACAATAAATGTTATTTTTGTTCGATAAATATTACTTTTATAACAAGAAAACGCGCAACCCAAATGGCGTTATGTTCAGAAAACCACAGCCTCGTTCCGTTCGCCGAAAATTCCAAAAAGTATCCGTAATGTTCGTAGAAACATGTCAAATGTTTTTTATAATCAATCCTCAGGTTGTTTTTAACAAACATAATCGATAATATTTCAACCGGACCGTAACCTATTCAATAAAAGAGAAAGAAAATGGAGAGCTACCCCTCTCGCGCGCAGGAACTAATCAAAGGACACCTGACTACTTTTGAAAAATCTCGCTCATTTTTCAAAATAAAAGCCTGAAACTATGTCTAAAGCCTGGTCACAGCCTGAGGAAGCCATTGGAAAAGGAATCTGGTTGATACCGCTTTAAATGGAAGAAATAAGTGCAATGAAACACAGATAAAAAATAAAAATCACTTCCGGGTTAGATTTCCTCAGGTTTTGTTATACTCAGACAATATTTTGACAGTTTTGGAAACTTTGGAGTGTTTCTATCCTAATCTGTAAATTATATGCATATTCTACGATCTGGACCTGAGAAATAGTCCGTTTACCTTGGGAACGTTATTTAAAATAAAATAAAAAAAATAAAAAAATCTGACCCCTGACCCCTAGCGTCAAGAAGTTAACCTTTCTAGGACACACGTTCCGCTAGCGGACCCCCCCCCCCACAACATTTCGCTGAAAAGGCAGCGTGGGAAATTCAAAAATATTTTTTAGAAATATGTAACTTTCACACATTAACAAGTCCAATACAGCAAATGAAAGATAAACATCTTGTTAATCTACCCATCGTATCCGATTTAAAAAATGCTTTACAGCGAAAACACAACATATGATTATGTTAGATCACCACCAAGTTCAAAAAACATACCGCCATTTTCCCAGCCAAATATAGGAGTCACAAAAACAGAAATAGAGATAAAGATAAAATTAATCACTAACCTATGACGATCTTCATCAGATGACTCTCATAGGACATCATGTTACACACTACGTGTATTTTTTGTTCGATAATGTGCATATTTATATCCAAAAATCTTAGTTTACATTGGCGCCATGTTCAGAAATGCCTCCAAAATATCCGTAGAAATTGCAGAGGGCCACGTCAAATAACAGAAATACTCATCATACACTTTGATGAAAGATACATGTTTTACATATAATTAAAGATACACTTGTTCTTAATGCAACCGCTGTGTCAGATTTAAAAAAAACTTTACGTAAAAAGCACACCATGCAATAATCTGAGGCGGCGCTCAAATATAAATAAAATTTCTCCGCCATGTTGGAGTCAACAGAAATACGAAATTACATCATAAATATTCCCTTTGAATATCTTCATCAGAATGCATTCCCAGGAATCCTAGTTCGACAATAAATTGTTGTTTTGTTCGATAATGTCAATTATTTATGTCCAAATAGCTGCTTTTGCTAGCGCTAGTACAAGTATCCAAACGCTCGTGCAAGTGACGCATAACGTCCGACGAAAACTTCAAAAAGTTATATTACAAGTCGAATAAACTGGTCAAACTTAGTAGAGAATCAATCTTCAGGATGTTGTTATCATATATATATCCAATCACGTTCCAACCGGAGAATTCCTTCGTGTCTGTAAAAGTAATGGAATGCAAGGCTATATCATGAGGAATGCGCGTGACCAGGAACTGGCAATCTGCCAGACCACAGACTGAAACACCTCCCATCCGGTCCCACATCACAGTATACACTTCATTTAATGTTCTACCGACTGTTGACATCTAGTGGAAGGCGTAGGAAGTGCAAACAAATCCATATCTTCCTGGAATTTGAATAGACGATGAGTAGAAAAAACACCAGCCTCAGAATTTCCACTTCCTGTTTGGAAGTTTGCCTGCATATATTAGCATCTGGGACAGAGTAGGAGGCAGTTCACTATGGGCACGCAATTCATCCAAAGTGAAAATGCTGCCCCCTAGCCCTAAAAAGTTAATATTGGGTCTACTGAGATCTCTTTTGTTCGAGGCATAGTTCACATCAGGCAATGCTTCTTTTGAATAGCAAACCCACATTTTGTGAGTTTTTTTATTAGGGCAGGGCAGCTCTAACCAACATCTCTAATCTCGTCTCAATTTATTTTTTAACCTTTATTTAACTAGGCAAGTCAGTTAAAAACAAATTCTTAATTTTCAATGACCGCCTAGGAACAGGGGATTAACTGCCTTGTTCAGGGGCAGAACGACAGATTTTTACCTTGTCAGCTCAGGGATTCGATCTTGCAGCCTTTCGGTTACTAGTCCAACGCTCTAACCACTAGGCTACTTGCCGCCACTCAATGATTGTACTCCAGGTTAACTGACGCCTGACTCCAATTAACTTTTGGAGAAGTCATTAGCCAAGGGATTCACATACTTTTCCCAACCTACACTGTGAATGTTTAAGTGATGTATTCAATATAGACCTGAAAAATGCTATCATTTGTATGTTATTAGTTTAAGCAGACTGTGTTTGTCTGTTGTGACTTGGATGAAGATCTAATTTAATGACAAGTTTATGCAGAAATCCAGGTAATTCCAAAAGGTTCACATACTTTTTCTTGCTACTGTACATCATCCAGGAGGATCCGCTTGATGGGGATGTCCATATCGGCAGACTGTGATATGGCCATTTCTTGGAGAGACTCCTTCGCCTCCAGGAGACTGTCAAACATGATGACAACCCCACCCCAACGGGTGTTGCTGGGCAGCTCTTATTCTTCTCACTTTGCTTGGTGATGTAGATTGCTGCTATAACTTGAGGACCCTTCACATACCTAACCATTTCCTTGGCATTCGACCACCCATCAGAGATGATTGCAATACAGTCTGCTTTCTCTATGATTTGCATGACCTTCACTTGAACGCTGTTGAACTCTGCATCCAGCAAATGAGTAGATAAAGCATGTCTGGTTGGAGGGGTGTATGCTGGGCGAAGAACATTCAGAAATCTCTTCCAATACACATTGCCTGTGAACATCAGAGGTGAACCAGTTGCATACACAGCTCGAGCAAGACATTCATCAGCATTTCTCTGACTACGTTCCTCCATCGAGTCAAAAACACTTCTGATTCCAGGAGGACCATGAGCTGTTGCTATCAATAAGGTGTCTGATTCATAATTTTCACCTCAAATAGAAGTAGAGTGACTTTTGTCACTGGTTGCTTGTTGTGAGCGACCAGGGAACTTTATGCACTTGGCCAGATGATTCTGCATCTTTGTTTCATTCTTCACATATGATTTGGCACAGTATTTGCAAATGTACACAGCTTTTCCTTCATCATTAGCTGCAGTGAAATGTCTCCACACATCAGATAGTGCCCGTGGCATTTTCCTGTAAAGATGAGAGAAACAAAGAGTAAAAAAAAAAAAAAATACAAATCCATATACAGATAAATAGTTAAGCAGTTAGATTAAACAACTCCTTTGTAAGATAAATGTTTTAAAATGAAACATGTATGGAAACAGGTGAATTAACACTCCTCAGTTAGCAGGCTCAAGCAAGCTAAAACCCACATGGTAGCAAAAACTAACTAGCAGAAATTGTTAGAAATTATTTAAACATGTTTTGCTATAGGCTACTATTTACTAGTTAACAAACAATCATGTATGTCAAATAAAATATATTCACCCCACCCAGTATTGTAATCAAAACTTACCTGAAAGCGTGTATTTCTTGGCTCAGACAGTGTAGTAGTGTGGGCTCAATAGCATCTCATTAGTTTGCAAGATCTTGAGAATCAGCTGTACATGTGATGGAAGAATGCACTGTGCATGCAGAGGGTTGCAATTCCATTGAATTGGGGAAAGTTTAACCAAAATATGCCACAAAACCTAGAATTGCCTTGTGTCCGACAAAAAAGGTTCACTGTTATAAGCTAAAAAAATATATAATTAAGCAAAATTCCCGGGCTTTACTTCCCATGGCAAATTGCGGAAAGTTTCCAAACCTTGGCAACCCTACCTTACACTGGGGCGAAGGTTCACCTTCGAACAGGACAACAACCCTAAGCACACAGCGACAAGTCTCAATGTCCTTGACTGGTGCCGCCAGAGCCCGGACCTGAACTTGATCGAACATCGCTGGAGAGACCTGAAAATAGTTGTGCAGCAACGCTCCCCGTCCAACCTGACAGAGAGGATCTACAGAGAAGAATGGGAGACACTCCCCAAATACAGGTGTGCCAAGCTTGTTGTGTCATAACCAAGAAGACTCGTGGCTGTAATTGCTGCCAAAGGTGCTTCAACAAAGTACTGAGTAAAGGGTCTGAATACTTATGTAAATGTGATATTTTTGTATTTGTTTTTAATTTTCTACTTTTGCAAACATTTCTAAACACCTGTTTTTGCTTTTTCATCATGGGGTATTATGTGTGGATTGATGAAGGAAAAACAATTGAATCCATTTTAGAATAAGGCTAACGTAACAAAGTGGACAAAGTCAATGGGTCTGAATACTTTCCGAATGCACCGTATATTATTGTCAGGCAAGGAACCACCAGCATCCCTAGTCATAATCTTGATGTCTATCTGTACAATGCACTAAGTAAATTTCTCAGCCGATGCTGTTGATACAATATATTTTCTCAACCATTTGGTATTAGGGATGTTTAGTTCTTGTTGAAGTATGCCTACTCTGAGTCACTCTTCACCAGTGAGACTTGAGCTGCATTTTTTTATACTGCAGAAATGCTTGAGTCAGACCTACTAATTTAGTCTGGCCTGATCCGCATGGTTGTTTCTGATTTGCTTTTCTACAGACCAAGATGACTGCTTGGCTACAGAAAAGTACAGATAGGCCATACCATATTGTGCTCGGGTTACTTTCATTGGCAGTTCTCCTAGAGATAGCCTAATCCTTTAGGAATCATGAGAACGGAAGACCTCTTCAAAATACACAGAAAACGGGGGAAGAGGGTTGATTTAGTCTTTCTGACTTTTCTCACGTACTTCGAGATCAGAGGCAAAATGTCTTCTTCTAGCACATCAGAGGAAGGATTTGAACAGAGGCATTCCTGTTCTTCAAGCACGTTCACAGACACTGAACCTGCAGTTCAGAACAGCTGTTTGAAGATTGAGGTGCTGTCTTTGTCAGAGTTGCTGCATTTCTTGCTCCACTAGACCACGGCTTCTCTACAAACTACTGGCGGGCGGCAAAGCTGGGTTCTGATTCTTATTTCACACATTTCTGTTTTTACATTTTATATTTCAGTCACTGGAGGCCAATTTTAGAAATGTGCAAACTCCTGACCTTTTTATTACCACAAACACACTCGGGAGCCTTAGAGGCGTCACTACAGACCCTGGTCCGATTCCAGGCTGTATCACAATCGACTGTGATTGGGAGTCCCATAGGGCGGTGGACAATTGGCCCAGCGTCTTTGGGATTTGGCCGGAGTAGGCCGTCACTGTAAATAAGAATTTGTTCTTATCTGACTTGCCTAGTTAAATAAAGGTCAATTAAAAAAAGGAGAAGAGTATCATGTCACTGGTAGTCTCTCAACTTTCTCTAATTGCAAATTAAAGAACTTTTTGGAGTTACTCAGCGCTTGGTTGTGCGATATTGTTATGGATGTTGTTATGGATGTTAATGAGGAAAATACAGTCGACGTATGATCTTGTTCACTCATGCAGTTGCTGGATGAGTTAAAAGTTGGCAAAATGTTTGAAGCACTGCTTTTGTAATCAAATAAATCAGTGCTTCAACATAAAAATTATTCAAACTCATTCATGCATTATTATGATTTACCTCTGTGGTAATTTCCTTTTCCACTTTGCTGTTTGAGACAAACACAGGCAAGTGATCCTCCCATTGATTTCCTCTTAAGCGAACTGCTCATTGATTTCTGCAGTGTGACCAGCTGTAGGATGGCCTGCCCTGCACCGCAGTGGCGGGCTTGTGATGGTCCATCAAGAGTGGGGTGTCATGAAGATTAAGCCTCAGCGAGACACTGATTTTCATGGGTGTTACGTAAGCCACATCTGTCCCTCCACATTACAGCATCGCCGATGTGGAGCCCACCATGTGAATAAAGGAGAAGAGATGGGTTACTCGAGCGCACACTGAATTCTGCTTACTGTCCCTGCCATTCAGCATGCAAGGATAGCGGCGGGAGATGCTTGTGCCTTAATGGAGGGGACTGGAGGAGAGTGGACTGAAATGGGCTTTTTAGACAGAGCCTGGTGCTGATGTGCAGGAAGGAAGCCATGAAATGACAGGGGCACAGTAGGTTCTGTGTAGGAACATACAGACTGCACTTAGAGCTAGTATTACCTTGCCGCAGCAGTTAATGTTTTACCATATTTCTCTGATTTTATTACCCTGCTGCCTCCTCCAGACATGATAATAAGGACAGAGCTTATTTGAACAGGTCTCTCCGATGGGATTGGGGTGGTGCCAGAGAATACTCTGATCATGGCGGTATCCAGCAGAGCTGTAAGTTATGGCTGTGCCCTAGACACTGACTGCATATTTCTCACATTGAAATGTAATTGGTCCTGACCTGGCAGCATGGTGGTCTGGACCAGTCATCAAGAGGATGAGTAGGCCTTCCAGTTGTCTGTGGCCTAATGATCATATGGTGATGGGAAAACATGGGCCTAATTGTGCAGCAAGAGACATCGGGAAGAGACTTTGAGTCAGCAAAGGATCAACGTTCAGAGGTTATATCTGGTCAATATGTCTTTTGACTGACAATCCTGTAAGACCATTCTCTCACCATGCTCTTGTCCCAGTCTGAAGTGCCCTCCTTGGGGCTCCCGAGGGTGCAGCGGTCTAAGGCACTGCATCTGTGCTAGAGGTGTCACTACAGACCCTAGTTCGAGTCCAGGCTGTATCACAACCGGCCGTGATTGGGAGTCCCATAGGGCGGCGCACAATTGGCCCAGCGTCGTCCACGTTAGGGTTTGGCCGGGGTAGGCCGTCATTGAAAATAAGAATTTGTTCTTAACTGACTTGCGTAGTTAAATTAAAATGAAATACAATTATAATAGAGATGGTGGAGAGGCCGGTTGACAGATATTGTAATTTCAGCATATCCTGGGGACTAGATGATAAGGGGGACAGCTGTCTGGTAGGGTTGGCTGTGTGTATATTGCCTGCAGCGTCTGCCAACCTGAACCTGTGGTTAAATTGACCTCAGAATATTACAGTACTGCAGCCTGGTAACAGTAGACTTGCTGCTTTAAAACCCACCCCTTTATTAGGGTGGCCCCAGCCCCAACCTAACAGCAAGCACCCCTGTAGCTAGCTACCCATTATTTTGAGTACATGCTTTTGTGTGTACTTACAATAAGTATTTTGGCGCAGTGTGCGGTTCACTTGTCTGTTATTGTTCTGCATGCGTGTACAGAAACAAAGCTTGTGGTCAAATGAGCATAACGGGAAAGCATTTGCACAGAACCTGAGTCCCACAGTGCTGTCTGGGATTGAGTCGGCTGGGCAGTGGAGGAGATGAGAGGAGAGAGATTCTGATCAGGGCCAGGATGGGGCGGACTGACTGCAGGCATAGCTGTCAGTGTGAAGCAGAGTAAATACTGTAGGGAGTCAAAAACAGGTAGATAAACCTGTTTGTGGTACTAGGAGTTGGAACCTGCATAAGTAAAGTGGAAATATTGTGTTTTCAAATGACTAGGGCCTTCCAAACCTTTACGACAATTCAACTCAACAGTCTTCTTTTTGAATATCATTCTTGGGATTTTCCTTGGTTGCACTGAGCAGATATTTTAGGACTAAATTGTTAATGAGGGACTCATTGCCTCAAGACTCAAACTCACACCCGCCTTATTATTTTAGTATGCCGTATGCTGTATGTTGCATGAGGGTCTTTTGATTGTAAAAAGGAATGTTATATGAATGTACACTGAAAGAATATCCATTAGTTGCCACTTGCCAGTATGATGCTTTAGTAGAAATGGTGGGAAGTTGGGGTCCCTTTCATTCCATCGCTCTTGGCCCATCTGAAACCATTTGGTGTTATATCAAGATAATCTTGATCCTCTATTGTGGTGGCTCTCTTTGCAAGGTGTGTTGTGCTAGATATGATCTACTGACCTCTGGAGCTGCTGTACTTCCTCTGTGTCAGTGTACAGCCTGGCATGCAGGACCACACCAGCTCTTTCCCTCTCACCAGCTCCCTGTGTGTGTCCAAGCATTTCAGTGTGACTTGCCTTCAGGAGTATGAAGGCCACAACCCCTCCCACCCCTATTCTCATTTCCACTTCCAACAGACTGGAACAGAGAGAGGGAGAGAGACAAACCAAGATACTGAGTGTGCCTGTGGAAGGCCTGGCTGTGGCAGTGGATCTCTGTAGACACAGCCCAGCTGGGCCTGCATGATGGCTCCTGCTGGGAGCTGGGGCTGTGTGGCGGCCTTGCTAGGATGAAAA
The DNA here is from genome assembly GCF_016432855.1 of Salvelinus namaycush. NCBI lineage: Eukaryota > Metazoa > Chordata > Actinopteri > Salmoniformes > Salmonidae > Salvelinus > Salvelinus namaycush. Next base: position 26,757,700 of record NC_052318.1, read on the forward strand.
GACCTAAAGGGGGGGTTCTGAGTGCCTCACTGTCGGTCCCTGCCTATGGAATGTAGGCTTGGAACAACCTCAGTCTCACACCAGTCACTTTCTTCTTGGCTGAGCTCGGTTGACCTCATTTTGTGTCAAAGTTCACTGTGCCACACACTGAGAGAGGACTATAGCGTAAGGCCATAGTCTGTGTCTGTGAAAATGTTGAGGGGAGGCAGCTGATTGTATCTCAGGAGGGCATGACTGTGCTGCGTCTGATCCGTCTTCATGTGGGAAAGCAGAGCTCAGCCCTCACCCAGCAGGTGCTATGGAAACAGAAAGGCAAGTATTGACCGGCGGTTCTCTGATTCCCATCCTCATAGAGAATGCATGGGCAGTCCTTATTTTATCAGGCCCCTGGTAGTAAGAGCTCTCTTCCAAATAAAGATAATCCAATAACACTTTTTCTCTCAGTCCTGGGGGATCTGGCTGCGGAACTCAATCTGTTTACTAATCCATACCTCCCAAAGACGGTTTTAATTATTTGGATGCTATACAGGTTCTTCCCCTACACAATAGTTTTGATTCCAACTCAAGGATAGGCAAGCGTTCTATACCAGATACCTGCCCATCGTCCTCGCAAGCACGGCCCCGAACTCAACAAAAGTAATTATTGCCTTGAAAACCTCTGCATAATGTTAATGATTGCATTTGCATTAGCTTTGTTTGACAGGCATTCTATGAAGAGAAATATTAAGTTGTGTCCACGTCTGTAGTCCAACTGGTGTCTTCTGCAGCTTTACACATTTTATTGAGGACTACAGTGGTCCATCTTTCAGAGCTCCATCTTAACCTCTCTGGGATATGTGGGACGCTAGCGTGAAAATGTGAAGCACCAGTGACAATGCAGAGCGCCAAATTCAAATAAATTATTATAAAAATGTAACTTTCAGGAAATCACACATGCAATACAGAAAATTAAAGCTACACCTGTTGTGAATCCAACCAACGTGTCAGATTTCAAAAAGGCTTTACGACGAAAGCACACCAAACGATTATGTTAGGTCAGTACATAGCCACAGAAAAACACAGCCATTTTTCCAGCCATTGAGAAGAGTCACAAAAAGCAGAAATAGAGATAAAATGAATCACTAACCTTTGATGATCTTCATCAGATGACACTCATAGGACTTCATGTTACACAATACATGTATGTTTTGTTCGATAAAGTTCATATTTATATCCAAAAATCTCAATTTACATTGGCGCGTTACGTTCAGTAATGTTTTGCTTCCAAAACATCCGGTGATTTTGCAGAGAGCCACATCAATTTACAGAAATACTCATCATAAATGTTGATGAAAATACATGTGTTATGCATGGAACTTTAGATAAACTTCTCCTTAATGCAACCGCTGTGTCAGATTTAAAAAAAGCTTTATCGAAAAAGCACACCATGCAATAATCTGAGTACAGCGCTCAGAGCCCAAACAAGCCAAAAAGATATCCGCCATGTTGTGGAGTCAACAAAGTCAGTAATAGCATTATAAATATTCACTTACCTTTGATGATCTTCATCAGAATGCACTCCCAGGAATCCCAGTTCCACAATAAATGTTTGATTTGTTCGATAAAGTCCATGTATGTCCAAATACCTCGTTTTGTTCGCGCGTTTAGTACACAATCCAAACTGACGACGCGCTGGCAGGTTCAGGCGAAAGTTCAGACGAAAAGTCATATTACAGTTCATAGAAACATGTCAAAATAAGTATAGAATCAATCTTTAGGATGTTTTTATCATAAATATTCAATAATGTTCCAACCGGAGAATTCCTTTGTCTTCAGAAATGCAAAGCTACCTCATGTGAATGCGCGTGACCAGCTCGTGGCACTCTGCCAGACCTCTGACTCAATCCCCTCTCATTCCACCCTCCTTTATAGTAGAAGCATCAAACAAGGTTCTAAAGACTGTTGACATCTAGTGGAAGCCTTGGGAAGTGCAATATGACCCCATTTCCACTATCTTGGATAGGCAAAGAGTTGAAAAACTACAAACCTCAGATTTCCCACTTCCTGGTTGGATTTTTTCTCAGGTTTCTGCCTGCCATATGAGTTCTGTTATACTCACAGACTTCATTCAAATAGTTTTAGAAACTTCTATCCAAATCTACTAATTATATGCATATTCTAGCTTTTAGGACTGAGTAGCAGGCAGTTTACTCTGGGCACCTTTTTATCCAAGCTACTCAATACTGCCCCCCTGTCCCAAAGTAGTTAACACAGTTCTGTATTCCTCATAGTTGAGCTAAACTGAGGGGGTAGACGAGGCTTAGTCTTCATCTTTCTGGATTGTGCGTTTGTTTAGACATCTGGAGATCTCTAGGAGAGCCAGTAATGCCAGTCCCATGCCAAGCATCACATTATCAGATCAAATTGTATTTGTCACATGTGCCGAATACAACAGGTAGACCTTACAGTGAAATGCTTACTTACAAGCCCTTAACCAACAATGCAATTTTAAGAAAAGCCCTTAAAAAAAATTAAGAGATAAAAATAACAAATAATTAAAGAGCATCAGTAAAATAACAATAGCGGGGCTATATACAGGGGGTACCGGTACAGAGTCAATGTGCGGGGGCACCGGTGTTGATGTAATAAGTACATGTAGGTAGAGTTATTAAAGTGACTATGCATAGATAATGACAGTGAGTAGCAGCAGCATAGAAGAGGGAGGGGGGGCAATGCAAATAGTCTGGGTAGCCATTTGATGACGTACCACAAGAAGCAGGACAACCAGAGAACCCAGAGCCAGAGTGTGTGCGTCTGCATGTGCGTGTATGAGACTGTCTCTTGCATCCAAAATCTGGAACTCTGAAAGATTTGAGTTCTATTGTGTGACGAGAGCCCAAGCAGAGGACGCAATATCAACCCCAGCCCTCCTCAGTGCCACTCATAATCTGGTGTTTGTGAGATTAACGATGGACCACAGCTGGATGGAAATGAGGTTCGATTGTGATTCAGAGAGGGTGGTCCATAATCTTCAAATCTCTCCATTTACAGACCTGGCTAAGGTCACTGGGACCAGCTCTCTGATGCTCATCCAGTGAGCAGCCTCTGACAGCCATGCCAAGAAGCTGTTCTGTCTGTCTGACTGGATGTCTGACCAGTCTTTTGTTTTGCTAGTTATTTGCCTGTTGCAAATTATAGGCTGCTGCTGCCTTCCCATTTACTGATTAATGACAGGATGCAGTCGACACACACTTTACTTTATACATAATATTTCCTCCCCACACACAGATACGATTTGCTAGGAACAGCCATCAGATGAGTAGACCATTAAAATGGTACATTGAAGTTAATTAATGATCACTCAGCCTGGTAAAATGGGCCAATGTTTTTTACCTCTCTCTGCTTTTAGCCAAATTTGTGCTTGATTGCAAATGCATCATGGACCGTTACTTATTAAGACTGTGAGTGCAGAACGAGAGATACGTCTGAGCGTTGCCCTATTAGTGTGTTTGTGCTGTGCTTTGAATACTGATGGAATGGAAAAGAGCCTGTGTTGAAACGAGTTTCTGCCTGCGTGGAGTCTTCTGATGGTTTTGATTATGAAGGTAGTGGACCTCACGCTGATGTTCAGCGGTGGAAAGGATGCTTGTTATGCCTTTGTATAGTAAGTCTGGGCCAGTGCACGCATAGTAGGATGAGTAATGCTAATGTGCTCTAATGTGAAAAAGGGGATCCGACTGCTGTTGGGTAATGTAATGTTTGGTTTAATTTCCCTTACTTTAGTATTCAGTAGTTACAACAGATTTTCTGGGTATGAATATACCATTGCTGGCATGTTTGTTTTCTTCTGAGGTCCACAGTGGAGCTCTGTCTTCAACTGAGTAAGAGGATATAGGAGGGCCACAAACCACCATTCTCTCTTTCTCTCATTATCTCTTTGGCCTTATCGCTCCTTCCAGCTCTGTTTATTTCCCCCCCCCCCCCTCTCTCCCTCTTTATATGTCTACCACCCCACCTCTATCGTTTCTCATCTGTCACTACACACACAGTGAAAAGTTTTCCGAAGCTCCTTGTCTTGTTTCCAAAGGTTTTGTTAGAGCAGCAAAGCCTCCGTGGAATATCATAACTCCGTGTTCTGAAATTTTTATCAAAAGGAAATGCTGAGGCACAATCTTGCTTCCGAGGAGGAGGAGGAAGCACAGATCGACTTGTCGGTCCTCGTCAGTGCAGAGGGGAAAGGCTCTCGTCGTGACATTTTGAGAGCGGCTCTCTTGAACTGAGGCTTGATCTCAGTGCCTGCCTCAGTACAGAAGTGTGACAGTGAGTCTAAGCTGGTGATTAATAAGGTTACCTGTCCGTCAGAGATTATTTTTCTCTGCTTGCTGTGTGTCTGTGAGGAGGAAGTAAATCTCAACATACAGTGGCAGTAGGGCCGTCAGATGCATACACAATGAGACATGCAAAGCTTTTGAAGAGAAAGGAAGTATTTCACTACAAATCTATTGTTTTTAATTGCGTGTTTTCAATTGGTGTTTGTGCCAGTGAACAAGTGTCTGTTCTGCATGTAGCCTAGGCCTACTGTTATCAACCTGCTTACAAAGCTGATCTGTGGTCAAACTGATACAATGCCTCTGACAAGGATAAAAGCAATCTATCATAATGTAGGCCTAACCCTGTAACATAAAGCCTGTGTAATTTGCTGTGCAGTGAAATCATGTCATGATGGATTGGATCTATATTGGTATATACTGTACATACTGGAGCTTTTCACTACAGATGTAGTATCTTAATTAAAGACAGTTTGTTACAGCAGGAAAATAATCATCACATTTCCAGCAACAGGAAATGTGGATAAGAATTCAGACATTTTTGTATTGGTTGAAATATTTTTTCTTAAGGGAAAAATCAAGTCTGATATTTCAAACTGGAAATTACAAACTTCAGTAGCCCTTTTAAAACTAAAATACACTACAAGGTTTACATTTTCTGCATTGCAGGAAAGTTATCTTGCAACATGGTGCTCAAATTAAGATCCAACATATTTAGATTTCAAAAAGTGTGTTACATTGTTGTCTTGGCCTAACTCACTCCATCCGACACCAATGTAGAGCATGCACCTTTTAATAATCTTGTTCCAGATTGTTCAATTGAAGCTTACTTTTGTCAGCGTGTCTCTACCTTTTAGCAGCTCTGGTTAAGTGTTTACTGCCATTCAATGGGTTTGAGTGGCCTTGCCTCTCATGCCTCTCCCTCTGGCCAGGGAACATGTAGAAAAGGACATTGTGGTGAAAGTGGAGGTGTGGTGACCTCAGGCCAGTGTGCAGTCCCCCAGGTGTATTGATGTCAGCTGTTTGACAAATAGATAAGTACACAGCTCTGACGTAACCTAACCAGGAGCACTACGACTCAGTACTATAGACTAATCCCCCCCCCCCCACACACACACACACACTGCCCAACAGTTTAAACTTTTATGTAGGCCTTTGATGTATAATCGGTTTGACAAATAGGCCTAGACTAGATAGTAGTAGCCTACATACATACATACATTGCAAATACGGTGTACCCTGCCCCAACCTCGAATACCAAAAAGTTGTATTTGTGTGTTTGTTTCTCATCACAGTGATATTCTTAGCAGACTGATTTGAGTAATTCATTGAGATCCATGCAATTAGGCTTTCCATTTGCATGAACAATGTTTCACTAATTGCAACCTCCCATTGAGCTAATTATTTCCCTATTGTGTTGTGATCCAAATTTGTGACGTCTGCCGTGGACGATGACTTTGATTAATGACCAAATCACTGCATGCGTTTTTCAATGGAGTAGAGAAGTGTGTGCGCTACCTACGTGAAAACGAGCATGTGCGAGCCTTGGGATTGATATTCTCACAGGGATACAAGCCTGAAATGAAATGTTATACATTCCATTGTGTGAATTTCGCAGCACTGAGTTTTTTTTGTACTTTTACTGCTATGTCTCCAAAATTCCTTGAGTTCTTCCATAGCTAAACCCAAGTGATGGATTGAATTGTACCTAGCTCATCTTTTCTGCTAGAGATCTTATGTGTAAGAAGGACCGTGTGTGTCTGTCTATTTCAGAGCGGTCCATTGACTCTAGTCTGACCCAGTGCTAACCTCACTGCTCTCTCACCTCGTGGCCGATGGACATCCTACCTGACACCAACTGTGATCCCTCCTCCCCTACCGAGATGGAATTGAGACATTGTGAAGCAGAGTGTTTCCCTTATATGCATTTAGCAGATATTTAATATTGTCTGACTGGTGTAGTTTGTTTCCCCTCGCTCATCAACTTTGATAGTCAAGAATATGTTTTGCATTATTCTAAAGGCCTACTGCAACACGTAGCATGTTTTAGTTTCCCTTACAGTAAATGTGATATAGTTATAGTAAATAAAACCGTCCTGTAACAGCTTCTTTTTACAAAGTTAAAGGTAAGAGAATGGTACCAACCTGCAAGGTGCGTGGTCAAGTTATTAACATGAACACCAACGCTAATAAATAGGCATAACACAAACTCGTCGCCCATTCATCTATCTGTGATTCATTCAGTAAGGAGAGAGAGAGAGACGCATTAGCGCCTGGCTGGGTACCAACTTCCTACACCGCATTGTCTTGGTAGGTTAAGTTGGGAATAGGTGTGCAAAAAAACTGGTTAAAAGGCTCTAAATACTTGATTTCAAAATTGTGACAAATGAGCAATGTAAAATACAAACATTTAGGAAAAGTCAGGGAAGGAGCAGGACGTTTTTTGTTGAGATTATTATTATTATTTACTAAATCAAATGTCAGTGGCCTTTGGCCTATGCCAGTTCTAGTGTTAAAGTCAAATGAGTTTTTCCATACTTGTGTTCCTTCATTCCCATTTTCCACTTCTGCTCTCATAAGAACAGTTCTCAAGCCTCTAAAAAATGCTGACCAGCATTGCAGCACGTAAGGACCAGCTCTCACATTTAATTATAACTGATGGCAAAAAAAATCCCATAATGACTATTGGTAATGGTTGTGTGTTTGCAAGGTTCTCAGCTGTTGGGTAATGGACAACTGTTTATTTCCTTGTATGGTTATGTTTATGAATATGCTCTCAATGTGATGTAGACCTACTAATATAGCTACTTGAGCATCAAGCCTCACAGGCTCCGGTATAAGGGTTGCTGGTTAGTGAGGTGTCCTGATATGTGACCCTCTGTTCCCGGTGTGTGTGCTGCATGCGTGGATGCGTTTGACCCTCTGTACTGTATGTGTGTGATTCCCTCTGTGTGTGGGTGTATGTCCTGATGTTTGACCCTCTGTTCCTGTGTGTTTTTGCAGGGAGTAAACGTCAGGCCCCAGAAGGATGCCCAGGTGGGGCGGGACGGCATGCGGAGGAAGGACTGGCACGACTACGAGGCAATCAGGAGAGATGCTGCTCGCTCTGGTAGGACAGAACTTCAGGAAATCCCTCGCACACACTCACTCCCCTTTTTAGTTTGAGGTTTGAAGCCCACAACTATACTGCAATAACAAATGATTCCACACAAGGCATTATATGTTTGTAGGAACATGAGCTTTTCAAAGGTTTTGATTCTAGCACAACGACTGTAGGCCATTAAACCTGATGTGGTCGACAGACTGCAAGCCATTTCTAATGTCCTTATGGTTCATTCAGCAGGTACTGGGATTTTAGCTGACACTAAGTCCAGGTACTTTCACTGTCTGTCAGAGAAAAGCAAATCATTACTGGCTAGAACACGACAACAGATGGATGGACCAAGGCATTTCAACCTAAGTTGACATTATCTTTGCACTCATGTCTGTTCTGTTCTCTCTGCGCGTGTGTGTGTGTAGGTAACGGGGAGCAGGGTAAGCCCTTTCCTCTGACCGACACTGACCGGGTGGACCAGGCCTACAGGGAGAATGGGTTCAACATCTATGTCAGCGATAGGATCTCCCTCAACCGCTCTGTCGCAGACATCCGGCACCCAAAGTGAGTGCGTGTTTCTATTTTAAATTTACCCAGCTTGTCAACTCCACATTCCTTCGAAAGGATAAGTATAGTTTAGTCACCGTTGTTTCTTTGGCCCGACCCGAAAAATCGGTTGACAGATATTATCGGCCGACATTAACGTTTCACATAAATATTTGTATCTGTCTTTATTCCACAGATAAAGCATTGATATTATACACATAGAATAAACAAATACGTCTGCTCATTTGCAGTCATTTTTTGAAATGTTCAATGGTTGCTTGAAGAGGGCGCTCTGAGTTGCTCATTGAACATAATTAAGCCCTAAGTAACAACGTGAGAGAGAGTTTGCATGGTGATTTGACGGTGAGTAGCTTGCCGTAGTCAGCGTATTTGAATATGTAAATAATCAAAAGTACACTTCACCAAGCAGCCAGCCCGGTCTTCATCACATTCTCACTTAGTTAACATTAGCTTAGCTATCTAGCCAGCAAGGTAGTTAGCCTAGCTAGCAATCTGTGCTACTTATATGCTAACACTGGACTGGCGCAAAAGTGAACACTGGTCCATGATACAAAAATAACACGATTACTGTCTGGGCCTATTATTTTAGACAGTGGGCTTATTTAGTTAGTTTTCCAAAATATGCTATCTGCAAAAAAGCAAGACAGTTGTCGCAGCTCTATCATTCAGGCCATGGCTTGCATTCATGATGAGTTAATATGACAGGGGGCGCTATTTACACTCTGGGGGAAAATCGTTCCCAATTTAAACGGCCTCGTACTCAATTCTTGCTCGTACAATATGCATATTATTATTACTATTGGATAGAAAACACTCTCTAGTTTCTAAAACCGTTTGAATTATTTCTCTGAGTGAAACAGAACTCCTTCTGCAGCACTTTTCCTGTCAGGGAGTGAGATTTCAGAAAATCAGGTCCCTGTTCTGAGATCAGTTTATAAGTCCCCATGCAAGCTATGAGGGTACATGCACTGCATACGCCTTCCTCTAGATGTCAGTAAGCGGTGAGACTTTGAATGGAGTCGATTGCGCAATCTGGGAACTTATATTAGACGTGGAACCGGAAGTACCGTTCTTTTCAACAGTGCGCTTGGCGCATGAAGACATCAGAATGGCGTCCTGCAAACGCTTTCGTTTTAGTATTTCTATATCTCCAGTCATGTTTGTATTCGTTATAGGTGTTAAAGACATCATAAGGTAGTTAATTTAAACCGACTTATAGCAGTTTATAGCAGTTTATTGCGATTTTCTGGGATTTCAATGCCATGCGCTTCCATTTGTTGGGCACCTCTCCAGTGGGTGGCTAACGTTTAGCGGCTAATTCGACTGGACAAGAGGACATCTTTCAGCCAAAAGACGATTGTTTTGAAGAAAGGACACCTTGCCCAAGATTCTGATTGAAGCTCAGCTAATAGTAAGCAGTCTTTATGCTTTTAATTAATTGTTCTGTTGTTAAAAGTAAAATGCATGAGAGGCCATTTCTTGCAGTATAGCATTGCGTTATCGCAGCCTGTATTGCGCAGTAACGATAATTTTAAAAATGTAATTCAGCGATTGCATTAAGAACTAATTTGTCTTTCAATTGCTGTCCAACCTGTATTTTTTAGTCAAGTTTTGGAATAGTTACTGATTAGATTAGGCGCCTCTTCAAAGATTTCTCCTGCCATTTTCCTGGCAGCTTTGCTACTTTTCTCATTGTATAACACGATTTGTGCCGCTAAATATGCACATTTTCGAACAAACTCTATATGTATGTTGTAATATGATGTTACAGGACTGTCATCTGAAGAATTCTGAGAAGGTTAGTGAAAAAATTAATATCTTTTGGTGGTTTATACGTAATGGCTATGTTTGGCTTGAATCAATGCTATTGTGAGCTATTGTGATGTTTGCTATTGTGCTAAGCTAATATAACGTTATATTGTGTTTTCGCTGTAAAACACTTAGAACATCTGAAATATTGTCTGGATTCACAAGATCTGTGTCTTTCAATTGCTGTACGCTGTGTATTTTTAAGAAATGTTTTATGATGAGTAATTAGGTAACACAGGTTGGTCTCTATAATTGCTCTGGCTGCTTCGGTGCTATTTTTGACGGTAGCTCTGATGGTAGCTGCAATGTAAAACTGATTTATACCTCAAATATGCACATTTTTCGAACAAAACATAGATTTATTGTGTAACATGTTATAAGACTGTCATCTGATGAAGTTGTTTCTTGGTTAGTTTGGTTGTTTCTTGGTTAGTTAGGTTGGCTTTGTGCATGCTACCTGTGCTGTGAAAAATGTCTGTCCTAATTTGTATTTGGTGGTGAGCTAACATAAATATACGTGCTGTTTTCGCTGTAAAACATTTTAAAAATCGGACATGTTGACTGGATTCACAAGATGTGTATCTTTCATTTGCCGTATTGGAATTTGGAATTTTTTGAATTTCGTGCTCTGCCTTTTCAGTGGAATGTGGGAGGAGTTCCGCTGGCGGAACGCAGGGGCTAGACAGGTTAAGAAGCTAACGTTACCAAAACAGCCTGCATAAACATTTTCAGTGCCATTTGCAGCTGCAATTTATAGCAAATACATGTACATTTTCTGTAAGAAAACATTGTCGTAATGAACAGCTAACCTGTGTCGTAACGTACACTCATTGTGAGGTTGCCATAAAGTGTTAGTTTACATGACCTTTGACTGTAAATAATGTAGTAAATCTACTCGAGACAAATGCTGACGATGACACCTAGTGGTGACGTTCCGAACGACATGTTACTGCTTTTCAATGCTTATTTGTGACTCGCCACCTGGATTCGGTCTTATGTAACAAAATTTGAAGTGGTGTTTTTTTACATTATATAAAAGTAGACTCCGAGCTACAAAATGGTATATCATACACTGCATTTGAGGAACAATGGGAAAGTAATTCTGCTTTGAAAGTTGATCAACTTGTAAACTCACTTTTGAGAAAATCGCCTTTTGAATGTTTTGCTATCTAGTGAAGAGTTCTCCTTTGTCTACACCCATTCGGCATCGTTCACACCCTTACCCATCTCGTTTCGCTCTCGAAGTGCACACTTCACGCTCTGGCCGATGATTTGTTTACCTCTGGATAACATGAAAACAGCCTAACCAGCTCTGCTGGCAACAATTTAATTACGCTTTTGTGCAGACGTTTACTGACACCGGCCATATTCAACGGGTGTTGTACACACGTCACATCGTAACACTAGCTAACGAGCCAGCCAGCCAACGTTAGCTAGTTAAACAATAAACAGTGCCAACAATGACACAGTGCTGGGAGCTAATCAACCATGTTCAATGTTCACTAGCTAACATTAGGCTCTAACTGGAACAACAAACGGCTCTGGGAAACGAATAATAACGTCAGGTAGGGAGCCAGCCAGCTAACGTTAGCTAAAAATGAAGCCACTTTCTGTCAAAATTAGAAAACGTGTAATGTTAGTCTAAAGTTAGCTAGCTATCTTACCTGTATACATCATCGTGCGTGGACGCGTCTCCCTGTCAGGAATGCCATACCACGGTTGCCCTTAGTTTGAAGATGAAATCCGGAGACAGGTGTTTCCTCCATCTCTTTAGCTATCATACTCTTATTCCGCTGATTTTCAGAACTTGATCCTCCAGAAAGTGGAGAGCCACACGTATGCAGCTCCACTACACAATATTTTTTTTGAAATCCACGTTTGATAGGATTACCAACACAGACTGACAAGCTTCTATGGCAGACCAATCCGAACTCCTCTCTCGGCATGTCCAGCCTGCTCATTATCTCAGCCAATCATGGCTAGTGGGAAGGTTGCCAGCTCTTTCTGTGGCTTAACCAACAAGGCTCGTAATTTAACAATTATATTTATATTTACAGATGGCATACAAGTGTGTTATTAACCTCTCTGGGATATGTGGGACGCTAACGTCCCAACTGGCCAACATCCAGTGAAAATGCAGAGCGCCAAATTCAAATAAATTACTATAAAAATTTAACTTTCATGAAATCACACATGCAATACACCAAATTAAAGCTACACTTGTTGTGAATCCAGCCAGCGTGTCAGATTTCAAAAAGGCTTTACGGCGAAAGCAAACGATGCTATTATCTGAGGACAGCACCCCAGCAAACAAACACAGACCATCATATTTCAACCCTCCAGGCGCGACACAAAACGCAGAAATAAAGATATAATTCATGCCTTACCTTTGACAATCTTCTTCTGTTGGCACTCCAATATGTCCGTTAAACATCACAAATGGTCCTTTTGTTCGATTAATTCCGTCGATGTATATCCAAAATGTCCATTTATTTGGCGCGTTTGATCCAGAAAAACACCGGTTCCAACTCGCGCAACATGACTACAAAAGTTACCTGTAAGCTTTGTCCAAACATTTCAAACTACCTCCTAATACAACTTTAGGTATTTTTTAACGTAAATAATAGATACAATTTAAGACGGGATATACTGTGTTCAATACCGGAGGAAAACAATGTGTAGCGAGCCTCTGTGTAACGCGCTTCTAACAAAGATTACACTTCCCTCTAGCCTCGTTCTGAACAGTGCTGCTTCTTCATTCTCAAAGGAAAAACCTCAACCAATTTCTAAAGACTGTTGACATCCAGTGGAAGCGATAGGAACTGCAAGAAAGTCAATAAGAAATCTGGATTCCCAATGAAAACCCATTGAAAAGAGTGACCTCAAAACAAAACAAATCAGAATGGTTTGTCCTAGGGGTTTTGCCTGCCAAATAAGTTATGTTATACTCACAGACATGATTCAAACAGTTTTAGAAACTTCAGAGTGTCTTCTATCTAAATCTACTAATAATATGCATATCTTAGCTTCTGGGCCTGAGTAGCAAGCAGTTTATTTGGGCACGCTTTTCATCCAAAATTCCGAATGCTGCCCCCTATCCTAGAGAAGTTAAGGCACATGAAAGTTCACATGTTCAAGAAGGCATTTCTGCCCAAAAATGCATTTTGATAAAAAAATATTTTTGACATTCAAGCGGCTCTCCTGTTAAGTTGTGACATTCTACATACGCCTAGTTTCCTAAATCTGGTCACATTTGTGAACTGCAGTTTCAGATTTACTTTGAGACTAAGTTTAAATCAATCTGGCCAGTGACTCTTTGTGGTGGTTTAGCATATAGAGGATCTGGTTTATTTTTGGTGGAAATCCTGTAAACCACAAATAAAATGTTCTTAAATTCAGTACATTTTTATATTTTGTTGAAAGAATCATTCAGAATATCTGTTTAATCCTTTCACACAAAAGTTGTATAAACCAAGGTCTGTTTTTTTCATTCCACCCCTAAAACAAAATATCGGCAGATATATCGGTAATCAGTGACTTTTGCCTCCCTAAAATGGGAATCGGACCCAAAAATCCCATATGGGTCGGGCTCTAGTTGTTTCACATGCTCCTGATGATGCAAAATGCATGTGAGCATTAAGTGGAAGGTGTATTTCATTCATATTTGAAGATGTAGCTACTTTCCTCATAAGCTATTAAGTATATTTATATGCACACTAATAATTTAATATTAAACTGATTGTGGCAGAAGGCCTAGTATGGCATTAGTCATCTAAACACCTTATTCTGCTTATCTTAATCGGTGTAAGGTCAAAGTCGAAGTAAGCATACGCCAATTAAAGCACCTGGTTTTATGAGCAGTCTTTCAAATGATTAGTACATGTAAACATCTTAATCAGCGTTCCAGTCGTGTATTTGATCAGTGCATGGGCCAGTACCGTTAGTGCAAGCCTCCCTCTTATGCGAGAGTGAGTTCTGGAAATTGAAATAAATTCATTAGGTCCTAATCTATGGACTTAACTGGGCAGTGGTGCAGCCATGGGTAGGCCTGCAAGGGCATAGGCCCACTCACTTGGGAGCCAGGCCAATCAGAATTTTTCCCACAAAATAGCTTTTTTATATACAGGAATACTAATCAGTTTCATCAGCTGTCCAGGTGGCTGGTCTCAGACGATCCTGCAGGTGAAGAAGCCGGATGTGGCGGTCCTGGACTGGCGTAGTTACACGTGGTCTGCGGTTGTGAGGCCGGTTGGACGTACTGCCAAATTCTTTAAAACAATGAAGGTAGCTTATGGTAGAGAAATTAACATTCAATTATCTGTCAAGAACTCTGGTTGACATTCCTGCAGTCAGCATGCCAATTGCACACTCCCTCAACTTGAGAAATCTGTGGCATTGTGTTGTGACAAAACGGCACATTTTAGAGTGGCCTTTAATTATCCCCAGCACAAGGTGCACCTGTGTAATGATCATGCTGTTTAATCAGCTTCTTGATTTGCCACACCAGTCAGGTGGATGGATTATCTTGGCAAAGGAAAAATGCTTACTAACAGGGATGTAAACAAATTTGTGCACAAAATTAGAGAGAAATAAGCATTTTGTGCATATGGAAAATCTCTGGAATATTTTATTTCAGCAAATGAAACATGGGACCAACACTTTACATGTTGCATTTATATTTTTGTTCAGCATAAATAGTTTTCACATAGAAACTTCGTCCAAACTCCGAACCAAATGGTCTTCACAAAAATAACATGGGCACTGTGGTAGAACGTTTATTTTGTTAGATTTTCTGCATCTATTAAAAGTCCCATCAGGTAGCTTGATTTCAGATGATAATCTGATTTAGGGTTGGGCGTTATCCATATTTTCATACCGTCCTCCTCTCATACTGGGATATATACGTTATTACCGGCTTAGTACACGAGGGGGCACATAAAAAAAAATTTGACGCCCAATGTATATATATCAGATTTCTAACAAAATTAGCACAGGTAATAGTGAATGTCAACAGAGGTTGCTAGCTAAATATGCTATCGAGCACAAGCGAAAATAAACTAATTGCAAAGATGGGCAATCCAGCTCATGAAGTTATACATATACAGGTAGGAGCTACCAAATGTCATTTTTGGTGAGTTTGGACATTTTACAGCGACTGTGAACAAGCAACATTGTGCAAATTAACAAAGTTTTGACGTATGCTTTTTTGAAGGAAGAACAGTACTGGCTCTGGAGCAATATGTGTAGGCTACACACTGTATGTCTGGAGTCGCTAGGGCAATGAGTCTGCCTGTTCTGCTCTGAGAGGAGAAGATGGGCTGAGAACGAAGAAGAGAAAAAACGCAAGGAAATCAAGATGGTGGCATCTATACAAATAACGAATCCAAAGGGCTTTGACTTCTCAAACACGGCAGAAAGCTGTGACAATATGATGCTCTGTCACCTTATTAATTAATCCACCTACTTAGATTAACTAGCAAATTAAAGTTAGGGGTCGCGTTAATACAGAATTCTGTGTTTTTCACACAGGAAACAAAGAATGCATAAGAAATATCTTGCAGATTTAAAATGCTTCTTATTGTAATTTATGCTCTGTTTAAGACAAATATACGGGCTTCAGTTGCACTTCTCCACTCAGATGAGAATTCACTAACAGGCATTCTATCAGCAGACAGACAGCGCTCTGACTGATGTGTATCTACAAACAAATCTGTGACTGGCTCAACTGTTCTGTGGAACTAGGGTAAGCTTCATAATGTAAAATAATAACAGATTTGATTGATTTAGGATCCCTATTAGCCGATGCCAATGGCGACAGGTAGTCTTACTGGGGTCCGACACATAACAAAAAAAACGTTACAATTTACTATATATTTAAAAATATTAACATGTGTGCATCTATCAGTTACACATGCATTTCAGTACTTGCACACAACAATTAGGTCACATGGGGAGAGGCGTTGTGCCGTGATCAATGTTCCTTCCAATTTTTGGGGGCACTGAGCAAATTTGGAAACTTGAACGTTGTGAGAATTTTGTGCAACTTCCGGTGCGCATTTACAGTGAACACTGAAGCCGTAGCCTTAGTTTTATTAGCTACTGTTTGAGCATAATGTAGGCCTACCAACAAAACCAATGGAGCAAACCCCATAACATATTAACATGGAAATAGCTTTTGATTTCTATGATAGCCTACAGTAGCCTGTATGTGGTGTTCAGTGCAGTCCTACATGGCATAACTTTTTTACTTTGTCTGTAACACCTAGGGCCAAATAGGTGACTGTACATTACATTGTGTTTATATGATGCAAGAAACCACTTTACAAAATAAAATGTATTATTATTACCATACAGAGAATTAGACAATGTAGGCTACCTGTCTGAAAATACAACACTTCCTTTTTTTTTTTTTTTTTTGACATACGCTTTTTACCTGACTGGCTTTTCAAAGACAGCTTGACATGTAGCTTACATGTTTTGTGCTCTTGTGGGAAGCAGTAACTCCCCATTGCTGACCTACAGTTGAAGTCGGAAGTTTACATACACTTAGGTTGGAGTCATTAAAACTCGTTTTTCAACCACTCCACACATTTCTTGATAACAAACTATAGCTTTGGCAAGTCGGTTAGGACATCTACTTTGTGCATGACACAAGTAATTTTTCCAACAATTGTTTACATGCAGATTATTTCACTTATAATTCACTGTATTACAATTCCAGTGGGTCCAAAGTTTACATACACTAAGTTGACTGTGCCTTTAAACAGCTTGGAAAATTCCAGAAAATTATGTTATGTCTTTAGAAGCTTCTGATACCTCAATTGGAGGTGTACTTGTGGATGTATTTCAAGGCCTACCTTCAAACTCAGTGCCTCTTTGCTTGACATCATGGAAAAATCAAAAGAAAATCAGGCAAGACTTCAGAAAAAAAATTGTAGACCTCCACAAGTCTGGTTCATCCTTGGGAGAAATTTCTGTACGCCTGAAGGTACCACGTTCATCTGTACAAACAATAGTACGCAAGTATAAACATGCAGCCGTCATACTGCTCAGGAAGGAGACGCGTTCTATCTCCTAGAGATTTCTCCTAAATCAATCCCAGAACAACAGCATAGGGCTTTGTGAAGATGCTAGAAAATTTGTGGACACGACTGAAAAAGAGTGTGCGAGCAAGGAGGCCTACAAACCTGACTCAGTTACACCAGCTCTGTCAGGAGGAATGGGCCAAAATTCACCCAATATATTGTGGGAAGCTTGTAGAAGGCTACCTGAAACGTTTGACCCAAGTTAAACAATTTAAAGGCAATGCTACCGAATACTAATTGAGTGCATGTACACTTTTGATCCACTGGGAATGTGATGAAAGAAATAAAAGCTGAAATATATCATTCTCTCTACTATTATTCTGGCTAAAATAAAGTGGTGATCCTAACTGACCTAAGACAGGGAATTTTTACTTGAAATAAATGTCAGGAATTGTGAAACTGAGTTAAAATGTATTTGGCTAAGGTGTATAACTTCCAACTTCAACTGTATGTGCTTCAGGCAGAAGTCTTCACGCTTTTTGATGTATTTCTGAACCGAAAATCATCCAAGACTTCAAAATTGTAGACCTCCACAAGTCTGGTTCATCCTTTGGAGCAATTTCCAAACACCTGAAGGTACCACGTTCATCTGTACAAACAATAGTACAGAAGTATTAACACCATGGGACCACGCAGACTGCTTAGGAAGGAGACGTGTTCTGTCTCCTAGAGATGAACGTACTTTTGTGCGAAAAGTGCAAATCAATCCCAGAACAACAGCAAAGGACCTTGTGAAGATGCTGGAGGAAACAGGTACAAAAGTATATCCATAGTAAAACGAGTCCTATATCGACATAACCTGAAAGGCTGCCCAGCAAGGAAGAAGCCACTGTCTCAAAACCGCCATAGAAAAGCCAGACTAAGGTTTGCAACTGCACATGGGGACAAAGATCGTACTTTTTGGAGAAATGTCCTCTGGTCTGATGACACAAAAATAGAACTGTTTGGCCATTATGACCATTGTTATGTTTGGAGGAAAAAGGGGGAGGCTTGCAAGCTGAAGAACATCATCCCAGCCGTGAAGCACGGGGGTGGCAGCATCATGTTGTGGGGGTGCTTTGCTGCAGGAGGGACTGGTGCACTTCATAAAATAGATGGCATCATGAGGAAGGACAATTATGTGGATATATTGAAGCAACATCTCAAGACATCAGTCAGGAAGTTAAAGCTTGGTCGCAAATGGGTCTTCCAAATAAACAATGACCCCAAGCATACTTCCAATATTGTGGCAAAATGGCTTAAGGACAACAAAGTCAAGGTATTGGAGTGGTCATCACAAAGCCTTGACCTCAATCCCATAGAAAATGTGTGGGCAGAACTGAAAAAGTGTGTGCGAGCAAGGAGACCTACAAACCTGACTCAGTTACACCAGCTCTGTCAGGAGGAATGGGTCAAAATTCACCCAACTTATTGTGGGAAGCTTGTGGAAGGCTACCCGAAATGTTTGACCCAAGTTGAACCCTTTAAAGGCAATGCTACCAAACACTCAATTAGTATATGTACACTTCTGACCCACTGGGAATGTGATGAAAGAAATACAAGCTGAAGTAGATCATTCTCTCTACTATTATTCTGACATTTCACATTCTTAAAATAAAGTGGCGATCCTAACTGACCTAAGACATGGTATTTTTACTGTGGGATCTTAAATAGACAGCTGTGTGCCTTTCCAAATCATGTCCAATCAATTGAAATTACCACAGGTGGACTCCAAGTTGTAGAAATATCTCAAGGATGATCAATAGAAACAGGATGCTCTATTTCGAGTCTCATAGCAAAGGGTCTGAATACTTATGTAAATAAGTTATTTATTTTGAATACCTTTGCAAAAGATTCTATAAACCTGTTTTCGCTTAGTCATTATGGGATATTGTTTGTGGATTGAGGGGGAAAAAACAATTTAATCATTTTTAGAATAAGGCTGAAAAGTAAGAAAGTGGAAAAAGTCTTTGTAGGGCTAAAAAGCAACAATACAAAATCAAGATCCCACAAACAACAGGTGGGAAAGGCTGCCTAAATATGATCCCCAATCAGACCATACAGACCTTATCCAGATCCTTCAGGTTTCGGGGCTGTCGCTGGGCAATACGGACTTTCAGCTCTCTCCAAAGATTTTCTAATGGGTTCAGGTCTGGAGACTGGCTAGGCCACTCCAGGACCTTGAGATGCTTCTTACTCCTTAGTTGCCCTGGCTGTGTGTTTCGGGTCGTTGTCATGCTGGAAGACCCAGCCACGACCCATCTTCAATGCTCTTACTGAGGGAAGGAGGTTGTTGGCCAAGATCTCGCGATACATGGCCCCATCCATCCTCCCCTCAATACGGTGCAGTCGTCCTGTCCCCTTTGCAGAAAAGCATCCCCAAAGAATGATGTTCCCACCTCCATGCTTCACAGTTGGGATGGTGTTCTTGGGGTTGTACTCATCCTTCTTCTTCCTCCAAACACGGCGAGTGGAGTTTAGACCAAAAAGCTCTATTTTTGTCTCATCAGACCACATGACCTTCTCCCATTCCTCCTCTGGATCATCCAGATGGTCATTGGCAAACTTCAGACGGGCCTGGACATGCGCTGGCTTGAGCAGGGGGACCTTGCGTGCGCTGCAGGATTTTAATCCATGACGGCGTAGTGTGTTACTAATGGTTTTCTTTGAGACTGTGGTCCCAGCTCTCTTCAGGTCATTGACCAGGTCCTGCCGTGTAGTTCTGGGCTGATCCCTCACCTTCCTCATGATCAGTGATGCCCCACGAGGTGAGATCTTGCATGGAGCCCCAGACCGAGGGTGATTGACCGTCATCTTGAACTTCTCCCATTTTCTAATAATTGCGCCAACAGTTGTTGCCTTCTCACCAAGCTGCTTGCCTATTGTCCTGTAGCCCATCCCAGCCTTGTGCAGGTATACAATTTTATCCCTGATGTCCTTACACAGCTCTCTAGTCTTGGCCATTGTGGAGAGGTTGGCGTCTGTTTGATTGAGTGTGTGGACAGGTGTCTTTTATACAGGTAACGAGTTCAAACAGGTGCAGTTAATACAGGTAATGAGTGGAGAACAGGAGGGCTTCTTAAAGAAACACTAACAGGTCTGTGAGAGCCGGAATTCTTACTGGTTGGTAGGTGATCAAATACTTATGTCATGCACTTATGTCATGCAATAAAATGCTAATTAATTACTTAAACATCATACAATGTAATTTTCTGGATTTTTGTTTTAGATTCCGTCTCTCACAGTTGAAGTGTACCTATGATAAAAATGACAGACCTCTACATGCTTTGTAAGTAGGAAAACCTGCTAAATCGGCAGTGTATCAAATACTTGTTCTCTCCACTGTAGGTAGGAGCTACCAAATGTCATTTTTTGGTGAGTTTAAACATTTACAAGTGAATGTGAATGAGAGACATTGTTCAAATAAACAACATTTTGAGGAATGCTTGTCTGAAGGAAGAGCAGTACTGGCTTTCCAGCAGCATGTCTACACCCTGTTTCTGTGTGGAGTCTAAAGTGGCAAGGGCAACGGGCCTGCCTATTCTGCTCAGAGAAGAGGCATCTGACTAATTTTGTACTTAAGTTGCACTTCTAAACTCGGATGATAGTTTCAGCACACAGTGCTCGGACTTAGGTAGGTATTTTTCTCTGGTAATTTTCTTGGTGTAGCCAGCCTATTTATCTCTGGTAAAATGCAAGAGTAACTTAAAGCAAAACGTTAGCAAGTGTAGCTGGCTACATTCTTTCTATGATAGGCCTGAACATTAGAAATATGATGGCCATGCATCATTTTTGCAAAAAAGAACTTGCTTTTTTTAATTGTAAGCTCATTTACTCATGTGGCTGCCAGCCAAGTAGCGTTGCACTTCTGTTTATCTGATGAAAATTAAGCTATTTTTTGCGGAATGTGTGGGGAAAGAAAACTAGTTGCACATCCCAAAAACACTGGTTTTCAGTATAGAGCACGACCTCTGTCAATACACAGCTGGACTCACCTGCTCCCCTTTTCTCCAGTTGTGCTATTTACTAACAAACACGTGACTGGCTCAACTGTTCTGGGGAACTACAGTAAGCTTCATAATGTAAAATAATGTGATAGGTGAAATGAAGAACGCGATCTGCTTCATCTCCTAACGCTTTGCACAAGTTGACTGCAGGGTTTAGAAAAACAATTGCTACAAATATTAAAATGTATTGAAAACTTCAACAACAAAAAAATTCAAACGTATTGAAAAACCATCCTGTGGCTATTTCCAAATACCCCAGTATACCGCCTTCGCATATTAGGGAGCAATTAGCTATCTCACTCTCTCGTTCTCTTTGTTCCTCTTTCTCACCCTCTCTCCTGCTTTCTGTCTCTCGCAGCACTGTCTGTGGGACCTGGTACCCTCTCCTCTTTAATGAAAAAGTGAGGGATGATGAAGAGGATGCTGAGGCAGGAGCTTGGCCTTCTGACAACTAAAGTGCCACTGTGACAATCGGCTGTCAGGCCCATCACTCTGTGTCAGTTAGACCAATGAGGTGGCCACACCTGCTCTCCCATATCTAATCGGTGGACCTGTCTGCCCTGGAGGCCCGCTCCCGCGTGGTGACAGTCATGTTGTCACCACCGGAATTGCCGAGTGGATATCTGGTCTTGATACATTCAATGTCTTTGTTTCGCTGTGACAGTATTCCAATGAAGGAAGCCACTAAATTCCATTGCTCTAGCGATACAATGCAAGGAAATGTGGGTGTGCTCGTAATTGGTCTGAGTTGTCTCAATGTTTTGCAACAAATTTGATTTGGGCTAGTGCTCTGCTCTAGCTCTCATTTTACTAATGAACCAGAAACTGCCGCTTTCATTATCTGCTATGGTTATTTCAATATAGTAATCATATTATATAGCCTAATATTGTGATATCATATCATTACTGTGTATCATTGCGTACGGTAATATTTGTGGGTCATGAATACTAGGCCTACATGATAATACTAAAGTATTGTTGATCTCTCCAGAAGATAACTTTTGTGCAACACCAGGGCCTGTCATCATAAAGAATCTCACACTATGGGGGATCTAGGATTAGTTCCCATCCGGCAATGTAATGTTATTCACTATGCTCTTAAAAGCTCAAACTGATCCTCATACTCAGACACTTTATGAAGACCAACCCTGCTCTACAGCCCCTCAGTAGTCACTCTATTTGCTTTTTGGCAATTGCTGTTTGTTTGTTGCTTATTATTTTATTTGCCTGTTTGTGTGTGTGTTTAGCTGTAAACAGAAGCTGTATGGGGAGAAGTTGCCCAACACCAGCATCATCATCCCATTCCACAACGAAGGTTGGTCGTCCCTGCTCAGGACAGTACACAGCGTACTCAACCGCTCGCCCCCGGAGCTCATCGCTGAGGTCATACTGGTGGACGACTTCAGTGACAAAGGTACGCGCGCGTGTGTGTACTACC
This sequence comes from Salvelinus namaycush, assembly GCF_016432855.1. NCBI lineage: Eukaryota > Metazoa > Chordata > Actinopteri > Salmoniformes > Salmonidae > Salvelinus > Salvelinus namaycush. The sequence goes on from NC_052318.1 coordinate 26,779,986, forward strand.
ATTCAAAAGTTTAGGGTCACTTAGAAATGTCCTTGTTTTTTTTGTTCATTTAAAATACCATCAAATTGATCAGAAAAAAGTGTAGACAATGTGAATGACTGCTTTTTTTTAATGGAATATCTACAGAGGCCCATTATCGGCAACCATCACTCCTGTGTTCCAATGGCATGTTGTGTTAGCCAATCCAAGTTTATCATTTAAAAGGCTAATTGATCATTAGAAAACCTTTTTGCAATTATGTTAGCGCAGCTGAAAACTGTTGTTCTGATTAAAGAAGCAATAAAACTGTCCTTCTTGAGTTGAGTATCTGGAGCATCAGCATTTGTGGGTTTGATTACAGGCTCAAAATGGCCAGAAACAAAGAACTTCCTTCTGAAACTTGTCAGTCTATTCCTGTTCTCAGAAATGAAGGCTATTCCATGCGAGAAATTGCCAAGAAACTGAAGATCTCGTACAACGCTATGTACTACTCCCTTCACAGAACACCGTAAACTGTCTCTAACCAGAATAGAAAGAGGAGTGGGAGGCCCCGGTGCACAACTGAGCAAGAACAAATACATTAGTGTGTCTAGTTTGAGAAACAGATGCCTCAAGTCCTCAACTGGCAGCTTCATTAAATAGTACCCACAAAACACCAGTCTCAACGTCAACAGTGAAGAGGCGACTCCGGGATGCTGGCCTTCTAGGCAGAGGTCTTCTGGCCAGTGTCTGTTCTTTTGCCCATCTAAATCTTTTATTTTTATTGTCTGAGATGTGGCTTTTTCTTTGCAACTCTTCCTAGAAGGCCATCGTCCCGGAGTCGCCTCTTCATTGTTGACCTTGAGACTGGTGTTTTGCGGGTACTATTTGATGAAGCTGCCAGTTAGCTAACACAACGTGCCATTGGAACACAGGAGTGATGGTTGGTGATAATGGGCCTCTGTACTCCTATGTAGATATTCCATTAAAAATCTGCCGTTTCCAGCTACAATAGTCATTTACAACATTAACAATGTCTACACTGTTTTTGTGATCAATTTGATGTTATTTTAATGGACAAAAAATGTGCTTTTCTTTCAAAAACAAGGACATTCTTAAGTGACCCTATACTTTTGAACGGTAGTATACATACATACATACATACATACATACATACATACATACATACATACATACATACATACATACATACAGTACCAGTTAAGTTTGGATGCACCTACTCATTCAAGGGTTTTTCTTTATTTTCAGTATTTTCTACATTGTAGAATAATAGTGAAGACATCAACACTATAAAATAACACATGGAATCATGTAGTAACCAAAAAAGTGTTAAGTAAATGAAAATATATTTTGATATTCTTCAAAGTAGCCACCCTATGCCTTGATGACAGCTTTGCACGCTGTTGGCATTCTCTCAACCAGCTTAATGAGTAGCAAGGGCCAGCCCTCGAGAGCATACAGGTCGCAATGGTGGGTAGTATATGGGGCTTTGGTGACAAAATGGATTGCACTGTGATAGACTACATCCAATTTGCTGAGTAGAGGGTTGGAGGCTATTTTGTAAATGACATCGCCAAAGTCAAGGATCGGTAGGATAGTCAGTTTTACGAGGGTATGTTTGGCAGCATGAGTGAAGGAGGCTTTGTTGTGAAATAGGAAGCCGATTTATAGATTTAATTTTGGATTGGAGATGCTTAATGTGAGTCTGGAAGGAGAGTTTACAGTCTAACCAGACACCTAGGTATTTGTAGTTGTCCACATATTCTATGTCAGAACCGTCCAGAGTAGTGATGCTAGTCGGGCGGGCAGATGCGGGCAGCGATCGGTTCAAGAGCATGCATTTAGTTTTACTAGCATTTAAGAGCAGTTGGAGGCCACGGAAGGAGTGTTGTATGGCATTGAAGCTCGTTTTGGAGGTTTGTTAACACAGTATCCAAAGAAGGGCCAGATGTATACAGAATGGTGTCGTCTGTGTGGAGGTGGATCAGAGAATCACCAGCAGCAAGAGCGACGACATTGATATATATATATACAGAGGAAAGAGTCGGCCCGAGAATTGAACCCTGTGAAACCCCCATAGAGACTGCCAGAGGTTCGGACAACAGGCCCTCCGATTTGACACACTGAACTCTATCTGAGAAGTAGTTCGTGAACCAGGCAAGGCAGTCATTTGAGAAACCAAGGCTGTTGAGTCTGCCGATAAGAATGCAGTGATTGACAGAGTCGAAAGCCTTGGCCAGGTCGATGAAGACGGCTGCACAGTACTGTCTTTTATCAATGGCGGTTATGATATCGTTTAGGATCTTGAGCATGGCTGAGATGCACCCATGACCAGCTCGGAAACCACATTGCATAGTGGAGAAGGTACGGTGGGATTCGAAATGGTCGGTGACCTGTTTGTTAACTTGGCTTTCGAAGACTTTAGAAAGGCAGGGCAGGATGGATATAGGTCTGTAACATTTTGGGTCTAGAGTGTCTCCCCCTTTGAAGAGGGGGATGACCGTGGCAGCTTGAATGAATGAGTAGGTGTGTCCAAATATATATATATATTACTCACACTGTGCTGACTCACTCGCAGGCACCGGTATGCAAGGACTGAGACACACAAACAAAACGTACCAAAATGCTTCCTCAGTGTACAAGTGACTCATTTGTTTACTAGTGTGTCGGCTGTTTGCAGAGGGCTATCCTGTGGTCATTTATTAATGAGGCTCAGACTGCCGCAGCTGAGCTCTTCTCTTCCAAGCCCCTCTCAGCCTCCACCCTGCCTTCATCACACAATGTTTAATTCATCTTTAATTAGCTCCCGCTGCCACCGCCACCCTGGCCTCATTGACGGATGTGTTGACCATCTCCACTTTAGGAATTAATTGTTCAGTGCCTTTGAGGTAGGAGCAAAGAGATGGAATGACGTGGGGTCCTCACTGGTTCACTTAATGTTTTTATGAGTTTAATTCTTCAAAACCAATATTGCATTAATTTACATTACTGTTATCTTTTTATTTGTTGTGTGTCGGTGGGGAGGGATTAATCATATGGGTTAAAATCCCTGTGTAGGGACTCCCGAGTGGTGCAGCTGTCTAAGGCACTGCATAACAGTGCTAGGGGCATCACTACAGACCCGGCTTTGATCCCGGGCTGTATCACAACTGGCCGTGATCGGGAGTCCCATAGGGCGGCGCACAATTGGCCTAGCATCGTCTGGGTTAGGGGAGGGTTTGGCCGGGGGGACTTAGCTCATCCCGCTCTAGCAACTCCTTGTGGCGGGCCGGGCGCCTGCAGGCTGACCTTGGTCAGTGCAGCTGGCTTCTGGGTTAAACAGGCGGGTGTTAAGAAGTGCGTTTTGGCGGGTCATGTTTCGGGAAACGCATAACTGGACCTTCGCCTCCCAAGCCCGTTGGAGAGTTGCAGCGAAAAGACAAGATCGAAATTGGGGAGAAACGGGGGGTAAAATACCACAAAAATATTATCCCTGTGTTGCATAATTTCTTGCCCAAACTTTCTCCTGGGATATTTCAGAATTCACTTTCTCTCTAGATAGAATATTGAGCATTACTTTGTTATAGGGGAGCGGAATATTCAAGGCTATAATGTGATTTGCAGTGTCCAGTGTCTTTGGTAAAGTACAGACTGTAAAGGCTATAGGTCACATACTATAGACTTTTAAACGTGGGGTTGCACAGAGCATACAATGCTGCTTGACCGCACACTGTACTGTATGGCTCCTTCTGGCACAGTGCTGTGGAGGAGTCATATTTGCTCAGGAAAAATGAACAAATTATTTTGCTAATGCTGTCCAGGGTCTGATTCCTATTCAGTCCCATAATCAATCCAGGTCGAGCGCCCCTTCTTCCCCTCCAGGGGAATTAGTAACTTAGACGTGGCTGCAGCAAATTGCTGTTTCCCCCACCGTCGGCCTCTTTTAGGAATCCCTGTGGGAATCCCAGCCTGCTGCATTGGGGCTTTGCAGTGTGGGAAACCCTGGTTCCAGCGTGTTGCCCTTTCACTGCCACAAAGCCTTGGCCCGTGGAGGGGTAGACCGGGTTTCCACAGTTCCCGGGTCTGCAGTGCAGAAATTCAATACTTTTGCCGCGTGGTGCAATAGCCGGCCCAAACAGTTCCTTCGGCCCGAAGGGAACGTCAATGACATCTGCTTCCTCCTTGTCCGAGAGGCTGCATAAGTTGAGCATGCAGTCGCCGTCTGTGTGCGGTCGAGGGAAAGTCTCTACAGTGCACTTAAGACTCGGGGTTAGCGAGTTCTGCCTTAGCGTGCTCAGACCCAAGCAGGCGATACACGAAGAGTGTGTGTCCTTTCCTGCTATTGTAGCCCTGCATGGACATAGGTGTACCTGTGCTGGGGCAGGAGCCCTGCTCGGTTCTCCCTGTTCAGGGGCAGCAGGCTCCATGGCTACGAGAATAGTATTCCTTGGGAATGCTGGTGTGGTTAGCTTGCTTTCCAGAGAGCTAGCCAAGTTCAGCTTGATCCTTGCAACATTGGCTAAGAAAGTCTTCAGCGTTCATTTCGTGGGCTAATAGCCTATCTAGCTAGCACAAAGCTAGCCGGAGAAAGTGTGTGCTTTCTTGGTCTTACGTCGAGAGAGGTAGCAATTCTACCTTTCCAGGTAGAAAATGTATTTAGTTCAGTGCTAGCCTAAGGAAACTGCATGGTGGCAGGGTTCGAGTTCAGGGTGGTATTCTCCCACCACCATGGAGCCGTGAGGCTAATCCGGTCGGTTTAGTTAAAGGGACAATCAGCAGTTGCTACATCAATTTTTGCACTCATAAATTCATGATATCTACCAATTTGATTCTTGAAGAATATAACTTATAAATGCCTCATGAGCTTAGTTCAACTGTCGTACCCCAGTTGTACACCAGTTTAACTACCGTAGCTAGGTAGCCTGTAGTAATTCAGATGTTGTTATATGTTATTTGGAGGAATACACATTTTGTTTAGGTTTGGTTACAATTGGCTTAGCTGGTTATAGGAAATTAAACAATGTAGTACTGTTGATGAAACACATGGTAGGTATGTGTTTGTTTGTAATCATCAACATACTGGTAGCTATGGTAATTACATCCTCGTGTACATATTATGTAATTACAGCAGTACACAACAAACTGCTGCGTCATCTAGACTGTTTTCAGCTTTTTGTATGACAAGCAATGTTTGATCATTTCTATTTGTCTTCTGACAGCTTCATTTTGCATTTTTCTACTTTTGTTGTTGGACTTCTCAGTGTAACTTCCATTCAGCGTATGTTCTCTGTATCAAACTGTTTCCCTCGCCTCATCACGAGATCTTCAATTTGAGTATAAGTGTGCAGAGTGCAAAAACTCATGAATAGAAGATACAGACAGTCCCCTCTTTGCCTGCTTCTCCCATCCTCTGTAACATTTCTTTCTCCGTCTCTCTCTGTGGCTGTTAAACCTTGCTGTCTCGCTCTCTCTCCCTCTGTCTTTTCTGCCCACGCTCACCTTGTGTTGCCAGGTCTATCTTGTGGGCAGCTCTAATTTCATGGAGCAGCTCAGGCGTGAGGTCTGAGTCACAGATAGCGTGCGAGCGACACTTGCTCTCTCTCTTTTTTCCATCCGTCTCCTCTTCCCACCCTTAGGGAGGGGCTCTGTTTTCACTCTTCATCCCCTTCCCCTCTCCTTCCTGGACACCCAGTTTGGTGGACACATGAGGAGGGGTCTGGTACTGCGGTGGAATGGCTGTCAGTCACCTCAGGAATGTGTTAAAAAACAAAAAAAACAGCCAGGTCCTTTGGTCTCTGACAACCTGCAGGGTGGCATTAGAGCCCTGTGTGCTTGAACTCCGTGCCTACTGTTTTCATGCAGCATTTGTCATTGAGCAGAAGTGATTTCACGGTGCAGCAGACAGAACAGCGCTCAGCACAGGAAGTTGTTCTGCCTGTCAGAGACTATGCAGAAAGTTGTCTAGTGGGTTGTCAGGGCCATACAGGGAGGATGCCAGACAGCACTGAGGGCTTTGTGCACAGTCATTGGTCTGTGTGAGGTTGATCAGCTGATCTTTTTCCCTGTCACATATTGCTTCATGTTCTGCTTTTGTAGGGATCAGCGAAGCCCCTCAGATCGCGCTAAGGGTTTCCATTTCTCTCACGATTTCACATGTTTTAAACTCATCCCCCGTAGCTCCTGTCAGAAAAGTGGGCCTCGCTTTTCTCCAAGTTGACATGGCAACCAGACTGCCACACTATATTGTCCCATGGGGGGATGCTGTCAGGCAGCTGTTTGACTGATGGCCCCCACTGGCCTTCTCCCACAAGCCATTTTCATGGAGATTTCCCCCTAATTGATTTAATCTGTCCAGATTGTTCCATCTCCCCCTTGTTTAAATAACATCGGATCCCTTTCCTGTCTGTGACATGGGGCTTTAGTGCCACAGCATCAAATATATGTTTATTTGTCACGTGGGGCGGCGTCTGTGTGAATAAGAATTTGTTCTTAACTGACTTGCCTAGTTAAATAAGAAAAAAGAAAAAAAAAGTGCTGAATACAAAAAGGTATTGCAACCGTAAAATGCTTACTTACAAGCCATTAACCAACAATGCAGTTTTAAGAAAATAATTTACTATATTTACAATAAAATAACAATAATGAGGCTATTAACTTCTTTATGATAGGGGGCAGCATTTTCACTTTTGGATGAATTGCGTGCCCATAGTGAACTGCCTCCTACTCTGTCCCAGATGCTAATATATGCATATTATTATTACTATTGGATATAAAACACTCTGAAGGTTCTAAAACTGTTTGAATGATGTCTGTGAGTATAACAGAACTCATATGGCAGGCAAAAACCTGAGAAAAAATCCAAACAGGAAGTGAGAATTCTGAGACTGGTCAATGTTCAACTCATCGCCGATTCAATTCCCTGTAAGATATAGATCTGTTTGCACTTCCTACGCCTTCCACTAGATGTCAACAGTCTGTAGAACGTGGAATGAAGCTTAGGCTGTGTTGTGGGGCCGGATGGGAGGGGAATGAGTCAGTGGTCTGGCAGATGACCAGGAACTGGCAACGCGCTTTCCTCATGATATCGCCTTACGTTCCATAACGTGTCTACAGACATGAAGGAATGCTCCGGTTGGAACGTTATTGGATATATATGATAACAACATCCTGAAGATTGATTCTCTACTTAGTTTGACCAGTTTATTCGACTTGTTATATAACTTTTTGAAGTTTTTGTCCGAGTTCACTCGCATTTGCGCGAGCGTTTGGACATGTGCACTAAACATGCTAGCAAAAGTAGCTACTTAGACATAAGTAATGGACATTATCAAACAAAACAATGATTTATTGTGGAACTAGGATTCCTGGGAGTGAATTCTGATGAAGATGATCAAAGGTAAGGGAATATTTATGATGTAATTTCGTATTTCTGTTGACTCCAACATGACGGAGAAATGTTGTTATGTTTGAGCGCCGTCCCAGATTATTGCATGGTGTGCTTTTTACGTAAAGTTTTTTTGAAATCTGACACAGCGGTTACATTAACTTCTTCTGGCTGCAAGCCCGAGGCCGCCCACAATATGACAACAGCCAGCTCAAGTGCAGGGCGCGAAATTCAAAATATATATTTTTTTAATATTTAACTTTCACACATTAACAAGTCCAATACAGCAAATGAAAGGTACACATCTTGTGAATCCAGCCAACATGTCCGATTTTTAAAATGTTTTACAGCAAAAACAGCACGTATATTTATGTTAGCTCACCACCAAATACAAAAAAGGACAGACATTTTTCACAGCACAGGTAGCATGCACAAAGCCAACCTAACTAACCAAGAACCAACCAAACTAACCAACAAACAACTTCATCAGATGACAGTCTTATAACATGTTATTCAATAAATCTATGTTTTGTTCGAAAAATGTGCATATTTCAGGTATAAATCATAGTTTACATTGCAGCTACAATCAGAAATTGCACCGAAAGCAGCCAGAATAATTACAGACACCAACGTCAAATACCTAATTACTCATCATAAAACATTTCTGAAAAATACATAGTGTACAGCAAATGAAAGACAGGCATCTTGTGATTCCAGCCAATATTTCCGATTTATTAAGTGTTTTACAGCGAAAACACAATATAGCGTTATATTAGCTTACCACAATAGCCAGAAACACAAGCCCTTCCCCAGCAGTAAAAGTTAGCGATCGTGACAAACCAGTAAAAGATATATAATTTTTGACTAACCTTGATATTCTTCATCAGATGACAGTCCTATAACATCAGGTTATACATACACTTATGTTTTGTTCGAAAATTTGCATATTTAGAGCTGAAATCAGTGGTTACACATTGTGCTAACGTAGCTACTATTTCCCACAACGTCCGGATATTTTTCTGACACTTTTTCTGACACACATATTCTGACCAAATAGCTATTCATAAACATAACTAAAAAATACATGTTGTATAGGAAATGATAGATCCATTAGTTCTTAATGAAATCGCAGTGTTAGAATTCTAAAAAATAACTTCATTACGACATCCAGCTTCGGTATAGTACCCAAAAGTTGGGCGCCGACGACTAGTTCACATGTTCGACAGATATATGAAATAGCATCATAAAATGTTTCTTACTTTTGCTGATCTTCCATCAGAATGTTGGACAAGGGGTCCTTTGTCAAGAACAATCGTTGTTTGGATTTAGAACGGCCACTTTCCCTCTCGATTTAGCAAGCACACTAGCCAAGTGGCACGAATCTCTCCATCGTCAACAAAGTCAGAGAACGGAACACGGCAAAACTCCCGAAAAAATTTCAATAATCTGATTAAACTATATTGAAAAAACATACTTTACGATGATATGGTCACATGTATCAAATAAAATCAAAGCCGGAGATAGTAGTCGCCTATAACGGCAGCTAAACAGAAGGCAAATCCAGGTACCTCCTCGCTCTCCAGAAAACAGGAAATGGGGGACACGTCATACAAAGAGCTTGTATTCCACTTCAGACCAAGATAAACACTCAATTTCTTCTCTCACCGCCTCTTGACATCCAGGGGAAGGTCTATGAAGTGCATGTATACTAATACGTATCATGCCCATTTATAGGCAGGAATTAGAACAGAGCCTCGATTTCAGACTTTCCACTTCCTGGTCAGGAAGTTTGTGCCAAATGAGTTCTGTTTGACTCACAGATATAATTCAAACGTTTTTAGAAACTAGAGAGTGTTTTCTATCCAATAGTAATAATAATATGCATATTGTACGAGCAAGAATTGAGTACGAGGCCGTTTGAAATGGGCACCTTTTATCTGGCTACTCAATACTGCCCCTGCAGCCCAAACAGGTTAAGAACAAGTGTATCTTTAATTATATGTAAAACATGTATCTTTCATCAAAGTTTATGATGAGTATTTCTGTTATTTGACGTGGCTCTGCAATTTCTCCGGATATTTTGGAGGCATTTCTGAACATGGCGCCAATGTAAACCGAGATTTGTGGATATAAATATGCACATTATCGAACAAAACATAAATGTATTGTGTAACATGATGTCCTATGAGTGTCATCTGATGAAGATCATCAAAGGTTAGTGATTAATTTTATCTCTATTACTGCTTTTTGTGACTACTATCTTTTGCTGGGAAAATGGCTGTGTTTTTCTGTGGCTATGTACTGAGCTAACATAATCGTTTGGTGTGCTTTCGCCGTAAATCCTTTTTGAAATCAGACATGTTGGCTGGATTCACAACATGTGTAGCTTTAATTTGGTGTCTTTCATGTGTGATTTCATGAAAGATAGATTTTTATAGTAATATATTTGAATTTGACTCGCTACATTTTTTCTGGCTTTTGGCCAAGTGGGACGCTACCGTCCCACATATCCCAGAGAAGTTAACAGGGGGTACCGGTACCGAGTCAATGTGTGCGGGTACAATTTAGTCGTGAGAATTTGTACATGTAGGTAGGGATAAAGTGACTTGGCGCTCCGGTACCGCTTACCGTGCGGTAGCAGGGAGAGCAGTCTATGACTTGGGTGTCAGGAATCTTGGAGAATTCTTTGGGCCTTCCTCTGACATCGCCTAGCATATAGGTCCTGGATGGCAGGAAGCTTGGCCCCAGTGATGTACTCACTACCCTCTGTAGCACTTTATGGTCGGTTGCCGACCAGTTGCAATACCAGCCGGTGATACCGGTCAGGATGCTCTCGATGGTGCAGCTGTAGAAGTTTTTGAAGATCTGGGGACCCATGCCAAATCTTTTCAGTCTGCTGAGAGTGAAAAAAGGTGTTGTCGTTCCCTGTTTGGACCATGATAGTTTGTTGGTGATGTGGACACCAAGGAACTTAACTCTCAACCCGCTACACTACAGCCCCGTCGATGTGAATGGGGGTGTATTCGGCCGTCCTTTTCCTGTAGTCCGCGATCATCTGCTTTGTCTTGCTCATGTTTAAGGAGAGGCTGTCCTTGCACCACATTGCCAGGTCTCTGACCACCTCCCTATAGGCTGTCTCATCGTTGTGTCGTCAGCAAACTTAATGATAGTGTTGGAGTCATGCTTGGCCACACAGTCGTGGGTCAACAGGGAGTACAGGGGGGGACTAAGCACGCACGCACCCCTGAGGGGCCCCTGTGTTGAGGATCAGCATGGCAGATGTGTTGTTACCTACCCTTACCACCTGGGGGGCGGCCCGTCAAGAAGTCCAGCATCCACTGGTGTTGAACACTGAGCTGTAGTCGATGAACAGCATTCTCACATAGGTTTTGTCCAGGTGGGAAAGGGCAGTGTGAAGTGCGATTTGAGATTGCGTCATCTCTGGATCTGTTGGGGCGGTATGCAATTTGGAGTGGGTCTAGGGTTTCCAGGTTAATGGTGTTGATGTGAGCCATGACCAGCCTTTCAAAGCACTTCATGGCTACCGACGTGAGTGCGGCAGGCGGTAGTCATTTATGCAAGTTGCATTCGCTTTCTTGGGCAGAGGGACTATGATGGTGTGCTTGAAACATGTAGGTTTTACAGACTCGGTCAGGGAGAGGTTCAAAATGTCAGTGAAGACACTTGCCAGTTGTTCCGCGCAAGCTCTGTGTACACGTCCTTAATCCACCTGGCCCCACGGCCTTGTTAATGTTGACCTGAGCGTGTAATCACACAGTCATCCAGAACAGCTGGTGCTCTCATGCATGCTTCAGTGTTGCTTGCCTCGAAGCGAGCATAAAAGGCATTTAGCCAGTCTGGTAGGCTCACGTCACTGGGCAGCTCGCGACTGGGTTTCCCTTTGTAGTCCGTAATAGTTTGCAAGCCCTGCCACATTCGACGAGCGTCAGAGCCAGTGTAGTAGGATTCAATCATAGTCCTGTATTGATGCTTTGCCTGTTTGATTGGGACTGCAGCGAGACCACTGCTCTCGCCATGCGGCGCTATGTGATGGAGGCCTGTCATTTGCAGATTGATCGTTCAATTACTTGCTCACTCGGGCCCAGTGGGATCAATTGAGTGAATGGCTCCAATGCATCAGACCCCCCACCTCTCTCTTCCTGTTGTCGTCCTTTTATTTTTACTCTTTCTCTCCCGTTCTCCACTGACACTCAATCACTTGTCATTGCTTTCTGTCAATTGAGCCAGAGCACCAGTTACCCTGGTTGTAGCTTTCTTCCTGAGAACAGCAGGATAATAAACTCAACAAAAAAAGAAACGGCCCTTTTCAGGACCCCGTCTTTCAAAGATAATTCGTAAAAATCCAAATCACTTCACAGATCTTCATTGTAAAGGGTTTAAACACTGTTTCCCATGCTTGTTCAATGAACCATAAACAATTAACTTATGGCTGCAGGGGCAGTATTGAGTAGCTTGGATGAAAGGTGCACAGAGGTGCCCAGAGTAAACGGCCTGCTCCTCAGTCATAGTTGCTAATATATGCATATTAGTATTGGATAGAAAACACTCTGAAGTTTCTAAAACTCTTTGAATTATGTCTGTGAGTATAACATAACTCATATGGCAGGCAAAAACCTGAGAAGAAATCCAACCAGCAAGTGAGAAATCTGAGGTTGGTTGATTTTCAACTCATCACCTATTGAAAACACTGTAGGATATGGATCTGGTTGCACTTCCTACGCCTTCCACTAGATGTCAACAGTCTGTAGAACGTTGAATGAAGCTTCTACTGTGATGTGGGGCCGGATGGGAGCTGTTTGAGTCAGTGGTCTGGCAGAGTGCCAGGTCCTGGTCACGCGCATTCCACATGATATCGACTTGCGTTCCATTACTTCTATAGGCACAAAGAAATTCTCCGGTTGGAACGTTATTGAATATTTATGATAACATCCTAAAGATTGATTCTATACTTAGTTTGACAAGTTTATTCGACCTGTAATATAACTTTTTGAAGTTTTCGTCCGACGTTCGCCTGGACCTGCACTAGCGTTTGGATATGTGTACTAAACGCGCTAACAAAAGTAGCTACTTGGACATAAATGATGGACATTACCGAACAAAACAAACATTTCTTGTGGGAGTCCTGGGAGTGCATTCCGATGAAGATCAGCAAAGGTAAGTGAAGATTTATAATGCTTTTTATGAGTTTTGTTTACTGCACAATTTGGCGGGTAACTGTATGGCTTACTTTTGTGGCTGAACGCTGTTCTCAGATTATTGAATATTGTGCTTTTGCCGTAAAGATTTTTGAAATCTGACACAGTGGTTGCATTAAGAACAAGTGTATCTTTAATTCTATGTAAAACATGTATCTTTCATCAAAGTTTATGATGAGTATTTATGTTATTTGACGTGGCTCTCTGCAATTTCTCTGGATATTTTGGAGGCATTTCTGAACATTGCGCCAATGTAAACTGAGGTTTTTGGATATATATATGAACTTAATCGAACAAAACATATATGTATTGTGTAAAATGAAGTCCTATGAGTGTCATCTGATGAAGATCATCAAAGGTTAGTGATTAATTTTATCTCTATTTCTGCTTTTTGTGACTCCTGTCTTTGGCTGGAAAAATAGCTGTGTTTTTCTGTGATTTTGCGGTGACCTAACATAATCGTTTGTGGTGCTTTGTCTGAAAAGCCTATTTGAAATCGGACACTTTCGTGGGATTAACAACAAGATTACCTTTAAAATGGTATAAGATACATGTATGTTTGAGGAATTTTAATTATGAGATTTCTGTTGTTTGAATTTGGCGCCCTGAACTTTCACTGGCTGTTGTCATATCATCCCGTTAACGGGATTGCAGCCATAAGAAGTTAATGAACATGCACCTGTGGAACGGTCATTAAGACACTAACAGTTTACAGACGGTAGGCAATTAAGGTCACAATTATGAAAACTTAGGACACTAAAAAGGCCTTTCTACTGACTCTGAAAAACACCAAAAGAAAGATGCCCAGGGTCCCTGCTCATCTGTGTGAACGTGCCTTAGGCATGCTGCAAGGAGGAATGCGGACTGCAAATGTGGCCAGGGCAATAAATTGCAATGTCTGTACTGTGAGACGCCTAAGACAGACCTACAGGAAGACAGCTGATCGTCCTCACAGTTGCAGACCACGTGTAACAACACCTGCACAGGATCGGTACATCTGAACATCACACCTGCGGGACAGGTACAGGATGGCAACAACAACTCCCCGAGTTACACCAGGTACGCACAATCCCTCCATCAGTGCTCAGACTGTCCGCAATAGGCTGAGAGAGGCTGGACTGAGAGCTTGTAGGCCTGTTGTAAGGCAGGTCCTCACCAGCAACAATGTCGCCTATGGGCACAAACCCGCTCTTCGCTGACGAGTCACGGTTTTCTCTCACCAGGGGTGATGGTCGGATTCGCGTTTATCGTTGAAGGAATGAGCGTTACACTGAGGCCTGTACTCTGGAGCGGGATCGATTTGGAGGTGGAGGGTCCGTCATGGTCTGGGGCGGTGTGTCACAGCATCATCGGACTGAGCTTGTTGTCATTGCAGGCAATCTCAACGCTGTGCGTTACAGGGAAGACATCCTCCTCCCTCATGTGGTACCCTTCCTGCAGACTCATCCTGACATGACCCTCCAGCATGACAATGCCACCAGCCATACTGCTCGTTCTGTGCGTGATTTCCTGCAAGACAGGAATGTCAGTGTTCGGCCATGGCCAGCGAAGAGCCCGGATATCAATCCCATTGAGCACGTCTGAGTACTGTTGGATCGGAGGGTGAGGGCTATGGCCATTCCCCCCCAGAAATGTCTGGGAACTTGCCGGTGCCTTGGTGGAAGAGTGGGGTAACATCTCACAGCAAGAACTGGCAAGTCTGGTGCAGTCCATGAGGAGGAGATGCACTGCAGTACTTAATGCAGCTGGTGGCCACACCAGATACTGACTGTTACTTTTGATTTTGACCCCACCTTTGTTCAGGGACACATTATTCCATTTCTGTTAGTCACATGTCTGTGGAACTTGTTCAGTTTGTCTCAGTTGTTGAATCTTGTTATGTTCATACAAATATTTACACGTTAAGTTTGCTGAAAGTAAACGCAGTTGACAGTGAGAGGACGTTTCTTTTTTTGCTGAGTTTATATCAACAGGTTTTCCATCCACTATTGTATTTTGATTAAACTATTTTTTTTTTAACCCAAAATATTATTTCCTAAATATTCACTTGCTGAAGGTAGAAGAAAGTATGGAGCCTAGCTAGATACAATCTTCAGTGTGAGATGTAATTCAGGACATTATCTAGCAGTAATAGCAGGGTTGTTGTGGCTGAGACGGTGCAGAACATTCCCTTCTGCGTTGTGTTATTAGTATATTACATTTAAACTCCCTATCTAATCAACAGCAGTGTACACAGTCTAGCACTGGACAAGTATTTTCCATGGAGGGCCACATTAGAATATATTTTTGCCATCGTGGTCCAGAATCATAATAGAGGTTTATACGTCATTTGTATGACTGTGTTGACAGATTTATCTACTGTAAATCACGTCCAGATATGCTACTATTTTAACTTGCACAGAAATAAACCACATCCATGTTCTCCTTTTGGTAGGTATTTTCAATATTAAACATGCAATGAACTACATGGAGGGAAAGTACACTGTGCGTTCAGCACCACGGACAGAACTCTTGTTAACTTTTTATGGCTGCAGGGGCAGTATTGAGTAGCTCTGATTAAAGGTGCCCATTTCAAACGGCCTCGTACTCAATTCTTGCTCGTACAATATGCATATTATTATTACTATTGGATAGAAAACACTCTCTAGTTTCTAAAACGGTTTGAATCATGTCTGTGACTATAACAGAACTTATTTGACAGGCAATACCTCGAGGACAAACCGTTCAGATTATTTTCTTTTTTGAGGTCACTCTTTTCAATGAGATTTCATTGGGAATCCAGATTTCTAAGGGACCTTCCTGCAGTTCCTATCGCTTCTACTGGATGTCAACAGTCTTTAGAAATTGGTTGAGGTTTTTCCTTTGAGAAATTAAGAAGTAGCCATGTTCAGAATGAGGCTCGAGTGAAGTGTACTGTTTGTTAGAGGCGCGTGACCAGAAAGCATGCTACACATTGTTTTCCTCCGGTATTGAACACAGATCATCCCATCTTCAATTGTATCAATTATTTACGTTAGAAAATACCTAAAGTTGTATTACGAAAGTAGTTTGAAATGTTTGGACAAAGCTTACAGGTAACTTTTGTAGTCATGTTGAGCGAGTTGGAACCGGTGTTTTTCTGGATATATACCCATTTCCTGCTGTTCTGCTAATGGGACCGTTTGTGATGTTTATGGGACATATTGGAGTGCCAACAGAAGAAGCTCGTCAAAGGTAAGGCGTGAATTATATCTTTATTTCTGCGTTTTGTGTCGCGCCGGGAGGGTTGAAATATGATGATCTGTGATTGTTTGCTGGGGTGCTATCCTCAGATAATAGCATTGTTTGCTTTCGCCGTAAAGCCTTTTTGAAATTTGACACGTCGGCTGGATTCACAACAAGTGTAGCTTTAATTTGGTATATTGAATGTGTGATTTCATGAAAGTTTAATTTTTATAGTAATTTATTTGAATTTGGCGCTCTGCATTTTCACTGGATGTTGGCCAGGTGGGACGCTACCGTCCCACATATCCCAGAGAGGTTTTAATTAAGGGCTTATAAGTAAGCATTTCACTGTAAGGACTACACCTGTTGTATTCCGCTTATGTGACAAAGACAATTTGATTTGATTTGAAGGAAGGCTTTTTAGCAGCACCTGGAGATGGCATTACTGTTCCTTTTGTCTGAGACTCATTTGTCATAACTTCTCTCCTTTTGTATTTTTGACGAGTTCTTCACGAGCATGGGCTGCTGTGTTTATGCATGCGCTCATGCAGGCCATCTATAGTCAATGATGTGAGAATGTTTTCATTAAGCTGTAATTTTTTTTGTCTTAATTTGAGTTTATTTTGGGGCGAGCTAGTGCTGCTCCCTGCGGCGCCCTGGCTCATTAGCATCTAATGGTATAAATAATATAAATGATAATGTGCAATTTAGCAGACGCTTACACATGCGTGCATACATTTTACATATGGGTGATCCCGGGAATCGAACCCACTATCCTGGCGCCATGTTCTACCAACTGAGCTACAGAGGACCACCATCTCAAAATAACTGTTGAGAAGTTGGATGGCTTAATGGAGTCATTGTTGTCATCCTTAAAAAAAAAATAGCCCTACCCTGGAGAGCAGAAGGCCCATTTCCTGCTGTTCTGCTAATGGGAGCAGCTCTGGGGAGAGGGAGACTCCAATCAGGTCACCAGCCGAATGGTTAAAGCAGCCCGCTGGTGACCTGAAGGATGTTGGCTTCACTGTTCACTCTTTAATGGGGAGCAGCTGTCCTACCCCTACAGCAGAGTACTTTGCCTCAATTGCCCCAGTTTAAAAAAAAAAAAAAAAAAAAAA
Organism: Salvelinus namaycush; assembly: GCF_016432855.1. Classification (NCBI taxonomy): domain Eukaryota; kingdom Metazoa; phylum Chordata; class Actinopteri; order Salmoniformes; family Salmonidae; genus Salvelinus; species Salvelinus namaycush. The sequence continues at coordinate 26,796,866 of NC_052318.1, forward strand.
AAAAAACTCTTCGTAATGAGTTTGTGGATGGAAACTCTTCTTTTTTATTGTGCTAAGGAGGATAAGTCGCCCTGGATGAAGGGAGGCAGATCTCTGCTAAACAAATTAATGATATAATGCACTAGAACACATATCTTCCCACTCCTCTGCTCAGAGTTTGGGCTCATGAATATTTCATTGACACATTTTTTCTCTTAGCTGGAAATAATATTTAGAAAATGAACAAACCACAGGGATTTGAGTATCTCAACTGGTTTGAACTTGGAGCGGAGCGCCACAACTTTGTTCCTTTGTGGCTTCAGAGGTTCAGAATTGTGGAATTCGCCATACGTCCTCAGACTTGTTAGTCGTTTGTGAGACTGTGTGAGAGTTTGGGAATGTGTGAATAAGAGAACAGTTGTGGCTGACTGAAAGGTAACGGGACCAGGACGTCTTCAGGTTCTTTGAGCTAACTAGCTCTGTGAGGTATTTTTACCCTTCAACACACACTGTTCCTATGCAAACGTTTGTCACTCCATTCCTGTTAGAAACGCTACTTATCACTTATCAGGCTGGTTTCTATGATTTATTGTACGCCTGTGTGTAGTCAATGCTCATCTGTAAAATCTCTTATCATATCCCCACTGCCTGTTTACTCCCTGTGTATTTCCCTCAGTACATGGGGTAATCCAAATCCCAGAATAGGGAGCCTTTCATACTCTCCCAAGCCCATCATCCTTACAGACATAACTTTTAATGGTGGCCACACAAAAAAATCCTTAGCAAATCATAGCAGCATGCCCAGGGAGAGGGGAGTGTGATGAAGTTCAGAAGGACACTTGATTATTTTGCTAGAGGAATAAATTCCGGGCCCCGCTGCAGTCTTTGGTGTGCTGCCAAGCATCTGGGAATGAATCCACCACCTCAGACAGATCCTCCCTGGGCCATATTGCCTCCACTGTAATTGGAAGCTAATTGAATTAAAAAAGTGCATTAGGAGAACATGGCTGTGGGACCATAGGTTGTCTCTGCTACTGATCATTTGTCCCCAAATGTCCCTGTCTCTCCCATTCCCAGATGTCTCCAGACCACAGCAGTTAAAATCAAAACACTCAGTTACTTCACACTGTAACTCACTGGATGGAACTAATACATTTGTTTTTGTTAGTTTATGCTTCATGGTCATGAAGTTGGTAACTTCTAAGTTACTGGGTAAGAGTGTTTACTGATTTTGGCACTTGACCTTCTTGCTATTTGTTACATAAGGAAAACAGTCATCCCCACACATTGCACGTTGCTTCTGTGTACACTGTGTGTTGTAAAGTTGTTTTGAAAAGGGTATGTTGGTTTAAATTCACAACATGAGTGCATTTGGCATATCAAGGTTGTGTGACTCTGTTGTAGCTAAAGCTGCACATGACTCAAGGGGTCCTTTTATAGACTTGACATTACCAACCTTTTGATATGCTGAAAGACACCACTAAAACCATATAGGCTTCATTAGCAATATTAATCATTGTGAATGTTTTGCCGTTTTGAGTCCCACATAATTGCTGCTGCTTGCGTGACTTGCTTCTCTCATGTTGTTGCGTTCATTCAATTAGCTGTTTGGGGAAATGTGACATGTTCCCCCAAGCAGAAATGTATATTTGAGGCGCTTGGTAGTAAACGCCTCATCTGTACCGTAAAATTATTCACGTCGATGAAGTCACAGCCCCAATCATATTCCCTGTCCCACATTTAATAAAGTCTAATGTTTTTCCGAGCAGGGTGCCGCTCATTCAACAGATGAATTTCCTTCCCAATTTGAGTAAACCGGATGAGTCTTCGGGATAATTTATGTACTTATTAACCATTCATAATTTGACCCCGTAACCTTTTCCCTTAGTCACTCCTCAATGCAAATGTTTGTTGTCTAATCACATGATGTCTGGGGGAGCATGAATTTAAGTTTGTCAGTGTGCTTCAGTCAGAATTAGCCAAAATCAATCTCATAATGGTTGATTCATAACCTGTGATTTATTGACAGTGCATATGGGGGGACCTGCCCTCATCTTCCCTCATAGTCCTTGTTCCAATGTCAAACTAGAGCTCAATCTAGAATATTCTAACAGCCTAGTACATTGCTAAACCAAATGCAAATGTAAGTGAGTATTGACTTCAAACGTTGTTGCTGTGCCCACCATATGGCGTTTTTCTTTCTCCCGGACCTTTATCTGTTGTTGTTGCAGTGTTGTTCTACCACCGCCCAGGTGTTTCACTGGCTGATCGTGGGGGTTGTGTAACAGATGGGAACTTGAGGACTTTGGTGATTCTGATATTTGATACTGCGATCCATGGAGATGGTTTTTAATTTGGTCAGTGCAGGTTCCCTAAAGAGCTGACAGCAGACAGTCTCACTACCCACAACACATCCTGCCAAAAGGAGAGTGGGGGAGGTGGGATAAAGATGGAAAGCTGGAGAAAGTGAGAGTGAAAGATTGAGAAATGGAGTGAGAAGTAAAGAGAGAGGTGGAGAAATGAGAGAGCGACAGATTGAGAAACCTGGCCCAGCTGTCACTTTGGATCAAGTCTACCCTTCCAGAGCATTGGGCAGGCAAAAAGACGAGCCCCGGACCAGTGAGAAATCAGACCGAGAGGTTTAAGCACACTTTGTGAGCCACTTTTAGTAGCCCAGCAACCGTTTTAGAAAAAGTTTTGAAAGGGTCATTGCTTTCCCCCCGATCTTTGGAATCCAATTTGTGGCTGCCAAGAAGGGGAGGCCAGTGACAGACTCCCATTTGTAATGCGTGGCCCTTGTTGCCTAGTGTCTGGGGGGAGCAGCCCAGGTGATATTTTTTTTTTTATATACCCAGTAATTTTGTGGAAGAGCCTCCTTTTTGATCCACAGGGTCCCAATATGAAATTATTCTGTTTGGCTTGTCCATTTATCAGGCAGCGTTGGAAATGGTCCCCCCGGCATTGCCTTCCCATCCTCTGCAATTCATTACATTGTATTACTTTTATAGTAGATATGATTCTGGGGCCCTTCTTCCAATTCCAGCCCTGACGGCCGACACAAATGCCTAATGTGATGCATTATCATTTTTCTCTACTGCCGCCGCTACCACCGTGTTTGAATGAATCTTGCTTTAGTGCTGACAGTTAAAATGCTGTTCACCTGATTGCGGAGAGTTTGGTGGTGGGCGGTGGATGTCTCTCTCATTCCCTCCTTTGTTAAGCTCAGCCATTGTGTCCTCCCATAAAAGGTTGTCTGTTAAAGGGGCCTCGTGCTTTGTGCTTATATTGTACAAGGCCCAGGGTAAGGCCATTTTAATGAAAGGAGGAGTGTTCTGTGTGCACAGTGAGTGGTTACAGTTCTATTCACACTCAACTGGACCCGGGAAAACCCTTTATATCAGCAGCCGCTGTGAACTTAAAAATCTATAAACTACCATTATATGGACACTTTACCAAATAAAATGACTCAAGGTCCCTCCCAGTTAAGATTGTTTGTAGCAAAACAACTTCTAAATGCAATGAACCTGCCATACATCCAGTTTTCCAATAACTAATAAAGGGTATAGATAAAAATGTGGTATGTACTCATGTAAAACACACAACTCCAGCTTTCACCCTATAAGTTTCACTGTGGTGTCAGAAGGAATAACTCAGTAATGTGTCTGGGCACTGCTGAGAGAAGGATGGTGAAAGAGAGGGGAAATGAGGGAGAGGGAACACTGGAGAGTGGGAGAATCCGACTGATTTAATTACTGGCCTGCTGGAGTATAATGAAGACAGGATATGGGGCTCTCCTCTGTGGCTGGAAGAGGGGGGTGGGGGGGCAGGAGATTTTATGGAAATTTGCCTGCAATCGCCTTAATCCATTATTTGAGAGCCTTAATGTGAATTTGATGTCATCCGTGTTGAGGTAATTCGGTTGCACATATAGATGTTGATTATGTCTCCACTCGGCACAGACAGAAGAGGACTGGCCACTCCTCAGAGCCTGGTTCCTCTCTAGGTTTATTCCTAGGTTCTTTCCTTTTCTTGTTAGTTTTTACTAGCCACCGTACTTCTACATCTGCATTGCTTGCTCTTTGGGGTTTTAGGCTCGGTTTCTGTATAAGCACTTTGACATCTGCTTTGTAAAAGGGCTTTATAAATACATTTGATTTGATTAATGTATTTCTGTTACACACTGACCTTGAACAACAAGTCCATATAAGTCATGTTATATTATCCAGTCAGAATGGCCAGTTTGTTATTGTAATAGAGAATGTTTTCTCTCAACTGAATGTAGATCTAGATTTAACTTGCCTGATATTTTTACATTTTTTATTGAAATGCATATGGGATGGGAATTGGGAAACTTGGTTTTTTCCCATAGCATTTTCTTCAGGAAGATTTGCTGTTTGACATGTCAGAGGAAGTGAATAAAGGCTGTGTCCCTGAATAATGTTTTTTTTTTTATTGACTTGTCACAACTAACTTGACGTCAGGCCTGAAGATTTATAAACTCCTATTAGAGTGGATTGATTTATTTTTGAGGCGTTGTAGCTACTGCTCTGAAGATAGATTTGAGATTGGGAGAAAAGTATTGAAAAAACACAGCTACCAATAACTTGTTTTTCTTCCTTCTATGCGAGAGTTCTTCTTGAGGCTATTTTCTCCTCTATGCATTACATCTATAAAGGAATGGTTAAATACCTTTTATCACAATTAAATATGTTCTCTTGTGCTTAAAACATTGCTAATATGTCAGCAATTGCCTTACTAAAGATACTCACTGAAGGGTGAATGCAACAAAAGAAGCTATGTGAGTTCTGTGCTGTAAAGGTCTTAAGCATTGACTGTAAAAGAATAAGGTCTCGAGGGATAAGTGTGTGCACATGTTTGTTGTAGTAGCCATCCATGTCGGTTATGCCTGTGTAGTTCCTCATAAACTACTCTCCATGCCCTGGCTATGAATTGTGCTCATGAAAAAGAATGCCCTCGGAAACATGACCGAGGCAGACACAATGCAGACACAGATAGCTAGGTTAATTACAGCCACAGCCAATCAGTGGTTGAAAGCTTGTAAAGCTAACGTCATGGCACATGCAAACTTATTCACTTGCAAAATACACTTATTGAAAAATATCTTAAGCAGGCTCCTTCTAGCTAACTACCAATTTTGTGTCTGGTGGGGACGTTTACGCCAGGGGTTTCCATCATCATGATGTGGTCGGTGACAGTTTGCTTCTTATCTTGAATATCTTGAAAACTTGACTGCTGACATTGAAAACATTTTAGGACTGTATAAACAGTGAAGTTTCCCATTTTAAATGGTTATGTTACTTTCATGACGGTCTTATCCATAACTGACAGTTATATGGTAATTATACAATGGGTGGGTCTAATCCTGAATGCTAATTGGTTAAAACTGCATTCCAGACGGTGTCTATTCCACAAGTTACCACCGCTTAAATCTATGAAGTTAAAATGCTTATTTACTCTCTTCAGTCTAACTGCGTAATCCACTGTCTCATCAGCCCAGCCAGGCAAATTATACATTTGATCTCCACTATAAAAAGCATCTACACATTATCTCACATTTCTTTTAGGCTGTCTGTCTCTGACATTTGTTTCAATATTCAAATTTCGATCTCCAGATGTTCCATAGTAATGAACGTGTCAGGATGAGGCAGGGAGAAATCATGAATCAGCATAATTTTTGGGGATATTTATTCAAAGACCTATCAATAGAAAACAGGTCAAATGAAACAAAGTGCAGCTAGCTTGTCTTTCCAGCTTCAGTTTGAAGTGACTGTGTTAGCTGTGTTGTTGGCTAGCTCCTCTGAACAAAAGTGTCCTGACGAGTGAGTATATTTTCTATGCCAGGTGAAATCGCGCCTCATTAGCTCATTGTTATGGAGGTATCCAAATAAATGTCACTAGAAAACAGTTTATGCAAATGCAGCTGCTTCGCAGTTATTCTGGCTGCACTTTTTGAAGTGACTTAAGTTAGCCGTAGTTGGCTAGCTAGCAAGCAAGGAATAAGGGCTGGCAACGGAACATTTAAAACAAACGACTGGGTCGCGTCCATAGATACAGAACAAAAAGACTGAACTAGAGGTCGACCGATTATTGGAGGACCAAAAAAAGCCGATATCGATTAATTGGCCAATTTTTATTTATATATATACCGTAATTTCCGGACTATAAGCCGCTACTTTTTTCCCACGCTATGAACCTCGCGCTTTATACAATGACGCGGCTAATTGATGTTTTTTTTTTATTTATTTTTTTTCCACAAGATTCATGCCGCCAAAAACTGAGCACCGTCACATAATGTGACGTAAATCGAGCGCGCTCAAACTTGCCATCATTCTGATTACGGTAGTCATTTTGTCACCCTCATCATGGCAAAGACACGGAGAAATGCATATGATGCAGCTTTCAAGTTGAAGGCGATCGATCTGGCTGTTGGAAAAGGAAATGGAGCTGCTGCACGGGAGCCTTAATGAGTCGATGATAAGACGTTGGAACTGTGCAGATCCGACTGAAAGCCAAAACAATCGCCACCGCAATGAAGTTTGACTTTCTTGGTAGGCTACTGTTTACTGCTATTTATTTTTTATTTTTGTTACAAGCCGTGTTTTGTTTAAAAGCCTATTTATTTTTGTTACAAGCCGTGTTTCGTTTAAAGGCTGTGTAAAGTTCATTTGTTTCAATGTACCGGTAGGCACTTGCGGCTTATAGACATGTGCGGTTTATTTATGTACAAAATACATATTTGTAAAAAATTCAGTGGGTACGGCTTATATTCAGGTGCGCTTAATAGTCCAGCAATTACGGTATGTATTTGTAATAATGACAATTACAACAATACTGAATGAACAATGAACACTTTTATTTTAACTTAATATAAAACATCAAAATCAATTTAGTCTCAAATAAATAATGAAACATGTTCAATTTGGTTTAAATAATGCAAAAACAAAGTGTTGGAGAAGAAAGTAAAAGTGCAATATGTGCCATGTAAAAAAAGCTAACGTTTAAGTTCCTTGCTCAGAACATGAGAACATATGAAAACCGGTGGTTCCTTTTAACATGAGTCTTCAATATTCCCAGGTAAGAAGTTTTAGGTGGTAGTTATTATAGGACTATTTCTCTCTATACCATTTGTATTTCATATACCTTTGACTATTGGATGTTCTAATAGGTACTTTAGTATAGCCAGTCTAATCTTGGGAGTTGATAGGGTTGAAGTCATAAGTAGCGCTGTAAAGTGCTGTTTGAATAAATGCTTACGAGCCTGCTGCTGCGTGCCACCTCTCAGTCAGACTGCTCTATCAAATCATAGACTTAATTATAATATAATAACACACACAAATACGAGCCTTAGGTCATTAATATGGTCAAATACGGAAACTATCATTTCGAAAACAAAACGTTTATTCTTTCAGTGAAATACAGAACCGTTCCGTATTTTATCTAACGGGTGGCATCCATAAGTTTAAATATTGCTGTTACATTGCACAACCTTCAATGTTATGTCATAATTAAGTACATTTCTGGCAAATTAGTTTGCAGCGAGCCAGGCGGCCCAAACTGTTGCATATACCCTGACTCTGCGTGCAATGAACGCAAGAGAAGTGACCCAATTTTCCTAGTTTAATATTGCCTGCTAACATGAATTTCTTTTAACTAAATATGCAGGTTTAAAAATATATACTTCTGTGTATTAATTTTAAGAAAGGCATTGATGTTTATGGTTAGGTACATTCGTGCAACGATTGTGCATTTTTCCGCAAATGCACTTTTGTGAAATCATCCCCCGTTTGGCGAAGTTGGCTGTCTTTGTTAGGAGGAAATGGTCTTCACATAGTTTGCAACGAGCCAGGTGGTCCAAACTGCTGCCTATACCCTGACTCTGTTGCACAGAACGCAATAGAAGTGACACAATTTCCCTAGTTAAAAGATATTCATGTTAGCAGGCAATATTAACTAAATATGCAGGTTTAAAAATATATACTTGTGTATTGATTTTAAGAAAGGCGTTTATGGTTAGGTACACATAGGTGCAACGACAGTGCTTTTTTCGCGAATGCGCTTGTTAAATTACCCGTTTGGCGAAGTAGGCTGTGATTCAATGATAAATTAACAGGCACCGCATCGATTTTTATGCAACGCAGGACAAGCTAGATAAACTGGTGATATCATCAACCATGTGTAGTTAACTAGTGATTATGTTAAGATTGATTGTTTTTTATAAGATACGTTTAATGCTAGCTAGCACCTTACCTTGGCTCCTTGCTGCACTCGCATAACAGGTAGTCAGCCTGCCACGCAGTCTCCTCATGGAGTGCAATGTAATCGGCCATGATCGGTGTCCAAAAATGCAGATTACCGATTGTTATGAAAACTTGAAATCGGCCCTAATTAATCGGTTCGACCTCTAGACTGAACGACTGGGTCGAGTCTCTGGCAACCGAACCAATCGAACAACCAGCCAGGTTGGGTAGCAACCCTAGATTTATTTTGGGACTAAACTTGAGTTGGCAAACACCCAGCGATAATTATTTTATGTAGAGGTGCTTACTAACGGCAAATAAACTATATAAGCTATAAAAATATGGAGTCACATTATATATAAACTCCCGGTAATTTATTGGGTAAATCACCAACGTTTCGGCATCACTGTGCCTTCTTCAGGGTGAAACGTTGGTGATTTACCCAATAAATTACTGGGAGTTTATATATAGAGTGTGCAACTCAATTTTTTATACCTTATGGTAACACGTTGTATAAAAGTTATAATGCCCTCGAAGCCGGTGTTTGGAGGATATATTGGAACTCAACTTCATCTTGGGCCTAACAACACCCGTGCCAATATATCCTCAACACCGGCTTCTTGGGGATTATCACTTAATTGTGCCAGACCTAGTGTGTGATCCTCTGAATTTGTGTGTGTTTGAGTGCGTGTGTGTTCATGTCTGTTCTTTTGTATTGATGGGTCTCCTTCAGTGCTCCTGGAGGCCTTACTAGAGGGATGCAGTGTGTGCATATGTGTGTCTGCATGCATGTTCGTCTGACTGTGTTGTAACCCCCCTCTCTCCTGTCTCTCTCCCTGTAGAGCACCTAAAGGGGTCTCTGGAGGAGTACATGGTGCGGCTGCCCAAGGTGAGGATCCTGCGTACCAAGAAGAGGGAGGGTCTCATCAGGACCCGTCTGCTGGGGGCGGCGGCTGCCAATGGAGAGGTCATCACCTTCCTGGACTCCCACTGTGAAGCCAACATCAACTGGCTGCCCCCACTGCTGGGTGAGTCATCCTGTTAGCAAAGCATTGCGCAGTGTGCTCTATGTAGTTTCTTTCTGGTCATTCTGTGGTAGATGAATATACTAGAATATGAATTACTCATCTGTACAATGTGCCTATTACCTTGTCCAAAGGGGGCAACATTGTAACACTGATGTTTGACTTAGGCCGTATACCGCTTTCTGTCTGGTTCTCTTTCTCCCCACTCATGCTCTATCTCTTAGACCGTATCGCCGACAACAGGAAGTCCATCGTGTGTCCGATGATCGACGTGATCGACCACGACAACTTTGGCTACGAGACGCAGGCGGGTGATGCCATGCGAGGGGCGTTTGACTGGGAGATGTACTACAAACGCATCCCCATCCCCTCGGAGCTGACAAAAGATGACTCTAGCGAACCCTTCGAGTGAGTCACGTGACCAGACAACACATCAGGACCCAACAAATCAGCACATTTAGAATGATCCCATTTCTAGTCACCAGATGCCACACAGTTTGAGTCGCTCATTTTCTGTGTGATTGACAGTGCAGTAGCATGAAATTAGAAGTGGGTTAGATGGACTGACAGAGAACATATTAGGGGGCAAACGTCCATGCTGGCCCCTGGGTGTGAAAGCCTCTAAATCCCTCCATGCCTCCTGGCCGGATGGGCAATATGCTCCCCTCCCCTTTCATTGCAAGATGACACAAGGATTCTCTCGGCTCCACACTTTTGTGAGCGCTCCCTCAGAGGTCAATAGAATGAAATTGGGAATATCGGCTTTGCAATTTGAAGCAAAACTAAATTGTGACTGAATATTCATGGTCGATTTAAATGGAATTCTAATTCTTGCAGAGCGACACAGGATAGTGTGATGAAAATTTGAGGGGAGGGCAGGAAGGAGGGAGGGGTGGAATAGAAACGACGTGGTGCCAGTGAGGGAGCAACCTCAGCTGAGCAGTCCTCTTCTGAAAAATGCTTTACATAAGACATCCCTTTGTCTCCACGGCTACCTTCCTTCCTTATCTGTGCGGCGCAGCCTCTGGGTTCATGCTGTTGAATGCCAAAGACTTCTGCCATTTGAATGCCCCCAAACAGATGTAATTCAGCATACCAGACATTAGAGCTGGGAATTTCCAGGGACCTCACGATACGATATCACGATACTTAAGTTCCGATGCGATATGTATTGCGACTATCACGATTCTATATGTATTGCAATTCGATAATGCGATTACATAGCAATTTGATGTTCCAAACATATTGCTCACTATATGTCTGCTGCAGAGAGACAAGGGAGAGCATGAGAAAATTTGTTTTGATCAGTCATAGAAATTAAAGTCTAAAACATGTTGGCTCGCTATTTAAAAAGATGGAGAACAAGCTATAGGATGAACATTACCAGAGTTTTGGCGCCGATACAGCCGACTAGCTCTAGCTAACGCTACCTAGCAGAATTATTTATTTTTTCCCCCCAATCGTTACTTGGAGTCAAAGTTTCAATATAATATCTTGCAAAATAGTATTGCGATATGTAACTATCGATTCCCCCCCCCCCCCCCCCCCATCACTTCCAGACTCAAACCACTTACCCTTGGGGGAAAAAACAGAAGAAAAAAAACAGAACTTGGCTTTTGCCGTCCTAGATACTTTTCATGAAGATTGGGAAGCACCGGAGTGCTCTGAGCTCCCAGCCTTCCACTGTCTGCCCTGTTTCCTTAATTGATCATTCTAACGGAGAAGTTTAGGACCCAGACATCTTCCTGCCCGGCTTTCTTACGAGTCACTCGAACATCTAACTTCTTTCTCCCCTCCAATATCCATCCAGAGAGGGTTCATCTCTGCCTCCAATTTAGAGTTGAAGGGGGCCGCTAGTTGCCATGACAGCCTGTAGTGTCTATGTGGAGACTGTAGCCTACCTGTTTAATAGTCTCATTGTCTCCCTCTGACAGACCTTCCAGTCAGGGACACGTCTCCAGTAATAAGGATGCCATTCAGGGTCCCCCCCAAATTCTGAACAAATCCTGCCTGCCTGGTTCGTCAATTAACACACTACGTTCATAATTACCCCTCTGCAACTGATTTATTAGAACCCCATCAGATAAGTTTGAATGTCATGAGAGTGACAGCACATCAAATCACGGAGGGGCAAATGATTACTACCATTTTGGCCCCAGTTGAATACACACATAACGAAGACTTACCAAACTATGCATCTCTGACACACGCCTGACCTCTGACACACACACACAAGTTTTGACATGAGTATGTTTTTCCTTGGGATTCTCAACAGATTTCAAATCAAATTTTATTTGTCCCATGCGCCGAATACAACAGGTGTAGACCTCACAGTAAAATGCTTACTTACAAGCCCTTAATAACCAACAATGCAGTTTTAAGAAAATACCCCCCCAAAAAAGTAAGAGATAAAAAATAACAAATAATTAAAGAGCAGCAGTAAATAACAATAGCGGGACTATATACAGGTGGTACCGGTACAGAGTCAATGTGCGGGGGCACCGGTGTTGAGGTAATATGTACATGTAGGTAGTTATTAAAGTGACTATGCATAGATAATAACAGAGTAGCAGCAGTGTGGGGGGGGGGGGGGGGGTGCAAATAGCCTGGGTAGCCATTTGATTAGCAGTTCAGGAGTCTTATGGCTTGGGGGTAGAAGCTGTTTAGAAGCCTCTTGGACCTAGACTTGGCGCTCCGGTACCACTTGCCGTCCGGTAGCAGAGAGAACAGTCTATGACTAGGGTGGCTGGAGTCTTTGGACCCATGGACCCTTGCCAAATCTTTTCAGTCTCCTGAGGGGGAATATGTTTTGTTGTGTCCTCTTCACAACTGTCTTGGTGTGGTGTGCTTGGACCATGTTACTTTGTTGGTGATGTGGACGCCAAGGAAACTCTCAACCTGCTCCACTACAGCCCCGTCGATGAGAATGGGGGCGTGCTTGGTCCTCCTTTTCCTTTAGTCCACAATCATCTCCTTTGTCTTAATCACGTTGAGGGAGAGGTTGTTATCCTGGCACCACACGGTCAGGTCTCTGACCTCCTCCCTATAGGTTGTCTCATTGTTGTCAGTGATCAGGCCTACCACTGTTGTGTCATCAGCAAACTTAATGATGGTGTTGGAGATGAGTGAGTGAACAGAGGTTACAGGAGGGGACTGAGCATTCACCCCTGAGGGGCCCCCGTGTTGAGGATCAGCATGGCGGATGTGTTGTTAACTACCCTTACCACCTGGGGGCAGCCCGTCAGGAAGTCCAGGATCTGGTTGCAGAGGGAGGTGTTTTAGTCCCAGGGTGCTTAGCTTAGTGATGAGCTTTGAAGGTACTATGGTGTTGAACGCTGAGCTGTAGTCAATGAATAGCATTCTTACATAGGTGTTCCTTTTGTCCAGGTGTGGAGTGCAATTTGAGATTGCATCATCTGTGGATCTGTTGGTGCGGTATGCAAATTGGAGTGGATCTAGGGTTTCTGGGATAATGGTGTTGTGAGCCATGACCAGCCTTTCAAAGCATTTCATGGCTACATGGCCGTGGCGTTGATGGTTTAATTGTTTCTGTGTTCAGAGAACCCCCGTGTAAGCCTGCAGTTAACTCCCAAATTGATGAGTCTGGTTGAGTAATAAAGCCTTCAACTCGCACAAACAGTCTATAAAGACGGTTATAAACCGCAGGCCTGCCATAGCAGTCACCTTTCCACACTGACTTACATGTTTTTGATTTATCCTTCATGAGAATGAATATCTTCCTGTCCTTTTGGCTGGTCTGAAGCCAGTGATTGATTGAGGGACAATGTCATCATGTTGGGGTATGAGTGTGACATGTATTGGTGTTGTCTTACACATCCCCCCCCCCCCCCCCCCCCCCCTTTTGTCCATCAGGTCTCCTGTGATGGCTGGCGGACTCTTTGCCGTGGACAGGAAGTGGTTCTGGGAGTTGGGAGGATATGACACGGGACTGGAGATCTGGGGAGGAGAGCAGTACGAAATCTCTTTCAAGGTAAAACGCCACAATGACAATGGACACTAAGATGGCAAAGTTGTTTTTGGGAAGATGCCCTTATTGACTTACAGCAGTGTTCTTTGATCTTTAGTCCTGGAGATACACAGGGGGTTCAGGCTTTTGTTCCAGCCCAGTACTACTGTAACACTTCATAATAAAGGGCCTGATAATAATTTGCCCGATAGGTGCAGTGAAATGTGTTGTTTTACAGGGTCAGCCACAGTACTACAGCACCCCTGGAGCGTATTAGGGTTAAGTGCCTTGCTCAAGGGCACATCGACACATTTTTCACCTTGTCGGCTCGGGTATTCCAATCAGTGACCTTTCAGTTGCTTGCCCAATGCTCTAACCGCTGAGTCAGGTATGTCAGTGCTGGGCTGGAACAAAGGTTTGCACACCCCGATTGAAGAACCGTCACACCATCAACAAGCTGAAGCCACCGCTGCCAAGTTTTTATCAGAAGCCTGTTAACTAACTAGCTTTAAGGCAATGGTGGAAGTTGGTATTCAGATTTCACCTCATGTTTCAATCATTCTGGTTCAAATCCGCTCTGCTGCTCGGAGAACTCCTACATTCATCATACTCAGAAACCATATTAGATTATGCTTTAGAGTTCTGCCTCACTATGAATTATTCCATAGGATATCCATTTATTATGCGGACTCTCGCTGCATGTAAAGCACTAGTCTCCACTGTCTCCCAACTCCGGCCCTCCCTTTCCTCTTTGGAGCTAAAGTTTTTTGGAAAGCTCATCAAAATAATTAAATTGTGGTTTTAAAACCATAAGGCTCTTACAAGACTCACTTATATTCAGCTCACTGATACTGCCAGTGTTCGTAAAAGTCAGCAGAAAGTTGAAGTGGCACTCCTCTGCTTGGCTAAATACTGCATTAGAACATGAAAACCTAGGTAAAGTTTGGGGAGGGTGCAGCTCAACCCATCCTCATCAAATTAGAGGTTGATTTGCAGTCTGGACCCTTGACAGGTCTCAGCCCTGGTCTGGGTATAGGAGTCCAAAATGTTAGAAGCAGCCCTTCATTTGGATAATTCTGTAGCCTTTTACCAATGTAATGCTGTCTCAACTGTTGGAATTCAGAGAGAAGCGGGTAATAAAACCATGGCAGAGACTAGAGAATATTCTCTTCATTGCTGTCAGATAATACTTTGGTAACACATCCAGTGAATGTCTTAGTAAGTTGTATTTTGAATCTTTCTAAGATACATCAGGGTTTTTGTTTGCCAGATCTTCTGAATTATGTAGAGTTGAAGTCGGAAGTTTACATACACTTAGGTTGGAGTCATTAAAACTCGTTTTTCAACGCAAAAAGTAACTCCTCATTGCCGCTCTGCCAAAATGTCCCGTTGTGGGTTAACCACAGCTCCACAGTCGTACCAGTGACCTCATTCCAGGGTCAGTCAGTAGGTGTATCCCCTCCTCAGCCTGGCCTCCAGAGCCTCACGTCTGTGTGATGTGTGTGTGCACGTGTACACTTGCATGCGTACGTGCCTCCTTCCATGCCTCTACAAGTTGTGATGTATATTTAATGCTCTGTTGGCCTTCTCCGTGAACGCCAGGGCTCACCTGCCCAGCCCCAGACGCCATTAAACATTCATGCGGCAGTAGCCCATCTAACAAGGAACCTTAGTCAGCAAAAACTAGACAAAGTATTTCCTCCCTTTCTTGCTCTTCCACTCGCTTTTACTCTGTTATGCCCTCTTCCTTTTTGTGTTTCTCTTTCTCTACCCTTGTCTTTTGTCCTCCATTTTCTTTCTTTCTTAGTTAATAAACCAATTAGGCACATTTGGGCAGTCTTGATACAACATCTTGAACAGATATGCAATGGTTCATTGGATCCATCTTAAACTTTGCACATACACTACTGCCATCTAGTGGCCAAAATCTAAATTGTGCCTGGGCTGGAATAATACATTATGGCCTTTCAAAGTTGATGGTACAAAAAAATGCATGTTTTTTTCTTTGTATTATATTTTACCAGATCTACTGTGTTATATTCTCCTACATTAATTTCACATTTCCACAAACTTTAAAGTGTTTCATTTCAAATGGTATCAATAATATGCATATCCTTGCTTCAGGTCCTGAGCTACAGGCAGTTAGATTTGGGTATGTTATTTTAGGCTAAACTTTTATTTTTTAAAGGGGCGGATCCTTGAGTTTTTTTAAGTGAGGATACTTTTGAGGCACACACAAATGGAGGATTACAAATCAGAATGAGGAGCTGCCACGTGATGGTGCCTCCGACAACATCTTGTCCCTTTCAGGCCAAAGTTCAAAGTAGACTTGTTTTGGCCCATGGCTCAAAGCTTTCACCTAACCCAGAAGAGTCAACCTGAAGTATGTCACATTCACACAGTGACATTTCAGGCCTGCCTTTAGCATCATGCTGTCTTCTACTGTCAGGTTTTCCTTCCGTCTTAGCCATATGTCTGTCCAAAGTGGCCCATGATGCATTTATAATAGTCTTGTTCTCTGTGTAGTGATGTCACTGTATAGCTATTGTGCCTCCCTGCTACCTTTATCCATCATCCCTCTTAGAGAACAAACGATAATCGTCCGAGCCGATATATCAGGCTGATATTGGACTTTTCTAGTCTATCGGCTGTCGGCCCTTCTCTATCGGCTTAGCCGATAGTCCCTCTACACAGCAAAGCTGCTACTATGCCAGCCGCCACTCACCGCCTGAGCCATGAGCACTGAACAATGCCAAGGAATGTCTAGGTGGGGAAATCAGCAGCAGCAAACTAGCTCATTCTCCAACAGACATGTGCAGTATTAAGTATTAATGGATGAATTGGCACAGTGACCAAAATCAAACTCCTGTTGCAAATATTAGTTTAGTTAATTCACTAATAAATAAAGCTTATGTCGACATGTCCGAACATGCATGCAATAAGCAAGCTAGCTAAGCAGATAGCTATGTTACCTTTTAGCAAAGATTACGATAACTAATCCTTTCATCTGCGGTGTTAGTTTGCTAGCTATATTAGCTACTATGCTATCTAGCTGGCTAGATAGACATGGTGCTAAGATATCAGATAGGAGCTAATAACCAACATAGCTAGCTAACATTAGCTGGTTATCATTTTGCACATGCACCATGTTCGGGAACGAGCAATCTGACTTGCGATGTAACGTTATCTATTTACTGGTGTGCTGATCTGACCAACTGCAATCGTATCCGTAAATTCACACTTGTAAATTGGATTAGATGATTGTCGTAATAGGGAAAGGAGAAACTGTTTTAAAATGCCTAAATAAATGTTGGCCATAAAGCTTGCCAGCTTGTAATCCTAAAAAACATAAATGAGTTAGTTACCTAGGTTTCGTTCAGCCATTCCTATGGGGAAAGAATAGGGTTTTGGGATAACCGTTGAAAATTGGGTCTAAGGTTAAAACAGGCTTAGAAGATCTTATACGTTTTGTGCTGTGACATATCAGTCAGTTTAACAAGACATTTATGAATTATAAAGCCTTTGTGCTTTTTTGGATTACATAAATGTTTTAAAATTCACAAAGTGATGTTGGCGGATGAAGATTATCTCATAGAGCAAAACATGTAAGATCTTTAAACCTGTGTTTAACACAGACCTTACCTTATTATTATTATTTTTAAACGACAAAAACAACATTTTACCATAGGCTTTGACCAACACATTTTTCCTACCCTCCTTCTCCTTGTTAGATATTATGCACATTTATGGCTTGGTAGCAAATGTCATCGCCGTTGAGCTAGCTCTCATAGTAACAGTAAACGGCACCAAGTGATATGAGCGATGAAGGGAGATGTGTAAAAGGGAGCTGAGTTACAGCCTCTCTCTATCCAATCGTAGCAGTAGGATCAAGTTACAACCCGCCCATTTCTTGGCAAATGTCTAAACTAGCCAATTGAGTTGTTTCGAATTTTGTCCTGGCACCTGAGTTGTTTAGGGATGCGTCCTGACAGCTGGAAAAATATACATTTCTACCCGATCACAAATCATGTTACGTTGGAGCTATTTGAATTGAAAATATGTTATTTTATATTCTCAAACAGCAGTGCCTATATGTCCTTCCATACAGGCGTGACATCCTGGAGTGATGCTTCTATGCAAATGTTGTTGATCAGTAGGCTAATGTAAGTCCCAAATGGAAGGAAAACAGATTGTCGTCTGTAGCACCATAGACTCCACTGATCAGCCTAAACAAGCTCAATCACTCAATCCATACACACACTCCTATTGAATATTCATTCACCTGTATTGTGTGTAGGCCTATGCCATCTTAATTTACCCAGTTTATCAAGATATTTACAATTCAAATAAAAGTATTAACATTATGTTATGTACTTAGATTGGTAAAAAAACGAAGTGAAATGTATTGTTTTTGAAATATTATGATATTGAATATCGCCCTAAAATATTGGCCATCAACCTCCTTGACCCCAAAAATCGTCATCGACCCTAAAAAATCCATATTGGTCTTTCTCTAATCCCTCCATCCCTCCCTCTGGAACCACTCTCTTTCTCCCTCCCTGCTTTCCTAGTACCTGTCAGCCTCTCATGTCCTCATACTGTTTACAGCTGCACACCACAGGCACACACTGACACAGGGTACACACACTAACACTGCAGTGATGCCCTGACCCCCACACAGCTGGCTGTGTTAAACCTCTCTCCTTCTACCTCTCCCGCCCTCTCTCGCTGTCTCTCTCCACAGGTGTGGATGTGTGGCGGGCGTATGGAGGACATCCCGTGCTCCAGGGTGGGTCACATCTACAGGAAGTACGTCCCCTACAAGGTCCCCGGCGGGGTCAGCCTGGCTAGGGTGAGTGTTGGTTCCTAGACCCATCTTTTCCTCTTTTCTCCTCTAGAAAAGGATTTACAAAGAAAAACATACTACAGTATATCATGCAGACCTGCTAACCTGTATGCATTTTGTGTACCATGCACGCAATTTGAGGTTCATGTACGCTGGTACGATATCAATCTTGCTACTTTGCTAAGTTGAGGCAAGTTTTTTATATTTTTTTATTAAGCTTACTGCCCTGCTTTTATGTGCACTTGCCCTAATATGTGCAGGATTCTGCCAGTTCTTGCATTTTTTCCCCACTCGTTAAATAGCCTGACCAACAACATCTCTGCTCCTGAACGTGTGTGTATATGTGTAGCCTATTTAGTGGTTGGCACATGCTTTGATATCTGCGAGCACATTGACTACCAAGGAAGCGTGCAGTGTTGCGGTAGTTCAGTGTGCGCTGTGCGTGGATAGAAGTGAGAGCTTTTCCGCTAATACCGTCCTTCACAGAAAGTTATGTTAGATTTAATTAATCAGTATTTGATCTGTCCTCCTTATATTACTGTATGTCAACAGTAGGCTGCTAATGATGTGATAATAGCCTAGTCAGTTCACCAATGACAGCAAGGCATATTAAATTCATTGTAGACCTAACTGAGAAGGAAGATTTGATGAACTAGATCAGGTATGGAGATCTGAAACAAGCTCATATATTTAGGCCTAATTCAGTTTTATATTCCAAATACAGTAGACTGCTACATTGCATCCAGTAATTGAATGATTCAGAATTTTTCCTCAAGCAAAATTGAGAAGCCAGTTCACATTTTCACAAGACTATCCACATAAAGACACCTATTATAATAAGCATTACCCATATTTTAACTTAGGACAATGTGAAGGAGTCATTGAGACCGTCTCAAAATTAATTCAGGCCAACTGTGTTGGCTACATTGTTTGATATAATTTAAGACTTGAGGTGTCAGGAAATGGCAGTTACAGGTTTTTCAAACATGCAAAATGCTTCAACTACCTGCCCCCTACCTGACCTTAGGCCTACATAAGCACCACCGTGTCAGAAAATCATAGGGGGAACCCTGATTTTACATTTAAACTTATTTCTAGTTAGTTACTGAAAAGCACCCATAAACGTCTATAGCAGGGATCATCAACTAGTTTCAGCCGGGGGGCCGGAACATAAATACAAAGAATTTGTAGAATGTAAATTGACCGCAAGAATCCCAAACAGATATAATATTTGACTAAAACATAATTATTTCTAACCTTGTTTACGTTTGTATATGATCACGTGTCTCTCTATTATGTGTCGGAATACTTTAACAGATTTCCTAAATTAAAATCACCTGGAGATAATTTTCTGCTGTTTTTACGGTCTTATGTCCAACAAGTGCTTTTTTTTGTCGTAAAAAATGTAATTAAAAAAATATTTTTCTCAGAGAACTTGGGGGGGTCAAATAAAACCACCCACGGGGCCGCCAGTTGGGGCACCCTGGTCTATAGCCTATTATTCCTACAGATCCAGTCTTCTGCCAAAATCATTATTGGGTCAAAAAAAATGAGCATTTGCCTATTATTTGATCGGTGTGGGTGTCACGTGCCGTCGTGTGGTCCGCGAGTGCCGCCGCAGCGCTGAAGTGGTACTCATATAGATTCTTCAAGGTTGGCAGGTTTGTATATGGAACATTTATTGCAGAATTTGTTCTCCGAGTTGTCTAGTAAGGAGAGCATTCATCTCCTCTGCTGAGTTTCTCTGCAGTAGTTGGATCCTCAATGATACACACACACACACACCTTTATATTGCAGCCCCACACCCACTCATCACACCCATCATGAATGCTGTGACTGAATCGATAGGTGTCCCGCTGTGGGAAGGTGAGGAGAGTTTGACGTGAATGTTGAGTGTGTTCCACAGTCAGCAGTGCAGTGGGTATGAACGATTTAAGAAAGTGCTCTTCTTTCTGGTGGTGAACTGATTTAACCTCCTCATGCTCATGCCTCGTCTGGCGCTGTGTTTTAACAGCTTGAGCATTCAGAAAAAAACGAGACTCGGAATAATAAACGCTCAGCTTTTCTCTTTTTCCCTGCTTTTCTCCACGAAGGTGTCTGTCGTGCTTTGTTCTTGTGATATGGCCCCCTGTCGTTTTTTGTCCCCAAAATGCACAAGGCTAGATAAGTGACCTTGATTAGGAATGCACTGTAAAGAAGCTTAAGAGGTCTGCAAGTACGGAATCTTTAGTTTTGAAAAACAAGTTCTATGATATCTTTTGATGGTTCTGCACTGAATGAGAACTACACTGAACAAAAATATAAATGCAACATGCAACAATTTTACTGAGTTACAGTTCATATAAGGAAATCGTTCAATTGAGAGAGAAAAATCATTAGGCCCTAATCTATGGACTGGGCAGGGGTGCAGCCATGGGTGGGCCTTGGAGGGCATAGGCCCACCCACTTGGCAGCCAGGCCCACTCACTTGGGAGCCAAGCCCAGCCAATCAGTAGTTTTTCCCCACAAAAGGGCTTTATTACAGACAGAAATACTCCTCAGCAGGTGACGAAACCGGATGTGGAGGTCCTGGGCTGGCGTGGTTACACGTGGTTGTGAGGCCGCTTGAATGTACTGCCAAATTCTCTAAAATTACGTTGGATGCAGTTTATGTTCGAGAAATGAACATTCAATTCTCTGGCAACAGCTCGGTGGACATTCCTCCAGTCCGCATGCCAATTGCATGCTCCCTCAAAACTTGAGACATCTGTGGCATTGTGTTGTGTGACACAACTACACATTTTAAAGTGGCCTTTTTTTATTGTCCCCAGCAAAAGGTGCACCTGCATAATGATCATGCTGTTTAATCAGCTTCTTGATATGCCACACCTGTCAGGTGGATGGATTATCTTGGCAAAGGGGAAATGTTCACTAACAGGGATGTAAACAAATTTGTGCACAAAATTTGAGCGAAATAAGCTTTTTCTGCGTACAGAAAATTTCAGGGATTTTTTTTCTCTCCAGCTGATGAAACATGGGACCAACGCTCTACATGTTGCGTTTTATATTTTTGTTCAGTATATTTTCACATTCTTCCGAAACCTTTTGGAATGCAGCTGAAACCATCCATTATGTATGCTGATCCCTGACCAAACCCTGTTTTGGCTTGGTCGGCTGTGTAAGTGAAACCTATTGGCCTGTTCGTTGGCTTACTTTTTGGCTTGTATTCATCCAGCGTGGGGGAATAGTCTCTCAGATGAAGAATGTCTGTTCTGTCTATGAGGGAGAAATGTTAATGACTGTGGATTGGGGTCAGTTGTTAATAATGTATTTCTTCAGAAAGAAGATGCACCAACAAAGACACAAGAACCTTTTCTTAGAAAAGGCCTCCAGTTCAGTCTACAATCGTTCAAATCAGGGGTTCTGATTAGTCGGTAATAGCCAGCTTTTGGTCAAAAATAATAATAATAATGAAAAGCCAATAAATACAACTGCCACCGGCTAATTGTCCAGGAGAAGAAGAAAAATCCCATTACAAAATAATGCATTTTAGCCTATTCATTTATGGACATAACAGTTGATGTCAATACATTTGACTCTCCATGTTTATCTGCCTATTTGTTAATTTGCATACTTTTTTAAAGTTAAATCACCGCCAATTTAATTCCACAACGTTATGCAAATGAACCTATAGACCAGTAAGCGTGGCCTGCCAAATGTATTTACATCGACTGGTATGTTAATCAATTAATAGGCTAAAAAGCATTATTTTGCAATGGGATTTTTTTTCTTCTACTGGACAATTAGCTGGTGCCAGTTTTTTATTTATCGGCACAGCATACAGATTATTTATTTCTCGCACAGAATGACAAGCTGACCAATAGAATAGGTAACTTTTCTACAATGGGGATATTAGATTGACATAGGCTAGTGATTTTGCTGTTCGTTACTCGTCTTGTTGGCTGAGGAAAAGTAAATGTGGACAGATACATTTTAACGTCTTCAAAGTGCGCATCGGAATTTGGTAAGAAGGACGCACGCCTGTTGCGTCCTCAAGTTGCATGTTAAGATTGATAAGAACAATCTAAATGTGATTTTCTGTCATTTATGCACCCAATGCATATGGGTCTGGTTAATATCTCAAATGTCAAATGAAAAGGCTGCCGGTCAAATGTCCTGCACCATATTTTCCTAACGGAAACCCTGGTTCAAATGCATACATAATACCTGCATTCATATTGATAGATTTTCTGTAACATGGTGCCGAAAGAATGAAAATGGTGAATATTGTACCTAAAATAGAAAGTGCCAATTAAGCACAGCTCTGTGTGTTCAGCATCATCCTGGTTTCGCTGTGTTCCTTTTTGAAGTGGAGCTCAGAGAAAAGGGTGGAATTCAGAGTCACAGAGGAGGCATGAATTATTGCTGGCCTGTGGCGCTGCTTCTTTTTTGTGCACACGTCGCCTTTTTGCTCTCGCCTCCCCCAAAACTTCCCTGCAGCTGCCTCTTCTAGACCCCGCCCCCCCCATCAGCACCACCCCAGAGGCACAGCACCCACACCCCCTCCCACACAGCTTCTCATCGCCACTGGCATTCTTCCAGGTGTGCTGATTAACCAGCTCGCCCATCCCTCCCAAACCCAGCCGCCATGCAAGCAGATGGTGCCAGTGAACTTCTCCTCACCTGGAGAGGAGTTAGCCAACAGAGTTTGGCTTAGAGCTGTGCTTTCTGTGCTGCTCGGTATATGTATGCCCTATAGCAGGAGGATGTGCTCACTAACTGTAACTCCCATCCAAACCTTAGTCTGGCTGTGACTGTCTGGATTCCTAATAGCAGTTATCATTGGCTTTACTCTCTGCTGGTCGTAAGTTTGTTTTATCCACTTCTATTAGAAGGGTAATGGTTATGTAAAACGAAACCTCTCCTCAGACTGTCCTTGTATGTATTATAAGAGACGAGGCCATCTAGCAGTCAACAAGGCCCCAAAGGACTGGTACCCTGCATCCATCCCTCCCCTATAGACATTGTGGAGCAACAGTGCTTTTTCTGTTCTCCCTTGGTCTCTGTACAGAACCTGAAGCGAGTGGCCGAGGTATGGATGGATGAATATGCAGAGTACATCTACCAGCGGAGGCCAGAGTACAGGCACCTGTCAGCAGGAGACATGACAGTGCAGAAGGACCTGAGGAACAGCCTCAACTGTAAGAGCTTCAAGTGGTTCATGACAGAGGTGGCCTGGGACCTACCCAAGCACTACCCACCTGTGGAGCCCCCTGCTGCCGCCTGGGGAGAGGTACAACACATCTATTAGTGTCTTCGGAGAGGCATGCCAACAGCTAGAAGGAGAGAAAGTTAAGAGTGAGAGACGACATATGGAGAGAAGGTTAGATTGGAAAGAGAGCAAGAAAGACAGATAGACTGTCTGGACTATGACAGCCGGGTGTCACTGTCACTTCAGCCATCAGAAGGCCATGCTGCTGCCACAGTATCCTCTTTGTCATTACTCATCATCACTCACTTTTTCACTAAAGAGGAGAGTTCTGAGAGATCCAGACAGCTCTAGACAGTGGTTAATAGTATTGACTAGTATTGAATGATGTCTGTTCATTTCTGTCTTTCTCTGTTAACCTGTTTGTCTGACCCTGTGTGTGTTCTAGCTGCGCAACACAGGCAGTGGCATGTGCATGGAGAGCAAACACTTTTCGTCTGGGTCGCCTGTCCGCCTGGAGACATGTCTGAAGGGGCGGGGTGAGGCCGGGTGGAGCCATGGACAGGTGTGGAGCTTAGTAGACACCACTGAATACAGACATCTGTCTGCCGTGAAAAGCGCTAGTTTTCCTGTAGTTTTGCATACAGAACTTCATTTTGTACTGTGTACAGACAGCGCTCTGCCTTCATAAGCACTACACGTGCACACACACACTGGCACACACACACACACACACAAGCTGGTGCATACTCTAATTTACACACACACAACTTTATAATCGCTACTGTTCTAATGGAGCCCCATTTATTCCCCTTGTTATCCAAAATATGTTTTAGCAGAGCTCATAACCAAACGTTGATGGATGACCATGTTTTCTTATTATTTTCTAGGTTGCCTGCTCTGACACTGCTTTGACAGTATAATTAAAGTCATTTAAAGAGCTGTTGTTGTTTAATCTCTGTCATGGTTGCAATTTGTATTCAAAGCTGGGATGACAAACAGCATGGCTGCAGTCCAAGTCAGGGCCTTTTGAATGTAACAGCAGAGGAGCCCCTTTACGAACAACTCTTCTGTCCCCCATGAGTGAACGTGCCTGGGGGAGACCGATGTGTGAACTCCCTTGGAAGGTTCTCTTCAACCCTGGTTCTGAAGACTCACAGGTTGTGCAGGCTTTTGTTCCAGCTTATTACTAACACACCTCGAAGTTTTGATAATTAATTAAATCAGGTGTTATTACTGGGCTAGAACAAAAGCTTGCTCTGTGGTTCTCCAGGACCAGGAATGACACTGGCTCCAAGAGGAGAGGTGGAGGCCCATCTTTGGAGGTGATCTGATCCAGGTTGTCTCTGCCCTGTCCAGGTGTTCACGTTTGGCTGGCGGGAGGACATCCGGGTGGGGGGCCCCATGCACACTAAAAAGGTCTGCTTCGATGCCATCTCCCACAACAGCCCTGTCACCCTGTATGACTGCCACGGCTTGAAGGGTAACCAGCTGTGGCGCTATAGGAAGGTAAGGTCTCTCTTTCTCACACACACACATTATTTTTTCATGTATGAAAAAGACAAGTTTGTGAGTTGGTTGTGATGCACTTCTTTGCTCCAGCCAAGCAGCAGTCTTCAAGATGTATTTTTGATCCTTTGTATTTCCTTTTCCTTGTGATAAAATGCCACAGGCTGCTTGCTAAGGCAGTTTCTTCCTAGATAAAAAAATAAAAAAAATAAAAAACATTCAGCTTTTAAAGGGATACTTTGGTATTTTGGCAATGAATGCCCTTTATCTACTTCCCTTGAGTCAGATGAACTTGTGGATACCATTTGTATGTCTTTCCGTGTAGTTTGAAGGAAGTTTGCCAACTGTCGTTTGCGCAATTGCTAACTAGAGTTGGTGCAATGACTGGAAGTCTATGGTAACAGCTAGCGTGCTAGTTGTTACCATAGACTTCCAGTCATTGAGCTAACGCAAGTTAGCATTGGCTCGCGACACTACCTCTAACGTCCTTCATACTGGAAGCATAGACATTAACATTGTATCCACGAGTTCATCTGACTCTGGGGAATAAATAAAGGGCTCATTGCCAAAATCCCAAAGTATCTCTTAAAGCTGTGTACCCAGTTAGGGGGAAAAAATCCTCGTTTTCCATGCAGGCTATTCAATATTTTGATATTAAATTACCTCTTTGGAAAATATTTTCAGTTAAATGTACTGTAACTAAATATATAATTACCATGTCTCTCCTCTTTTCTCTCCCTCCATCTCTGTAGGATAAAAGTTTATACCACCCCATCAGTAACAGCTGTATCGACAGCAACCCCACAGAGAGGAAGGTGTTCATGAACACGTGTGACCCCAGCGTCCCCAGCCAGCAGTGGGTGTTTGAGAAGACTAACACCACCATCCTGGAGACGTTCAACCGCAATAGCAACTGACACCTGTAGGGGTCAGCACTGAACCTGAATACCACTCACTCTGGAACTGTGTTCTTTCACTAAGACAGAAGTGGGATGTTGTTACTCTAAAGGGGTCAAGGGTGGAAGGAAGTGAAGGGGGGTCAGGGGCTAGCATTAGCATGGGCAAGCCAGTCTAGATGCATCAGTTATTGGGCGATGGAGAAGAGTTGGCGCCTGACAGGCTCTCTCTGTGGTTGAAAGACTGGTCTCTCGATGCGGTGATGGTGTCTTCCTGCGTCAGGGGGATTAGGTCTGTCACAGCACGGTCATTCTGGCGGTGGTCCATCTCATTTCTGCTTCTCTGTGCCTCTCCCAGACGACTCTGCCCATACGTCCGTCTCCATCACCCTGCGTGGGTGTGTCTCTTGCTCAGTCATTTTCCCTCCATTCCCCTCATGTGCCGCCCCTGCTCTGACAGCCCCCCCTGAGACTCCCGCTGAGCCAAGCCCAAACTGACACACTGTGAAGCCAGCCAGACCCAACCACTCTGAAAAGCACCTTGTGATGATTCTTGTTTTTGTTTTCTTGTTATGCTCACTTGGCTAGCGTTTTCTTTTTCTTGGTTTCCACTCTATAGCGTTGATCGAAAGTGGAGTTGCGCAACATCTGTCCAAATGAAGAGGGGTAAGAAAAGCCTCATCTTTTAGGATGTGTATTTTGTTTTAGATCTGAAGGAATAATACTTTAGTAGCAGCACTTTGTCTCAGCACTCTTATCTATTCGAAGGACTGTGATTTGATGCCATTGATTTGTCCATAGAGGGAACTGTAAGGACTACTATCATCAGTTTCTTTTTGTCCCATCACCTGAACAGAGGCTCCCGCTGCCTTCTGGGATGAACCCCAGCACTCTCTGGAATGACCTCATCATGAAACACATGGAGGTCAGCAGCACTGAGACAGTAGACAGACCATGCTGGCTTCTCAAACGCATCAGGAGTGACTCTAGACTGGTTTGCCGGGGGGGGGGGGGTTTAGATGCATTAAGCACTTGCAATGATAAACTTGAATGAAAATCGTAGTGCCTTGCTGGATGAGAGCAGAAGTAAATACGGCCTGGTCTGACTCGGTCTGGCCTGGTGCCCTATTCCAGTCGTCCTCCTCCTACACTGTCTCAGACTGACTGACAGATGTTGGAGAGAGAGAGGCAATCTGAGGTGACACTGGCTCTTAATGGATGGAGTTCTACAACGGTAATGTATTTGTAATGTTAGTTTTTTGCTAGTCTCTTCAGCTATTCACTATGTGTTCTCCTGCCTTTAAAAGTTAACAGCTTCTCTGAAAAGACCCTCTTTATGTTCATGGCATGTCACCAACATGCCAATTTGTTGTTATGATCAACAGACCCAATAGTTTGTCAAGATCTATAATGGACATTCAAGCATTGATTAGTATTGATTTCCTGTTCTTGTTGTGCGTTTAGATTTTGTAGCGTTATGACTACTTACTCAGCATTTGCTTTCTTTCAGTTTTTGTCTTGGCTTAGCCAATGAGTTGTTTGTATATCAAATGCAATTCAGTTTAGACCTGGATGTTGTTTAGAAAGACTGCTTACATTGCCTGCTGTGTAGTTATGTTCCATTCTTTGTGTGTGTGTTTTTTGTTCCCCTCTTTTTCTCTGAAATAATTCCAAGGTAGGGCGCTTGTTTAGCCTTAGGTATTTGTCTGCTACAAAAAAGTTATTAGGGCAAAACATTGTCACCTTAAGGCAAAGCGGGATATGATATGCATGATGCAATGATCACACCCTTCATCAGTCAAACTCATCCTACACCTTTCAGAAATTAATATAAATCAAATTAGCATAAAAAACTGTAGCTTTTTGTTGTTGTTTGATAGAACTAATTTGAGTACACTACTAGCCTGTAGCGTATGTGTTGTAGATTTTGACTGGCCAAGTGAATCATCAAATAGTTTAGACTCAAACAACGGCATTCTTCCATGCATTGTGGAGAAAATGTATGGAAATTCAACGAGATCCATGTGGCACATTAGTATGAGATGCTGCACAATGAGGCTTTAGTTGTGAAGCATCTTTGTTGCCCAGTCATGTAACACTGTATGTTCTTTCTCCTTATCAAACTGAAATGTAGCTAGGACTGGCTGGGGAATCCAAAGTTGGTTACTTCCATTGGTTTCCCTTTCCAAAAATGTTTAGTTTTGTCCGGGCAAGTAAGCAGCATGTATGGAAGACCAAAGCTTTTAAATATTATGATAAAAATGGCCGAATCTAAGTTGTGTAACTTTTTCCAAGACAAAATATTCATTTTCCAATTATTCCAGCTGAATACATTTCACAATTATGCTTACAGAATTATTATATCTGTACCAGAGTTGTAATTTAAGCTGATTAATTGTCTCATCTTTTGCACTAATATTGTAAGTGTAAATGGTAAAATCCTTAACACAGTTTAAATTACCATCATAGAACTAAGACTGGAATTCAATCAAACCAGGACTGCGGAAAACTGTATGGTCAATTTTACAATTTCCATTGGGTGAAAAATCAAACCCGATTTTGATTTAGTCCTGCTTTTTCTCTTGATGCATTGTTTGATATTTTCTTTCAAATGCTCCACCGGTTGGTCCATGACTCCCAATGTGCTCACTGCTCTCCCGATGCTAGAATGATGGGTCGAAACATGTTTATGTTCAAGCAATGAAGTTTATGCAGTAAAGTTATGTTTGTGTCTGAGGGAATATAAACAGGGTTGTTTGACCTGTGGACATATAATCATCTTGCAAAGGTGGTAAGAATCCCCCAAATCCATGGCATTTTATTGTTCAGTTTGGAACAAGGATATTTGCAGTACATTGACCCTGTCAATTGCACATGTAAAAGGCATTTGATTGTCATATGATTTATAACTTGGGATGGAGGTGGTGAAACCTTTTTTAAATTGTGGTTTTAAATATTTTATACAGTGCAATTTCTTTTCTTGATCTTGTTTGAATTAAATATTCAGCTGAACATGTGAAGACAATACTTTTTTATTTTATTTAATGTCTTAAGGCCCAGTGCAGTTAAATGTGATTTTCCTGTGTTTTAAATATATTTCCAGACTGAGATTGGAATAATACTGTGAAATGATCATGCCCATTTAGCGTAAGAGCTGTTTGGAAAGACTGCTTGAAATTTCAGCCTGTTTTGAAGGGATGGGTTTTTGCCCTGCCTGGCAACATCATCAGGCGGTATAAGTTAATAGATCGATAAAGAGTTTCAAACCTCTGCCAATAACAGCTAGTTTTCAGGTTACATTAGGTTAGTCCAATTGGGCCCTCACTCAGACCACTCCCAGACAGTCCTAGCAAAATTCTTGCTCGGGGAAATTGCTCTTTGCTTAGAAGATATTTTTTATTACAATTTTTCACCATTTTAATTCAGTAAGCTACTCAATTGTTACCCAGAAATTATTTGATATTGAGATTAAAAAAAATGGCTGCATTGGACCTTTTTTAAAGTTGCAATATGTAGCTTTTTGGGCAACCAGACCAAATTCACATAGATCTATAACTCACATTTCTATCATTGTACTTGAAAGCAAGTCTAAGAAGCGGTAGATCTGTTCTATGTGCGCTATTTCTATGCTTCCCGTTAAGTTTTGTTTTTCGTCTTTTACGTTTGGTTTTGTACACCATCTTCAAACAGCTGAAATGACAACATGTTTAGTTTTGGAAAATATATTTCACAGCGGTTTAGATTGTACAATGATTCTACACTATACTAGCTTATTTTGTCACACATACTGAAATTAGGCGAACTATTAGAGTTTTGGCAACCTGCATAGTGCAACTTTAAGACCATTGTTGGTCATTCACAAAATGCTGTGTACATGTTTGTGCAATTTTGATGTGTACATTTTGTCATAAATATCCAATATTTTTTTTCTACTGACAATGACTATAAAGGTATTTAACACACCGTGTACAACTAAACTGGAATTGTATATTTTTTGCTGAAAATAAAAAAATATATATTTGAATTATGGGTTGTATTGTTTTTTGGGGGGGGCTTAAACAGAGAGAATACTTTAATTAATTAAATAAGTCATTTGTATATGTAGCAATCAAATCCCATCTAGAATTATGTAACACAAGGACATGCCGATCATGAAAATATATATTTTTACTCCAATTGAGATGTAAAATAATACTGCAATAAATTCACCATATGTGGCCCATGGTTGGTATTATTTGGAACCACTAACAATAAATGCAACCATAAACAAAACTAATGCACAAGTTTAGTTGAGATTGGTTGACTATAGTTGAGACCAGTCTCTGTCCTCACTGGACCCTGTGTCTCTGCAGATTGAGTTTCCCGGGCTGCTGGCTGATTCCCATCCTAGGTCCTCTTCTGGGAGATTGAAGGCTGTGAGCTTCCTTCCATTCTGTTGCGTGTAGAATATCCACATCTCAGGAAGTCGTTGGACCTTCTTTTTTGTTAACAATACCACTGAAAATATCAAACACCCCAATAAAGAAAATGAGAATTATAAACAGGTTCAGCCCCAGGTTCGACTGTGATCTAGCAGAGTTACGCCACCTCAAGAATTCCATTTGGCGAAAGGCTCCGCACACACATTCTTCGGCTGAATGGCTTTCGTTCAGGCAAATGAGAAATAAGTGCACTCAGGCTACCCGGAAGGCTAAAGTTAGTTATTTTAAGGAGCAGTTCTCTCTCTCTGGGTCTAACCCCAAGAAGTTCTGGAAAATGGAGAATAAACCCTTCTCACAGCTGCCCATGTCCATTAATGTTGTTGATGGTGTTGTTACTGACAAGGAGCGCATGGCTGGTCTACACGGACAAGTTCTGGCCTGGTTTAGATCTTATCTGTCAGAAAGATATCAGTGTGTCCCTGTTGCACCCTCTACAACCACTGATTATTATTATCTGACCCTGCTGGTCATCAATGAACGTTTGAACATCTTGGCCATGTTCTGTTATAATCTCCACCCGGCACAGCCAGAAGAGGACTGGCCACCCCTCAGAGCCTGGTTCCTCTCTAGGTTTCTTCCTAAGTTCTGGCCTTTCTAGGGAGTTTTTCCTAGCCATTGTGCTTCTACATCTGCATTGCTTGCTGTTTGGGGTTTTAGGCTGGGTTTCTGTACAGCACTTTGTGACATAGGCTGATGTAAAAAGGGCTTTATAAATGAATTTGATTGATTGATTTAATCACCACTTCATTAAGTCAGGATTCCTATTTGACTCAGCCATGCCTCCTTGCCCGTCCAACATTTCCTCATCTCCCAGCCCTTCTAATGTGACTAGCCCCGATGCTCCTCCCTCTTTTTCTCCTGCCCCACTAAAAAGTTTCTCCCTGCAGGCAGTCACTGAGTCTGAGGTGCTAAAGGAGCTCCTTAAACTTGACCCCAAAACAATATCTGGGTCTTATGGTTTAGATCCTTTCTTTCACCGTGCTTCTACACCTGCATTGCTTGCTGTTTGGGGTTTTAGGCTGGGTTTCTGTACAGCACTTCGAGATATTAGCTGATGTACGAAGGGCTATATAAAATAAATTTGATTTGATTTGATTTAAGGTTGCAGCCCCTATCATCGTTGAGCCTATCTCTGACCTTTTTAACCTGTCTCTCCTTTCTGGGGAGATTCCCCTTACTTGGAAGGCAGCCACGGTGTGTCCTTTATTTAAAAGGGAGATCAAGCTGATCCTAATTGCTATAGGCCAATTTCTATTTTGACCTGTTTCCAACACTTTTGGTAAAAGCCAGTCAGCTGATTATTGCCAAGTTTTCTTGATGTCTATACTATTCTCTCTGGTATGCAATCTGGTTTACTCTAAGGTTATGGATGTGTCACTGCAACCTTAAATGTCCTAAATGATGTCACAATTGCCCTTGATTCTAAGCAATGTTGTGCCGCTATTTTTTCTTGGCCAATTGGACTTGGCCAAAGCTTTTGATACGGTAGACCATTCCATTCTTGTGGGCCGGCTAAGGAGTATTGGTGTCTCTGAAGGGTCTTTGGCCTGGTTAGCTAACTACCTCTCTAAGAGTGCAGTGTTTGAAGTCAGAACATCTGTTGTCTCAGGGTACTCCCTTGGTGACAGGTAGTGGCTAAGGCTCGATCCTAGGTCCCACGCTCTTCTCAATTTACATCAACAGCATAGCTCAGACAGTAGGAAGCTCTCTCATCCATTTTTATATGCAGATGATAGTCTTATACTCATCTGGCCCCTCCCAGAGGGGTGTTAAATTCTCTACAACAAAGCTTTTTAGTGTCCAACAAGCTTTCTCTGCCCTTAACCTTGTTCTGAACTCCTCCAAAACAAAGGTCATGTGGTTTGGTAAGAAGAATGCCCCTCTCCCCACCAGTGTGATTACTACCTCTGAGGGTTTAGAGCTTGAGGTAGTCACCTCATACAAGTACTTGGGAGTATGGCAAGACGGTACACTGTCCTTCTCTCAGCACATATCCAAGCTGCAGGCTAAAGTTAAATCTAGACTTGGTTTCCTCTATCGTAATCGCTCCTCTTTCACCCCAGCTGCCAAATGAACCCTGATTCAGATGACCATCCTACCCATGCTAGATTACGGAGATGTAATTTATAGATAGGCAGGTAAGGGTGCTCTCGAGCGGCTAGATATTCTTTACCATTCGGCCATCAGATTTGCCACCAATGCTCCTTATAGGACACATCACTGCACTCTATACTCCTCTGTAAACTGGTCATTTCTGTATACCAGTCGCAAGACCCACTGGTTGATGCTTATTTATAAAGACCCACTTAGGCCTCACTCCCCCCGTCTGAGATATCTACATACAACACCCGTTCTGCCAGTCACATTCTGTTAAAGATCCGCAAAGCACACATGTCCCTGGGTCACACCTCTTTTCACTTCTCTGCACCTAGCGACTGGAACGAGCTGCAAAAAACAATCCAACTGGACAATTATCTCCATCTCTTCATTCAAAGGCTCAATCATGGACATTCTTACTGACACTTGTGGCTGCTTCGTGTGATGTATTGTTGTCTATACCTTCTTGCCCTTTGTGCTGATGTCTGTGCCCAGAAATGTTGTGTTGCTAATGTGTTGTCATGTGTTGCTGCCATGCTGTGTTGTCTTAGGTCTCTCTTTATGTTGTGTTGTGGTGTTTTGTCCTATATATATATAGGCCTCGCAGGAGGCCTTTTGGTAGGCCATCATTGTAAATAAGAATTTGTTTTTAACTGACTTGCCTAGTTAAAAAAAATTAAAGTACACTTGGGAATAGCACACTGGGAATGCCACTGTTCTCATACTGTACTTCCTATTTTTCTGGCAGCAGCCTGGGCTTCTTGAGACTGGATTCCCTACTCTTACAGGTAACCCTAGAGGTGAGGAAACTGTCAGTCCTCTGATGCTCTTTTCCTCTTAAGGGGTGTGTCCTCTGGCTGAAAACCTCCTGGGCAGCTAGTAGTGGTTGATTCTGTGGCTGTCCTATGGCAGCACTTTAGCACTACAGAGATTTGTTTATCATGCAAAGATAATCATGAAGAGGTCACGACAACACCTTTTCCCTCTCAGGTGACTGAAAAGATTTGGCATGGGTTCCCCAGATCCTCAAAAAGTTCTACAGCTGCACCATCGAGAGCATCCTGACCGGTTGCATCACTGCCTGGTATGACAACTGCTCGGCTTCTGACCATAAGGCGCTACAGAGGGTAGTGCGTACAGCCCAGTACATCACTGGGGCCAAGCTTCCTGCAATCCAGGACCGATATAATAGGCTGTGTCAGAGGGAAGCCCATAAAATTGTCAGAGACTCCAGTCACCCAAGTTATAGACTGTTTTCTCTGCTACCGCACAGCAAGCGGTACCGGAGTGCCAAGTCTAGGACCAAAAGGCTCCTTAACAGCTTCTACCCCCAAGCCATGAGACTGCTGAACAATTAATCAAATGGCCACCAGACTATTACATTGATTGCCCCCCCCCTCCATTTGTTTTGTACACTGCTGCTACTCGCTGTTTATTATCTATGCATAGTCACTTCACCCCTACCTACATGTACAAATTACCTCAACTAACCTGTACCCCGCACACACCCCATGTATATAGCATTGTTATTGTGTTACTTTTTATAATTGTTTTACTTTAGTTTATTTGGTAATTATTTTCTTAACTCTTCTTGAACTGCACTGTTGGTTAAGGGCTTGTAAGTAAGCATGTCACGGTAATGTCTACACTTGTTGTGTTCAGTGCATGTGACAAATAAAGTTTGATTTGATTTGAATGACATTTAAATAAAAGTTGAATACCTCTGGCGGCAACAACACACTGAAATTCTGGAGGATGCCCTTGTGCCATGATAAAAAATATATATATATATTTTTAAGTTCTAATACCTGAATTTGAAGATCGAAAATAAATCTTTGCTCAGTGTCACTGCGGTCTCAAGTTGTTTGTGTGGGGCTTTGCATATATGTGTCTGTCTGTTTTAGGGGAGCTAAATAAGCTAACAGATTTAGCTTTTCTCCACTACTGTCCTTCATGACTACTGATCTGAAAGGATATACTGTAGGTAAATTGTGGTGTGTTGGTGTTGTACACTTTTCCAGTATTTTGAACATGCAGCACTCATGAATGTAAGGAGATTAGTTTAAGAGAGGGAGGGAAGGAAGGAGAACTCCGCTATCCCTTGTTCTGGTCAGTGGGAGAATTAAGGCTAGAGGGGTAGCAGCTAGTTGACAAAAATAGTCAATGTGGCAGAGATGGGTGTGGTGTGCCATTCTAATAACTTAAGACGATGCCAAAAAAAAGTATTTGGTGGCTTACTCCATTATAATACACACTTGTCCTGTACAGAAGCACAGTCATTCATGAAACTTTGGCACCTCTTGGTGGCAAGAAAATGCAACGTGAGTTTGACGACAGTTTACACTGTTTTGCTATACATACTTTGTGAGGATGTCATTGCCTCTGGACTGTTTTAATGGCTCTTGTTTTCCATTCATGCCATGCCGGTGTTGAGATCTCTAACCAACAATTTACAGCAGTATTGTAATTGTGGGTTTGTAGCTAGGTTTACATCCAATTGGCGACAGATTTTCATGTGAAAACTCTAGAATCCGCATAAAGAAAATATGCGCATTTTCCCATCAGTGCCCACGTTTACATGCACGGCAATATCCCGTTATTATTAGGGATGCTCAAGTATTCTGTATTTGAATTGACGGATATATACATCCTATCCCGTTTAGAATAACCCGCAAAGGCTTGTATACCGGTTATGAGAAACACGGATAAAATGCCTGGGATATGCTAATCTAAGACGGGATACTGTGACATGTAAACATTTTATCCCGTTTACTGTTGTTTTTGCAGTCTGCGCAGGTTCAGTTTCGCATATCATGGGTGTTGTGAGATTATATTTTTATCTGATTTTCAAACAAATCACTTCAAAATTAAGCTACCTGCGCAGTTCGATCCACCATTTTAATTCCTTAACTAATTGTGCCTAATTATAATAGATTTGCTATAGTTTAAATTACGTTTCTACTTATAATTTCCGACATTTGATAGGCACTATTATAATTTCCTACATTTGGTAGGCCATTTGTTTGTCAACTATAGTTTGATACATGCAGCTTCTCTTCTGTCATAACTTGTTGCCTCAGAAGACTAAATAAAATAGTGCTCACCAGAATGTCTTAAATCGATAGAATTAATGCATTAGTAATCTATACTGAACAAAAATATAAATGTAACATGCAACAATTTCAAAGATTTTACTGAGTTACACAGTTCATATAAGGAATTTAGTCAATTGAAATACATTCATTAGGCCCTAATCTATAGATTTCACATGACTGGGAATATAGATATGCCTCTGTTGGACGAAGATACCTTTAAAAAAAAATAGGGGAGTGGATTAGAAAACCAGTCCGTATCTGGTGTGACCACCATTTGCCTCATGCAGCACGACACATTTCCTTCGCATAGAGTGTATCAGGCTGTTGTTGATTGTTGCCTGTGGAATGTTGTCCCACTCCTCTTCAATGGCTGTGCGAAATTGCTGGATATTGGCGGGAACTCTGTTCACAACGTTGACATCAGCAAACCCTCACCGGGCCATGCAAGTGGTCTGCAGTTGTGAGGCCAGTTGGATTTACTGCCAAATTCTCGAATACAAAGTTAGAGGCTGCTCTGGTAGACATTCTTGCAGTCAGCATGTCAATTGCTAAATCCCTTAAAACTTGAGACATCTGTGGCATTGTGGCACAAAAATGCTAATTTTAGAGTGGCCTTGTATTGTCCCCAGCACAAGGTGCAACTATGTAATGATCATGTTTAATCAGCTTCTTGATATGCCACACCTATCAAGTGGATGTATTATCTTGGCAAAGGAGAAATGCTCACTAACGGGATGTAAACAAATTTGTGCAAAACATTTGAGCGAAATAAGCCTTTTGTGCGTATGGAAAATTTATTTTATTTCAGCTCATGAAACATGTGTTTATATTTTTGTTCGGTGTAGTTAACACCGGTTGTCACGCCCTGACCGTAGAGGTCCTTTTTATGTCTCTATTTTGGTTGGTCAGGGCGTGAGTTTGGGTGGGCATTCTATGTCTGGTGTTCTATGTTGTCTATTTCTTTGTGTTTGGCCGTGTGTGGTTCTCAATCAGAGGCAGCTGTCTATCGTTGTCTCTGATTGAGAACCATATTTAGGTAGCCTGTTTTCCCACTTTGAGTTGTGGGTGATTATTTTCTGTTTAGTGTTTGTCGTCACCTTTCAGAACTGTTCGTTTGTCGTGTTGTTGTTTTGTTAGTGTTCATATTTATTAAAGAAACGTATTTTATGAATACTTACCACGCTGCATCTTGGTCCTCTTCTCCTTCTCCCGACGACAATCGTTACACCGGTAAAATTGTCTGTTTTGTTTTAGGGACAGAGGAGAAAACGCAATAACTCCAAAACAGTGGAAAGACTGGCCAGTGCAAAATGTCCAAATGTCATCAGTTTAACCGGTTTTAAGGAAATAAAAATCTGAGAAAATGAAGA
The DNA here is from genome assembly GCF_016432855.1 of Salvelinus namaycush. Taxonomy (NCBI): domain Eukaryota; kingdom Metazoa; phylum Chordata; class Actinopteri; order Salmoniformes; family Salmonidae; genus Salvelinus; species Salvelinus namaycush. Next base: position 26,833,578 of record NC_052318.1, read on the forward strand.
AACACATTTTTGATAAGACTTCAGTTCGTCTTAGGTGCATATCTTATGTGGTGGAAATACTGTCTGCTTGCATAACAGTTTAAAAAATAACACATTACAAGATGTTGTGTCTTTGGCTATGCCGGATTAAGTGATATGACATACTATTCTATAAAATCCTTTCTCTGTAATTAATATTACCTGATTGAGCCAATCATGTAAATGTAATTAACTAGAAAGTTGGGGCACCACGAAAGAGTGTTTATAGAGCTGTTATCTTCTGAATAAACTCTGAAAGACCTAGTAATATTTTACATCAATAGCAGTCAATATTAATCGTCACCTTATTTCAGTCTCATCTGAACATCGTAGAATTCTTGGTTATCTTCACGAACCCTGGCTAACAAGTTGAATCAGCAATACAAAATTGGGTTTAATTATTTATTTACTAAATACCTAACTAATCACACAGAATTACATATACACAGAATGAATCATACCTTGATTACAAATTTTGTCATAAAGGAAAACGTCCCTAGCGGACGGAACAGACATGACAGCTGGATACACAAAGAAAAGGGGGTTGGGTTTGAGTGAAAGAGCGGGAAGACTGAGAAACAAAGGGAGAAGCTGTGCTATCGTAAATACAGTATCTTATGCATTCTAAATTACCGCCCATTTAGAAAAGGAAAATGCAATCAATATTTACTCTGAGCTGCGCTTCGGTAGGTTGGTCGTAAATGCTGGCCGTGTTGGCCAACAGAGATCTTCCTGTCCTCGGAAGAATGTCACTGGTGGTAAACTGGATACATTGTAGTATCGTCGTTGTGTGGTAGACGGGATAGGTCGTCCGTCCTTTCCTAGCCCATGTTTACAGCTGCTGTTGCTAACTCAACAGCTAGGATGTCTCACTTCTTTAGTGAATAAGAGTTCAAAGTTTATACCATTCACAACCAAAGCTCACGCTGAGGTTGGCTTAGTTCTGTAGTTGACATGTTAGTCCTTTTCAACGTATGGACCGTCGTCCTATCGTCCTCTGGAACAGATAGTTACGTTTTCGTCAAGGGCTTATATAGTGGAGGGAGAGAAGGTTGTGTTTCATAGTTTATTACCCATGTCTCTTCACAGGGGCGGGCCACTGATTGAGCAGAGCTCTAACTTTATGAAAACCCAAATCTCTCATTTCGAAGCTAAAATTACATTTAATCTTTTCACAAATAGTGTCATATTTAAACATTTAAATTGCACAACAATTCCATGTGAATCTGATAACTAGAATGTGTAGACTTTCCCAGATACAGTTTGTTGTCCTGTCATCAGTCATAATGTCTCAGATGACAACCGAACTGACATCATATTCATTAAGTACCAACGCATATTTTCAACTGGTTCTATTACCGAAATATGGTTCCTTTCCCCCCACTTGTTTGATGTTCCCAGACTCTCTATGTTTAACAAAGGCTATTCAAGAGCCCTTCAGTAGAGTCAGAGAGAGACGGAAGGGAGAAAGGTATTTATGGGGGGGTCATAAACCTTACCCACAGGCCAACGTCATGACAAAGTGCATTTGCATTTTCTCTAAAGATGCTGAAAGAAGGAAATCATATTTCTCCACTCCTGTTCCTGAGACAAAATGTACATTTGTTTATAATTTCTCTGTAAGAAATGCATAATTCTGCAGAAGTTCAGTGCGTGATGACGTAGTGCACACAAAATGTACTTTTTCAACAAAGTTTTCATGTACCAAAATACAAATCTAAAGTTCAATATGTTTCCATCGCATTTCCAACTCTATGGATCATTTTGTCACAAACTGTTGCCTTAAATAGCAAATGTGCCTACTCTGGTCTTCGCACATGAGCTCCAGCCAACAACCGATACAGTGCTAGTACTTTGTGCGGGTATAGTCTACATCATGTGTCAAACTTATTCCATAGATGGCCGAGTGTCTGCGGGTTTTTGCTCCTCCCTTGCTTTTGGTTGATGAATTAAGGTCACTAATTAGTAAAGAACTCTCCTCACCTAGTTGTCTAGGTCTTAATTGAAAGGAAAAAACAAAAACCCGCAGACACTAGGCCCTCCATGGAATGAGTTTGACTGACACCCTTAGTCCACATGATGAGATTATTACTGATAAGAGCAAGAATATTTTTATTTGTCAAACAGCTGTCACCAGAATAAGACCCTTGATATTAATTGGAAATGGGCATCAAGATCACAATGCACTTTCACCACCCTGTGAAGTTCATAATTGATTTAAACTGTAGCCTAATAAACTGCATGGTTTCCAGAGTCATAGTGGGAGGAGGATCATCGCGTTACTCCAAGTTTATGTCGATATGATGGTTATTATATCAATATTTGCGAATTAAGGCGTTTCCACCGCCATTTCTGGCATAATTCATTTTACCGACACTAAAAGATCCCACCATGTAGAATGAACAAGTTGTCTGTCAGCATTTATAAAGTTGTACCGAAACTTCCTGTTTCCATCATAGCTGTTGTGATTTTTTTTAAATATGGTATGACTTTACTCTAATAACTGGATGGAAACGTGGTTTGTCTGTAATCCTTAATTTTTGACAAGTTTAGCCATTTGCCTCTGTCACACTCACTTAGATGTTACATTCCATTGCAACCAAGGGGAGACTAAGTTTCATCAGTGAATGACTGTGACAGCTAGCCATGGCTAATATTTCATCCAGGAAAAAAGGAATATGGAGGGGAAATGAGTTAGTAAAACAGACAAAGACAGACAAGTTCAAGTTTTTAATAATCTCCACATGGCAGTCATAGACACTGAAACACATGGATATTGCATTGCTAATAGACAATAAAACATACAAGAGAAAAGCATGACAAAATGTACATTTGACCTTTGAAGATACTCAAGTTGTGTTGATAAGTTGGCAAAAATAAGGTATGGGTGACTGTGCCTTTCACAGACAGACAAATGCAAACATGCATAAAGTCAAAAACACACTGCAGTGGAGGCTGCTGAGGGGAGGACGGCTCATAATAATGACTGGAACGGCGTAAATGGAATGGTATCAAACACATAGAAACCTTGTGTTTGATACCATTCTACCGATTCCGCTCCAGCCATTACCAGAAGCCTTTCCTCCCCAGTTAAGGTGACACCAACCTCCTGTGATACACTGAGTATTCAAAACATTAGGAACACCTGCTCTTTCCATGACATAGGCTGACCAGGTGAATCCAGGTGAAAGCTATGATCCCTTATTGATGTCATCTGTTAAATCCACTTCAGTCAGTGTAGATGAAGGGGACGAGACAGGTTAAGGAATGATTTTGAAGCCTTGAGATAATTGAGACATGGATTGTGTGTGTGCATTTTTGTTACACTTTTTATATACACTGCCTGTATTTATATACTGGATTCATGCCATCGCTTACTGTTAAATACAGTATCTACTGCTGTACATATCATTCTTAGTATATATTTTTGCTGTATATACGCATAGATTGCATTTGGATTACAGATACAGTGTTATTTGGGTTGTTAACGGGATTTGTCTTGGCATTCGTGGTTTCTTGTTTTTCTGTTTTTGATTATTATTTGTGCACTGCATTGTTAGGAGCTGGTAACACAAGCATTTCGCTGCACCCGCTATAACATCTGCTTAACTGTGTATGCGACCAGTAAACTTTTATTTGATTTGAAATCCACTGTGATTATTATTTGACCCTGCTGATCATCTTTAAACGTTTGAACATCTTGAAGAACGATCTGGCTTTAATGGTTATGTACTCTAATAATCTCCTCCTGGCACAGCCAGAAGAGGACTGGCCACCCCTTGGAGCCTGGTTCATTGCTAGGTTTTTTCCTAGGTTCCTGCCTTTCTAAGGAGTTTTTCCTAGCCACTGTGCTTCTACATCTGCATTGCTTGCTCTTTGGGGTTTTAGGCTGAGTATCTGTACAAGCAACTGCTAATGTAAAAAGAGCTTTATAAAATACATGTGATTGATGGAACAGGCAGTGGTCCAGGCTAGGCATGCTCATTATGGCCCCTGTAGGCCAGGAGATCATTATGGGCGAGCACCATGGTCCCCTGTCCCCTCCCTGATGCTTTACTGTTAGCATGACACAGGACTGATGGTAGCACTCACCTTGTCTTCTCCGGACAAGCTTTTTTCTGGATGCCCCCAACAATCAGAAAGGGGATTCATCAGAGAAAATGACTTTACCCCAGTCCTCAGCAGTCCAATCCCTGTACCTTTTGCAGAATATCAGTCTGTCCCTGATGTTTTTCCTGGAGAGAAGTGGCTTCTTTGCTGCCCTTCTTGACACCAGGCCATTCTCCAAAAGTCTTCACCTCACTGTGCGTGCAGATGCACTCATACCTGCCTGCTGCCATTCCTGAGCAAGCTCTGATTGGTGGTGCCGCAATCCCGCAGCTGAATCAACTTTAGGAGACGGTCCTGGTGCTTGCTGGACTTTCTTGGGCGCCCTGAAGCCTTCTTCACAACAATTGAACCACTCTCTCCTTGAAGTTCTTGATGATCCAATAAATGGTTGATTTAGGTGCAATCTTACTGGCAGCAATATCCTTGCCTGTGAAGCCCTTTTTGTGCAACGCAATGATGACGGCACGTGTTTCCTTGCAGGTAACCATGGTTGACAGAGGAAGAACAATGATTCCAAGCACCACCCTCCTTTTGAAGCTTCCAGTCTGGTATTTGAACTCAATCACCATGACAGAGTGATCTCCAGCCTTGTCTTCGTCAACACTCACACCTGTGTTAACGAGAGAATCACTGACATGATGTCAGCTGGTCCTTTTGTCACAGGGCTGAAATGCAGTGGAAATGTTTTTGGGGGATTCAGTTCATTTGCATGGCAAAGAGGGACTTTGCAATTAATTGCAATTCATCTGATCACGCTTCATAACATTCTGGAGTATATGCAAATTGCCATCATACAAACTGAGGCAGCAGACTTTGTGAAAATTAATATTTGTGTCATTCTCAAAACTTTTGCCCACGACTGTAGATTGATGAGGAGAAAAAAATGATTTAATAAATGTAATCAAAATGTGGAAAAAGTCAAGGGATCTGAATATTTTCCGAATGCATTGTATGTCTCTGTAGTACCAAAGGGCTGCCATAGGACAGCCACAGAATCGACGACTACTAGCTGCCCAGGAAGCTTTCAGCCAGAGGACACACCCTCAAAGACGAAAAGATTATCAGAGGACTCTGACAGTCTCCTCACCTCTAGGGTTACCTGTAAAAGGAGCACAGTCCTTCAAAAAGCCCAGGCTGCTGACAGCTAGAGGGAAACCCTCTGAATAAAAAGAGGAAGTATGAGGAGGACAGTGGCATTCTCAGTGTGCTAGTCCCAAATGTACCTTCAGTCTCCCGGAAGAGGACCTGGGAATTAGCCAGTGTCCCGGAAAACTCAGAGTCCATATAGAGTCCGAAGAGACAGAGGGTCCAGTGAGGACAGTGACTTGTCTCAATTTAAATTGACCAATCTGAACTAAACTTGTGCACATTGTTGCATTTCTTTTGTTGTATTTACGTTGCAATAATTGTATTGTGGTTCCAACTAACCAATCATGGCCCATATGGTGCATTTATTACAGCATTATTAAATTATACTAATTTAAATAGGAAAACAAATATATTTTAAATCTACATTGTCCTTGTGTTTGTTATTATCATTGAGATAATATTTGATTATTGCTTACAAATGGTTTACCGGACGGGTACATTACATTTTGACTGGGTAGATACGTTTTGCATTTAGCCTAAATCAATTATTGACCAAAGTCAATACATTTTGAAGGAAATGTATGACATTGTCTCCTAGAGTACATATAATAACCAATAAACTCATTGAACATAAATGTCTTTCTTTATTGCTCATAAATTCTGCAATGAGGGCCCAGCAATGCAGCGGTTTCAGGTCTGCGAAAGTAAAAGCGCTAAAATAAACAAGCGGAAGGGGACGTCAACCAAACACATAGCGCAATGTTTGTCATTTAATATTTAATCCCGAGCGCAGGGATTGGGGTTTCCGCACTATGCCTTTTCCTGGATGCTACGAAAACAATATAAGGGAGGGTTGAACCGTGTAACAGACCGCCTCATATAAACAAGTAACTGTTATGTCTATTGTGACTGTTCAACAGACATAGGTAAACGAAATCTGTCGTTCTACTACGACCGTTTTGAAAACTAGCTAGCTAGTCTTTGTAATAGCCAAATAATCAATTGAAATGGAGCGGTGGAAAGGCAGAGTAGCTCTCGTGACTGGAGCCTCGGTCGGGATTGGAGCGGCTGTTGCACGGGCACTTGTCCAACACGGCATGAAGGTTGTGGGATGTGCCAGGAATGTTGACAAGATAGAGGTGAGTAAACATTAAACAATGTAAAAGTGAGAACTGTCGCAATCACTCAAAGTAGCGAGCTGACAGTTCCTCTGATGGCTGAAATGCGCCAAAAGACCAGTGTGCAGCTAACTGGCAGTGGCTAGCTATAGCCATTTTTTCTCACCTACAGTCATTGTTTCTCACTGTATTAGAGATACACAGTAGCTAGCTTTAGCCAGCCGATTCTAGTCTGCAATAGGTTTGCCTGCTTTAGAATTCAGAATAAAATAATACATTTCTGATTTACTTTGGCCTAACCAATTGAAATAAATGTAACCTTTTAAACACAATTTACAATTTATTTTTAGAAACCTTCATGTACCATTTTAAGAAAATGTTAAATTAATTTCCCAGTTATTAGCTAGCTACATATCTAATCACTATTATTCCGTTTTATACAACGGATGGGTCTAATCCTGAATGCTAATTGGTTAAAACTGCCTTCCAGACGGTGTCTGTTCCACAAGTTACCACCGCCTAAATCTATGAAGTTAAAATGCTTATTTACTCTCTTCAGTCTAACTGCGTAATTCACTGTCTCGTCAGCCCAGCCAGGCAAATTATAAACTTGATCTCCACTATAAAAAGCATCTAGACATTATCTCACATTTCTTTTAGACTAACATTTAGTTTTCAACAGCAGAGATTTGTTTAAACCTTCTTTTGTTGCTAATTTATTCATTACTCAACTTCATCTCGGGCCTAACAACACCCGTGACAATATATCCTCCAAACAGCGGCTTCTCGGGAATTATCACTTAAATACACATTCTCATTCTCTCTTTCCTAAGATTGAGAAATAGATGTGGCATGTCTTGTCAACATTGCATTACTGACAAAAGTTGTCTTCTAAAACAAGTGAATATAAATATTTTATTGTCACATACACCAGATATGTGCAGTGAAATGTGTTGTTTTACAGGGCCAGCCATAGTAGTACAGTGCCTCTGGAGCACAAACACACACACACACACACACACACACACACACACACACACACACACACACACACACACACACACACACACACACACACACACACACACAGATTGGGCAACTGGCTTCTTTAGCCCTCCACCCATTTGCTGATCACCTGGCTTCCTGTCCTGTCAATCGTTAACTGCTCCAGCTTTGGCCAGAATTGTGTACCACCGTATGACTCGTAATAAATATAAAACCTAGCTGTCAAATAGGGAAATGGTTCCAATTGTTTTGATAACCATGTAAATCTCAGTAGGACAAGGTGACTTTTATCAATATATTTGCCTGTATTTACCTGCAAAACAATAAATGCTAATTAGCTGCTATCTGGACGAGAATGCCAAATCGAGGCAAAGGTAAGAATCTCTGGATTAACTGTCTAATGTTAGCTAAATGTAGTAATGAATAAATTGCCAAAATGTCTTTCATTTGACAGTTCTGTGAATTGTCTTGTGCAAGTTTTAAATTGGCACAATACCTGTTTAGCAAAGGTTTCAGATAGAGATGACGTGCAGGAGCTTGCAGGGATTTGTGGTCTTCCAAGATGTCTACTTTGAAGCTAATTAGCATTTTCAAATATGAGATTAAATAGAGACGAATATATTAATAAAAGTCACCTTGTCCATGCACATTGGTGTGGCTGGCTACTTAGTTAAGCGAGTAGTGTGTCAAGAAGCAGTGCGGCTTTGTCACGCCCTGGCCATAGAGAGGCTTTTATTCTCTATTTTGGTTAGGCCAGGTATGACTAGGGTGGGCATTCTAGTTTCTTTATTTCTATGTTTTCTGTTTCTATGTTTTGGCCGGGTATGGTTCTCAATCAGGGACAGCTGTCTATCGTTGTCTCTGATTTGGAATCATACTTAGGCAGCCTGTTTTTCCACCTTAGTTGTGGGTAGTTGACTTTGTTAGTGGCCTGTATAGCCCTAGTAAGCTTCACGTTCGTTTTTTGTATTTCTTGTTTTGTTGGCGACATTTATAACATTAAAAGAAATGTACACGTACCACGCTGCACCTTGGGCCTGTCATTTCCAAGACGACGTTCGTGACAGTCTTGGCAGGGTTGTGTTTCGGAGGACGCATGGCTCTCGACCTTTGCCTCTCCTGTGTCCGTAGAGGAGTTTCAGTGCTGGGACAAAACTGTATCGAGAAAAAGGTGTAAAAGTCCCCAAAAATATATATTTTTTAAAAACGAGTCACCTTGTCCAAGAGAGATTTACATGGTTATCAAAATATCACGCCAGGATAAGCCTACACGAAACGCAGCTCTTATTTTATTATAGTGTTTCTAAAATCTCCAATGGGAAAAATGAATGGTGTAAAAACGTATAAACGATTGGAACCATTTCCCTGTTTGACCGCTAGGTTTTATAGGTATTATGACACCTCCACTGTGGGGCTCTATGGGCCCCTGTCCTTGACTTCTGCAAAACACCACAGCCACTTAGTTTCTCTAGATCAATCAGAGATTAGAGCAGTGACGGCGTGCCATTGCAACCTATAGACCAGACTTACTCTTTTCCATTGATAAGGAAGAGTTTGTCCACTATTAAAAGTTTGAATTTGTTCCATTATTTAGACTACAAAAAGTTACTCCAATGTTAAGACATCTTATTATTCTACAGGGTCACCATTGTTTGGAAGGTTGACAAACTCTGACACCTTTCTTGACCACAGAGAAAATTGCTTTACTATTAATTTTCATATTTTAGCAGACACTCTTACCCAGAGCAACTAGGGCTAAGTGCCTTGCTCAAGGGCACATCACCAGATGTGAGGGATTTGAACTAGTGACCTTTCAGTTACTGGCCCAATGCTCTTAACTGCTAGGCTACCTGCCACCCATTCAGCAACCTTTTGAATTTCAGGTTTCTGATATTGGAAATCACGGGTGATAAAAAGACATTAAGCAATAGGCTATTTGTTCTTTATTAGAATATGCTTGGCTTTACACAAGATTCCACTGACACTTTTGCAACCACAGGCCATCTCCAATGTTTGGCCAAGAACTGAGGGAAAGATGTCAGATTGTTTGGAAGCTGGAAGGTGAAGAAGGAGCAACAAGCTTTCAACGCCCCCTCTCTCGGACAGACTGCATCACTTGTATGAGGCCTCTGAGCATTGTCTGTGTTTGAGCTTAAGGGGAAAGGGGGGCACAAAGCTGGCATTGTACCCCCTCTGCCATGCCCACACTGGGGACTGGCTGTAACAGTGCCAAGCAGGGTATGCGCTCACTGAAACGGGGGCTTGTAACTAAGTGTCCATCACCATTTTGTGCTCTTTTTCTACATGGGGAAAATGAGGTGATGAGTACAATGTAGGCTACATATCCCAAGATAGCTATGTTCTTTGATAGCAGACAAGACACAGGTAGTTATAGACAGGTATCCTAACAACGTCAAAAGGATGCGCACACATTGCATGGGTAGAAGGGATTCTGAACTGTCAGATAGCTAGCAACAATGACAAGAAGCTGCCATGTGGGGAGTCATAGGTGGCTTGTTTTTATTTAACCAGGAAAGTCAGTTAAGAACAAATTCTTATTTACAATGACAGCCTAGGAACAGTGGGTTAACTGCCATGTTCAGAACAGCAGATTTTTACCTTGTCAGATTGGGGATTCGATCTAGCAACCTTTCAGTTACTGGCCCAATGCTCTAACCACCAGGCTACCTGCCGTTTTAGCTAGTTGAATTCGTTTTTGATACCATGTCTTGTTTTGAGGTGTTTTGACTTATACCACGTCTAATGTTAATATGGCAAAGATTCGCAACTATGTCTTTGAGAAATGACAAGTGCTTATAAAATGTATTTGAAGACAACATATAGTTTACATGTTGTCAGTAATTCTATAATTCTAAACCAACCCAATATGTTTTGTCCTGAAGATCTGCACGCATCGGTTTCATTGCTAAACAACATACCCGTCTATTAACATAGATTAATCCCTATCTAATCCCATGGCTAATGTTTCTATATTATCTGGTTGGCCAGTTCCTGTGTAACAAAAGCCTGAATGAGTAGAGTTGAAACTTAGGGGGAATGTGACAGCAGTAGAGGCCAGTGTCACTGAGAGGGTAGAAAAATAGTAGAAAACAGAAAAGGAAACGATAATGAGATGGATGGAGATGTGTGGTCGCCAAGGGCTGCATGCAGGAATGGGGAGATGGAATAGGAGCAACTTGGCTTCAAGAAGCAGGTGCCAGGCCATTACTGACATTAAACAATCCATTCTCTCATTGAAACTGATATTCAGCTGATCTAGCTACAGTAGGACTGTGGTGACCTCTTACCTTGCATAATGCTATAGTAATTACCAAGGTGTTTCAATATAATGAATCCTATGATAGTAGGTTGAGACCTTATGTTTCAGTGACTTCATTAAGAAGATTCGCTATGCATTCATGGTCATCAATTGTATGCCTGTGCCAGCCCTGCTCTGTGGTCGTTCACATTCAGGAGCTCTTTGACTGTCACATAAAAGCAAAGTGCCTTGGGCTATATTTAGGTTAGAGCAATAGCCTAGTCGTGCCACAGGCGTGTTGATGGGTGTGTTTTGTTGTTCTCCAGTCCCCTTTGGGTGTTTTGCATAGAACTTAATTGATTTATAACTTAGACTGTCAGTAAGTTTGATTGGTTGAATGTTAAGAATGATAATAGATTTAAATAAAGATTGATGCCTTAGTTTTTCCTGCTTTGCCCTGCCATGTTACAGCAGTTGGCCATGTTTTAGGCCTAGTTTGTGGTTGCACCCACAGATGTCATACAGTGCACTCAAACTAATATAATAGCTACAGTAGGCTATAATTCACTTAGCAGATACATTTATCCAATGCGACTAAAGCAACATTTTAATACATCAGTGTTGGAACGATGCTTTGTACATTTCCTATCACGGGCCAACAAGCAGGTAAAAAGGCATCCCACTTGTGGTCAGACTCTGAACTGTAATTCACATAAAAATGACGGCAGTACTTAATCGTCCCATGCTGTTCCAATATAAATGGACCTTTACTGTACAGTGAGAGTATAGTGCTAAATTTACCAAATAGGACCACACAGGACTGTGCACTGAGACTTTAGACAAGACTGGTTTCAGTGTGACTGTGATGTGTGGCACAGGCGGGAGTTTAGGACAAGCTGGAGGGGGGGCGATGAGGGTGTCTGTCATTTAATCTATGAGTGGCTGCACTTTGGGCTCAGTCAATTCCTAGAAGATGTATGAGTGGTGGTGCGTGGCATGATGCAGTTCCAGCAGGACGATCATGGTGTCATCTTTGGATCTAGTGTGAAATAATTCAGCTAGAATATTCCACTGACCTTGGCTTGAAGGGGGAGACGAGGAGCTAACAAAGAGGGAGGGGCCCCAGACCCCTGTCTCAGTTGGTGTCCTTTTGATTGGTCCGGAGTTTCTAGGTCATCCTTTTTTTGATATCCAACCATCTTCATCATTTACATATCTTAACATTTCTGTGTCATTATTTGAACAGAGACCTTCAGTGATGCTTAATGCTGCATAATTGTGGGAAATAAAGGGTCACCCTAGCCTACTTTCAAGTACCTTTGTTCAATGTGCCCTGAGCTGCAATAGACAACCTTCTATAAACATAATGATGTTACACATTTGATAAATTACAGAGTAATCCTACATTCTAATTGTTATTGCCAACGGCAAGCAGGTCAGTTGTAAAGCCAGTGACAATAATGGACTTATTATCAGATTTTCCTACACAACCCCCCCAGTCCAGCCCAGTTTGTCATGTTTGCCAAAGATGGGCCAGTGTACAGTATGTAAGGGTATATTTGGCGTTGCTCTGCTTGTGAAGGATAGGATTCGATAGGGAGCTGATGAGGATCGGTCTGGCCCTGGCCTTCAGTGATAGGAGTAGTGTGCTGTGCTGCTGTGTCTGGCCTGCATCTTAAAGCTAAAGTTCTCTGTGAGATGTTAATGGGTAGAAATCTAGTCGGGTTGCCCAACTTGCTTTGAAAGAACATACTGTAGGTCTATAAATCACACAGGCAGAATGCATTTGACATGACAGCCAACTTTATTTAGCCTTGTACAGCACCGTAAGGCTCCATCAATATGTGGTTGAATCCTTTGATTAGCTGTGTGTTATTGACAGCATGTCAGCAGAGCTTTAGTGGTACAATGGCCCTGGTCAGTCCGGACCACTGGTTTCACTGTAGCAGACAGTGGCAGTCAGAGCTGTTTAAGATGAGGGAGGACGGTCATTTTTTTAGTGAGCATGGCCTTATTTCTATTACAGCATATTGAATGACTGTTATTCAAATTCCATTCACCCTGTTCAATGTAACAGCGATAGGTTTAGGCTACTACTCAAATTTTCCCAATACCCATCATGAGGTTGCCACAACCTAGCCTATGAATGAAAGTTTACAACTAGGTGCACACAGGTCGAGAGAAACATTTTAAGTGACAGTCACTGACACATGGACAGACAGTGACACATTCAATACCGCCTTGCACACTCTTGCCTGCATCTAGCTGATATAGGGTGTAATCGTTAGTCTAACAGTTGCAAACGAGAGTTTCTATTGAATAAATTCAGGTATGTTTATCCCCGTTTTGTTCCGTTTAAGAAACGTTTTTAAATAGAATCGGCGGAATGAATACACCCCATATCACGCGTAAACAGTTCACTTTCATAACAGCCACGTTTTATTCCTTCTCGCATCTATGTGCTCTCCTCCTCTCATCTGTTCCCTTTGTCGCTTGTGGACATCAGTGCACAACACATCAGCTGTATGTGACCAGGCGAAAACACCTTTCCAAGTCAAACCATAACATAACTGCTACACACAGCCTACATCGCTGTCACCATATTAGCTAAAGTAATGTCATAGCCAACATAGCTAATAGAACTAATGCGTTAGTAAACCTAATACAATCATGCAGTAACATTACAGTGTACAGTCAGTAAGCAGTTTAGCACTTTAACTTCTTTGGGAAAGGGGGGCAGTATTGAGTAGCTTGGATGAATAAGGTGCCCAGAGTAAACTGCTTGTTACCCAGGCCCAGAAGCTATGATATGCATATAAGTAGTATATTTGGATAGAAAACACTCTAAAGTTTCCAAAACTGTTAAAATAATGTCTGTGAGTATAACAGAACTCATATGGCAGGCGAAAACCTGAGACAAATCCAACCAGGAAGTGGGAAATCTGAGGTTTGTAGTTTCATTTAAGTGATTGCCTATCCAATATGCTGTGTCTAAAGATGCCAACAGTCTTTCTAAAGATGCCAACAGTCTTTAGAAAGTTGTTTGAGGCTTCTATTGTGGAAGGGGATTGAATAAGAGCTGTTTCAACAAGTGGACTAGGCTGAGGCCAATGAGTTGTTTACTGCGCGGGCGCGCCGTTCCTTCCTTTTCCTCTGTAATGAATACGCTATTGTCCGGTTGGAATATTATTGAAGATTAATTATAAAAAGACCCTAAGGATTGATTGTAACCATCGTTTGACATGTTTCTACAAACTGTAATGGAACTCTTTTGACTTTTCGTCTGGATTTTGAGCTCGCGCATTGTGCCTTTGGAATAGTGAACTAAACGCGCAAACAAAACGGAGCTATTTGGACATAAATATGGACGTAATCGAACAAAACGAACATTTCTTGTGGAAGTGGGAGTCCTGGGAGTGCATTCCGACGAAGATCAGGAAATGTAAGTGAAGATTTATAATGCTATTTCTGACTTTTGTTGACTCCACAATTTGGCGGGTAACTGTATGGCTTGCTTTGGTGGCTGAACGCTGTACTCAGATTATTGTGCTTTTGCCGTAAAGCTTTTTTGAAATCTGACACAGCGGTTGCATTAAGAACAAGTTTATCTTTAATTCTATGTAAAACATGTATCTTTCATCAAAGTTTATGATGAGTATTTCTGTTATTTGATGTGGCTCTCTGCAATTTGTTTTGGAGGCATTTCTGAACATGGTGCGAATGTGAAGAGGTTTTTGGATATAAATATGAACTTTATCGAACAAAACATACATGTATTGTGTCCTGGGAGTGTCATCTGATGAAGATCGTCAAAGGTTAGTGATTCATTTTATCTATATTTCTGCTTTTTGTGACACCTCTCTTTGGTTGGAAAATGGCTGAATGCTTTCTGTGACTAGTTGCTGACCTAACATAATGATATGTTCTGCTTTCACCGAAAAGCCTTTTTGAAATCGGACACTTTGGTTGGATTAACGAGAAGTGTATCTTTAAAATGGTGTAAAATACTTGTATGTTTGAGAAATGTTAATTATGAGATTTCTGTTGTTTTGAATTTGGCACCCTGCAATTTCACTGGCGATCCCAGAGAGGTTAAGTCGGCGGGCCCCTGTGGCAATAAATTAGTAAAACCAAAAGCTTACCTTGACTTAGAAGAGTTCCAGTGTTGTGTTGGATAGTCATAGCCAGCTAGCTAACATAGCATCCCTCTGTTTGAGCAGGGTGTTTGAGTAGGCTAAACTAGCTAGCTGTATTTGCTAGCTAAGTAAGTGAAACTGAAAGTGAAAAGAATGGCAATGTCTCTCTCGCTCTCTTGCTTCGCGTTCATTTTGGAAGAAATTAATTTGTTCAAAACTGTTCAACTATTGTCTTTCTCTCTTTGAGTCAACTACTCAGCACATTTTATGTACTGCAGTGCTAGCTAGCTGTATCTTATGCTTTCAGTACTAGATTTATTCTCTGATCCTTTGATTGGGTGGACAACATGTCAGTTAAGAGCTCTGATACGTTAGAGGACGTCCTCTGGAAGTTGTCATAATTGCAGTGTAAGTCTAAGGAAGGGGGTGAGAACCATGAGTCTCCTGGGTTTTGTATTGAAGTCAATGTACACATAGGACAACGGAAGCTAGCTGTCCTTCGGCTACACCATAGTGCTACTCTCCAGAGTGCCGTTGAGGCTGCTGTAGACATTCATTGCAGAATAGAATGTTTTAATCAATTATTTGGTGATGCGATTATATTTAGTACAGTTTTATCTAAAAAGGATAACTTTTTTAATGTTTTACCATTTTTATTTGTTAGCAGTTGTCACAGTGACATTCTAATGAAATGGTTACTTGCATAGTGGAGTCTTTTGTTAAGACATGTAGCTATCTAGCTAGGTAAACAATTAACCATAATCCCAACTCATAACTTTACTACCCTGCATGAATCTGCAGGTAGAAAGCCAATCAGGTTCAATGTTTTTATTTATTTATTTATTTTTAATTTTACCCCCTTATCTCCCCAATTTCGTGGTATCCAATTGTTACTATCTTGTCTCATCGCGACGGGAGAGACGAAGGTCGAAAGCCATGCGTCCTCCGAAACACAACCCAACCAAGCCGCACTGCTTCTTAACACAGCGCGCATCCAACCCGGAAGCCAGCCGCACCAATGTGACGGAGGAAACACCATGCACCTGGCGACCTTGGTTAGCGTGCACTGCGCCTGGCCCGCCACAGGAGTCGCTAGTGCGCGATGAGACAAGGATATCCCTACCGGCCAAACCCTCCCTAACCCGGACGACGCTAGGCCAATTGTGCGTCGCCCCACGGACCTCCCGGTCGCGGCCGGCTGCGACAGAGCCTGGGAACGAACCCAGAGTCTCTGGTGGCACAGCTAACGCTGCGATGCACTGCGCCACCCGGGAGGCACCCAATCAGGTTCAATGTTAGCTAGCTAATATTAGGTTAAAACTAGCAAATGGCTCTGAGATATTAATAATAAGATCATACAGGTAACGAGCCAGCC
Organism: Salvelinus namaycush; assembly: GCF_016432855.1. Classification (NCBI taxonomy): domain Eukaryota; kingdom Metazoa; phylum Chordata; class Actinopteri; order Salmoniformes; family Salmonidae; genus Salvelinus; species Salvelinus namaycush. Next base: position 26,849,688 of record NC_052318.1, read on the forward strand.
AGCTAACATTAGCTAGCTAGCTAACAGTACACTTTAACTTGAAATGAAAACTGTCAAAATTAGAAATGTGTAATATCTGAAAATGTACCTAGCTAGACTATCTTACCTGTATACATCATGGATGGACACCTCTCCCTGTCACGAATGCCATGGTTGCCCTTAGTTTAAAGATGTAATCCGGAGACAGGTGTTTTCTCCATCTCCTTACCTATCATGCTCTAATTCCACTGATTTCAAAACTCGGTCCTCCAGAAAGTGGAGAGCAACACTTCTACAATTCTACTACGAGATACATTTATTTTAAAAAAGCCGCGTTAGACAGGATTACCTACACATACTGACCAGCTCAAATAGACAGAAGTGTGCTATATGGTAGACCAATTCGAACTCATCTCTCGGCATGTCCAGCCCACTCATTATCTCAGCCAATCATGAGGGAAGGGTGCTGCATTTTTCTGTGGCTAAACCAACTAGGCTCGTAGTTTAAGAAGTTATTCATATTTACAGATGGCATACAAGTCTGTTATTAAGGCACATGAAAGTTCACATGTTCCAGAAGGTATTTCTGCCAAAAATCGTTTAGATAAAAGAATATATACATTTACGTTCAAATGGCTCTCCTGTGAGGTAGTGACCCGCGACATATGCCTAGTTTCCTGAAACGAGTCACATTTTAAAATAAGACTGTAACATAACAAAATGTGGAAAAAGTCAAGGGATCTGAATACTTTCTGAATGCTCTGTATCTCTTCGAGCTATCAGAAAAGGGATGTCACCCTTCCATAAAGAAATTTCACCTGAATCACCCGTGGATTGTCTTGACAAACAAATCAGTGTCTTTTCAGCTGTCTGTTATGTCAGTGTCAATGCTCAGGAATAGACCCAGCGGCAATGTGGATGGATTGTGAAAGTCCCTTTCTCTTTTTCTCTCTTTCCATCAATTTATCACTTGAGCTTCTCAACATCATGTTTGCTTTGATATTGAAAAGCTTATTTGGTTTTGATTTCAATAAAAAGCTATGGTTTTAGTTGAGAAGCAAAGGTTCAACAAATGCAATATACTGTAGGTGTAGTAATTCGGACCCTTTTGTCATACCTTTCACTGTATGCCAAAACTGCATAAGACATGATCTTATTCTTGGCACAACATGCTCAATCATGTTTCAAAGGACTGGAGCTGACACTGTAGAGAGTTTGTGAGTCTTTTCCCTGCTCTGGCTCTGCATTCCTGTGGTTTTAGATGAGGCTCAGTGGCCTGGTCCCAGATCTTTTTGTGCTGTCTTGCCAATTCCTATGGTCATTTTCATGCCAAAAGACCAATCGACCATAGTAGTTGGCAAGACAACACAAACAGATCTGGGACCAGGCTATGGGCTGTCAGTCAGTGGATTGTGAATAGTTTTGTCTCTCTGCCTGGCCTCAGCCCGCCACCCATAGTATCTGTGAGACTGTCACTGTGGTGCCACTGGAGTGACATGCCCCCCCAACTCCCCCCTCTTGTAACTGTGGGTTCTAGGCGGTTAGCCAGTCTGATGTTCAGTTTGTTCATAGTGAGTAGTTTTCACACAGCAAAGCAAGGCTTTGAAGTGGGTCAGACCAGTAAGGGGTGACTTCACGTTATTTTACTCACTCAGTCTGTCTTTCTTTTTCTCTCACTTTCTCTGTCTCTCTCTTTCCATCATCCAGCTTCTTAACATCAAGTTTGTTTTGATTTTGAAAAGCCTATTTGGTTTTGATTTCAATAAAAAGCTAGGGTTTTAGTTGAGAAGCAAAGGTCCAACAAATGCGATATATACTGTAGGTGTTGTAGTTTTGACACTTTTGTCATACCTTTTACTGTATGCCAAAACTGCATAAGACATGATCTTATTCTTGGCAACATCTCTCACAGGTGACAATCAATGTTAGTTTTAGCTGTTTGGGAAAATCTGCATACTCATGACCTAAACAAAATGCGTATTCAGTCCCTGAAAAAAAATCCCTGTGTCTGCATGTTGAAGTACCTGCAGTGCAGGTAGGGTATTTGATGAGTCAGTTCACCCCGCAGCTCATCTGCTTATCACTAATTCATTGGGAGCAGTTTGTCTGACCCACAGGACTTTTCCACTGACTTTTGATTTTCCATTGGGATCTAAGTGGATAAACCACTGCATCTAGCCTATCTGATGATGTGGTGATTTCCCCGTTTCAGACCGTTTTCTTTGGGTTTGGTGCCTAATGAACATGACCCTGTTCTCTGTGTTCACCCTGTGGAGTACCTAGCCTGGCCCTGTGTGTCTGTTGGCCCTAAGGCAGACACATCCTTTCACGCGGCTGTGGCTTCAGCAGACGGGATTACTATGTCTGCAACTCTGCATGTGCTCTCTATCTCTCTCTGAAGTTGCTCAGACCTGGGTTCAAATAGTATTTTTTTCTTTCAAGTGCTTTAGCTGTGCTTGATTGAGCCTGCCTGGTGCAATGGAACCAACGAAATAGTCCCAAAACCACTCAAGCAAACACTCAACTAATTTGAAACTTTTAAAATACTATTTCAACCCATGTCTGCTCTGAAGTGCTCTCTGTGGGGAAGGTTGAGGGGGGAAAGTGGGGGAAAAAACAGTAAGGAAGAACCACCTAAGTGCCACTGAGGTGTTGGAGCTAGAGGCTCTGACCAGAAGGATGTGAGAGAGAGGAGAGAGAGAGAGAGAGAGAGAGAATTATGCAATACACTGATGGAACTAGGCTGCATCACAAAACACTGAGACAAGAGCTAGGTTCATTGAGTTCATATTTTCCAGTGGAGGAGGGGACAAATACTGCTGAGGAAAAGGAATATAGCTACAGTACAAATCCAGAGGGAATGCAGAAGTGATGAGACTGTCACGGCGGCACAGTGTGCACCAAGGCTGGGATTTGCCAGGGACCTCACAATCCGATATTATCACCATGCTTAGGTGCCAATACGATATGTGTTTTGCGATTCTCACGATTCTATATGTATTGCAATTTGATGTTGCTAACTATATGTCTGCTGCAAAGAGACGAGAGAGCATGAGGGGAAGTAAAAGTGCTCAAAACATGTTGGCTCACTATTTAAAAAGAAGATGGAGTCAAATATCGATATAATATTGTCCAAAAATAATATGAATAATATACAGTACCAGTCAAAAGTTTGGACACGCCTACTCATTTCAGGGGTTTTCTTTATTTTACTATTTTCTACATTGTAGAATAACGGGGATAGTGAAGACATCAAAACTATGAAATAACACATATGGAATCATGTAGTAACCACAAAAGTGTTTAACCTCTTGACGCTAGGGGTCAGATTTTTTATTTCTTTTAAATAACGTTCCCAAGGTGAACGGACTATTTCTCAGGTCCAGATCGTAGAATATGCATATAATTTACAGATTAGGATAGAAAACACTCCAAAGTTTCCAAAACTGTCAAAATATTGTCTGTGAGTATAACAGAACTGATTCTGCAGGTGAAAACCTGAGGAAATCTAACCCGGAAGTGATTTTTTATATTTTTTATCTGTGTTTCCTTGCCAGTCTTTCTTCCATTTAAAGGGGTATCAACCAGATTCCTTTTCCAATGGCTTCCTCAGGCTGTGACCAGGCTTTAGACATAGTTTCAGGCTTTTATTTTGAAAAATGAGCGAGATTTTTCAAAAGTAGTCAGGTGTCCTTTGATTAGTTCCTGCGCGCGAGAGGGGTAGCTCTCCATTTTCTTTCTCTCTTTTATTGAATAGGTTACGGTCCGGTTGAAATATTATCGATTATGTTTGTTAAAAACAACCTGAGGATTGATTATAAAAAATATTTGACATGTTTCTACGAACATTACGGATACTTTTTGGAGTTTTCGTCGAACGGAACCAGGTTTTGGTTTTCTGAACATAACGCGCAAGATTTTGTTATAAAAGTAATATTTATCGAACAAAAAGAACATTTATTGTGTAACTGGGAGTCTCGTGAGTGCAAACATCCGAAGATTATCAAAGGTAAGCGATTAATTGTATTGCTTTTCTGACTTTCGTGACCATGCTAATTTGGGGCTAGCTGTTGTAGCATTGATTGATACACTCACAAAAGCTTGGATTGCTTTCGCTGCAAAGCATATTTTCAAAATCTGACACGATAGGTGGATTAACAACAAGCTAAGCTGTGTTTTGGTATATTTCACTTGTGATTGCATGATTATAAATATTTTTTGTAATATTTTTGAATCTGATACGTTTGGGAATTTTCTTCTGCCTTTCAGGACCGGAACGAGGCTGTAGTTTTCTGAACATAACGCGCAACCCAAATGGCATTTTTTTGTTATAAAAGTAATATTTATCGAACAAAAATAACATTTATTGTGTAATTGGGAGTCTCGTGAGTGCAAACATCCGAAGATTATCAAAGGTAAGCGATTCATTTTATTGCTTTTCTGACTTTCGTGACCATGCTAATTTGGGGCTAGCTGTTGTAGCATTGATTGATACACTCACAAAAGCTTCGCTGCCTTCGCTGCAAAGCATATTTTCAAAATCTGACACGATAGGTGGATTAACAACAAGCTAAACTGTGTTTTGGTATATTTCACTTGTGATTGCATGATTATAAATATTTTTTGTAATATTTTGCGCCCTGCAATTCAGCAGTTGTTTAGGAAAATGATCCCGCTAAAGGGATCCGTAGCGCAGAGAAGTTAACAAATCAAAATATATTTTAATTTGAGATTCTTCAATGTAGCCACCCTTTGCCTTGATGACAGCGTTGCACACTCTTGGCATTCTCTCAACCAGCTTCATGAGGTAGTCACCTGGAATGCATTTCAATTAACAGGTGTGCCTTGTTTAAAGCAAATGCTCAATGTTTTTGATAGATTTCAACTAGTATTTGAACCCAGATCTGCTGTTCCTCAGGCCAGTGCCAGCCTTTTTCTGGATCAAAATGGGGCTTAGGTGGTGGGCGTGGTGGGGCATGGCCATGGGCGTGACCAATGGAGCGGTGCTGACCGAGCGTTGACCGAGCGTCAGCCCTCTTGTTGACCGCAGTGACAAAATGTAGCTGTTTTAAAGCAGGTTTCCTGCAATTCTACACATTTGGCCAAGGCTTATTGTAATGTCTACGCTAATAATCAGGAAGCGAGTACAGGGAGTGAATTTAATAAATAAACGAACATGGCACAAAACAAGAAACACGAGCAGCATACAGACACGAACACAGAAACAGAGTCAACGTCTGAGGAAAGAACCAAAGGAATCACAGATATAGGAGAGGTAATCAGGAAGGTGATGGAGTCCAGGTGAGTCTCATGAGGCGCAGGTGCACGTAACGATGGTGGCAGGTGTGTGTAATAATTACTAAACTGGCGACAACGAGCACCAGAGAGGGGGAGCGGGAGTAGACGTGACACTTATGCTATCTGAGTGACTTAAACATAATATCAAAATCAATGGGGGCCCATGCTAGGACAAAAATACTCTTGAATGCATAATAAAAAATATAAAAAATTGATTCTCCCTGACTGTGTAGCGTTTCATTTGGTGATTGTTAGTTCTCAAAGGTGATCTTATAAATAATATATATAGGTCCATTATCTTTTCTACATACTTTCTATCTGGTATTAGTAGTTTAGGTTTACAGTTTTCTTTTTACTGTTTGGACATAGGCGTCCCGAGAGAAAAAAAACTTAGGTGGCCCGCCCAAGACTTTTCTATGCAGAAAAATGCTGGTCTACTAGAGTTGGGTCTTCACCTCTCCTCAGCCACAGTGATGTACAGTAGGCCAGGGGTTCTCAAACTTTTTGGGGACAGGACCCCTTTTGTGATATCAAATTAATCAGGTATCCCCTCATAACTCGAGTAAGATAAAAAAAATAATAATATGAATATGAATAGCATACAATAAGTTTTACTATGACTTTGGCAGTGCATGGCAGGACGAACCAAGTCTCGGGCCCTGGGAAGGAACACTTTAAAGGCCCACCTCTTGGCATCCGAGAGAACTTTTAGCAGTTTTCAAGCTAATTTCCTACAGTTCTGCACGTTCATTGTGTCACGAGGCAGAGAGATTTTTGTTGTTACAGCTTTTAAGCTAATCTCTTGCAATTCTAAAGCTTAAAGCTAGAGTCCTTAATTGAAACAATAACAAAGCGTACACCCCGCCTCTGTTTTGGTATAAAGCTGAGGGATGGGCCTAGAGAAAATTGAACCGCTCTCCAATTCATAGACAGAGCTAAGGATGCAAACACTGACCATCCAAGATATTAAAAGTATAGTGTTTTTACCAATGTTTTGAGGCTATACAGATTCTACCTTTAGATTATAATGCAATGTTGTAATATATATATATTTTAAAGCAAATTACAAGAACATAATACAATAATTATTAAGTTGAAAAATTGGTGAAGCCCTGTGGATACCAATAGCCTACCAGGCCCATGTGGCCCAGGGTTTACAACATAAATTGTAGATTAATAATATTTCAACCTCTAAACTTATTCCACGGATCCCTTTGGCAAAATTATTTTAAACTGCTGAGATATATATATATATATATACACATACACACACACTGCATTCGGACCCAATATTCAGACCCATTGACTTTTTCCACATTTTGTTACGATACAGCCTTATTTTTACCTCATCAATCTACACACAATACCCAATAATGACAAAGCAAATACAGGTTTTTAGAAGAAAAAAAACACATTTACCTAAGAATTCAGACCCTTTACTCAGTAATTTGTTGAAGCAACTTTGGCAGCGATTACAGCCTCGAGTCTTTTTGGGTATGACGCTACAAGCTTGGCACACCTGTATTTGGGGAGTTTCTCCCATTCTTCTCTGCAGATCCTGTCAGAGAAACTCTATAGGAAACATATTAGATTTGCAAAAATTAAGCAATCACCCATCACTAAGAATAGTCAGAGTTGAAAGCTCAACGAACAGAGCTGTCTCTCTTCTTTTATAGAAAGTACATCCTTTTTGACAGTTAGCAGACGTGCAGAAACAGGCCCTGGGTACAGAGATGTAAAAAGTAATTTAGCTCGTCTGTGTAGATCAAGATAGATGATATCGCCAACACTCTGTTCCTGCACTTCCCACATAGCTAAATTCCTGCCGATTGTAAACACAGGAGGTCACATACTGTGGTCGCACCCAAGCAGCTCATAAATCTGTATGCTCAGATTTATGACTAAGTTACACAAGACAAGCCTGTATCAGCAAAAACACTAACATATAACAATGGACAATTCTCAAAGTAAAAATAGCATGTATGTCTAATTAAACAGTATAGTATGTAATGAATATTACATTTCCACCACAATCCTCTCAAGCTCTATCAGGTTGGATGGGGAGCGTTGCTGCACAGCTATTTTCAGGTCTCTCCAGAGATGTTCGATCAGGTTCAAGTCTGGGTTCTGGCTGGGCCACTCAAGGCCATTTAAAGACTTGTCCCGAAGCCACTCCTGCTTTGTCTTGGCTGTGTGCTTAGGGTCGTTGTCCTGTTGGAAGGTGAACCTTCACCCCAGTCAGGTCCTGAGCTCGGAGCTCTATGGACAATTCCTTCGACCTCATGGCTTGGTTTTTCCTCTGACATGCACTGTCAACTGTGGGACCTTATATAGACAGGTGTGTGCCTTTCCAAATCATATCCAATCAATTTACCACAGGTTTTTTTATGTGCTGCTCTAGAGTTCCATGGCTCAGCAGAGTGGCCCTGGATAATTAAGCAATAAGGCCTTAGGGGGTGTGGTATATCGCCAATATACCATGGCTAATTGCTGTTCTTTGCGTGACGCAACGAGGAGTGCCTGGATAAAGCCATTAGCCGTGGTATATTGGCCATACTGTATACCACAAACCCGAGGTTCCTTATTGCTATTATAAACTGGTTACCAACGTAAAACAAAAATGTTTTGTAATACCTGTGGTATACGGTCTGATATACCACGGATGTCAGCCAATCAGCATTCAGGGCTAATAATATGCTATGGCTAGACTTGTGTTGTGCTGTCCATCAGAAAAGTTGGAAAGACTATCCATCAACCAATTAAAAACAAGAGCGCTTTTCCCCACAAAACAGCCTCCTTGGACATGCGTTTCATGCATTTTGGTTTGAAGGTAGCCTTACTCTGTAGTTCAACTTATATCTTCATGTCTGTAACTTTACTCTCACTCCCTCTGACCCCTAAGCTTTCGCCCCTGATCTCCCATTGGCCCAGGGCCTCCTGCAAAACCCTCTAATCACAGTATCTCTGACAGGGAGTTACTCCAGGAGTAGACAGGTTTATGGTGCATAGGGCTTCTCCACTCCTCATATGAGTGGAGAATTAGCTATACATACACTGCTCAAAAAAATAAAGGGAACACTTAAACAACACAATGTAACTCCAAGTCAATCACACTTCTGTGAAATCAAACTGTCCACTTAGGAAGCAACACTGATTGACAATAAATTTCACATGCTGTTGTGCAAATGGAATAGACAACAGGTGGAAATTATAGGCAATTAGCAAGACACCCCCAATAAAGGAGTGGTTCTGCAGGTGGTGACCACAGACCACTTCTCAGTTCCTATGCTTCCTGGCTGATGTTTTGGTCACTTTTGACTGCTGGCGGTGCTTTCACTCTAGTGGTAGCATGAGACGGAGTCTACAACCCACACAAGTGGCTCAGGTAGTGCAGCTCATCCAGGATGGCACATCAATGCGAGCTGTGGCAAGAAGGTTTGCTGTGTCTGTCAGCGTAGTGTCCAGAGCATGGAGGCGCTACCAGGAGACAGGCCAGTACATCAGGAGATGTGGAGGAGGCCATAGGAGGGCAACAACCCAGCAGCAGGACCGCTACCTCCGCCTTTGTGCAAGGAGGACCACTGCCAGAGCCCTGCAAAATGACCTCCAGCAGGCCACAAATGTGCATGTGTCAGCATATGGTCTCACAAGGTCTATGGTCTCACTATTCAAATGTGAAGTTACAAGTTTGCGACCGTTGTTAAATCTTTCACACATCATGATACACGCTTGCGAAAGTTTATTAAATTACACATTTGCGAATCGTCCTTGCAACTATGAATCTGAATGTGCGACCACGAAATTCTAAATAGAAACTCAAGTAGTTCTGTCATCATTATAATCCCTTACCAACCTGCCTCTGGAAGCAACGTCAGCACAATAACTGTTTTTCAGGAGCTTCATGAAATGAGTTTCCATGACTGAGCAGCCGCACACACACAAGCCTAAGATCACCATGCGCAATGCCAAGTGTTGGCTGCAGTGTTGTAAAGCATGCCGCCGTTGGACTCTGGAGCAGGGGAAACACGTTCTCTAGAGTGATGAATCACGCTCCACCATCTGGCAGTCCGACGGACAAATCTGGATTTGGCGGATACCAGGAGAATGCTACCTACCCGAATGCATAGTACCAACTGTAAAGTTTGGTGGAGGAGTAATGGTCTGGGGCTGTTTTTCATGGTTCGGCCTAGGCCCCTTACATTCTGTCCAGACAGAGCATGCGCGTGCACTATCTCACGCATGTTGATTTTGTACATCCACACCAGACGCAATCCAGACACACAGGTTGAAATATTAAAATGAACTCTGAACCAAATACATGAATTTGGGTGCAGGTCTGTAACGGCTTTCTTCCTGGGATGAAGGAGAGGACCAAAATGCAGCGCAGTTAGTGTTCAACATGTTTAATTTAACAATAAACGATGAACATTAACAACTAACAAAATAACAAACGTGAAAAGCCGAGACAGTCCTATCTGGTGCAGAACACAAACACAGAGACAGGAAACAACCACCCACAATCACCAACAAAAAACAAGCCACCTATATATGATTCTCAATCAGGGACAACGATTGACAGCTGTCTCTGATTGAGAACCATATTAGGCTGAACACAGAAACAGACGAACTAGACACACAACATAGAATACCCACCCCAACTCACGCCCTGACCAACTAAACACATACAAAACAACAGAAAACAGGTCAGGAACGTGACAGAACCCCCCCCTCAAGGTGCGAACTCCGGGCGCACCCCTAAAACTCAAGGGGAGGGTCTGGGTGGGCATCTGTCCGCGGTGGCGGCTCCGGCGGTGGACGAGGACACCACTCCACCACTGTCTTTGTCCCCCTCCTTAGCGTCCTTTGAGTGGCGACCCTCGCCCCCGACCATGGTCCAGGAACCTTCACCAAGGCCCCTCCTAAATAGAGGAGACAACTCAGGACCGAGAGGTAGCTCAGGACAGAGAGGTAGCTCAGGACAGAGAGGTAGCTCAGGACAGAGAGGTAGCTCAGGACAGAGAGGTAGCTCAGGACAGAGAGGTAGCTCAGGACAGAGAGGTAGCTCAGGACAGAGAGGTAGCTCAGGACAGAGAGGTAGCTCCGGACTGAGTGGCAGCTCCGGACTGAGTGGCAGCTCATGACTGGAGGGCAGCTCATGACTGGAGGGCAGCTCATGACTGGAGGGCAGCTCTGGCAGCTCATGACTGGAGGGCAGCTCTGGCAGCTCCTGACTGGCTGGCGGCTCTGGCAGCTCCTGACTGGCTGGCGGCTCTGGCAGCTCCTGACTGGCTGGCGGCTCTGGCAGCTCCTGACTGGCTGGCGGCTCTGGCAGCTCCTGACTGACGGACGGCTCTAGCGGCTCCTGACTGACGGACGGCTCTAATGGCTCGGGACAGACGGGCGGCTCTAATGGCTCGGGACAGACAGATGGCTCAGATGGCGCTAGGCAGACGGATGGCTCAGACGGCGCTGGGCAGACGGATGGCTCAGACGGCGCTGGGCAGACGGATGGCTCAGACGGCGCTGGGCAGACGGATGGCTCAGACGGCGCTGGGCAGACGGATGGCTCAGACGGCGCTGGGCAGACGAGCAGTGCAGGCGGCGTTGAGCAGACGAGCAGTGCAGGCAGTTCAGACGGCGCTGGGCAGGCAGGCAGCTCAGGCGGCGCTGGACAGACGAGCAGTGCAGGCGGCGTTGGGCAGACGGCCGACTCTGACCTGCTGAGGCGCACAGTAGGCCTGGTGCGTGGTGCCGGAACTGATGGTACCGGACTGGAGACACGCACCACAGGGAGAGTGCGTGGAGGAGGAACAGGGCTCTGGAGACGCACTGGAAGCCTGGTGCGTGGTGTAGGCACTGGTGGTACTGGGCTGGGGCGGGAAAGTGGTGCCGGATATACCGGACCGTGCAGGCGTACTGGCTCCCTTGAGCACTGAGCCTGCCCAACCTTACCTGGTTGAATGCTCCCCGTAGCCCGTCCAATGCGGGGAGGTGGAATAACCCGCACTGGGCTGTGTAGGCGAACCGGGGACACCATTCGTAAGGCTGGTGCCATGTACACCGGCCCGAGGAGACGTACTGGAGGCCAGATATGTTGAGCCGGCTTCATGGCACTTGGCTCAATGCTCAATCTAGCCCGCCCAGTGCGGGGAGGTGGAATAACCCGCACCGGGCTATGCACACGTACAGAAGACACCGTATGCTCTTCCGCATAACACGGTGTCTGCCCGTACTCCCGCTCTCCACGGTAAGCATGGGAAGTGGGCGCAGGTTTCCTACCTGCCTTCGCCACACTACCCTTTAGCCCCCCCCCCCAAGACATTTTTGGGTGAGCCTCTCGGGCTTCCAGCCGCTCTGCCTTGCTAGCGCCTCATAATGCCGCCTCTCCGCTTTAGATGCCTCCAGCTCCGCTTTGGGGCGGCGACACTCCTCTGGCTCTGCCCAGGGTCCTTCTCCGTCCAGAATCTCCTCCCATGTCCATTCCTCCTTGTACCACTGCTGCTGTCGTTGCTGCCCGTTGCCACGCTGCTTGGTCCGGGTTAGGTGGGTGGTTCTGTAACGGCTTTCTTCCTGGGATGAAGGAGAGGACCAAAATGCAGCGCAGTTAGTGTTCAACATGTTTAATTTAACAATAAACGATGAACATTAACAACTAACAAAATAACAAACGTGAAAAGCCGAGACAGTCCTATCTGGTGCAGAACACAAACACAGAGACAGGAAACAACCACCCACAATCCCCAACAAAAAACAAGCCACCTATATATGATTCTCAATCAGGGACAACGATTGACAGCTGTCTCTGATTGAGAACCATATTAGGCTGAACACAGAAACAGACGAACTAGACACACAACATAGAATACCCACCCCAACTCACGCCCTGACCAACTAAACACATACAAAACAACAGAAAACAGGTCAGGAACGTGACAAGGTCGAAACACATGAAACATTCATGGACGTTTAGCTAGCTATCTCTCTGTTGCTAGCTAATTTGTACTGGGATATTAACATTGGGTTGTTATTTTACCTAAAATGCACAAGGTCCTTTTTTTAGGGATCTTTGTAGAATTTTGAACCATTTTGAGTCACACAAAAGCGTGTGCTCTCTACTCCGACATTTAATCCACAGATAAAAGGGGAAACTAATAGTTTCTAGTAATCTATCCGACTGTTGTAGTAGTAGTAGTAGTAGTAGTAGTAGTAGTAGTCTTCTGCTTCTGTGGGCTTTATATGTCGGTTAGCAACCTGTTTAAGGTGCATTACCACCACCAACGGGACTGGAGTCTGGACCTCAGTTCATCTTTCAATCACACACGTAGGTATATGCGCCTAAAAACCAATGAGGAGGTGGGAAAGGCGGGACTTGCATTCTAGACAAATCTGCTTCCAACTTTGTGGCAAGAATCTGAGAAAGGCACTTTCCTGTTTCAGCATGACAATGACCCCTTGCACAAAGCAAGGTCCATACAGAAATGGTTTGACGAGATCGTTGTGGAAGAACTCGACTGGCCTGTACAGAGCCCTGACCTCAACCCAACCGAACACCTTTGGGATGAATTGGAACGGTGACTGCGAGCCAGGAGTAATCTCCCAACATCAGTGCCCAACCTCACTAATGCTCTTGTGGCTGAATGGAAGGAAGTCCCCGCAACAATGTTCCAATAGTGGAAAGGCTTCCCAGAAGAGTGGAGGCTGTTATAGCAACAAAGGGGGGACCAACTCCATATTAATGCCTATGATTTTGGAATGAGATGTAAATCGAGCAGGTGTCCAATACTTTTGGTTATGTAGTATATATATATATATATATAGTAGTAGTAGTACTACTATATACACTGCTCAAAAAAATAAAGGGAACACTAAAATAACACATCCTAGATCTGAATGAATGAAATATTCTTATTAAATACTTTTTTCTTTACATAGTTGAATGTGCTGACAACAAAATCACACAAATTATCAATGGAAATCAAATTTATCAACCCATGGACGTCTGGATTTGGAGTCACACTCAAAATTAAAGTGGAAAACCACACTACAGGCTGATCCAACTTTGATGTAATGTCCTTAAAACAAGTCAAAATGAGGCTCAGTAGTGTGTGTGGCCTCCACGTGCCTGTATGACCTCCCTACAACGCCTGGGCATGCTCCTGATGAGGTGGCGGATGGTCTCCTGAGGGATCTCCTCCCAGACCTGGACTAAAGCATCCGCCAACTCCTGGACAGTCTGTGGTGCAACGTGGCGTTGGTGGATGGAGCGAGACATGATGTCCCAGATGTGCTCAATTGGATTCAGGACTGGGGAACGGGCGGGCTAGTCCATAGCATCAATGCCTTCCTCTTGCAGGAACTGCTGACACACTCCAGCCACATGAGGTCTAGCATTGTCTTGCATTAGGAGGAACCCAGGGCCAACCGCACCAGCATATGGTCTCACAAGGGGTCTGGGGATCTCATCTCGGTATCTAATGGCAGTCAGGCTACCTCTGGCGAGCACATGGAGGGCTGTGCGGCCCCCCAAAGAAATGCCACCCCACACCATGACTGACCCACCGCCAAACCGGTCATGCTGGAGGATGTTGCAGGCAGCAGAACGTTCTCCACGGCGCCTCCAGACTCTGTCACGTCTGTCACATGTGCTCAGTGTGAACCTGCTTTCATCTGTGACGAGCACAGGGCGCCAGTGGCGAATTTGCCGATCTTGGTGTTCTCTAGCAAATGCCAAACGTCCTGCACGGTGTTGGGCTGTAAGCACAACCCCCACCTGTGGACGTCGGGCCCTCATACCACCCTCATGGAGTCTGTTTCTGACCGTTTGAGCAGACACATGCACATTTGTGGCCTGCTGGAGGTCATTTTGCAGGGCTCTGGCAGTGCTCCTCCTGCTCCTCCTTGCACAAAGGCGGAGGTAGCGGTCCTGCTGCTGGGTTGTTGCCCTCCTACGGCCTCCTCCACGTCTCCTGATGTACTGGCCTGTCTCCTGGTAGCGCCTCCATGCTCTGGACACTACGCTTACAGACACAGCAAACCTTCTTGCCACAGCTCGCATTGATGTGCCATCCTGGATGAGCTGCACTACCTGAGCCACTTGTGTGGGTTGTAGACTCCGTCTCATGCTACCACTAGAGTGAAAGCACCGTCAGCATTCAAAAGTGACCAAAACATCAGCCAGGAAGCATAGGAACTGAGAAGTGGTCTGTGGTCACCACCTGCAGAACCACTCCTTTATTGGGGGTGTCTTGCTAATTGCCTATAATTTCCACCTGTTGTCTATTCCATTTGCACAACAGCATGTGAAATTTATTGTCAATCAGTGTTGCTTCCTAAGTGGACAGTTTGATTTCACAGAAGTGTGATTGACTTGGAGTTACATTGTGTTGTTTAAGTGTTCCCTTTATTTTTTTGAGCAGTGTATATATATATATGTATACTGAACAAAAATATAAATGCAAAACATTTTTTACCTTCATTTAACTAGGCAAGTCAGTTTATAACAAATTCTTATTTACAATGACGGCCTAGGAAAAGTGAGTTAAATGCCTTGTTCAGAGGAGAACGACAGATTTTTACCTTGTCAGCTTGGGGATTTGATCTAGCAAACTTTCAGTTACTGGCCCAACGCTCTAACCACTAGGCTACCTGCCGCCCCGGCAGCAATTTCAAAGATTTTACTGAGTTACAGTTCATATAAAGAAATCAGTTAATTGAAATAAATAAAGTAGGCCCTAATCTATGGCTTTCACATGACTGGGCAGGGGTGCAGCCATGGGTGGGCCTGGGTGGGCGTAGGCCCACCCACGAGAAGCCAGGCCCAGCCAATCAGAATGAGTTTTAGTACAGACAGAAGTACTCCTCAGTTTCATCAGCTGTCCAGGTGTCTGGTCTCAGACGATCCCCCAAGTGAAGAAGCTTGATATGGAGGACCTGGGCTGGCGTGTGCTGTGTTGAGG
The DNA here is from genome assembly GCF_016432855.1 of Salvelinus namaycush. Taxonomy (NCBI): domain Eukaryota; kingdom Metazoa; phylum Chordata; class Actinopteri; order Salmoniformes; family Salmonidae; genus Salvelinus; species Salvelinus namaycush. The sequence goes on from NC_052318.1 coordinate 26,864,921, forward strand.
CCTGTTGGATGTACTGCCAAATTCTCTAAAACTACATTGGAGATGGCTTATGGTAGAGAAATTAACATTAAATTCTCTGGAAACAGCTCTAGTGAACATTCCTGCAGTCAGCATGACAATTGCACGGTCCCTCAAAACTTGAGACATTTGTGGCATTTTAGAGTGGCCTTTTATGTCCCCAGCAAAAGGTGGACCTGTGTAATGATCATGCTGTTAAATCAGCTTCTTGATATGTCATACCTGTCAGGTGGATGGATTATCTTGGCAAAGGAGAAATGCTCACTAACAGGGATGTGAACAAATTTGAGAGAAATAAGCTTTTTATTTAATATGTAACATTTCTGGGATCTTTTATTTCAGCTCATGAAACATGGGACCAACACTTTGTGTATATATATATATATACACAGTTGAAGTCAGAAGTCTACATACACTTAGGTTGGAGTCATTAAAACTCGTTTTTTAACCACTCCACAAATTTCTTGTCAACAAACTATAGTTTTGGCAAGTCGGTTAGGACATCTACTTTGTGCATGACACAAGTAATTTTTCCAACAATTGTTTACAGACAGATGATTTCACTTATAATTCACTGTATCACAATTCCAGTGGGTCAGAAGTTTACATACTTGTATTTGGCTAAGGTGTATGTAAACTTCCGACTTCAACTGTGTATATATATATATATATATATATATATATATATTATACATTGTTTTGAACTGGCCACGGACCCCCTGCAATACCTCAATACCCCACTTTGAGAATCGCTGTCGTAGGCTACATATAGTACCCAGTCTTTTAAAGGACAGCCCTAACCAGCAGTCATATTGCAGAACCTTAAGAACATGACATAAGACTTGACATGATTTGGTAAGATAGGGCCCCTCAGGGGTGCATGCTTTGTCCCCTCCTGTACTCCCTGTTCAGCAATGACTGCATGGCCAAGCACGACTCCAACACCATCGTTAGGTTTGCTGACGACACAACAGTGGTAGGCCTGATCACCGACAATGATGGGACAGCCAATAGGGAGGAGGTCAGAGACCTGGCAGTGTGGTGCCAGGACAACAACCTCTCCCTCAATGTGAGCAAGACAAAGGAGCTGATCATGGACTACAGGAAAAGGAGGGCCGAACACGCCCCCATTCATATCGACGGGGCTGTAGTGGAATGGGTCGAGAGTTTCAAGTTCCTTGGTGTCCACAACACCAATGAACTATCAAACACACCAAGACAGTCATGAAGAGGGCACGACAACACCTTTTCTCCCTCAGGAGACTGAAAAGATTTGGCATGGGTCCCCAGATACTCAAAAAGTTTTACAGCTGCACCATCGAGAGCATCCTGACCGGTTGCATCACCACCTGGTATGGCAACTGCTCGGCATCTGACCGTAAGGCGCTACAGAGGGTAGTGCGTACGGTCCAGTATATCACTGGGGCCAAGCTCCTGCCATCCAGGACCTAAATACTAGGTGGTGTCAGAGGAAGGCCCAAAATATTGTCAAAGACTCCAGTCACCCAAGCCATAGACTGTTCTCTCTGCTACCACACGTCAAGCGGTACCGGAGCACTAAGTCTAGGACCAAACGGTTCCTTAACTTCTTTGGGATAGGTGTGACGGCAGCGTCCCACCTGGTAAACATCCGGTGAAATGGCAGAGCGCCAAATTCAAATTAAATTACTATAAATATTAAACTTTCATGAAATCACAAGTGCAATACATCAAAATAAAGCTTAACTTGTTGTTAATCCAGCCAAGGTGTCAGTTTTCAAAAATGCTTTACGGCGAAAGCAAACCATGCGATTATCTGAGGACAGCGTCCAGCACACAAATGCATAACAAATCATTTTCAACCAGGGAGTTGCGACACGAAAGTCAGAAATAGCGATATAATATATGCCCTACCTTTGAAGATCTTCTTCTGTTGGCACTCCAAAAGGTCTCAGTTACATTACAAATGGTCCTTTTGTTCGATAAATTCCTTCTTTATATCCATAAAAACTCAGTTTAGCTGGCGCGCTTCAGTCAATAATCCACTCGGTTTCCCTCCGTCAAAATGCATACAAAATGAATCCCAAACATTACCAATAAACTTATCCAAACAAGTCAATCAACGTTTATAATCAATCTTTAGGTACCCTAATACGCAAATAAACAAATAAAATTAAGATGGAGAATCGTTATTGTCTTTACCGGAGATAAACAAAAAGAACGGGCTCTCTCGGCCATGCGCTTGGAAACACTACAGCCAAAATGGGAGCCACTTAGAAAAACTACAACTTCTCCCTAATTTTTCCAAATTACCAGCCTGAAACTCTTTCTAAAGACTGTTGACATCTAGTGGAAGCCCTAGGAACTGCAATTGGGGACGATTTCACCCTATTATAAAAGTGCCAGGCATTGAAATCAGTGGTATGCTGAATAGTTTTTTTTTTTAATGGTTTGTCCTCGGGGTTTCGCCTACCATTTCAGTTCTGTTATACTCACAGACATTATTTTAACAGTTTTAGAAACTTTAGAGTGTTTTCTATCCAAATCTACCAATTATATGCATATCCTTCTGGGCCTGAGTAGCAGGCAGTTTACTTTGGGCACGCTTTTCATCCGGACGTCAAAATACCGCCCCCTATCCCAAAGAAGTTAACATATCTTCTACCTCCAAGCCATGAGACTGCTGAACAGTTAATCAAATGGCCACCTGGACTATTTACATTGACCCCCCTCCCCTTTGTTTTTACTCTGCTCCTACTCGCTGTTTACTATCTACAGTATGCATAGTCACTTTACCCCTGCCTACATGTACAAATTACCTCGACTAACCTGTACCTCCGCACATTGACTCGTTACCGGTACCCCCTGTATATAGCCTCGTTATTGTTATTTGTTATATTTTACTTTAGTTTATTTAGTAAATATATTCTTAACACTATTTCTTGAACTGCATTGTTGGTTAAGTAAGCATTTTACGGTAAGGTCTACACCTGTTGTATTCGGAGCATGTGACAAATACAATTTGATTTGATTTGACTTGACTGATGTAGCATAAGCTTATTGACTGCAGTGAACATACAACATACCAGCCAGACTGGCTCAGTTGAGTTCCTTCCCAGGCCCACCCTTATTTATAGTAAACCTCTGCTCCTATCTATAGCTTCCTATGCTCTGTGTCAGTCAGTCAGCAGGTAGGATGAAATCCCGGCATACTGGCTAGCCTGACCCAGTGAGCGAGTTACACAACACCTGGCGGTGGGCCGTTCTGCCTCTGTCATTAGCCTACTCCACCCCCAACATGTTATCAGTGTGTCACAGCCATTCACATCACTGGGTTATACTTTCCAATCAGAGACTACTTTTTATACTTATTATTTGCCATATGTTTAATTTACCTTACCACTGCATGTAGGCCTACCCTTATATAGTTAGCCTAATTTCAAGGGTATTTATTTTTTTGCGAAGCTTCTATAGCAATGCTTTGACATTGACAGTGTAATAGGTGTGTTTAATGGGCTTAATCTGATTGAGCATATAGTGACTAACTAGCGACAAGCTAGTGATGTTGTTTTATAGCCCTATCTTGATTATCCTCAGGGAGAGGGGTAATAAAAGCCTTTTCCCTCTCCAACTTTTGGACCTTTCTGCGGCTGCTCTTTCATTCTGTTCAATGGATGTGATCATGCAGCACACACCCTCTCAGTGACGGCTCCACCACCTCCTCCTCTGCCATAATCCTTTTATATCTCGTCATCATTCCTCCCCAACTCATGAAGGACCTGCTTGTAGTCGATGTCTACTACTCTAAAGGCAATGATTTCAGGAAAGACAAGCAATGTTTTTGGTCAGTTTGTCAGGTCTCAGGTGACAGGATGAAAAAGATAGCCTATCTTTCATTTTGAAAGATCAGACACCCCTTACTCATTGAATTCATTACAACGGGTTGTCTCACTTCACTGTTATGGAGTTTTTCTGTTTGAATGTCTGAACCAAGAGTTTGATATCAGACCGTTTCTTACATGAATATGTCACTTTGATTTGTCCTGCCATTCACTTGGTCATTTTGTACATATATATTAGATTTCTTTGTAACTGCTACGTGTGCCCATCTCATTGATATAAAATTATTAGAGGTACACAAGTTGTTTTTTAAATAGGTCACTGTAATTATATATATGGCCACCGCGCGTAATGGACATATGGGCAGCTATTCCAACATAATCTCTTTTTTGATTTTTTTTTTTTTACTGTTGCCTAAATTTTTACTTGGACCCATTTGTATGTTATAATCCTTTATGACCATATATACATCTGTGATTAATTATGATTGACTATGCGCAAAAGTGAATTGAATTGTTTCCACACCCACCATGCGTCATGTGCGTAATGGTCATGTGAGGTGAAATGTGTATATTTTGGGATGTGAACACTCAGTCTGTTTGACCTGACGAAGATCCGTTTCGGATGGAAACGTAGTCAATAAAGCGGTGAATTGGGAGCCTAAACAGTGTGCAGGCCTTCTTGTTCTTTATACGGTCTGGGCTGATCATGCATTGTTATGTGATTGTCATAGCTGCAGATTTGTCTTGGGAGGGTAGCTGGCTGCCATGGTGAGGGACTGCATTTAATAACTGTAATTAGAGACTTAAAGCTCTGACTTGACATCGCAAGACAACTACTGTGGTCTTCAGTTTCTCTCCTCTTTGTCATCCCTTTCCCTCCTCTCTCTCTCTCTCTCTCTCTCTCTCTCTCTCTCTCATTTTCTCTCGTCCACACGCATAGGCCTACATTCATTGAAAAAATATTTTATTTTATTTCCATTCTGTGTAATCTTGTGATTTGCTCATTTTGTAGTATGCTTTCTATCCAGACCATTTACCCCCCCCCCACACCCACCCAACCACCCTCTCTTTCCTTCTCTGTCTTGCTCACTCACTTTTTGTGAGGGCGGCACAGCAGTCTTGATAATGAGGACAACAATGCAATGTGACAGGCCCAGTTGCATTTTGTGTTACAGGTGCTTAAAAGAGACGGGAAGAGAAAGAGAAGGGTAGGAAGGATGAACTAAACTGTCCGTCTTAGCAATGATGCCCACTTTCCGATCAAAAGGAGAATAGACACATTAGCCTAAAATACAATCCTTCTGTTGTCTCACTCAGTGCCATGCAGAGTGAGTTAACCTGAGACAAATCTAATTTCAGAGCACTTCCTGGCTGCTCATGGCTGCACTGTAGCTTACTAGCTTAATCGATTACTGCTGTCTCAACATAGGCTCCCATCCCATCTGAAAGCATTGTAGCCGATATTAATAATATTATTTATTTCATTTAGAATAGAAATACATCTAAATCCTATTAGAAGTGTGAACAATTGTGGATAAGCAGGGCTAAACGCGTACCCAGTCTTGTATAATATGTATGGATGAATGATTGGAACTATCTGATGCTGGATCGGTGTGTGGGACTCGGACACTGCCTGAGACAGTCAGTTAATGATGTCTCTCTGCATTCCTGACCTTACATAACAAACCGACCCAGCAGGGCTAGACTACGCGCCACTAGATGTCAAAAGAGCCACTAGATGTCTTGTGATACATTACATAAAATCCTTGAAAGATACCAACATTTTGGTAGTTTACTGGTAAACTTAAAAAATATCCCCACCCTTTACAACCCTATCCCTGATCCCGTCCCGTCTACCCCTGCTCTGCTCACTCACATCACCCCATCTCTTCTTCTGGCCAAGGCTGCACTTCAGTTCACTGCTCTGTTTGGCGATCATTCCTCATCCTCTTCCTCACACACACTACCCTCACCTGCCTTCCTCTCCCTTCCTGAGAGTCACTGTCTGTTCCAGCCCACACAGACACACACAGACAGACAGACACACACACACTCAGGCGTGGGGGGGGCAGGGCAGGGTAAAGAGGGAAGCCCCTGTTAGAATGCTGAGGCTGTGATTACCAATTGAAATCCTCTTGCTTGTATTTGTGCTATTGAATTGAAATTATGTTCACCCTCATATGACCCTATTTATTAACTCTGTTGAATCATGTGTTTGTAAAACTAGAGAGAGCTTACAAAAATATTTCTAATCCTGGGGTTTTGTGTTCAGGTAATGCCTTCTCTGTAGATAATCCCAGTTAAATCACTACATCCCAGTCTTTGGAGGCTCTCTAGGCAGTTTAGAATATTAGGTAGCCCTTTCCACTCACAGCCCCTGTCATCCCGTATATGGGTTAAAAATGGCAGATTTTGTCATTGAGAAGCGCATTAATTGGAATGCAGTGGCTGTATAGTAAAACAGCTCTGTGTGGGTTTTGACTGACAGGCGTTATAAACTTGAGCACCACGTGCGACATGAAGTTGCCCCCACCCCTCCCGCTAATTGGGCTACTTTTGCACATTTGTTATTGTCTGAATGAGGGAGATGCTGTAAATCAAGAGGAGTCAATGTGTTCTGAAAGATGAGACGTTGAGGATTAGAATAAATACTGCTTTGATGTCATACAAGCAAACCACACACCCATGAGTCCAAATGTGCACATTTCCTTCCATATTTGAAAACTCATGTAATTTACAGTATCACCGTTTATGATCGCTATGTTTGATCCACAGTTACAAGGAGGACATGCATAATACCCTGGGTTGTCCTGAACAGAATGAGCCTATGTTTGTCATATTGTGAAGAAAATGTTGCCGAGGAACACGAATTAACTCCATTCTATGCGCACCAAAATTACAATCTGTTTGAAGTGTCTTTTGAAAGCCTAACACTGTAAGATTGTATTTTATAACTTAGTTAGCCATGCTGGGAATAAGCTTTCAAATGATGCTCACCTGACCCAGAACACTATATATAACGGAACGTTTTTGGATTAAGTAAACAACAACAGTAATTGTGTGATGGTAAGGACGTAGGGCTGTATTCCAAAAAAACTACAAGTGTACTTGCTTCAGTTCCTCAATTGCAAAGCTAGGAGGGCTCAAAAACCACCTTATAGTTGAAGGCTCTTTTCTTGAGTCATAAAGTGCATTGAAATTACTAAAGAACTGTGCCGTTTGGAGAGGTGTTTGGCCACTTGGAGACACCAGTTAGACCTCTCACACAAACCCTTGTAATCAGTTTCTTATCTTGCACCTACACCAACATGACAATGATTATTATGTCACTGAATGTATCCAGAGTATTTTTAGATTTTGTTATTGACTAATGCTGAGAAAAGTACAGTAAAAGTAAAATGCACAAATGACAAATGACAAGTGTCAGGTGAACTGCGTGTCCTCACCTTCGTTCTGATAATTTCCCCATAATCTGCAAATTGTTCTCTATAAATTTCTACCATGGCCATGTATATGCTTTCTATAGTTCTTCTGTTAGAAACATTTGGCCCTATCCATATAGGCCAATTTCCACAAGTGTAAGGGGATAATGTATGGTGTGTGTGTGTGTGTGCGCGTGTCCCCATGTCGCTCCATCCCTGCCCTGTCCTCATGAGACTGAGTGCTCTCGTCCCAAATGTCACAGCACTTTGGCTTGAAAAGAGAGAGGGAGAGGCTCAGAGTGCCATACAGTCCTTGGCATCATCTCTGCCTGCCAGTGCTGCTGCTGCCACCAACCCCCCCTTCTCCCTCCACACACACACTCCTCCCCCATCCCTCCCCTCTCTGTCTGTACTGAGAGCAGTCCAGACAGGGACATCATGTGATGGGTGCAGTTGTGCCCAGTAAAGGGATCTGTGTCCAGTTGTATCAGACAGACAGAACCACCCTCCTGGAGGCCTGCAGGGTCGGGAGGCTGACCTGTTTGTGCTGGTTGGGCCTGGAGCAAGTCAGGGAGGCAGGGACTGTGGCTCTCCATAGCTGCATCTTTAGTGGAGGAGTAAGGTTCATAAGGGTCAAGGGTCACTGTAGTCATCATGGTTAGTAAGGGTCATAAACGTATTGCTTATTTCCTTAAACCAGACACTGTGTCTAGACAAACATATGGCCCAAAAGGAAACTTGTATAATACCTGCATTTTGTCAACAACACTTTTGCGATTGCAGATGTTTGGTATTAAGGTGTTCCTACACTCTTCAGACAAGACTAGATTAAATGTTTGTTATGGTGTGCTGCAGCTGACTAGCCTGAGTTTGCCCTGATCATCTTCCTTTTATGCAATACAGGGATTGATTTTATGGTTGTGGCTCCTTTCAGATAATGTATGGGTGAATGGGTAGGGCAATGTTTCTTTACAGCTGAAATCAATGTGACTGACCAAATTCAATAGGCATATTTCATTGCTAATAATTTTGATTGCTGAAAGCACAACACGCAAAGTTTTAATCTGGAGTTTTTTTAATTCTCATGTCACGGGCCTCCCGAGTGACGCAGCAGTGTAAGAGGCGTCAGTACAGACCCGGGTTTGATCCCAGGCTGTGTCACAACACAACCGGGAGTCCCATAGGGCGGCACACAATTGGCCCAGTGTCGTCCGGGTCATGGGAGACTTTGGCCAGGGGGGCTTTACTTGGCTCATCGCGCTCTAGCAACTCCTTCTGGTGGGCTGGGCGCCGGTAGGCTGACTTCAGTCGGCAGTTGAATGGTGTTTCCTCTGACACATTGGTGCAGCTGGCTTCCGGGTTAAGCGGGGCGGGTGTTAACCTGTCTAGGACTGGTTCGCGAACAGCCAATGAAATTGCAGGGCGCCAAATTCAATCAACAGAAATCTCATAATTAAATTTTCTCAAACATACAAGTATTAGGCATCATTTTAAAGATAAAATTCTCGTTAATCCAACCAGTGTCCGATTTCAAAAAAGCTTTTCGCCAAAAGCAGAACATATCATTATGTTAGGTCAGCAACTAGTCACAGAAAGCATACAGCGATTTTCCAAGCAAAGAGAGGTGTCACAAAAAGCAGAAATATTTATAAAATGAATCACTAACCTTTGATATTCTTCATCAGATGACAGTCCCGGGACAACATGTTACACAATACATGTATGTTTTGTTCGATCAAGTTCATATTTATATCCAAAAACCTCAGTTTACATTTGGCTTTGCCACCAAAACATCCCATGAATTTGCACAGAGCCATATCAAATCACAGAAATACTCATAATAAACATTAATAAAAGATACAAGTGTTATTCACAGATTTAAAGATATACTTCTCCTTAATGCAACCGCTGTGTCCGATTTCAAAAAAACTTTACGGAAAAAGCAAACCATGCAATAATCTGAGTACGGCGCTCAGAGACATACAGAACCCAAGAAGGTATCCGCCATGTTGGAGTCAACATAAGTCAGAAATAGCATTATAAATATTCACTTACCTTTGATGATCTTCGTCAGAATGCACTCCCAGGAATCCCAGTTCCACAATAAATGTTTGATTTGTTCCATAAAGTCCATAATTTATGTCCTAATTCCTCCTTTTGTTAGGGCGTTTAGTAAACAAATCAAAACTCACGAGGCGTGGGCAACTCCAGTGGAAATGTCGGACGAAAATTCCAAAAAGTTATATTACTGGTCGTAGAAACATATCAAACGATGTATAGAATCAATCTTTAGGATGTTTTTATCAAAAATGTTCAATAATGTCCCAACCGGAGAATTCATTTGTCTGTAGAAAAGCAATGGAACGAGAGGTAACTTTCTCATGACCGCGCATCACGAGCACGTGGCTGCTGGCAGACCTCTGACTCATTCCCCTCTCATTCAGCCCCCCTTCACAGTAGAAGCCTGAAACAACGTTCTAAAAACTGTTGACATCTAGTGGAAGCCTTAGGAAGTGCAAGATGACCCATATCCCACTGTATATTCAATAGTGGCTGAGTTGAAAAACTACAAACCTCAGATTTCCCACTTCCTGGTTGCCATATGAGTTCTGTCATACTCACAGACATCATTCAAACAGTTTTAGAAACTTCAGAGTGTTTTCTATCCAATACTACTAATAATATGCATATATTAGCATCTGGGACTGAGTAGGAGGCAGTTTACTCTGGGCACGCTTTTCATCTAAATGTGAAAATGCTGCCCCCTATCCATAAGAAGTTAAGAAGCGCGGTTTGGCGGGTCATGTTTCGGGTGTATGCATGACTCGACCTTCACCTCTCCTTGTTCCTATCTGTGTTGTGTTTGTAGAAGCTGGCAGCAGAGTGCCAGAGTGCGGGCTACAGCGGTACGCTGATCCCCTATAAGTGTGACCTGTCCTGTGAGGAGGACATCCTGTCCATGTTCTCTGCCATCAAGACGCTGCACCAGGGGGTGGACGTGTGTATCAACAATGCAGGCCTGGCCCACAATGAACCCCTGCTCAGTGGCAAGACAGACAGCTGGAGGAACATGATCGACGTGAGTGGACAACACACACACTGTACACATGGGTTTACACACATACACGCTTTAACGAGCAGAAATATAAAAATGAAGAGAATAACTAGCTAAGCAAGGGAAATACTTGTTGTTGTAGAGTAGGTGGTGTGAAGCATAGTTCAGGGGGTTCAGTGAACCCACATAACCACACACACTCCCCCTCACAAGAAGTCGTTCCATTGGTTATGAGAGTAGACCTGGCAGTGGTACTACAAAAAGGTCCACTTGTGGAAGAAGAGAGGCGTTATTTCCCTCTATCTATTATGCTGGAACTTTTCTTTACACTGTGATTCATGGAGCTCTTGACCATTCCATTCAAGACCCCCAGGCTGAGCCCCCCTGCTCTAAAGGTAGTCCCATCCCTCCAGAGGAGCTGAGCATTTCTAACGCCTGTCCATCTGTTGCCATGGCAGCCAAGATGAATGTGTATGGCGTGTATATTTTTAGATGGTGTAATCTGTATTCTGACCTTGTTCCGCTGTGGCAACCCCCCAATGCTACCTTAGCTACGCCACTGTGACTTTAACCTGCCCTGCCTGGCATCACTCTCAAAGTCACTGTGACACGGTCATATGATGGATGAGACAGGTCAGGTGCCACAATCTGACACAGTGACACACAATGACACTCTCTACCTGTGTGACCAGCCAGTAACCAACCAGTATGTTGTCTGAGGTCATTTTTGGTCTGTTGTAATTTTTTGCGATGTAATTTCACAAGGGGCCTTAGCTTTGACACTGTTGAGAACTATAACTGTATTCTCATTCACCTAGACAGACTGTCTTAAACAAGTATTTTTGTGTGTGAAGGCAGATGCAGGTGCTTGTTTTTGACAGAAGCTGTCCCTTATAGGTGAATGTCCTGGCCTTGTCTATTTGTACACGTGAGGCCTACCAGTCAATGAAAGAGCGGAATGTGGACGATGGCCACATCATCAATATTAACAGGTAGACTACAGCTTCTTTACAGCCCATTAAAGGCATGTTATAATTGACATTTAAATGATGAAATACTCTCTCAGGAGATACAGTGAAGAAGGCCTACAATTTCACTCTTGGTTTTAGACAGAAGATTCAGAGGGATACAGGATGGGGATGTAGCACAATCGTATACATGCCATTATTTCACTCTCTTTTACTACCTCCCGCACTCCCTTCTTCCCTGCTATAGTATGGGGGGACATAGAATGGTACCTAGTGCAGATGAACATTTCTACTGTGCCACAAAATATGCTGTGACTGCTCTAACCGAGGGGCTGCGGCAAGAGCTATGGGAAGCAAAGACCCACATCAGAGCCACGGTGAGCAGAGCAACATTACCTTGTCACAGTTTTTCATATGAATCTGACAAATGTCTTATACAATTATTAGATAGAAAGATGATTGTTGTGTGTGTGTGTGTGTGTGTGTGTGTGTGTGTGTGTGTGTGTGTGTGTGTGTGTGTGTGTGTGTGTGTGTGTGTGTGTGTGTGTGTGTGTGTGTGTGTGTATATAAACATCAACAACGAGCATGGTTTGAGCCTTTCTCTTCCATAGTGTATATCCCCTGGAATAGTGGAGACTGAGTTTGCCTTCCGGCACCACAACAGCGATCCAGAGAAAGCAGCTGCTGTGTATGAGAGTATAAAAGTAAGGCAGCTAGATTTTGTGCGAGTCCGTGTGTGAGTCCGTGTGTTGGTGGCACCTTCAATTGGGGAGGACGGGCTTGTGGTAATGGCCTGAGTGGAATCAGGGGAATGGTATCAAATACATGGTTTTGATGCCATTGCATTTGGTCCATTACAGCCATTATAATGAGCCATCCTCCCCTCAGCAGCCTCCTGTGGTGGATGGGCCTACGGCTTCTCTCAATACAAATACTTTAACAAACTGTATTACTAATTGGCCTTTTTTCCTCTGCAGTGTTTGAAAGCACAAGACATAGCCAGTGCAGTCACATACGTTCTGGGAGCCCCACCTCATGTCCAGGTAAAGTAGTGCTCTGTCTATCTGTTGCTTCTGTCAACATTTGGCTTACTTATATCCTGCCTCTCTCAAGGCTAACTCTTAGATAGACTAATGGTACTCTATGTTGTCAATGTTCCTGACCTGCAGAGTCTGAAACAGTGCGCTTTTATAGAGGACATTCATGCAGTTTGTTGGATGCCTCTATTTTTTTGTGTATGTAACCCTGCTTGTTGGCCTCTAGATCGGAGATGTGCAGATGAGGCCGGTGGAACAAATGTCATAGCAACAGAGCAGGAAGTTAAGCAACTGGAGGAGCCGATAGAGCCAGGCAGCAAGCGCCATTGTGACGACTTCTTAGCGACCTCTGCTGGGCAACGACAAAAACAAACAAACTAGTGTTCAACTGGATTTGGACTGAAGGAATCGGTTTGAGGAGGTGAGGAGGAGGCTGTGTGTGGTGGAGTAATATCTGGTCTGGAGATGAGAGGATGGGCAGGTACTCTTAACCACTACTGAATTACTGTGAGTGCTGCTACAACATGGGTTTTGGTGTATTGCTCTGGCAGCCTTGTTTCAAAATGAAGCCACATCAAACTTAGGAGAAGAAAAGAGGGTTGTTGCTCCTGTGCTTATGTGAGTCATCTATTCTACATGACCAGACAGACAGACAGACCGACCGACCGGACGGACGGACGAGTATGCCATCAATTGCACATAAAAAAAAAATGTAGGTCATATTACATATATGTTTAAAATGATGGAACAAAACACTGCTATTTGTATTATTTTTTATATAAATATTTTAACTTTGATTATTGGTAGATTTGGATAATATGCTGTACCCTCTAACCATAGACGCTCGATCCATTTTTACTATTTTGACATGTTTTTAATAACAAGCAGATTTGGTTAGCCTGTTATGTATCAAGTAAGTCCCACTTGTACGTTTTTCAAAACCTATGCCAACCATCACCAATCAACAAATGTGTATAAGGGACAGTCAAGCATGATTACGCAACCATCACTTTGGACCAAGTGTATTTCCCCACTCCATAAATCAACCATATGAGATAGGCCTAGATTCAATCAGATCAATTGTTAAGCGGCAATAGCCGACATGTGCATAGGTGATGTTTTGGGGGTGTTGGAGGTGTAACTGCGTTGGAGTTGTCAAAATCGGTGAGCAGCTGCTCTTTATTATTGTCACGAAGCCACACCTGCCGGGAGATGCTTGTGGATTTGACAGCTCTAACACAGGTCCACCTCCGACACTTTCAAAACATAAGTTTTACAGATGTCAGCTAAAGCGGATTTGATTGAATAAGGCCCTTAAATTGTTTTGCACCATAGAGATAGATAGAGGACTCATCTTTGTATCTGTGATAGCATGGGCCACGCCACTGAGGCTTAGTAAATTCTCTTCTTCATGATTGGCTGATCCCTCCTGATGACCCGGTTGGACATGACTCCAACAGGGTCACCAGGAGGAATCAGCCAATGAAGTTGGAAGTCCCACACATTTGACGACATTAAAATGGTGGAAGGCCTCAATGGCGCTGCCCATGCTAATATGACCTTTTGGCCACTAGAGGCCTTTGTCATTCTCTATGTTTTGACTTTGGATCCATTTGGAGGAGCATAAAGAAAACACTGGCATCTTGTCTCGAGGAAGTTACTAACTCATGAGTGCACATGTATACTTTCCCCCAAGTGTGTACTTGTATGATACAGTAGATATTTCTCAATAAAATGAAATAAGAATTGTCAAAGGTGGCCTCTGTTTTGTGTGCCATTATTTGTTTTCGTCATGTGTTTTCTTCTTATTGATGACACTTTACTGTCAAATTCTATCCAAATAGACCTAAACTCGTAGAGCTATTAAGTTCATTGAACAAATATCAACTAGATGGCATAATCTTGGACAGGTTTATAAACGAAACACCTCTGAATATGTTTTTCTAAGGAACCTCTGTCTGTAGTGGTGTTTGTGACACCACCTACTGGTGATTGTAAAAACCTGGCACACCCTTTGGACTTTGAGTCAGTTGGCTTTTTTATTTTTACTTTACACAACATGACAGGAGTTGTACAGTATTTATCCTACTCCAATGACAATATCCTGATTATTTTGAGGTTTTATAATACTTGACATAATTATGCCTGATTAAATTTCCTTTCAAACATTTTATTTTAGTATTCTTTTAATATACAGTATATCAAATAAATGTTGATATACTGTATAATTTACAATCATTTTACAATGGTAACTTATCATTTATGAGTCACGGAACGTAACCCTTTGTCAGATTGCAATGAATATTTTACATAATATATAATATGTAGCCAAACAACCAGTTCTAAGATCATTGACTTAGATTATCCATTGCAACATGTGGCATATTATATATATTTTTTTTTACGTGACATAATACCAAAGCTCAGACAGTGCAACATATGGACATGTTAGTTAAGGTCTATTCGTCATGTTTACCACTACCCACTCCTCATCATATTCCATTCTGATGACTCAAAACAGAGGTAGGTAAGCTTCTTGGATGTAAAATATCAATTTTGTGTATTTGTTTTCACATTATTGACTATAATAGTGTTCAAAAAAGGTCTTGACATTCACTTGGAGAACAAGCCACATCCCCATTGATGAATCTGTAATACTGTATAAGTCTCAAGTGACACCAATAGTGGTCAGTTCTTGAGGCCACAGACAGTCCACAGTTTGGTTTCCAGCCCCAATGTGAATCAAGCTCGACATACAGAGTGAACCCTCACCTGGCTCTCCAAGCCTATCATAGTCCCTACCTCACAGGCACAGAGGCCATCAGTAGGGAGAGTCAGTATCAGAGGTTTGTCTGAATGTGAAGCTTCTCTGGTAGAGGAGCAAAGCAGCTGATGACTGCTATGTTTGGGTATGTCTGTCCTCCCATCCCCAGGTAGTATGGTACTTTTGACTTCTCATTCTCCGGTGAATAGGGGGCGATTAACTTTACTAATCTCTCGGGGGAGGAAGACAAAACTTTTATGAAACATAGCAAAAAGGACACAAAAATTGAATTTTGTCCAACACCTTAGCATAGCCATTACACCAGAACCTCTTGAGGAGGTTGCAGGTGTTGTACTAAAGTTGCAATAATGCTATAGGTAGGTAGATGAATAGAGAGAGAGAGAGATTGAGAGAGAGAGAGACTGACAGATGAGTATATAGTAATTCAGTATCTCATGGAATAAGCCAGGCAGAACCCACAGTATAAGAAGAGCTCTGAGGGGGATCCAGATGATGGATGCCATGGCGATGACCCAGCCAATCCCCTGAGCCCACGGGGGATACACGTAGTCCTCATAGCAGGCTGGTTTAAACTGGATGATTGTGAACACCAGGATCCCCTGTTGCACAAGAGGAGAGAGAGGGATGATGAAATACATTTATCAATTGCATTCAAAGTATTCCTACTCTCAAACCTGGATGTGCCCATGTCATGGAACTTCCTTCTGAAACTTCTCAGTCTATTCTTGTTCTCAGAAATGAAGGCTATTCCATGCAGGAAATTGCTAAGAAACTGAAGATCTCATACAACGCTGTGTTCTACTCCCTTCACAGAACAGCACAAACTGGCTCTAACCAGAATAGAAAGAGGAGTGGGAGGCCCCGGTGCACAACTGACTGAGCAAGAGGACAAGTACATCATAGTGTCTAGTTTGAGAAACAGACACCTCACAAGTCCTCAACTGGCAGCTTCATTAAATAGTACCCGCAAAACACCAGTCTCAACGTCAACAGTGAAGAGGCGACTCCGGGATGCTGGCCCTCTAGGCAGAGTTGCAAAGAAAAAGCCATATCTCAGACTGGCCAATAAAAATAAAAGATTAAGATGTGCAAAAGAACAGACACTGGACAGAGGAACTCTGCCTAGAAGGCCAGCATCCCGGAGTCACCTCTTCACTGTTGACGTGAAGGAAGGCCAGTTTTATTGCTTCTTTAACTAGAACAACAGTTTTCAGCTGTGCTAACATATTTGCATAAGGGTTTTCTAATGATCAATTAGCCTTTTAAAATTATAAACTTAGATCAGCTAACACCACATATCATTGGAACACAGGAGTGATGGTTGCTGATAATGGGCCTCTGTACGCCCATGTAGATATTCCCTAAAAAAAATTGCTGATTCCAGCTACAAGTAATTTACAACATTAACAATGTCTACACTGCATTTCTGATCAATTTGATGTTATTTTAAATGGTCAAAAACTGTGCTTTTCTTTCAAAAACAAGGAAATTTAAGTGACCCCAAACTTTTGAACGGTAGTGTTAATACACATACACTTTTTTTTGGAATATCCTTTCCTTTATTATTCCCCACAAACCCTACCACCCCTATCCCCAATTGGAGTAAACTAATAAACAACAACACATTTGGGCTTCTACTTCCAGCTTATACATACTATACACATTTTACAGACACAATCTATTTTACAATAGTTATATTTTGTTTGTTTTTAGTCCTGGCCTTCCTCTATTTCTGATGTCCATCCAGTTTGATTTCTATTTGCCATATATTTGTAACTGTGCTATTTCACAAAAGTTCTGAACCTATATACATTTTACTTAGAGTTAGCAATCTAGTTAGTTAATTAGTTTTGATTTTCCACTTCCTCATGTGTTGAACACCAAATGAATAATCCTATGATATTAGTTAGTGCACATGTAACGGATGTGAAATGGCTAGCTAGTTAGCGGGTACGCGCTACTAGCGTTTCAATCAGTTACGTCACTTGCTCTGAAACCTAGAAGTAGTGTTGCACCTTGCTCTGCAAGGGCCGTGGCCTTTGTGGAGCGATGGGTAACGATGCTTCGTGGGCGACCGTTGTTGATGTGTGCAGAGGGTCCCTGGTTCGCGCCCGTGTCGGGGCGAGGGGACGTTATACTGTTACATTGATGCTGTTGACCCGGATCACTGGTTGCTGCGGAAAAGGAGGAGGTTGAAAGGGGGGTGAGTGTAACGGATGTGAAATGGCTAGCTAGTTAGCGGGTATGCGCTACTAGCGTTTCAATCAGTTACGTCACTTGCTCTGAAACCTAGAAGTAGTGTTGCACCTTGCCCTGCAAGGGCCGCGGCTTTTGTGGAGCGATGGGTAACGACGCTTCGTGGGTGACTGTTGTTGATGTGTGCAGAGGGTCCCTGGTTCGCGCCCGTGTCGGGGCGAGGGGACGGTTTAAAGTTATACTGTTACACACATAAAGATGTACAGTGCCTCCAGAAAGTATTAATACCCAATGTTCCCTCAATTTTTTTCTGGTGCAGAGCGTAAATTTCAACATTGTGAAAATTCTGTGGAACTTCAAGCGCGTATTTACTGTGAACACTGAGGCTGTACCTGCTTTCAGTTACAGTTTCAGTGGTCAAGTAGGATACGATGGCTATTTGATCCTAATGTAGGCCTACCAGAGTGGCCTACCATTAAAAACAATGGCCAGTGTGTGGTGTTGAATGTAGGCCTACATTTCATGAGACTTTTGGAGAGAAAAGAATACAGGGCTTGATATTAACCTGTTTATCCACTTTTTGTGTTGTTTGATGCAAGATACCACTTTACAAAATAAAATGCATTATTCCCTTACTATTATCACAGAGAATCAGACAAATGATGCTCCCCTCTGTCTATTGCCTACTTAGCTTATTCAAAACTGTCTCAAAATACAAAAACTGCCTCTTTAAGACAAAAAAAGATCTTTACCAGACTTGCTTTTCAAAGATGTCAAGAAATGTACACATTTTGTGCTCTGTAGGAAACAATCACTCTCCCATTCCTGACTACAAGTGCATGTCCGAGAAAAAAAACAAGCCATGAGGTTGAAAGAATTGTACGTAGAGTTTCAAGACAGGATTGTGTCGAGGCACAGATCTGGAGAAGGGTGCACATTTTTTTTTGCCATCATTGAAGCTCCCCAAGAACACAGTGGCCTCCATCATTCTTAAATGGAAAAAGTTTGGAACCACCAAGACTCTTCCTAGAGCTGGCCGCTTGGCCAAACTGAGCAATCGGGGGAGAAGGGCTTTGGTCAGGGAGGTGACCACGAACCCGATGGTCACTCTGACAGAGCTCCAGAGTTCCACTGTGGACAAGGGAGAACCTTCCAGAAGGACAACCATCTCTGCAGCACTCCACCAATCAGGCCTTTATGGTAGAGTGGCCAGACGGAAGCCACTCCTCAGCAAAAGGCATATGATAGCCAGCTTGGAATTTGCCAAAAGCCACCTAAAGAACTCCCAGACAATGAGAAACAACATTATCTGGTCTGATGAAACTATGATTGAACTCTTTGGCCTGAATGCCAAGCGTCATGTTTGGAGGAAACCTGGCACCATCCCTACGGTGACGCATGGAGGTGGCAGCATAATCCTGTGGGGAGGTTTTTTCAGTGGCAGGGACTGGGAGACTAGTCAGGATCAAGAGAAAGTTGAACGGAGCAAAGTACAGAGAGATCCTTGATGAAAACCTGCTCCAGAGCACTCAGGACATCAGACCTGGGCGAAGGTTCACCTTCAAACAGGACAACGACGCTAAGCACACAGCCAAGACAACACAGGAGTGGCTTCGGGACAAGTCTCTGAATGTCCTTGAGTGGCCCAGCCAGAGGTCGGACTTGAACCCAGTCTAACATCTCTGGAGAGACCTGAAAATAGCTGTGCAGCGACGTTCCCCATCCAACCTGACAGAGCTTGAGAGGATCTGCAGAGAAGAATGGGAGACTCCCCCATTATGGGGTATTGTGTGTAGATTGATGGGGGAAAAAACAATATAATCAATTTTAGAATAACGCTGTAACGTAACAAAATGGGTAAAAAGTTAAGCGGTCTGAATACTTTCCGAATGCACTGTATATAGGGGTGTGCCTTTACAAATCACTTCCAATTATTTGAATTTACCACAGGTAGACTCCAATCAAGTTGTAGAAACATTGAGGATGATCAATGGAAACAAGATGCACCTGAGCTCAATTTTGAGTCTCATAGCAAAGGGTCTGAATATCCCTCTCCTCGCGTCCTCTCCTCCGTAACCTTTCAAAAGGAGGCCAGAGAGGACAGAGGAGAGAGGACACAGGAGTTGACGGAATCTAATTGAGAAAAGGCCATGGACTGTTCTCCATGTTCCCAACCGGAATGCGGTAGTGTACAGTGCCATGCAAAACTATTCATCCCCCTTGGCGTTTTTTCTATTTTGTTGCATTACAACCAGTCATTTAAATTGAAAAAAATAACTTGTTCCAAAAAAAAAATATTTAAAAATAAGAAAAGTATTCACCCCCTTTGCTATGAAGCCCCTAAATAAGATCTGGTGCAACCAATTTCCTTCAGAAGTTACATAATTAGTTAAATAAAGTCCACCTGTGTGCAATTCAAGTGTCGCATAATCTGTCACATGATCTCAGTATATATACATACACACATGTTCTGAAAGGTCCCAGAGTCTGCAACGCCATTAAGCAAGGGGCACCACCAATAAAGCAACACCGTGAAGACCAAGGAGCTCTCCAAACAGGTCAGGGACAAAGTTGTGGAGAAGTACAGATCAGGGTTGGGTTATTAAAAAATATCAGAAACTTTGAACATCCCACTGAACACCATTAAATCCATTTTTCAAAAATGGAAAGAATATGGCACCACAACAAACCTGCCAAGAGAGGACCGCCCACCAAAACTCACAGACCAGGCAAGGAGGGCATTAATCAGAGAGGCAACAAAGAGACAAAAGATAACCCTGAAGGAGATGCAAAGCTCCACAGCTGAGATTGAAGTCCATAGGATCACTTTAAGCCGTACACTCCACAGAGCTGGGCTTTACGGAAGAGTGGCCAGAAAAAGCCATTGCTTAAAGAAAAAAATAAGCAAACATGTTTTGTGTTCGCCAAAAGGCATGTGGGAGACTCCACAAAAATATGGAAGAAGGTACTCTGGTCAGATGAGACTAAAATGTTGCTTTTTGGCCATCAAGGAAAACGTTATGTCTGGCGCAAACCCAACACCTCTCATCACCCTGAGAACACCGTCCAGGGACAGGGAAACTGGTCAGAATTGAAGGAATGATGGATGTTAACGGGATCGATTTGACAACAGCCAGTGAAAGTGCATGGCGCCAAATTCAAACAACAGAAATCTCATAATTAAAATTCCTCAAACATAAAAGTATTATACACCATTTTAAAGATAAACTTGTTGTTAATCCCACCACAGTGTCCGATTTCAAAAAGGCATTACAACGAAAGCATACCATGTGATTATGTTAGGTCAGCACCTAGTCACAAAAAAACACAGCCATTTTTCCAGCCAAAGAGAGGAGTCACAAAAAGCAGAAATAGAGATAAAATGAATCACTAACCTTTGATGATTTTCATCAGATGACACTCATAGGACTTCATGTTACACAATGCATGTATGTTTTGTTCGATAAAGTTCATATTTATATCCAAAAATCTCAGTTTACATTGGCGCGTTATGTTCAGTAATGTTTTGCTTCCAAAACATCTGGTGATTTTGCAGAGAGCCACATCAATTTACAGAAATACTCATCATAAATGTTGATGAAAATACAAGTGTTATACATGGAATTATAGATCCACTTCTCCTTAATGCAACCGCTGTGTCAGATTTCAAAAAAACTTTACGGAAAAAGCACACCATGCAATAATCTGAGTACGGCGCTCAGACACAAAAACAAGCCATAGAGGTACCCGCCATGTTGTGGAGTCAACAGAAGTCAGAAATAGCATTATAAATATTCACTTACCTTTGATGATCTTCATCAGAATGCACTCCCAGGAATCCCAGTTCCACAATAAATGTTTGTTTTGTTCGATAAAGTTCATCATTTATGTCCAAATACCTCCTTTTTGTTTGCGCGTTTGGTTCGCGCGACGAAAAGTCAAAAAGTTCTGTTGTATAGAATCAATCTTTAGGATGTTTTTAACATAAATCTTCAATAATGTTTCAACCGGAGAATTCCTTTGTCTTTAGAAATGCAATAGAACGCAGCTAACTCTCACGGGCGCGCTAGAGACTGAGCTCATGGCAGTATGCCAGACCTCTGGTTGAAAAAACTCTCATTCTCTCCCCCTTCACAGTAGAAGCCTCAAACAAGGTTCTAAAGACTGTTGACATCTAGTGGAAGCCTTAGGAAGTGCAATCGGACCAAATGCACACTGTATCTTGGATAGGCAAAGAGTTGAAAAACTACAAACCTCAGATTTCCCACTTCCTGGTTGGATTTTTTCTCAGGTTTTTGCCTACCATATGAGTTATGTTATACTCACAGACATCATTCAAATAGTTTTAGAAACTTCAGAGTGTTTTCTATCCACATCTACTAATAATATGCATATCTTAGCTTCTGGGCCTGAGTAGCAGGCAGTTTACTCTGGGCACCTTATTCATCCAAGCTACTCAATACTGCCCCCCAGCCATATTATTAAAAGACTCCTTTCGAAACCCCCACTTCTCTTTATATAGTTCCTTTCGAAACACCCACCCCTTTTGACACCCCAATTTTTCCTGAAAGATGCGCCACAGATAGAACAATGAGACAAAACAAGCGGGAAGGTACGTCAACTAGCGCAATGTTTGTCATTTAATATTTAAAACAGATAGAACAATGAGACAGATATTTCAACGGATGTATAAATGTGATGCATCAGCTTGGCGTTTCCACTCACTACCAAATATGGTAGCGAGAGGAAGCCCAGTGGTCGACAATGGGAGAAGATTGAACAAGATGGATTTTGGTCAACATTCTGCTAATTTTTTGTTGTTGTATTTAACCTTTATTTAACTAGGCAAGTCAGTTCAGAACAAATTCTTATTTACAATGACGTCCTACCCCGGCCAAACCCGGACGACGCTGGGTCAATTGTGCACCGCCCTATGGGACTCCCAATAACAGCTGGATGTGGTACAGCCTGGATTCAAACCAGAGACTGTAGTGATGCCTCTTGCATTGAAATGCAGTGCCTTAGACCACCGTGCCACTCGGGAGCGATTTATAATCAATGAAACATTTGATCTCAATATAGTTTCCGGTTCCCAAAACTATAATCTGTTATTAACAGAGTGGACTAAGTTGTATAGACTTTACCCTTTGCTAAAGTAAAAAAAAAATGCGTTGTTTAGGAGTGCAAAGGCGAATTTAGTTATTGCACACGCGCACTTCACAGAGTAGGCGTTCCGTAACGGAAATTAGCAAATGTGTTCTAGAACACGCCAATAGGATCTCGCTAGCTTGTGCTTGGTTCTGCCCACCTCCTTGCTTGTTCTGCCCACTATGACGCATTTGATTCCGTTTGAAACGACAGGCTGTGGTCTATCTTGGTTTAATTATACAACTCTTTGGATTGTCATTCTGCAACGCACTGAGAGATGTCATATCAGTAGATGGCAGCATAGAGACCCTGAGGGATGACTGCTCTGAGAGATGACGTCGCAGCTGGACCCCTCTTGTTTTGAGGTCGGCCGAGGTGAAATCCCGGGGGACCTCTTCTCTCATAATGATAGGGGCGGGGCAGGTAACGGCTTCGAAGACGAGAGAAATCGGTCTGTTACGTTGGGTTTTTATTGTCGGTTGTGTTGCAACAGATTTGTAGGCGACCTAGGCACTTGGTTTGGGATCCGTGTTTTTAAATAACATGGGTAATTGCCACACAGTTGGACCAAATGAGGCCCTTGTGGTTTCAGGTACGTAACGTTAAATTACATTCATCTTCAACTTTGGGAATTGTAATTTAACGTTAGTTAACTACTTTCACCTCTTATTTACACAGTGCCACGCACATTGCAGCGTTATTCACAATGGATAACCTCATTTTGTCATTAGCTACGAATTCAGATGCTGCTCTGGCTTTCGATCGGTGGCTATATTTTATTTTGGCTTCCAGCTAACGTTTTTTGTGTTGATTTCAATATGCCACACTTCTCCTAACCACCATATGATTGTAAACAACACAACGTTACATCGCATTTATGCTGATATGAATAAGGGATCGTGTTCAACCAAGTCATTGATGCGATTTTCTAGTTTGGGAAATAGGAACGTTGTGATTATGAATGACGGTATCCGAGTCGTGAGGGAAGGGAGTATGATAGTGGGGGGATGCATATTACCGTATGTCAGGCCCATATATTCATACCACAAATGTCAGGCCAGATTGCATAATACAGATGAAATTATATGAAATTTGGCCTGATATGTTATAGCCTCAGTGATTGCAACTAATGGAGTATTACCCATGAAATACCTATAAATACAACTCTAAACGTAATATAACTAACATAGGATATAAAAAACAAGGACATATTAATCAGTTATTAATAGGTTGTAATAACTGTTGGACAGATATAGCTAGTCTATCTTAAACTGTAGCCTTCTATTTGCTGAGTGGCAGTATGGGAGAGAGGTTGCAGTGACATGTGAAACCTGAACAAGCCAATGGAATTTGTGGAAGTAGGCCTAATGTGCTCTAGGCTATCTCATCTGTATGAGTTGAGTTAGAAACATTACAGATGTAGCGTTAGGTATTTTAAGGTCTGGGAACTAGAGCTGGGTATTGCCAGGGATCTCACAATAGGATATTATCACGATACTTAGGTGCTGATACTTGTATCACGATTCTCACATTCTATATGTATTGCTATTCGATACTGTGATTTTATTGCGATTCGATGTTCTAAACATATTACTCACCATATGTCTGCTGCAGAGGGACAAGAAAGAGCCATGAGAAAACAACTTTTGATTTTGATCAGTCATGGAAATAAAAGTGCTGAAAACAAATTGGCTCCCTGTTTAAAAAGAAAATGGAGAACAAGCAATGAAGGAAAAATACTGGGGTTTTGGTGCAGATACAGGCAACTACCGCAAACATTATATTGAGAAATTATCAAAACGATAAGAAATTATAAATTCAAAAATGATATCCTGATTATGTAACCTTATCGACCCCCCCTTTCAGTCTTTGCAGACCCTGATCTGTAGCAGCATGACTGGATAACGGCAATTAAATGGAAGCCATGTTGCTACGTTTTGTTGTGTGTATGCCTAGAAAGATTACAATGCCATTTCAATTAGGCTATTTCAAGGATAGGCCTCAATTTGCTATTCAAGAGTAACTAGGCTGTGTTTGGTGTAACCCAGGAAATCGTAAGTCTTATTACATACAGCCGGGAAGAACTATTGGATATAAGAGCAATGTCAACTTACCAACATTACGACCAGGAATACGACTTTCCCGAAGCGGATCCTCTGTTTGGACAACCACCCAGGACAATGGATCGGATCCCAGTAGGCGACCCAAAACAACGGCGCCGCAGAAGGGGCAAACGGAGCGGCCTTCTGGTCAGGCTCTGTAGGCGGGCACATCGCTCACGAGTATACTACTCGCCAATGTCCAGTCTCTTGACAACAAGGTAGATGAAATTCGAGCAAGGGTTGCCTTTCAGAGAGACGTCAGAGATTGTAACATTCTCTGTTTCACGGAAACATGGCTCACTCGGGATACGTGTGGGCCCGGTTTCTTCACGCATTGCGCCGACAGAAACAAACATCTCTCTGGTAAGAAGAAGGGCGGGGGTGTATGCCTTATGATTAACGAGTCGTGGTGTGATCATAACAACATACAGGAACTCAAGTCCTTTTGTTCACCTGACCTAGAATTCCTTATGATCAAATGCCGACCGCATTATCTACCAAGAGAATTCTTTTAGATTATAATCAGCCGTGTATATCCCCCCCCAAGCAGACACCTCGACGGCCCTGAAAGAACTTCATTGGACTCTATGTAAACTGGAAACCACATATCCTGAGGCTGCATTTATTGTAGCTGTAACAAATCTGAAAACAAGGCTCCCTAAATTTTATCAGCATATCGAATGCGCGACACGGGCTGAAAGCATTCTGGATCATTGCTACTCTAACTTCCGCGACGCATACAAAGCCCTCCCTCGCCCTCCTTTCGGCAAATCTGACCACGACTCCATGTTGTTGCTCCCAGCCTATAGACAGAAACTAAAACAGGAAATGCCCGTGCTCAGGTCTGTTCAACGCTGGTCCGACCAATCTGATTCCACGCTTCAAGATTGCTTAGGTCACGTGGACTGGGATATGTTCCAAATAGCCTCAGACAACAACATTGATGTATATGCTGATTCGGTCAGCGAGTTTTTTAGCAAGTGCATCGGTGATGTTGTACCCACGGTGATTATTAAAACCTTCCCCAAGCAGAAACCGTGGATTGATGGCAGCATTCGCTCAAAACTGAAAGCGCGAACCACAGCTTTTAATCATGTCAAGGCAACCAGAAACATGACCAAATACAAACAGTGTAGCTATTCCCTCCGCAAGGCAATCAAACAAGCTAAGCGTCAGTATAGAGACAAAGTAGAGTCGCAATTCAACGGCTCAGACACGAGACGTATGTGGCAGGGTCTACAGTCAATCACGGATTACAAAAAGAAAACCAGCCCCGTCGCGGACCCCGACGTCTTGCTCCCAGACAACTTCTTTGCTCGCTTTGAGGACAATACAGTGCCACTGACACGGCCCGCTACCGGAACATGCGGGCTCTCCTTCACTGCAGCCAATGTGAGTAAAACATTTAAACATGTTAACCCTCGCAAGGCTTCCGGCCCAGGCGGCATCCCTAGCCGCATCCTCAGAGCATGCGCAGATCAGCTGGCTGGTGTGTTTAATCCCTATCCCAGTCGGCTGGTCCCACATGCTTCAAGAGGGCCACCATTCTTCCTGTTCCCAAGAAAACAAAGGTAACGGAGCTAAACGACTATCACCCCGTAGCACTCACTTCCGTCATCAAGAAGGGCTTTGAGAGACTAGTCAAGGATCATATCACTTCCACCCTACCTGACACCCTAGACCCACTCCAATAGACCCACAGACGACACAATCACACTGCCCTAAACCATCTGGACAAGAGGAATAACTATGTAAGAATGCTGTTCATCGATTACAGCTCAGCATTTAACACCATAGTACCCTCCAAACTCGTCATTAAGCTCAAGACCCTGGGTCTCGACCCCGCCCTGTGCAACTGGGTCCTGGACTTTCTGACGGGCCGCCCCCAGGTGGTGAGGGTAGGAAACAACATCTCCACCCCGCTGATCCTCAACACTGGGGCCCCACAAGGGTGCGTTCTCAGCCCTCTCCTGTACTCCCTGTTCACCCATGACTGCATGGCCATGCACGCCGGTGAGGGCCCTCGGAGTGTGGTGTCAGGAAAATAACCTCATACTCAACGTCAACAAAACAAAGGAGATGATCGTGGACTTCAGGAAACAGCAGAGGGAGCACCCCCCTATCCACATCGACGGGACAGTAGTGGAGAAGGTGTAAAGTTTTAAGTTCCTCAGTGTACACATCACGGACAAACTGAAATGGTCCACCCACACAGACAGCGTGGTGAAGAAGGCGTAACAGCGCCTCTTCCATCTCAGGAGGCTGAAGAAATTTGGCTTGTCACCGAAAACACTCAAACTTTTACAGATACACAATCGAGAGCGTCCTGTCGGGCTGTATCACCACCTGGTACGGCAACTGCTCCGCCCACAACCGTAAGGCTCTCCAGAGGGTAGTGAGGTCTGCACAACGCATCACCGGGGGCAAACTACCTGCCCTCCAGGACAACAACCACCCGAGCCACTGCCTGTTCACCCCGCTATCATCCAGAAGGCGAGGTCAGTACAGGTGCATCAAAGCTGGGACCGAGAGACTGAAAAACAGCTTCTATCTCAAGGCCATCAGACTGTTAAATAGCCATCAATAGCCGGCCTCCACCCAGTACCCTGCCCCGAACGTAGTCACTGTCACTAGCCGGCTACCACCCGGTTTCTCAACCCTGCACCTTAGAGACTGCTGCCTTATGTACATAGACATGGAATCACTGGTCACTTTAATAATGTTTACATACGGATTTACTAATTTCATGTGTATATACTCTGACATTGCTCATCCTAATATTTATATATTTCCTAATACTTTTACTTTTAGATGTGTTTATTGTTGTGAATTATTAGATACTACTGCGCTGTTGGACCAAGGAACACAAGCATTTCACTACACCCGCAGTAACATATGCTAAATATGTTGATGTTATTTTATTTGAAATTCTTGTTGATTCAAGAAAATGTTAGGTTATTTACTGTGGTGGTGGTTCATGAAAGCAATGATTCTTTAATTCCCTCTCAGGCCTAAAATACTTTAGGCAAACAGCATTTCCTTAGATTTGGAAGGGATATTGCACAATCACATCCCAGCTAGCACATTTGGTTCCTTGGAAGTTGTGGGAACGTATGTTTTTGGTTTTCCATTGGTTTTGGGAACAAGCCATACGTTTCCTGACAGGTAAAACTGAGAACTGAAGTGAAAATTTCACCTGTTCTGGGAACGTTAATCTTTAGGTTGCAGGGAGGTTATTTGAACGTTTTTGTAACGGCAGTCTAGCTCTTCCTCCTCCTCGGACGAGGAGAGGAGAGAAGGATCGGAGGACCAATGTGCAGCGTGGTAATTTTCCATGAATTTAATAAACACAAAGACAAGATACTGACAAACTAATACAAAACAACAAACGACCGTGAAGCTACAAACAAAAGTGCAATACACAAGCTACTAATGTTAGACATAGACACTATACAAAATAACAAACGAACTAACCGTCACAGTCCTAGCTGGTGCAGACAAAACACAAAGACAGGAAACACGAAAACACTTGAACAAACTACAAAACAATAAACGAAGTAGACAGACCTGAACAAACGAACTTACATAAGAACACGAAGAACGCACGAAACAGGAACAGACTACCTAAAACGAACGAACAAACGAAACAGTCCCGTGTGGTATACACAGACACAGGAACACTCACCCACCCCAACTCACGCCCTGACCAACTAAATGTAACAGTATAACTTTAGTACGTCCCCTCGCCCCGACACGGGCGCGAACCAGGGACCTTCTGCACACATCAACAACAGTCACCCACGAAGCGTCGTTACCCATCGCTCCACAAAAGCCGCGGCCCTTGCAGAGCAAGGTGCAACCCTACTTCTAGGTTTCAGAGCAAGTGACGTAACTGATTGAAACGCTACTAGCGCGTACCCGCTAACTAGCTAGCCATTTCACATCCGTTACACTCACCCCCCTTTCAACCTCCTCCTTTTCCGCAGCAACCAGTGATCCGGGTCACGGCACCAATGTAACAGTATAACTTTAGTACGTCCCCTCGCCCCGACACGGGCACGAACCAGGGACCTTCTGCACACATCAACAACAGTCACCCACGAAGCGTCGTTACCCATCGCTCCACAAAAGCCACGGCCCTTGCAGAGCAAGGGGCAACACTACTTCTAGGTTTCAGAGCAAGTGACGTAACTGATTGAAACGCTACTAGCGCGTACCCGCTAACTAGCTAGCCATTTCACATCCGTTACATAAACACATACAAAAACAACAGAAAACAGGTCAGGAACGTGACAGTTTTACTGTGGTTCCCTGAAAGTTTTCCCAGGAAGTTTTATTCATGTTTTCCTTATTGAAAACACTGAATGTTTCAATAAGACTTTTAATAACACTGCTAGCTTAGTTTTGGTTAAAGCTACAATATGTAACTTTTTGGGATACCTGACCAAATTCACATAGAAATGTGACTTATAGATCTGTCATTCTCATTGAAAGCAAGTCTAAGAATTGGTAGATTATTTTCTTTGTGCGCTATTTCTATTTCTATTTCTTTTTAAGTGGGAGAACTTGCACAATTGGTGGCTGACTAAATACTTTTCTGCCCCACTGTATACAGTTGAAGTCGGAAGTTTACATACACCTTAGTCAAATACATTTAAACTCCGTTTTTCACAATTCCTGACATTAAAATCCTAGTAAAAATTCCCTGTCTTAGGTCAGCTAGGATCACCACTTTATTTGAAGAATGTGAAATGGCAGAATAATAGTAGAAATAATTATTTATTTCAGCTTTTATTTCTTTCATCACATTCCCAGTGGGTCAGAAGTTTACATACACTCAATTAGTATTTGGTAGCCATTTTGCAAGTATGATTGGGGTCATTGTCCATTTGGAAGACCCATTTGCGGCCAAGCTTTAACTTCCTGACTGATGTCTTGAGATGTTGCCTCAATATATCCACATAATTGTCCTTCCTCATGATGCTATTTTGTGAAGTGCATCAGTCCCTCCTGTAGCAAAGCACCCCCACAACATGATGCATGTTCTTCGGCTTGCAAGCCTCCCCCTTTTTCCTCCAAACATAATGATGGTCATTATGGCCAAACAGTTCTATTTTTGTTTCATCAGACCAGAGGACATTTCTCCAAAAAGTACGACCTTTGTCCCCATGTGCATTTGCAAACCATAGTCTGGCTTTTTTTATGGCGGTTTTGGAGCAGTGGCTTCTTCCTTGCTGAGCGGCCTTTCAGGTTATGTCAATATTGGACTTGTTGTACTGTGGATATTAGAGGTCGACCGATTAATCGGAATGGCCGATTAATCGGGGCCGATTTCAAGTTTTCATAACAATCGGAAATCGGTATTTTTGGGCGCCGATTTGCCGATATTATTATTATTATTTATTTTTTTACATCTTTATTTAATCTTTTTTTAACTAGGCAAATCAAAGTCAGTTAAGAACACATTCTTATTTTCAATGACGGCCTAGGAACACGGGCAGAACGCCAGATTTTTAACCTTGTCAGCTCGGGGGATCCAATCTTGCATTGATTACATTGCACTCCACGAGGAGCCTGCCTGTTAGCGAATGCAGTAAGCTAAGGTAAGTTGCTAGCTAGAATTAAACTTATCTTATAAAAAACAATCAATCAATGACTGTCATTGCTCCAATGTGTACTTAACCATAAACATCAATGCCTTTCTTAAAATCAATACACAAGTATATATTTTTAAACCTGCATATTTAGCTAAAAGAAATCCAGGTTAGCAGGCAATATTAACCAGGTGAAATTATGTCATTTCTCTTGCGTTTATTGCACGCAGTCAGGGTATATGCAACAGTTTGGGCCGCCTGGCTCTTTGCGAACTAATTTGCCAGAACTTTACGTAATTATGACAACATTGAAGGTTGTGCAATGTAACAGGAATATTTAGACTCATGGATGCCACCCGTTAGATAAAATACGGAACGGAATAAACGTTTTGTTTTTGAGGTGATAGTTTCCGGATTAGTCAAAGGTATATGGTTTAGAGAGAAATAGTCGACGCGTTATAATTCCTGTAATAACTTGCGGCTGAATTTGAAAGGGGTTCCTTCGTTATTTTACCGTTCATGTCTTCCATAGAGAATGTCTTGATCTACTTCAAATAAGGTCTGTGTTTCGTGCAGGCTTAAACCGCCTCGACGTTTTCACGTGTAAATCTCACTAGGATAAGGTAACGTTTGTCAACATATTTTCATAAATCCAGTCTACAATTTTTTTTTTAATCTTCGCTTATATTTAGCCAATATTGATCAGAGTTACCTTGTCCTATGGATATCTACACAGTTATAAAATTGGCACGGTGATGTAAGCCTACACGAAACACAGACCTTATTTTAAGTGAATCTAAAAATAACCTATGGAATAAATGAAGGAACCGCTTTTCAGATTTTGCTAGGTGTCATGGGAATTATGACTCGCACTTTGGTTGTCAATTCTTACCATGCCCATTATTAAAATAGGATTTCCTGCATATAGAAATTAAAGTTTTTGTTTTCAACATTCATCACAGGTAACTTAAACTCTATTTTTATTCAAACAGTTGAGAGTATTTGTCTCCTAAGCAGACTCTTCAGTATCATTGTCACTTGAGAGCTGTGTGCGTGTGTGTATTTATGTATTATATTAAGTTAAAATAAAAGTGTTCATTGTTCATTCAGTATTGCAATTGTCATTATTACAAAAATGTGTGTGTGTGTATGATATATATATATATATATATTAAAAAAAAAATTTTTTAAATAAATCGGCCGATTAATCGGTATCAGCTTTTTTTGTCCTCCAATAATCGGTATCGGTATCGGCATTGAAAAATCATAATCGGTCGACCTCTACTCATAACCGCTACACACAGCCTACATCGTTATCACCATTATTAGCTAAGGTCATATTCAACATAGCTACTAGAACTAACACATTAGTAAACCTGTTACAATCAGGCAGTACAGTGTAGTCAGCAAGCAGTTACACCTGCGGGCCTGGTGCCAATAAATTAATAAAACCAAAAGCTTACCTTGACTTGGAAAAGTCCCAGTTTTGGATACCCACAGCCAGCTAGCTAACATAGCATCCCTCTCTGTTTGAGCCAGGTGTTTGAGTAGGCTAAACTAGCTAGCTACATTCGCTAGCTTGATTGGGTGGACAACTTGTCAGTTCATGCTGCAAGAGCTCTGATAGGTTGGAGGACGTCCTCCGGAAGTTGTCATAATTACTGTGTATGTCTATGGAAGGGGGAGAGAACCATGAGCCTCCTAGGTTTTGCATTGTCCTCCCAGTGGAGGACGGAAACTAGCTGTCCTCCGGCTACACCATGGTGCTACCCTACAAAGCGCTGTGGAGGCTACTGTAAACCTTCATTGCAAAACAGTTTGTTTTAATCAATTATTTGGTGACGTGAATGTATTTAGTATAGTTTTATCTAAAAAGGATAACTTTTAATGTTTCACTACTTTTATTTTCATGAAATTCACTGAGGATGGTTCTCCTCTGAGGAGCCTCCACTGTTCTCTACACTAAACTTGCTTTTTTTGTCACAAACTGAAATTAGGTGAACTACTAGAATTTTAGCAACCAGGGATTGGCGAAGAGATTTCTGCATAGTGCATGTTTAACTGATGATATTCTGTTCTCCATCCATTAGTCCATTGCACCACCAGGATGGAGCTAGCATGCAATGTTATTTTTAACTCATACAAAGCTGTTGATTTGAGTGTATTCAAAAATACCCCATTTCAAAGGAAACAAACTCTCATTAAGATCTGGTGAGGCCAACTAGTGTGCGCGGCCATCACACCTTAACACACAAGATAGAGGATAGAACATTTTGTTGACTCTGAGAACAGAATGTAAATGTAAATGTTTTTCAAAAACATTCTCAGAACACTATTTGAACTTTACTAATGTTGTCTGGTTTTTTCTTAAATTTTTTCTTAATGTTCTAAGAACATGACTTAAAATACAGTGGCTTGCGAAAGTATTTACCCCCTTGGCATTTTTCCTATTTTGTTGCCTTACAACCTGGAATTAAAATTGAATTTTTGGGGGGGTTGTAATCATTTCAGTTACACAACATGCCTACCACTTTGAAGATGCAAAATATTTTTCGTGAAACAAACAAGAAATAAGACAAAAAAACAGAAGACTTTAGCGTGCATAACTATTCACCCCCCCAAAGTCAATACTTTGTAGAGACACCTTTTGCAGCAGTTACAGCTGCAAGTCTCTTGGGATATGTCTATAAGCTTGGCACATCTCGCAAAAATTTAATTAAATGTAATCATGTTTGAACTTTAAGGAAACGTTCTGTTAAAGTAATGAAATAGCAATAAATTATGCATTTGCGCCATCTGAAAGGAAGCTATAGATTCTGAACAATGAAGGAAATGGCCAAATAATCGCATTGATATGAGCACTGTCCTATTAGTTTATTCACTCTTAAAAATACCTCATATCATAGCCTTTGAAGCCGACAACCAGGGTTGGAAATTCGGTTTTGTCATTGGCGGGTAAGAATGTATATTTCACCAGCCACGTGGCGGGTGGTCACACAGAGTATTTGGGAACAGTTTTGTTTTTATCCTAAGCCCACGTGTAGAAGTTGGTCGAATTGACAAGAAAGGCTACTAAGTATGACTTTGTACTTGTGTTTCTTGGCCAGTTACATCGTTTTGTTCACATGCTATGTTTTTCAATGTTAATTTGAGTTTGCTGCAACTGTCTGCTGCTAGGAAGAGGTTGCAGTCAGAGATTTTTCTCATCACAGACAATAGAGTTCCGGAGTTACCACGGTAATGGCCCATCCCTTAAAAGGCCAGCTGAACATTTTTGTCTCACCTAATCATTGTGCTTGATTGAACATGGATCACTCCCAAAAATGTTTATTAATGAACTTTTAGCCATTGTTCTCCTAGATTTATTTGTGTGTTTCTACATTTATACTTAAAACATTATGTACTCCTTGTAAAAAATGTCAGCGTAGAGCCCAGATCTATCACTCAGCATTTTGTGACAGGGCAGGAACTTTGTTGATTCTTGATGTTCAGTTGTAGAACTGTTTATGTGTTTTTATTATTGGATCTAAATGAAATTACACAATATACCCCATTACTTCTTACTAGTAATACATTTATTGTTTTTTAAACAGAAAGCATGTTTATTTGTTCTTTTGTTGTGAGTTTGAGTAATTATGGAGAAAAAAGAATGTTTTGGCTGATAAAATATGTCAGTGGCTGGTAGATTTTTTTTATCTACTGTACCTGCCACAATGGCTGGCGGACCAAAAAAGTACATTTCCCACCCTGCCGACAACTAGTACCAGTAAGACCCATTGATAACTGCCAAATGTTACCACAATTGTGTTTTCCAAAACTTTATTTCTGATTTGAGTGTGAGCTAACTTTCCTGTACTAGAAATGTCACCAACACCATCAAGTGTGGTTTGTTGGTGGTGTAGTGTTCTGTATGTGGAGCAACTGTTGAAGTGAAAGTGTCAGGGGAAGTTTTTAGAGACAATGTTTTAGTTTGTGGTCTACAGGAGGCTTGTCGTGACAGACAAAGTGTTTACACATAAGGCCTAAAACCAAGGCTGTGACAGTCATGGAATTTTGGATGGCGGTTATTGGCCAGCCGGTTGCAAGTGTGGTGAAACTGAGAAGACACTGTCTGTCCTTTTGAGTTTTGAAACTCATGTTAGGATATGTCAGTTATCCCGTGAGAGCTTTTGTGCCAAACCCACTAAGGCGTTTCAGATGCCAAGCTTATGGTCATGTTGTGAAGGAGGGAGATTCTGAGATGTGAGAAGTGTGCAGGAGGGCATGGCACAAAGGAATTTGTACTATCGGTGGGAAAAACTGTGTGTCAATTGTGGGGGTGCCAATATTGCTGGGGATCAGAAGTGCCCGGTGCGAGAGACAGGTTGAGGTTGCCATTGTCAGAGTAGAACAGAAGGTGTCATTTGCTGAGGCAGTGAAGAGAGTAGAGGATGATGAGTCAAGGGTAGGCCTAGGCCAATACAGAGTGACACATTTGTGCTTCAGTAAGGTTGGCTTCTTAGCATTCAGTGCCATGGTTATCAACTGTACAGAAAGGGTATGCAAGTCACAGAAAATAGACATTGTGGTGGCAGCTGCAGAGAAGTACTTGGGTGTACAAGGTTTTACTGCAGAAGATTTACAAGGTGTGTTGAACGAAAGAGTCCTGTCCTCCCAGGCTGTCAGTTAGGGTCAAAGTAGTGGAATGGGGTGTTTAATAAAAATAGTAGAATATAGGTGTAGGGTTAGTTAATCGTGCAATTGTATTTAGGTAGGACTTCCCAACTTTAAATCTTCGTCATACTTCTTATTATTCTTCTTCACACAACACCTCTTATACCGTTTAAGCTAGAAACGACATTCAAACTTTATAACGTGTAAACCAGGGGTCTCCAACCGAAATCTTCTTCTACTTCTCTGCTATTCAAATCTGAAATTATAACAGAATCATCTGGTACCAATCAAACATTACAGCTGTTTAAGTAACAGCATCAACTTTTGACCACTTTCCGAACAAGTTAGACAAAAGATTGGAGAGTATGACATTTTTGTCAACTTCTCTGATATTTCAATCTGGCAACGAAACAAAAATATCCACTACGGATCTAAGGATACAGTTCTTTTAGTAACTGCATTAATACATTTCCCTGCCGTTCTGACCAGTCTCCCAATAAGTCAGACTCCAGAGATTTGAGACTGGGACGGAGGTTCACCTTCCAGCAGGACAATGACCCTAAGCATACTGCTAAAGCAACACTTGAGTGGTTTAAGGGGAAACATTTAAATGTCTTGGAATGGCCTAGTCAAAGCCCAGACCTCAATCCAATTGAAAATCTGTGGTATGACTTAAAGATTGCTGTACATCAGCGGAACCCATCCAACTTGAAGGAGCTGGAGCAGTTTTGCCTTGAAGAATGGGCAAAAATCCCAGTGGCTAGATGTGCCAAGCTTATAGAGACATATCCCAAGAGACGTACACCTGTAATTGCTGTAAAAGGTGGCTCTTCAAAGTATTGACTTTGGGGTGGTGAATAGTTATGCATGATCAAGTTTTGTTACACACACAAAAATATGTTGCATCTTCAAAGTGATAGGCATGTTGTGTAAATCAAATTGCACAAACCCCCCCCAAAAATCTATTTTAATTCCAGGTTGTAAGGCAACAAAATAGGAAAAATGCCAACGGGGTTGAATACTTTCGCAAGCATTACACATGTAAACATGTATTTTACAGATGTGCTTGTTGATTTAGTGCTAACAATACTAAATGAATCCAACATTTTCCAGCTGTCAACTTAAAAGAAAATGTGCAATCAGCTTCCTCTTACCCCTTACCTCTTTAATGAAAGGATGTCAATGGAACTATTGCAGCTCAGGGGTTAACAACTTTTGGCCAAAATAACCATTGCCACAATTTCCACTGTAGTAATTCCCCTGTAT
Organism: Salvelinus namaycush; assembly: GCF_016432855.1. Classification (NCBI taxonomy): domain Eukaryota; kingdom Metazoa; phylum Chordata; class Actinopteri; order Salmoniformes; family Salmonidae; genus Salvelinus; species Salvelinus namaycush. The sequence goes on from NC_052318.1 coordinate 26,900,986, forward strand.
AAAACGCATTGCTGTGTTTTCCTGTGTAACACGCTCATGCCATGTGTTGCTCACCCAGGGCTGTTTTCTGTCTGTTGCGATATTACAACAACGAAGTTATTGACAAACACTTTTTTCCCCTCGGACATAATGCGCGACAGAAGAGCACAACATCAATATGTACGGTACTGCATTCCCCCTTATGCTGCTACACGTTTCTGAGCTCGCACACAAAAACAATAACGTGGTGGCACGTCTATGGCACCCTTTCCCGCTACATGGTGTACAAATACACCATGACAGCGCAATACACAAGGGGTGGAACAGTGGCAAAGGTACCCACAGGACAAACAGAATAATATTAGTCTGAGGCGAGATTAAATAGCATTAATACAACAAAAATAATTCTAAACACACCTTTAGTTTACAAAGTTAAACAGATGTATTTTTTCTTCATAATAAGCAATGCAAGCATTACAAGCCCAATTTTTTTTTTAACTATATATTGTCATTTTTTTACTGTAACCATTTAAAATGTTCATAAATGAACATGGGTTTGAATGAGAACCATAGGAATACAGAGGTAGCAATTGAAAATGGTCCTGCTCCTTGGTCCATTAAGCTACAAGACCAACTTTAAAACATTCAGGCTATCAAATTCTTTAACACTTTTATAAACTATAACTAAATACATTTGAGAGCATTTGCATAAAATAACCAACAGTAATTCTTGAACCGTTCAAGCGAGATACAGCAAACCAATTTTCATATGTTCAGGCTATCCTAACTTTTCATCTACCTACTTTTTCAACTATAACCAGTCATCACATTACAACTGCAGACACTACCACTACTATAACGTTTTTCAAAACCATACATACAGTTGAAGTCAGAAGTTTACATACACTTAGGTTGGATCATTAAAACGAATTTTTCAACCATTCCACAAATTTCTTGTCAACAAACTATAGTTTTGGCAAGTCGGTTAGGACATCTACTTTGTGCATGACACAAGTAATTTTTCCAACAATTGTTTACAGACAGATTATTTAACTTATAATTCACTGTATCACAATTCCAGTGGGTCTGAAGTTTACATATACTAAGTTGACTATGCCTTTAAACAGCTTGGAAAATTCCTGAAAATTATGTCATGGCTTTAGAAGCTTCTGATAGGCTAATTGACATCATTTGAGTCAATTGGAGGGGTACCTGTGGATGTATTTCGAGGCCTACCTTCAAACTCAGTGCCTCTTTGCTTGACATCATGGCAAAATCAAAAGAAATCAGCCAAGACCTCAGAAAACAAATTGTAGACCTCCACAAGTCTGGTTCATCCGTGGGAGCAATTTCCAAATGCCTGAAGGTACCACGTTCATCTGTACAAACAATAGTACGCAAGTATAAACACCATGGGACCATGCAGCCGTCATACCGCTCAGGAAGGAGATGCATTCTGTCTCCTAGAGATGAACGTACTTTGGTGCGAAAAGTGCAAATCAATCCCAGAACAACAGCAAAGGACCTTGTGAAAATGCTGGAGGAAACGGGTACAAAAGTATCTATATCCACAGTAAAACGAGTCCTATATCGACATAACCTTAAAGGCCGCGCAGCAAGGAAGAAGCAACTGCTCCAAAACCGCTATAAAAAAGCCAGACTACGGTTTGCAACTGCACATGGGGACAAAAATCGTACTTTTTGGAGAAATGTCCTCTGGTCTGATAGAACTGTTAGGCCATAATGACCATTGTTATGTTTGGAGGAAAAAGGGGGAGGCTTGCAAGCCCTTTTGCTAAAATAAATCATTCTCTCTACTATTATTCTGACATTTCACATTCTTTAAATAAAGTGGTGATCCTAACTGACCTAAGACAGGGACTTTTTACTAGGATTAAATGTCAGGAATTGTGAAAAACTGAGGTTAATTGTCTTTGGCTAAGGTGTATGTAAACTTCCGACTTCAACTGTACTTTAAAACTGCTTTGCTTTAAATCAGTGTCCAAGATCACTTTCTGAGTCAAAATGCAAGCTAAGATTTTTTTTAAACATGACTTGAAAAACGTAAGCCTTTGCAACATTAACCAGTTCAATACAGTTCTGTAGCAATGAGGTTTAGGCTAAAGGCCCAATACATTATCAAATCAAATTTTATTTGTCACATGCGCCGAATACAAGAAGTGTAGACCTTACCGTGAAATGCTTACTTACAAGCCCTTAACCAACAGTGCAGTTCAAGAAGAGTTAAGAAAATAATTACCAAATAAACTAAAGTCAAAAGTAACACAATAAAATAACAATAACGAGGCTATATACAGGGGGTACCGGTACCAAGTCAGTGTGCGGGGGTACAGGTTAGTTGAGGTAATTTGTACATATAGGTAGGGGTGAAATGACTATGCATAGATAATAAACAGCGAGTAGCAGCAGTGTACAAAGCCAATGGTGGGGGGGGCAAATGTAAATAGTCTGGTGGCCATTTGATTAATTGTTCAGCAGTCTTATGGCTTGGGGGTAGAAGCTGTTAAGGAGCCTTTTGGTCCTAGACATGGCGCTCTGGTACTGCTTGCAGTGCGGTAGCAGAGAAAACAGTCTACGACTTGGGTGACTGGAGTCTCTGACAATTTTATGGGCTTTCCTCTGACACGCCTATTATATAGGTCCTGGATGGCAGGAAGCTTGGCCCCAGTGATGTACTGGGCTGTTCGCACTACCCTCTATAGCGTCTTACGGTCAGATGCCGTGCAGTTGCCATACCAGGCGGTGATGCAACCGATCAGGATGCTCCCGATGGTGCAGCTGTAGAATTTTGGAGGATCTGTGGACCTATGCCAAATCTTTTAGGTCTCCTGAGGGGGAAAAGGTTTTGTCGTGCCCTCTTCACGACTGCCTTGGTGTGTTTGGACCATGATAGTTTGTTGGTGATGTGAACACCAAGGAACTTGAAACTCTCGACCCGCTCCACTACAGCCGCGTCGATGTTAATGGGGGCCTGTTCGGCCCGCCTTCTCCTGTAGTCCACGATCAGCTCCTTTGTCTTGCTCACATTGAGGAAGAGGTTGTGTTGTCCTCGCACAACACTGCCAGTTCTCTGACCTCCTCTCTGTAGGCTGTCTCCTCGTTGTCGGTGATCAGGCCTACCACTGTTGTGTCGTCAGCAAAATTAATGATGGTGTTGGAGTCGTGTTTGGCCACGCAGTCGTGGTTGAACAAGGAGTACAGGAGGGGACTAAGTACACACCCCTGAGGGGCCCCAGTGTTGAGGATCAGCGTGGCAGACGTATTGTTGCCTACCCTTACCACCTTGGGGCGGCCCGTCAGGAAGTCCAGGATCCAGTTGCAGAGGGAGGTGTTTAGTCCCAGGGTCTTTAGCTTAGTGATGAGCTTCGTGGGTACTATGGTGTTGAACGCTGAGCTGAAGTCAATGAACAACATTGTCACATAGGTTTTCCTTTTGTCTTGGTGGGAAAGGGCAGTGTGGCGTCTGATTGAGATTGCGTTATCTGTGGATCTGTTGGGGCGGTATGCAAATTGGGGTGGGTCTAGGGTATCAGTTGCTGTTGGAGTGGGTCTAGTCATATTCCAGTTGCTGTTGATGTGAGCCATGGCCAGCCTTTCATAGCACTTCATGGCTACCGACGTGAGTGCTGCGGGGCGGTAATCATTTAGGCAGGTTACCTTCGCTTTATTTGGCACAGGGACTATGCTGGTCTGCTTGAAACATGTACAGTAGGTATTACAGACTCGGTCAGGGAGAGATTGAAAATGTCAGTGAAGACACTTGCCAGTTGGTTCCCGCATGCTTTGAGTACATGTCCAGGTAATCCGTCTGGCCCCACGGCTTTGTGAATGTTGACCTGTTTATCTTCTTTCAGCTAGGGGGCAGAATTTTTATGTTTGGAAAAATAACGTTCCCAAGGTAAACGGACTATTTCTCAGGTCCAGATGCTAGAATATGCATATAATTGACAGGTTAGGATAGAAAACACTCTAAAGTTTCCAAAACTGTCAAAATATTGTCTGTGAGTATAACAGAACTGATTTTGTAGGCGAAAACCTGAGGAAATCCAACCCGGAAGTGCCTTTTATTTGGAAAAATCCCTGTTCCGTTGCCTGCCCCTCCTCCATTTAAAGGGGTATCAACCAGATTCATTTTCCAATGGCTTCCTCAGGCTGTGACCAGGCTTTAGACATAGTTTCAAGCTTTTATTTTGAAAAATTAGCAAGATTTTTCAAAACGCGTCAGGTGTCCTTTGATTAGTTCCTGCGCGCGAGAGATGTAGCTCGACATTTTCTTTCTCTGTAGTATTGAATAGGTTACCGTCCGGTTGAAATATTATCGATTATGTGTGTTAAAAACAACCTGAGGATCGATTATAAAAAACGTTTGACATGTTTCTACGAACATTACGGATACTTTTTGGAATTTTCGTCTGCCATTCAGGACCGGAACGAGCCTGTGGTTTTCTGAACATAACGCGCAAACCAAATGGCGGTTTTTGGCTATAAAACTAATCTTTATCGAACAAAAATAACATTTATTGTGTAACTGGGAGTCTCGTGAGTGCAAACATCCGAAGATTATCAAAGGTAAGCGATTAATTTTATCGCTTTTCTGACTTTCGTGACCAAGCTAATTTGAGGCTAGCTGTTCTTACTGTTTTGTCTAGTGATTGATAAACTCACAAACGCTTGGATTGCTTTCGCTGTAAAGCATATTTTCAAAATCTGACACGATAGGTGGATTAACAACAAGCTAAGCTGTGTTTTGGTATATTTCACTTGTAATTTCATGATTATAAATATTTTTAGTATTTTTTTTGAATTTGGCGCTCTGCAATTCAGCGGTTGTTTACGAAAATGATCCCGCTAAAGGGATCCGTGCGGCAAGAAGTTAAAGGTCTTGCTCACATCGGCTACCGAGAGCGTTATCACACAGTCATCCAGAACAGCTGGTGCTCTCGTGCATGCTTCAGTTTTGTTTGCCTCGAAGCGAGCATAAAAGGCATTTAGCTGATCTGGTAGGCTCACGTCATTGGGCAGCTCACATTTGGGTTTCCCTTTGTAGTCCGTAATAGTTTTCAAGCCCTGCCACATCCGACGAGCATCAGAGCCAGTGTAGTAGGATTCAATCTTAATCCTGTTTTGACACTTTGCTTGTTTGATGGTTCGTCTGAGGGGATAGCTGGATTTCTTGTAAGTGTCTGGATTAGTGTCCCACTCCTTGAAATTGGCAGCTCTAGCCTTTAGCTCGATGTGGATGTTGCCTGTAATCAATGGCTTCTGGTTGGGATATGTACGTACGGTCACCTAGGGGATGACGTCGTCGATGCACTTATTGATGAAGCCAATGACTGAGGTGGTATACTCCTCAATGCCATTGGATGAATCCCAGAACATATTCCAGTCTGTGCTAGCAAAAACGTCCTGTAGCGTAGTATCGGCGTCATCTGACCACTTCCGTATTAAGCAAGTCACTGGTTCTTCCTGCTTTCGTTTTTGCTTGTAAGCAGGAATCAGGAGGATAGAATTATGGTCAGATTTGCCAACTGGAGGGCAGGGGAAAGCTTTGTATGCATCTCTGTGTGTGGAGTAAAGGTGGTCTTCATATCAAATCAAATATTTTTGGTCACATACACATTTTTAGCAGATGTTATTGCGGGTGTAGGGCTATGCTTGAATTGCTCTGCCAATGTTGTTCTTCTCAAACCATTTTGAAATGATATTATAACATTTTAGGTATATGATCACACTGGTAATAGATCATTTATTGTTTTACTTGTGAGGCACAGCTGAGTGAGCTTAATAATTTGCAATTTTTTTACTGGACTGATGGCCTGCATCCAGGGCCTATAATTAACACTCGCCAAATGTGGGTAAGAATGTCTAATTCACCAGCCACATTGGCGGGTGGCCACACTCAGGGCTCTAGAGTGTGTTTTTGCGAGTATTTCATAAATAGTCAAGTATGGGCACAAATGCAAGTTGTGATTTATAGCTAAATAAATGCTGCAGTAGCTATTTTCAAAGTATTTCTGCAACGTTGTTTCATATCTGATAATGCACAAAGAAATTTGAATTCTAATGTTATAGCTATCCCACCTCACACAGAAATACTGCCTGTCTGAGGGGCTGTGAGCACTGTGAGTGAAGTGCTGAAAGATTCATTTTTAGAAGCAATGCGCACAGGCATAAAGGTTTACTAGAAGTCTACTTAAGTGAGACTTTGTCCTTGTGTTTCTTGGCTATTTACATTGTTTTGTTCACAACCTAGGTTGCTTTTCAATGTTTGAGTTTGCTTCCACTGCTAGCAAAAAGAGACATCATTGGCCTCAATTAGTGAGATTCTAACGGGCACACAAAACTACTGGAGTGGCCCTGTTACTAAGGTAACCTTAAAAGGGGCAGCTGAAAATGTTTGGTTAAAAGACTCGGGTCACAGAGTATTAAATTAAATCGACCAATATATACCACATTGCTTATTATTAATAATACATTTATTATTTTAGAAACATTAATAAGCATGCTCGTCCATTTTTTCTGTGTTTTTAAGTGTATTTATGGCGAGAAAATATTTCAGCTGGGGAAAAATCTGGGTAGCTGGTTGATAAAAAAAAAAAAAAAGTGGCTTATATACAAAAAAGTACATTTTAGGCCCTGCCTGCATCTGATGGTCAGTCTGAGGGCAGGGAGCAGCGGTGAGGCTGCATCTCACCCGACTCACCATCCCTCCACTCTCCCTCCCTCTGCTGAGAAAATGTTTCTGCCTCATGCACCAATTCATGTTGTTACTCTTATGACCAGAGAAAGTGACATTTTCCTTGATTTAAAAAAAGACACAAGCCACTAATAATAACAACGCAAGCTTATCGGAACATTTTGCAATACGCATTCATTACAGCTGCAGTGGCTAATAAAAGTGTTGGCAGTGCTGATGGCTTATAAAAGTGTTCACAGTGCTGAATAACAACTTAAACATGAACTTACTCATAAAAACAGCAGCTCTTTGCTGTATTCGTTTAGTCTCTCTCTAGTCATAATCTCATAGTATCAACTTTGCTGTGCATTCAAGGCTTCCTTTTACAGTCTATGGCTTGAGGAGACTGTGCAAACACGGTGATCTTAGCTAGCTGATTGGCCAGGTGCACTTGATTTGCTCTCTTGGCCTGCCGGGTAGGCGGAGTTATACCTTCAGACACACAAAATGGCTACTAAATCAAGTGCACCTACCGCCAACAGGCTTTATCGTTTGTTTTTTTAACAGAAATGTTTAGTGATCGACTAGGAATTTCTTAAAGATAGACCAGTCGGTGACCACTGCTTTAAATAGTAAATTAAAACTTTAAAACTTTTACCACTATTACAAAAATACTTTTAAAGAGTTAAAGCAAGTCCCATCAGTTTTCTTCATGGAAAATTGCCATCTATTTATTTTTTATCCTCCTTTTTATTTTTGTGTCACAAAATGTAATGTGATCAACCACACGCTCCCGCACAGTAGGTTGTTGACATGCACAAACAAAATGTGCAAACTCCATGATACCGAAGAAGAAGGAGGAAGTAAAAGCAGAAAGTGTACCCATCAATATGTGGTGTGATTTGTTGACTCAACTCAACTGACATTACAAAAAATACATTCCATTGCATGAGCCACATTAGTTAACATAATTTGAATGTGGGCCTCCCGAGTGGCAGTGCTTGAGGCGTCACTGCAGATCTGGATTCAATCCCGGGCTGTATCGCAAGCCGCCCGCGACCGGGAGACCCATGAGGAGGCACACAATTGGCCCAGGGTCGTCCGGGTTAGGGGAGTATTTGGCCGGCCGGGATGTCCTTGTCCCATCGCACTCTAGCGACTCCTGTGGCGGGCCAGATGCATGCCCGCTGACACGGTCGGCAGTTGTACAGAGTTTCCTCCGACACATTGGTGTGGCTGGCTTCCGAGTTAAGCGAGCAGTGCGGCTTGGCAGGGTCGTGTTTCATGGGGCGCATGGCCCTCGACCTTCGCCTCTCCTGAGTACGTACTGAAGTTGCAGTGATGGGACAAGACTGTAACTACCAATTGGGGAGAAAAAGGGGTAAAAAGTACCCAAAAAATATATAGAATTTAAAAAAATATGTAACATCATTTGAATGAACTTTACATTACCATGGAAATTATTGCATCCCAATACCAGGCAGCCATTGTGAGTGTACCCTGAGTTTACCAGTCAAATTGCCAGGGTTAGAGGCTCTAAGCCTGAGGCGAGTTCAACACGGCTTCTGTTTGCAACGAACATGTTGCCAGAGAAACAATTTCAGTTGAACGATTTGAATGAACATTCCAAAATGTTACGGTGAAATATCAAACAGCTACTTTTTGTAAGGATTACTGTGGCTTTTTAGTGACAGTATTCAAACTGAAAATTAGAAAATGTGTTAGAAAGCTTTTAGCGTCAATCCCAAGAAGACTCGAGGCTGTAATCGCTGCCAAAGGTGCTTCAACAAAGTACTGAGTAAAAGGTCTGAATACTTGTGTAATGTGATATTTACGTTTTCTACTTGTAATGAATTTGCAAACATTTCAATAAACCTGTTTTTGCATATTCATTATGGGGTATTGTGTGTAGATTGATGAGGGGGGGGAAACAATTTAATCAATTTTAGAATTAAGCTGTAATGTAACAGAATTTGGAAAAAGTCAAGGGGTCTGAATACTTTCCGAATGCACTTACATTGACAGGTACTGGAGATGGAGTCACTGACCCATTTTCCTAACCAGTACACCACCTACTGCTCTCTGGGACCTCAGCTCTTCAAACTGTGGTCTGATACCATTGTACTGGTCTGGTTTACTGTGGTCTAATAGTGTAATACTCTAATGTTGATGATACTGTCAGTGGTGCAATGACACTGATTGTCATTCCATAGAAATAGAATACAGTACTATTTCTGTGGTGTTATCAGTGATACAGTGGTTACAATGTGATGCTCATGTTGCCTGTGCTGGCTCTCAGGTGGTTGCTGTGGCTCCGATGAGAAGACCTACGTGGTGGGAGGCTGGTCCTGGGCCTGGTGGCTCATTTCAGACATCCAGAGGTAAGAACGGGGTGTAACCCATTCAGAGGGTTTAAGTACAGTTTGGGGAATTATACAATCACTGCCCTAACATCCAGAATTTACCTCCAAAACAAACCATTTAGGCCTACTGTTGGATGGCAGACAGATTTGTCTGTTTATATTTTTAAAAATCAAAATCAGTTTTAACACCATATTTAAAACTTTACCCACTCATCCTCACATTTACACCACACATTTAAACATATTTACAATCTACATTAAATATTATACCTAGTCTCTTTACCCACACAAAGGAAATAAGCAGTTTGTTATTGTTATGTGCTTTGCAGTGAGAGTGCAGTGGAGTGTTTACTGTGTGTGTAAAACACAATGTGTCACAGTTAGCAAGTCAGCTGCTCTCAAATACAACCTTGCTGTCAGCAACCCCTGTAAACACTACAGCACAGAATTAAAGTGGAAAAACAAACACACTGAGAGAGGTTAGGGTCAGGTGAAGTTCAATCTCACTGAATTATATTATCCTGTTAGAGACAGATAAAATACAGTTGGCCTATGTTTAAAATAAAACAAATCAACGTTAGCTTACACAGCACATATGATAGTTGTGAAATCAAATTTAAAAGATAATAGTTTTTAGATCTCTGAACACAACAGATCCCGTTACAATTTATTTCATGCATTTTCCCTTAACTATTAAGTATTGTGTTTGTTTGTTACTTCTTGTCTCTTTGTTTCTGCCATGCTAATCTGCCTTGCCTTGCCTGGTGTTCAACTCACCATGTCTCTCTCAGCCCTGCTGTGTCTTGGGGATGATGTCTTAACCATAGCGATTCTATTAAATTACTAGAGGGGCTATGTCATAAATCCTCAGTTTCAGAATGGGGTGAAAGTGGCAACCATATCCGTCAGGGAGAAATCCAAATCCAGTCTAATTGGAATGAATTGCAGTAGAGGCATAATCCTTATTTTACTTATGCAGGAAAATAAAAGTAAGGCATGTGATGTATCATAAATTGTGTAATGGAATTATAGTCAACCTAAAATATTGTCAAATAATTATAAATACAGGTTTTAGCCTCTAAAATATATTTAAACTGACCATAAATGTCTCAGATTTTGTGATCTTGGAAAGCTGTGAGTGCTATTATATGATACAGTATCAGTACCGTTGCATTTACAACTTGTCTAAGTCCTATCATCGACTGATTTGAGCCAGTGTATGGCTGTGGATTGAGTGCATTGTTTGAATGGAATGTCGGTGTATTGGCAGTTAATTTCACACATTTATGAAATCATTCCTCTAAACCTGGTTGGCTAGCTAACACACATACAGTGCAGATAAATTCTTCACATTCATCGTTTTACACAATATCTTATGACAGCACTGGAAAACCAGGGTTGACCAACTCCCTGACCAACATGGCTGACCTTTGCAAGGTTCATGTCCATTCTAGTATTCTAATTCCTCATTCTATGTTCCTAACTAGCTATATAGCTCATGCCAGAGCCATATATATACAGTGCCTTCGGAAAGTATTCAGACCCCTTGACTTTTTCCACATTTTGTTACGTTTCAGCCTTATTCTACAATGGATTAAATACATAAAAATCCTCAGCAATCTGCACACAATAACCCATAATGACAAAACAAAAACAGTTTTATTTTTTATTTTAGCAAATGTATTAAAAATACAAAACAGAAATACCTTATTTCCATAAATATTTAGACCCTTTGCTATGAGACTCAAAATTGAGCTCAGGTGCATCCTGTTTCCATTGATCATCCTTGAGATGTTTCTACAACTTGATTGGAGTCCACATGTGGTAAATTAAATTGATTGGACACGATTTGGAAAGGGACACACCTGTCTATATAAGGTCCCACAGTTGGCAGTGCATGGCAGAGCAAAAACCAAGCCATGAGGTTGAAGGAATTGTCCGTAGAGCTCCGAGACAGGATTGTGTCAAGCCACAGATCTACCAAAAAATGTCTGCAGCATTGGTCTCCAAGAACACAGGGGCCTCCATCATTCTTAAATGGAATACGTTTGTAACCACCAAGTGTCTTCCTAGAGCTGGCCACACGGCCAAACTGAGCAGGCGGGGGAGAAGGGAGGTGACCAAGAACCCGATGGTCACTCTGACGGAGTTCCTCTGTGGAGATGGGAGAACCTTCCAGAAGGACAACCATCTCTGCAACACTACACCAATCAGGCCTTTATGATAGTGGTCAGACAGAAGCCACTCTTCAGTAAAAGGTACATAGCAGCCCACTTGGAGTTTGCCAAAAGGCACCTGAAGATTCTCAGACCATGAGAAACAAGATTCTCTTGTCTAATGAAACCAAGATTGAACTCTTTGGCCTGAATGCCAAGCGTCATGTCTGGAGGAAACCTGGCACCATCCCTACGGTGAAGCATGGTGGTGGCAGCATCATGTTGTGGGGATGTTTTTCAGTGGCAGGGACTGGGAGACAAAGATGAACGGAGCAAAGTACAGTGAGATCCTTGATAAAAACCTGTTCCAATGCGCTCAGGACCTCAGACTGGGGCGAAAGTTCACCTTTCAACAGGACAACGACCCTAAGCACACAGCCAAGACAACTCAGGAATGGCTTCGGGACAAGTCTCTGAATGTCCTTGAGTGGCCAACCAGAGCCCGGACATGAACCCAATCAAACATCTCTGGAGAGACCTGAAAATAGCTGTGCAGCAATGCTCCCCATTCAACCTGACAGAGCTTGAGAGGATCTGCAGGTGTGCCAAGCTTTTAGCCTCATACCCAAGAAGAGTCGAGGTTGTAATCGCTGCCAAAGGTTCTTCAACAAAGTACTGAGTAAAGGGTCTGAATACTTATGTAAATGTGATATTTCAGTTGTTTTTTTATATACATTTGCTAAAAAAATGTGCTTTGTCATTATGGGGTATTGTGTGTAGATTGATGAGGGATAAAACAATTTAATCAATTTTAAAATAAGGCTGTAACCTAACAAAATGTGGAAAAAGTTGAGGGGTCTGAACACTGTCCGAATGCCATGTATATATAGAGAGAGTTAGGTCAGGTTTTAGAATGGCTGCCATGTTAGCGCCCATATAGAAGTGTATTCTTGAAATGTTGCTGATGTAACAATACGAGAGCGCCTCCGACAGTTCCCTTTGAAATTACCCGCTGTAAACAAGCAAAACAGAGCAGCGAATTTAACAGACATTTTTATTGATTAGCCTTCAGGATCATGTGTATCCAAGTCTTGACTGTGTTTTAGTGTCAACAAATTGCGTATCTGCTTTCACTGGACATCTTCACAGGTTTAGAAAACTATCAGAAATAAACAGCACAGCGCGGATGTAAGAATCAACGCTGGTAGAGACGAGTAGCAGGTACAGGGAGTGAACATTTAATGAAATGCTTACATGAAACAGGACAGCATCTGGACATGAACACATAACAACATAAATACTGACACCGGGAACAAACGGGGGAGCAGACAGTTATAGACAGGGCAATCAACAAAGGGAAGGAGTCCAGGTGAGCGCTGCTGCGTGTAATGATGGTGACAGGTGTGCGTAATGAAGGGCAGCCTGGTGCCCTCGAACTTTAGAGTGGGAGAGCGGGAATAGGCGTGACAGCGGAAGCGTTAATTATTACTTAGCAATGGCTATGGAGGGGAAAGTGGTGCTCCCAGAACGCTCAACCACATTGGCCCAACTCTCTATATATTAAAAAAATAATTAACATTTATTTAACTAAGCAAATTCTTATTTACAATGATAGCCTACACCATCCAAACCCGGACAACGCTGGGCCAATTATGCACCGGCCAATGGGACTCCCAATCACGGCCGGTTGTGATACAGCCTGGATTCGAACCAGGGTGTCTGTAGTGACGACGCCTCTAGCACTGAGATGCAGTACCTTAGACCGCTGCGCTACTCAGGAGCCCCTATATATATTTAGTGTACAAAACATTAGGAACATGACATAGACAGGTGAATCCAGGTGAAAGATATGATCCCGTATTGATGTAACTTGTTAAATCCACTTCAATCAGTGTAGATGAAGGGGAGGAGACAGGTTAAAGAAGGATTTTTAAGCTTTAAGACAATTGAGACATGGATTGTGTATGTGTGCCATTTAGAGGGTGAATGGGCAAGACAAAATATTTAAGTGCCTTTGAACGGGCAATAGTAGTAGGTGCCAGGCACACTGGTTTGAGTGTGTTTAGAATTGCAAAGCTGCTGTTTTGTACACTCTGTGTATATGGTTCTGGCTCATACTATAAAGACACGTTATTTTATCTAGTAGTTGCTAGGATACCTGCCATTAGGGCTCTAAATATAGTTAAGTAGAGGCATGGGATGGCTCAAGTGTTTGTTGCCCATGGTGCTCTTTTAAGAAAGAAGATATACTAGTCTGGCCTGGTCCTTGATCTGTTTGTGCTCTTTGGCATAACAACAACGACCATAGGAGTTGTCTTTACAGCACAGATTTGGGATCAGGCTAATAGTAGTCATCCCCAGCCTCTAGTTGGACCTCTCCTATTTCCAATAAACCTCATGCGATCTAAATATTTCAGTCACACTTTCCTATAATTTTGAATGACTAAATAAATATACGAAATAGCGTATCTGTGTATAGTTTTTCTCTGGTACAGCGTTTGTTTGAGCCAGCTCCGCCTGCATTAGCTGGTAGCCATTACAGACTGGAGAATAGGGTGGGCTCTGAATGGGTTAACTAAAGCTCCCAGCCTCCGAGCCACTTCCCGTTAGTGATGCAGTAATCTTGTTAGTGTCTCTGGCCCAATGAGTCATTGATCCACTTCTCTCTTAACACAGAAAGAGAAGGAGCCTGGGAGGCCTCGGGGAGTGATGCTGCAGCAAGCCCATCCCCTGACTCTGTCTCAGACTTGAACATTGAAGCTGAAAGCCACGTCCATGTTGGTGGGGAGCTTCTGAGGACTCGGCCAGCTTCTAAATGCACTTTAGCTATGTCAGTCAGTGTGTCTACAATTGATTTGATGTTAGTGTTATTAGCCATGTTGTATACAGCTCATATGCATATAGTATGCATAGCTCTCTCAAGTGTGTGAAAGAGCAGTGGAAAAATGTTGGTGTGAATGTTCACATTTATATTGTGACTCAGTCAATTGTTTTGTTGACAATACTTGTTAACCGAGCCTCAACTAAGCAGTAGAGATTGTCATTAGGGTCTTGCAGTGTGTAGAGGCATTCTTGAGTAATCTCTAGTGCCTTTAATGCCTTAAACTCAGATGTGGGTTAAGAATGCTGCTGTGTGACTGCTATGCTGACCAATCCAATCCTTCCCCGTGATTTCTGCCGTTTGTCCTAGTTGTTGCTGTCTGTTGTGTTGTGAAGAGAACTGACTGGCTGTGCTGTGTTTGTGCTTGTAATGTAAACACCAGCATATTAGATCATTGATAGACTGGAGACATTTCGGTTCCATCTGAAGCTCTCTGCCTCAGCCTCTGGTGGTTAGGCTACACAATGGTTCCTTTTTGCTGTAGAGCAGGGTTCCCCAACTGGCAGCCCACGGGCCGAATTCGGCTCGCAAGTGATTTTATTTGGCCCGCCCAAATTATTATATATATATTTTTTTTCATTATTGCGTTTTTATTTTTTATTGTTGGACATAAAAGACTAAAAACACCAGGAAATCAGCTCCAAGTCATTTTAATTTTGGAAATCTGTTCCAAAGTATTCCCACGCATAATAGACAGATACTGTATATGTGATTGTATACAAATGTAAGCGACGTTTGAAATTCTTATGTTTTTTGTCAAATATTATATCTGTTTGGGCTTCTTGCGATCAATTTGCAGTGTACAAATTATTTGTAATTATGTTCCGGCCCCCTGACCATCCGCACAAGAAGAAATCGGCCAGTGGCTGAATCTAGTTGATGATCCCTGCTGTAGAATCTAGTCTATGGTAGGCTATGGCGTAGGCCTCCTAAAGTGTCTTCTAGAGTGTCTTCCCTCTCCTCTCACCCCTGAACCTCCGTTACTGACATCCCTAAAAGCTGTTATAAGTGTACTATATTCACTGCCCTGCCTCTCCTATTCCTACTATCCTACCGCCTGCCTGCCCGCCTAGGATGTCTCTGGAGATAATGACCATCCTCTGTCGCTGTGAGAATATCGAAACCTTGGAGGGTGTCCCCCTGGATGTGACAGGGGTGGCTCAGGTAATGCTTCAGATAGCCTTGAAAAGACCACAAAGACACGAAAGACAACAGACAGTCAGGCAGTGACTGATGCACTGGTCAAGAACAAAACAAACCAGAGGCAAACAAACGGTTGGACTAACTGGCTAACTACTCTGTATCTTTGTTTTTCCATCTTCATGTCACGTTGTTTTCTCCCTCTGCAGTGGAATGGAGAGAGAGTCAGCTGTCTGTCATTGTTCTTTGGGCTTTGCTACTCAGCTAACGTCTGTGTTTGTTAACTCACTCCTATGGGCTTTGGCAACAGGGTCCCCATAATGCATGCTCTGAGAAAGGGATGCAAAGAAGTGTCCCACCATTGCTAGCTATTACACTGTTGATAAACACAAGTTTACATGACTTGATATTTATTTCAATGTGGGGATTCGATGCACATCACATCTACATTGGGAACCTAATGATATTTTGCACTCCAGAAAAAAAGCCTTCAATTACATCCTGTTGTCACTGCCCTGGAGGAGGCCTTGGGTGAATGTTATTTATTTTCCTTCACTTTTTGTGTTTTTACTCCCCCTCTCTTCATTTGCTCTCCCTTCCCTCCAGAACATGCCAATTTTTATTTTATATTTTCTCCACGTTCTCCACAGGATAACCCTTGAGATTATGACCCTGCAGCCCAAGTGTGAGGATGTGGAAACAGCGGAGGGTGTAGCTATTACTGTCACTGGGGTGGCACAGGTAAAACACCTACCTACTGTACCACGTCTACCTTCTGGGAATGGACTGGAATGCCTCTTTCAGCTCAAATTGGGATAGGGTTCAGCCTCCATCCCCTCCCTCCCCTCCTATGCCTCCCTTCTCCCCAAGGGGGACTGGTGCCATATCCATGACTGAGGGTCAATCATTCTCCTGATAGAAGTTACAACAGAAGAATTGCCTCCATCAATTATTACATTTAATTATTTTTAATATTATAATATTAACTATAATCCAGAGTTGCAACTAGAAACTAGAACAACTTTCCAAAATGGAGATATGTTTCTTCATTGCAAAGGTTGTGACTAGAGCGAGTACAACTATGACCGGAAGGGACTTTTCATAGCAGGTTAGGAGAGCATTTTAGCTAACCTTAACCCTTTTACTAACCTTATCCTAAGTCTCCTAACATGCCACGTTAATTATCCTAATCTGCTGTGTAAATTCTCCTAGCCTGCTACAAAAAAGTAACTTCCGGTCGTAGCTGTACTCTCTTTAGTCAGAATCTGTTGCAAGGGTTTAGTTATTTCAGACCCTGTTTGCTTTACACTAAACAAGAAGGCCTGTTTAAAGTGAAATGTTTGTGTCTGTGGTCAAGTGTAAATATGGAGTAAACACCATAGAGCGTGTAGTCTCACTTTACAGAGTTTGTTACAGATTCAAAAAAAATGTATCTCCTTGCTAAAATTATTTGCCCATGTCTATTACTAAATAGACCCTATATTGCTCAAGCAGGAATTAAAGTGATGAATCTAATGTCCATGAATATCAGGTTGAGCTAGCTGTTTGTGGAGAATAACTGACCCTCATATCAAGGCAGAAACAGTCCAGACAGACATTTGACTTGAATGGTGTCTTCCTTAAAGGGGTACAGGGAAGAAGAATAAAGCCTGACATGTTTTTTTGGCATCCAAACATTTACATTCCTTATTTTTACAGTCATTAACTTTTTGTAACCTTTTGTGTTAAAATCATTATTTAATTGTGTTAACCCCCTAGTGCCAATCTGCAGTGAAAGTTATTAAAATTGGTGTCACATGGATTGACGCTGGAGAGACAAAGCAGGTACAGGGAGTCAAACATTTGACATGGAACGAGACAGGAACAGCGTCAACATACAAGAAACAATCAATGCATCAGCAGGGAACCTGACATATAGGGAGGTAATAAACAGATGATAAGTGAGTCCAGGTGACTCCAATATTGCTGAAGCGTGTGACGAGGGAAGGCAGGTGTGCGTAATTGATGGCAGGAGTGTGTGATGCAGGGCAGCCTGGCGCCCTCAAGCGCCAGTGGAGGGAAGAGCGGGAGCAGACGTGACAGTACCCCCCCACCCCACCCTAGGGGCGCCACCCGGCGTCCCACCTGGGCGAACCTGCCGAGACATGTGCGCTGGGCAAGCCGGTTGGGGCGTGGGAGCCCAACGAACCGGCAGGAGCGTGAGAGCCGGCTGAGGCATGGAAGCCAGACAATCCGACTGAGGCAAGACGCCTGTCGATCCTGCTGCAGAGAGGGAGCCAGATGATCCGGTGGAGAGTGACGTGGGATGGGAAGCCGCTGAGCCAATCGAGGCAAGGAAACCTCTCGAGCCACCCAGGGCGTGAAAGCCCGACGGGCTGGCTTAGGCACCCCCGGTTCCATCGACGGCGGAATCCTCCCCGACGTTACCAACAAAACAAAAAAAACTCCTGGACCCGGCTGGGCGAACAAGAACTGACGATCCGGCTGAGGCCTGACGTGGGATGGGCGCCATCTGAGCCAACCGGGGCAAGGAAATCTCTCGAGACAGCTAGGACGTGGAATCCCGACAAGCTGGCTAGGCACCCCGGGTTCCATCGGTGGCGACCCAGAGCCGATGTCACCATACCAACCGGAACGCCAGTACTCCCCGATGCTTCGTGTGATGGCTGATGCATTCGGTCACATGGAATTGACGCTGGAGAGACGAAGCAGGTACGGGGAGTCAAACATTTAATAAGGATCGGACATGGAACGAGACAGAAACAGCGTCAGCATACAAGAAAACAAAGACAAAAAACAATCAATGCATCAGCAGGGAAACTGACAAATATAGGGGAGGTAATAAACAGATGATAGGTGAGTCCAGGAGAGTCCAATATCGCTGAAGCGCGTGACGAGGGAAGGCAGGTGTGCGTAATTGATGGCAGGAGCTCATGATGCAAGGCAGCCTGGTGCCCTCAAGCGCCAGGGGAGGGAAGAGCGGGAGCAGACGTGACAATTGGTTTGATTGAAAATGTGAGCTAATCAAATTGAGTTATGTATTTAACTAGCTACTGTTAATTCAATGTGAGTATACAAGTTCAAGTGTTCCTGCAATTTACTTTATTACTTTAGATTTTATTTATTCATTCTCACTGGACATTTCTGTCTTATTTACAACTAATCTGGTCTATAATTTGTAATTCATTACAACCAATTCCATTACTTCTAACCCAGTGCAAGTTGTGTGATGTTCCCTTTTCTTAGTTTCCTAGTCTGTCCAGTGGGCTTGACTACAATGAGCCCACTGTCACTGATGCAGAGGGAGCTTTAACGATGAACTTCTCTAACAAGGTCCATCATCAGGTCTCTCTCTATCTGATTGGACGAGCCTATACAAGCCTCCTGTCCTGGTTTCTATGGTAACGGTGGTGACTGAAGTTTACAGTCTTTGACATTGTATTTTAATGAGACTGTCCCAACTCAATGTAATGGTTTGAGTTGGGACAGTGCAGATTTGGATAATGGAAAGTGGATATACCCACCTTCCTCTGACCTTAAACACACCCATATGGTGTCTCATATTTCTCATATTATATGACCTTTTACTACAATATTAAGAGATCTAAATGAGTTTCCACATGTTTGTGAAACTGGAAGAGTCCGTTTGTCTCTTGGCAACCTCCTAAGTGGGCGGCCGTAAAGTAAACAATGCTTCCATTTCAACCAGATGTCAGGGAGAGAAATAAAACATCTAAAAAAATAAATAAATGAAAGCAGTTCCTCACGAAGGTCATTATCACCTTAGAGTGTGAGAAAGTAGGAAATGGTTGTTTAAATAATTAAATAAGCAGGAAATAGATTTGTATTATTTCCGATCATTGGTCTCATATTTCCAGTTTCATGGTTTTTATTTTGTAATGTACCCTGCCCACCACAGGCGGTTGGTGGCACCTTAATTGAGGAGGACAGGCTCGTGGTAATGGCTGGAGTGGAATTGGTGGAATGGTATCAAATACATCAAACATGGTTTCCATGTGTTTGATGCCATTCCTTTTGCTCCGTTCCAGACATTATTATGAGCTGTCCTCCCCTCAGCAGCCTCCACTACTGCACACCTTTCAGAGCATGCTGGAGGAACCTTGGTGTTTGAAGGGGGGGGTGGAGCCAGGGCACATTTGCATGGGTCCTCATCTCAGTTCTGGCCTTCACTTGGCATAGCTCCCCCTGCTGTCTATGTCAGGTGGCCTGTCTGTTTGTCTGTCTGTTTGTGGTCATTTGTAATCAGTGTTTTCAAGGAATGATTGCCATCTCCCCTCCCATTACACTGTGATTCCTCTCAGCCCATTTCTGAATGCATGCCTCATTGGAGTCAATGTCCAGTCACATTTCTCACCTCAGGACCAGCTCACTCTCTTTCCTTTCAGCTGCAGCAGACAACACAACCGCCATTGACTTGTTTACCTTTAAAATGATTGATTCAATGATTGATTGAATAGGGCCAATCTGAAGATATCTTATCTCCTCTGACTTGGTTTATCCTCACCTTTAGTACTTCTGTTGTTTTATTAGTAACCTGAAAAGACTCTTGACTATATCTCACATGGATGATATGCACCAGGCCAGAGTTTACACAGTTTCTTATGGCTCAGTTATATTCAGGATTTCTACTGCTTGTTATTAACACAGAAACCCACACCTAGCCTCTTCATTACAGAACTGTCTCACTCAGTCCTTACTAAAACCAGGGTGGAATCTCAAATATTTTCCTTCGATTCCTCCTTTTCAAAACATCAGATGGAAACAAAGACTATTGGAGGACATCTTCTCCTCTGATCTTCTCCTCCAATGTTCTCGTGTCCTCTTGTGTTTTGAGAAGGAGGCAAGCAGAGAGGAATCCAGGAAAATTATTTTAAGATTCACCCGAGATCAGTGTTTTGTGTAGCACAACATTCCCACAACATGAGCAATGACTGCAGTCCTCAGTATGAAGAGATGTTTCTGAGTGGAGTTTGGCCTTGAGGAGAGTGAATAGTGGTGGAAATGTACCCAATTGTTATAAACTCAGCAAAAAAAGAAACGTCCTCTCACTGTCAACTGCGTTTATTTTCAGCAAACATAACACGTGTAAATATTTGTATGAACATAACAAGATTCAACAACTGAGACATAAACTGAACAAGTTCCACAGACATGTGACTAACAGAAATTGAATAATGTGTCCCTGAAAAAAAGGGGGGGTCAAAATCAAAAGTAACAGTCAGTATCTGGTATGGCCACCAGCTGCATTAAGTACTGCAGTGCATCTCCTCCTCATGGACTGCACCAGATTTGCTAGTTCTTGCTGTGAGATGTTACCCCACTCTTCCACCAACACACCTGCAAGTTCCCGGACATTTCTGGGGGAATGGCCCTAGCCCTCACCCTCCGATCCAACAGTTCTCAGACGTGCTCAATGGGATTGAGATCCGGGTTCTGCTGCAAGGAGGCATGAGGACTGCAGATGTGGCCAGGGCAATAAATTGCAATGTCCGTACTGTGAGACGCCTAAGACAGCGCTACAGGGAGACAGGACGGACAGCTGATCATCCTCGCAGTGGCAGACCACGTGTAACAACACCTGCACAGGATCGGTACATCCGAACATCACACCTGCAGCACAGGTACGGGATAGCAACAACAACTGCCCGAGTTACACCAGGAACGCACAATCCCTCCATCAGTGCTCAGACTGTACGCAATAGACTGAGAGAGGCTGGACTGAGAGCGTGTAGGCCTGTTGTAAGGCAGGTCCTCACCAGACATCACCGGCAACAACGTCGCCTATGGGCACAAACCCACCATCGCTGGACCAGACAGGACTGGCAAAAAAGTGCTCTTTGACTAGTCACGGTTTTGTCTCACCAGGGGTGATGGTCGGATTCGCGTTTATCGTCTAAGGAATGAGCGTTACACCGAGGCCTGTACTCTGGAGTGGGATTGATTTGGAGGTGGAGGGTTCGTCATGGTCTGGGGTGGTGTGTCACAGCATCATCGGACTGAGCTTGTTGTCATTGCAGGCAATCTCAAGGCTGTGCGTTACAGGGAAGACATCCTTCTCCCTCATATGGTACTCTTCCTGCAGGCTCATCCTTACATGACCCTCCAGCATGACAATGCCACCAGCCATACTGCTCATTCTGTGCGTGATTTCCTGCAAGAAAGGAATGTCAGTGTTTTGCCATGGCCAGCGAAGAGCCCGGATCTCAATCCCATTGAGCACGTCTGGGACCTGTTGGATCGGAGGGTGAGGGCTAGGGCCATTCCCCCAGAAATGTCTGGGAACTTGCAGGTGCCTTGGTGGAACAGTGGGGTAACATCTCACAGCAAGAACTGGCAAATCTGGTGCAGTCCATGAGGAGGAGATGTACTGCAGTACTTAATGCAGCTGGTGGCCACACCAGATACTGACTGTTACTTTTGATTTTGACCCCCCCCTTCTTTCAGATACACATAATTCAATTTATGTTAGTCACATGTCTGTGGAACTTGTTCAGTTTATGTCTCAGTTGTTGAATCTTGTTATGTTCATACAAATATTTACACGTGTTAAGTTTGCTGAAAATAAACGCAGTTGACAGTGAGAGGACGTTTCTTTTTTTGCTGAGTTTATAACTACAGACAGAGTATGTTCACATTTTAGGGAATAAAATAACTAAGTATAATGTGCATGCATGGGATTTTAAGAAATAACCTATAATCACATAGATTAGCCAGTGTAGTTATGTGTCTGAAGTGCTAATCAGATTATGTTGATGTTGCTCAGATGATGTCAGTGTATTAATTAGCTGGCTAACAGCTGACAATGTTGTCTATTACCCTGGCTCCAGGTGAAGGTGATGGTAGACAATGAGCTGCTGGGCTATGCCTGTGAACAGTTCCTGGGGAAATCTGTGATGGAGATAAAGAGTGTCATTCTGCAGACCCTGGAGGGTCATTTACGCTCTATTCTCGGTAGGGACCTTCTGACAGACACGGGCTGCTGCTCAGTACTATTGGGTCTCAGAGGAGTATTACTATTAGGTCATGCTATAGAACTTAAAACCATTTTACATGTTCTCAGGAAATCAAATTCTATATGCCATATAATGTATGCATGTTCTCCTCGGACCTTTAGGCTCTGGTTTAACTCTGATATAGGATACTAACAATTTTACAATGTACAACTCATTTAAATAAATCACCACTTCAGATAAAGGAATCCATATCAGTCTATGGTTAGTGACCCAGCCAGACACTGACCCCAGTCCTGTGTTCCAGGTACTCTGACGGTGGAGCAGATCTACCAGGACAGAGACAGATTTGCTGCTCTGGTGAGGGAGGTGGCAGCGCCCGACGTGGGCCGCATGGGCATCGAGATCCTCAGCTTCACCATCAAGGTAAGAGACAGGAGCACAGTCATCCTATTACAGCTTTATACACTTAAAGTGACACCACTTGCCCCACAATGACTGAGGGCCTCTGTGTTTTTTCCCTGTCCTTGTCAGGATGTTTATGATAAAGTGGAGTACCTGAGTTCCTTGGGCAAGAGTCAGACAGCTGCAGTACAGCGAGACGCAGACATCGGAGTGGCCGAGGCAGAGAGAGACGCAGGAATCAGGGTAAGAAATATACTGCAAACAAGTAGATTCCCTGAATGCGTCGCAATACATCGCACTCAGTATTCATGTTAGTCTTTGCTACACTGAATCTTCTCTTCTCATCTTGTGGTCTGTGCCCCCAATAGGAAGCAGAATGTAAGAAAGAGATGATGGACATCAAGTTCCAAGCAGATACCAAGATGGCCGACTCTAAGAGAGGGTTGGAGATGCAGAAGGCTGCTTTCAATCAAGAAGTAAACACAAAGGTATCAGACATGGGCATCATTGCTCTAGATTAGATTCACCTAGTAGTCAATCGATGACATCAAATCTACGCCTAATGTGAAAAATGGTTAATCCTTTATAAGAGATTCACCCTGGTCATATTCATTAGTGCACACCAAAGCTAAACGTTTTTCAAAGAAAAGGGGACTACCTGAAACTTTTCGTTTCAGCACGTTGGATTCCATTCTATTCCTGGTGAATATCACCGCTGCCTTCTCTCCCCCCCCCCCCCAGAAAGCAGAGGCCCAGCTGGCCTACGAGCTGCAGGCTGCCAAGGAGCAGCAGAAGATCCGTCTGGAGGAGATAGAGATCGAGGTGGTTCAGAGGAAGAAGCAGATCACCATTGAGGAGAAGGAGATTGACCGCACTGAGAAGGAGCTGATCGCCACGGTCAAGAGGCCGGCCGAGTCTGAGGCCTACAAGATGCAACAGCTGGCCGAGGGACAGAAGTGAGTGACCAATCACTGAGCCACTCCCAGAATGCATGGAAAATAAGGACAATGTGTATGCTCGTTCAAATTCTGGATGCAACGCAGGGTGTCATACAAATAGGAAGTGAGTAAACCACCACGGGAGCCTAGAGTGTCTGCCTTTCAAGCATCTATGTAGCAAGTAAGTTACACTCAGACATAGGTTTAGGATAAGCTTAGCCTTTTCTAAATCCTAACCAAAATACAAAACTGATCAGTGTGTAGGGGCAACTTCATCTCACACTTGCAGTAGTAGCTAATAAAATTGAATTGTCACATGCTTCGTAAACAATAGGTACTGAGTAAATATGCAGGGGTACGAGGTAATTGAGTTAGATTTGTCCACATTTTTGGGAATAAAATAACTAAGTATGATTTGCATACATGGCATTTTAAGAAATAACCTATAATCACTGTCTGTAGTGCTAACTAGATGATGTTGATGTTGCTCAGACTATGTTTTAGTGTATTAAGTATCTAGTTAACAGCTGACAATGTGTCTATTACCCTGACTCCAGGTGAAGGTGATGGTAGACAATGAGCTGCTGGGCTATGCCTGTGAACAGTTCCTGGGGAAATCTGTGATGAAGATAAAGAATGTCATTCTGCAGACCCTGGAAGGTTCCTGGGGAAATCTGTAACTAGGAATAAAGTGAGAAATAATAAACAGTAGCAAGCAGCGTATGTGATGAGTCAAAAAAGTGCAAAAGGGGTCAACGCAGATAGGTAGCTATTTGGTTAAGTACTTAAGTCTTATTTATATATATTTTTGAACCTTTATTTAACTAGGCAAGTCAGTTAAGAACAAATTCTTATTTACAATGACGGCCTAGGAACAGTGGGTTAACTGCCTTGTTCAGGGGCATTTCGATAGATTTTTACCTTGTCAGCTCGGGGATTCAATCTAGCAACCTTTCAGTTACTGGCCCAATGCTCTAACCACTAGGCTACCTGCCACCCCCTTATGGCTTGGGGGTAGAAGCTGTTCAGGGTCCTGTTGGTTCCAGACTTGGTGCATTGGTACCGCTTGCCTTGCGGTAGCAGAGAAAAAAGTCTATGACTTGTGTGGCTGGAGTCTTTGACCATTTTTAGGTCCTTCCTCTGACACCGCCTGGTATAGAGGTCCTGGATGGCAGGGAGCTAGGGTATGCACTACCCTCTTTAGCGCCTTGCAGTCGGATGCCAAGCAGTTGCTATACCATACGGCGATGCAACAAGTCAAGATGCTCTCAATGGTGCAGCTGTAACTTTTTGAGGATCCGAGGTCCCATGCCAAATCTTTTCAGCCTCCTGAGGGAGACGAGACGTTGTTGTGTCCTCCTCACGACTGTGTTGGTGTGTTTGGACCATGATCGATCCTTAGTGATGTGGTTTAAACCAAATTATAGCTATGATTTAGGTGTGTAGCCGATGTTCATACTGTAGTTCAATGAAATCTAGTCTGCAATCTAATGATGTTGTTCGAGTTAAACCCTTTACATGCCCTCCTGAACAGGATGAAGAAGGTGCTGACGGCCCAAGCGGAGGCGGAGAAGATCCGTCGTATCGGAGAGGCAGAGGCCGGTTCCATAGAGGCTATAGGGAAGGCTGAGGCTGAAAAGATGAGGCTGAAGGCTGAGGCCTACCAGCATTATGGAGAGGCTGCCAAGACTGCTCTGGTCCTAGAGGCCCTGCCTAAGGTCAGTGTGTCAGGACTGAGAGGCATTTAACACTTTATACGTAGTGTTGTGGTAAGGAGGAGTTGACATAGAGCTGCACACAATAATTTGGTACAAGGTGTGTGTCAGCTTTTGGACATGAAAAAATGGAAGATTTAAAAATAAAAATATTTATGTTTTCAGTGTTACCATTTTTATTTGCTTTAAACCTGACAAATAAAGGCTGTGTTAGGTGAGTTCTCTCAGAAGAACACCCAGGTGAAGAAGGTTTGTGTCATTGTGTTGGTACAGATCGCTGGCAAGGTGGCGGCACCGCTGGCCCAGACCAATGAGATTGTCATCCTAAGCGGGGACGGTAGTCGTGTGACCGGCGAGGTTAACCGCCTATTGGCTGAGCTCCCCGTGTCCGTCAACGCCCTCACAGGGGTGGACCTGATGAAGGTGAGGGGGGAGGGGAGGAGGGAGGGGGTACCTTCACATTCCAGGGGGGTCAGTAGAATGTAGCTATATGAGCGATACCCCGCCCATACTCATAATCACTGCAGGTGTGTGAACACATTCCATCTATCCAGCCTCAGCTAGCTAGGTTTATAAGGCTGAATCTACAGTAGGCCTATACATAAGTAATGTGCAAATAGCCAGTTGATGGCAATGGGCCAACTTTTTGATTCTCACTAAGTCACAGGGCTCTCCATTGTTCCAGTGAAGGCTGCAGCTAACCCAGTCTCTCTCTTATCATCCCACAGATCCCTTTTCTTCAGAAGATGACCAACCCTCAAGCATGAAAACAATCCAATGCACCCAGACTCCAATACATCTCTCTTATGCACTCTTTAAATCAACAAGAAACACTTGAATACAAGAGTTGTTGTTTTACTACGAAAAGTACTACGAAAGAGTAGTCGTTTTCATTTTCTAGACCCCTGATGCCTTAGCTCTATAGGACCAGATCATCTGCATGGACCACTGAATTTTTTTTTTAAAGAACAAAAAAAAGCAACCGTTCATTTTATATTTGTTTTTAAGAAGTTACCCCCATTGTGTTGTACTTACTCTCGTCTACATTATAGAAAAGGGGCATTCATCCTGATTTTTCTGTGCAGGCCTTATTCTGGTCTGAAAGGTCTCGCCAGGTGTCTTCATAGTTTTTCATAGTTTTTTTTATTGTGTTACACTTAGTACCTTGGATATGCCCATGGTTTTTTACAGTTACTTGTGCAAGTGTTTTTAAGTATTTCGTCACCCATTTTTATTGTTTCATTCTTATGTGCAGTCAGTGCCTGTTTACCAACCAAGTGGCCAAACCTCAGGAAAGGTAATGGTTTGGCAATTCAAAAAGTTTAGTGATACTACAGTGAAATTCAATGAGAGATGTAGAAATGTCCTCCCCCATCCTCATATCATTTGCCTTTTTCTTTACTAGAATCTTCATTTCATTCTTCATCTTGGGTATGGGAGAGGTGTGCCTTCTTAGGACAAGACATGCAAGAAGCAGAAAGCATACACATGAACACGTGTGCATCGATCTTCATGTCTGTATGAAGCCATATACTTTCAAGATTAGCCTTAATATAGAGACCCAGGAGTCCTGCTAGCTTTCCTGATCATCTGGATTACCTCAGTCAATCTAAGCTTTAATACTTGTTCTACTTCTTTCCAATTATTGAGATGCCATATGACAATATGCATTTCAGTCTCTTAGGGTAGCCAATGTTGTGTTATGTCACCTTGTGGTTCCATTCTTAAATTACATATACATTTTTATAAAGGATTTATCTCTACAGTTTACTAGACTCCTTAATTTCAGGATTTTACAAGGTGCTGCTTGATATCTTTGACTAGGAATGCAATGCTGCCAAGACCTGTTGACCATCCAATCATTTATCAGCTATCTCCACATGCCTTACCCAATGTGCTTTAAACACAAGAAGACATTTCCGTTTGTTTAGACGTTTGAGTTGGACTGGAGTTCATTTTAAGTCGTTTTTATTTTATGAAAATATATTTTAGCGTTTAGGGGATTTCTAGACACTTGCTGAACCAATGTTGCTCCGGCCAAACGCTACGCCACGTCCATGGACGTTCTCCACAATGAGTCATAATACCCTTAAAACCTAGTGGTCAATCAAGGAAATGGTTCCAATCGTTTTTCCACAATTCATTTTTCCTGTAGGGGATTTTAGAAACACTTTGGGCAGTGTTTCATGTAGGCTTACCTTGGCGTGACGTTGTGATAACCGTGTAAATCTCTCTAGGACAAAAACAAAGTAGATTTTGTCCCCCGAAAAAGAAAAAAGAAATAACAATAAAATAAATAATTATCTCTAGGACAAGGTGATTTTTATCAATATAGTAGCCTGTATTTACCCCCAAAAATGAAATGCTAATTATCTGCTAATGTGGCTATCATAAAGAATTACAAATGCCATGATGATCTGGACGAGACTGCCGAATCGAGGCAAAGGTAAGAATCTCTGGATAAACTATCTAATGTTAGCTAAATTTAGTAATTAATAAATTGGCTACATTTCTTTAAATTGACAATTTAGTCGTCTTGTGCAAGTTTTAAATTGACAAAATACCTGTTAGCAAAGGTGTCAGCTAGAGATGACGTGCAGGAGCTTGCAGGGATGTGTAGTCTTGCATTGACTACTTTGATGCTAATTAGCATTTTCAAATCTGAGCGTAAATATATTGATAAAAGTCACCTTGTCCAAGAGAGATTTACATGGTTATCAAAACGTCATGCTAAGGTGCGCCTACACGAAACACAGCCCTTATTTCAAGTGTTTCTAAAATTCCCTATGGGAAAAAATTAATGTTGGAAAAACGATTGGAACCATTTCCCTGTTTGACCACTTTGTTTTATGGGTTTTATGACACCACCACTGTGGGGCTCTATTAGAGAAAGTACCTCCCCAATGATTTCTAGAATGCAAACTCATTCAAATCTGATTGGTCCCAGAAACTGAAGGGTTGGGCCAGAGCCAGAACAAATTGTAAAGTGGCGTTTTGAAAATGTGTCGTTGGCTTTGATACTCTGATTGGTTAGAGAGGATCCAATCACTGATGACTTTGTTTTGTACAACCATATAAATAAGAATGAATTCCACCCTTCATTTTGACGTCACCACAATTGACTTCACCAATGCAGATATGTATTCACCAATGCACCCAAGTATGTAGCGAACATAGCGCAACGGAATAATTCAGTTTGTGTAGTCAGGCAAATGCATTTTATTTTACAGTAATGTTAACCTGCTGCCAATGCCAACGGCGGTATATCGCTGGTCTGGGGGAGAATCTAATCCCTACTGATCACCAAAAGTGTTTCTTTGGAAATACTGTATTTATTTTATCGTGCTTTTATTATAGTCTCTGTTGTAAGATTTACATCTTAGACCAGACCGTAACATTTTGAAGTGATAAATTGTGTGATACAGTACTGGAAACCAGAATGCAACCTGTATTCTGTTTGATGAAATGGCTGGTTTGAATTGTATAAAGTTGGAAATGTTGAACAGGGCCGTAGGCATGGGTGGACACAGGCCCACCCGCTGGGGAGCCAGGCCCAAAAACAAAACAAAAATTATACAATATGCCCCATCCATATTTCTGCAGGCCCATCCACCAACTAATTTCTTTCTACGCCCCTAATGTTGTGGTGTCATGTTCTATCTAAACATACTGAAGTCTTTCCCTGGTCAAAATGTGTTTTTGTTCAGCTGAAAAACACCCATTGGATTTTAAACTGTTATTTTTGGCCCCTCTTTTTGTGCCAATGTTCTTTAAAAAAAATGGCATCATGTATTATGGATAGTGTCATTTGATTTCAGCAGAGTAGAAGCAGCTTTCAGTTCAGGCAAAATCTACCTTTTGAAGCTAGAAAATAGTTGAAGACCAAACATTGTATGCCTTTAACTGTTATCTTTATCTAAAGAGTATATACAGTGCAATCGGAAAGTATTCAGACTCCTTGACTTTTTCCACATTTGACTTTTCCTTCCAGAAGGGCAACCATCTCTGCAGCACTCCACCAATCAGGCCTTTATGGTAGTGTCCAGACGGAAGCCACTCAGTAAAAGGCACATGACATACCGCTTGGAGTTTGCCAAAAGGCAGCTAAAGGACTCTCAGACCATGAGAAACAAGATTCTCTGGTCTGATGAAACCAAGATTGAACTCTTTGTCCTGAATGACATGCGTCAAGTCTGGAGGAAACCTGCCACCATCCCTACGGTGAAGCATGTTTTTCAGCGGCAGAAACTGGGAGACTAGTTAGGGTCGAGGGAAAAATGAACAGAGCAAAGTACAAAGAGATCCTTGATGAAAACCTTCTCCAGAGTGCTCAGGACCTCAGACCTCATATTCACCTTCCAACAGGACAATGACCCTAAGCACACAGCCAAGACAACGCAGGAGTGGCTTCGGGACTAGTCTCTGAATGTCCTTGAGTGGCCCAGCCAGGGCTTGGACTTGAACGCGATCGAAAATCTCTGGAGAGATCTGAAAATAGATGTGCAGCGACGCTCCCCATTCAACCTGACAGAGCTTGAGAGGATCTGCAGAGAAGAATGGGAGGAACTCCCCAAATACAGGTGTGCTAAGCTTGTAGCGTCCTACCCAAGAAGACTCGAGGCTGTAATTGCTGCCAAAGGTGCTTCAACAACGTACTGAGTAAAGGGTCTGAATGCTTAAGTAAATGTGATATTTCAGTTTTTTTATTGTTATAAATTTGCACAAATGTATAACTGGGTCTGAATACTTTCCGAATACAGTGTATATATATAAAAAAAGATTGCACATTATTGAAATATACAATATCTATTCAGACTTAATAAATGTGTTTATGTTAATTTGTCTATTTTGGATTTATATAGATTTTTACATTACATACTACTGGAAAACTGGTCCCAAATGGATATTTCAGCATGTGAACATGTGACCCTCCAGTCTTGCTGTTGCAAAGTATTATTCACTTCCCTGTAATAAATGTTCTGCCACCTCATACAGTTTCCTCAGTATTCTTTCAGAGAATCAGTTACCAGTGGCCTGTTACATTATCCTCGTCCCATAACTCCTATGCTGTATGTGCTGTAGCCAACTTTTCTAGCATGACAACGATACATACAGTATGGATATGGCTAATGTTATCAGCCTTAACATCAAAACCAAAAAAACATAATTTTGTATGTTTGATAAACCACTGCTCTTCTGCATTCACATCTCACATATAATCTCACTCATTATTTACTGTTAATTACAATGTCCCAAGAAAGTGGGGAAACATGTTGACGGTTAAGACATGATGCAAATCTATTGCATAGGTGTTAGCTCCCCTTACAAATTATAAAAATCTAATGTCAGGGCAAAAGAGTCCCCAGTTCCTTATCCTAGCAAACCACTTCCCTATTCTACAACTGAAAACTATGGATTTTTTTTGCAACGTCTAACATAGCAAAGAAAAAATAACTATACATGACTCAATATTGCATATTAATTTGCTTCAAGTCTACCCAGAGATGTTGCTAGATGTCCACAAGTGGTGGGGAAAATGTTCATGTCTACCTGACCTGTTGTGTTTACTGAACAAGAGATCACTTATAAGTCGGGCATAGGTGACTTACAGGAGGGTACTCTAGGGTCCACATGGTTGTCTCTTAGCAGCCCAGCAAAGCCAATCAAGCTGTTCTGGTGGTAGCACATCATGTTGTGGAGAGGCAGGTACTCTGGCTCATGATCAGGTAGTGGTGGATTGGGCTGTGGTGGCCGGAGCTCCCTGTTCACCCCCAGCTCCAGGCCTGGCCTCTCATACTGGGCCTGGGCCTGGAGCAGCTTCCCCTGGGGGCTTACTGAGTTGATCCCAGACCCTTCCCTGCTGTGGATCCTGTTGAGCATGTCGGTGAGGGACCAAGGGTTGCCGGACCCCGAGGGGGAGGGGCTCATCTCCAGGCTACACAGGGCACTCTCAGGTAGGTACATCCTGCTGACCTTTGGGGGCAGGGGGAGAGGGTAGTCAAACTCAGCCTGATGGGGCTGTGGCTGCTGGGGCTGGTGGTCTGATGTGTGGCTGTGGCTATGGCTATGGGAGAGTTCTGGTGCTGGACCACTTGGACCTCCTCGGTGGTGAGGTGGGTGAGGCCCCACTGGTTTCCTGCTCTGCGCCTGGGGCCTCCTGAAGCCAACAGACCCTAGGTGGTGAGTCTGGCCCAGTGGAGGGTGTGGGAGGAAGAGAGGAGAAGCAACGTTTGATAAACCAGTATGCCTGGCTTCGTTATGCTGCCCAGGGCTGAAATAGAACAATAGAGTACAGTTTCAGAATATTAGCCTAGTTTTTATTTTTGTATTTATCCAATCATCATAGTCTAGAAATACTGGACTGGTAAGAAGAAGCATTATGATTCTCGTTCACAATTCATTGCTGATTATTTGATTAAATACACTTTTAAGATTGAAAATGGCCTTGATAATCCGACCTGCCATAGTCCCTGGTAGTAAGTGTGTTGTATGTGTGGGTGTTGTGGGTCATTGGATCCTGGACCCCCCATCCCTCCTGGCCACAGGGCAGGGCTGCAGCCGCAGCCCCCCAGTTCATGAAGGCAGAGATTAAGGGGTTAGGTGCAGCAGAGAGAGATGTGATGTCATCAGTCCTGGATCCTGCTGCACCATAGGAATCCACTGAGCTAGAGCTTGAGACGATGACATCAGCCTCATCATCTGACTCCACTGGTCTGGATCCTACTAAAACAATGAGGACAGGACAGAAAATAACAGGGCCGTATTCATAAAGTGTCTCAGAAAAGGAGTGCTGATCTAGGATTCATGTAATCGTATTCATCATTATTAAATGGCAAACTGATCCTAGATCAGCACTCCAGCTCTGAGACATTATGAATATAGGCTCAGATGCTAGAACAGTAAGGAGAGATGATGCATGGAGATTCCTTAACCTTCTACTTTGACAAACTCTTTAAAATGTCCTAAAATGAACTTTAGAGGACAGGTATAGAATAACTACGTAGATAGCCTACTACAGTTTTTGGATTGTCTCAAAATGAAATAATGACACCTGCTGGCTATTGTCTTGAGCAGTTTCCTTTTCCCATGTTAGGAAAGATCAATAGACAGCTGGCTTAACTGTCATAGTATGAAATAGAAATACGTTCTTTAGAAATTAGGTGTAATGTTTACAATTTCCTTTACAGATGTTTGAATAAACTCTGTTATTAACTCTGTATGTGACTATACCATTTGAAGATTTCAATTCCATCTGGAGTTGTCTTTCATTTAGTTTTTCGGAGCTCTGACCTTCCTTTTCTCTGAACCTACAGAGAGAAACTATTGTCATTATTCACAGTTTCTTATTAACATGATAGTGATGTGTACCAGTAAAGTGGAAAAGAACATGTCACTTAATTGATCAGTGAGTCGACAAAGTACCATTCCAATTCTGCACAATCATCATATCTTCCACTGAGTAAACAATTCAAAGGTTTACCAAGAGGAACATATTGGGGACTATATAATTGACTAACAAATTTGATAGTTATTCTGAGTCATACTGGGAGGAGTATTGTATCACTTTCAAGTGAGTTGCTGTTCATGTTTCAAGCTACTAGAAGGCTGTCTCTCACCTTTTTCTGTTCAGCCCATTGTCACGAAATCCTTTTGCAAAGGGGTTGTTGTCTATCTTGAGCTTTGTTATCTGTTGGGTAAATTAGCACGTCTCATTTATTATGAACTCAGCAAAAAAATAGACGTCCTCTCACTGTCAACTGTGTTTACTTTCAGC